>NC_134382.1:5172500-5797500 GCF_035582795.1 Mycteria americana | reverse complement strand
GTCTGTCTAATCCGGATTCCGTTACCATTACTTGAGAAACAAGTGCTTTGGAGAAAAGCACAAGAAACCTGACAAAATTGGAGTCAAGATAATTTGACTCCACGGAAGACTCCATCAGCTCCAACCAAAACAAGTAAAATACACAGGTTCAGCATTACAAAGTGTCCCAAGGGAGTCAAGCACATATTTTCCCTGTTTTTTCTCTGTATTTTGGGAGAATCTCAACCTGTGAGGATAGTTGCATTGGCTACCAGGATTTACTGGATTTTCTCTCTTTTCAGATGAGCAAATTATTCATAAGACTGAAGTAGGGAAATCCACTCCTCCCTGGCCACAATCAAGTTTCCCATCAATTAGGCAAATTGACATGAGGTTTAACATTTTCCCACTTATGTTTCCAAAAGTACTATGAAAACAACCCCTCAAATTGATATCCAAACTAACCTTGCCCTGTAAAGCAACTTCAGGAAAAGCTTTAGAAGGTAAAATTGTTAACCAGAAAGACAGAAGTATTATCAGCAGTAGAAGATGGGCTAAATACAAAAAAGTTTGTAAGAACAAGGAGGGACTGTCTCCAAACAAAGTATATCACACAGACAGGCAGTGAGAGAACTCACAAGTCAGACATAAGATTAGCACTCACAAGCCCATTCTAAAGAAAAGTTATTTCTACAAAGATTTCAGGTGTCTATATTGTAGAGTAAATGAAAAAAGGATGCTTATGGAGGCATGAATAAAAGGCACAGGTGTGCACAAGCGTGCATGTGTGTACATCTGTGTACACAGAATGTTTCTCCATAGGTGAACATGCTTACGCACAAACAGATCTTCTGCTCTTTCTCATTACTCTTCGTCCACCTCCCGGGTTTGCAGTAGTGACAGAGAAAAGGCTCACAAATGCACTTTACCACTTCACAACCAGTCATTCTGGGCTATATACAGACTCTGCTCTCGTCCCCACTCAGATTTAGAGCAACAAGACTAAAGAATAGCTTGCAGTTGTGCTTAGTCCCAGTTTTATCTAGCGTTTTTCAAGTCTCATCTGCAGAAGCAGGAGTGTAATTCAGTGAGCAGCAATGTTAATCCCAAGGGAATACCAATCCCTGGGGATAGCCAAGGCCCTTGCTTCCTGTTTAAAGAATATGCAGCAACTGCTTAGGCAAATTGTGTGTCTGCATTTCCTATGAATATCCCTGACCACCTATTCCCAGCTCTGTTTTCTATTTAAAGTTGGCATGATGGATGCTCAGAGAAATCCTGGATGCTCATCCCTAACAGAAAGTACCAGTATCAATTCTCCTGAGATAATTCAATTTATCCATTATCATCATCTGTAGCAGAGTAGCACCTAGATGCCATATAATGCTGAATGGACACATACTAAGAGGCAGCTCCTATCCAGAGAAAGAGGGAAGTCTGAATGAACAAATATGCAAAGAGGGAAAACAGAAACACAGGGATAGAAAGCTTCCCTCCCCTTGACCAGTCACACACAGCAAGCCAATTGCAGAGCTACAGAGGCAGGATTCCTGATCCCCAGTGCAAACGAACAAGTATAATGTGAACAGCTAAAGGCTTGAGTAGCACTCTTTGGGTGTACACTCAAAACTCATTACCAAACAGGACAGATCACCAACTTCCCTTCCCTGATGCTTCTATTCTTTATTGTATCAGCACTGGATGGCATAGAAACTCCAAATATAGCAGCTCAGAAATCTCTTGCCTATTCCCTACTTGCCGGCAAAAAAGCTTGTTTTGATATTTGCAGGAGTGAATTAATTTGGTATTCCCGATAAGATCTCAGACACACCCCAATGACACTTACACCCACAGCCACAGAGGCTGATAACATCATCAGCTGACTTCTCAGCTCAGCAGCAGTCTTTTTCACCCGTTTCTAGGATTATGAAATACATATTTTGTGTGGCTGGCTAATGCCAAAGTTACAAAATCCATGTAATTAAGATTAATTTAAGAGCTGGATTGGATCAACTTGTGGCATCCACCCATTAATTAAAAGAAACACTTTGAATTTCAAGCGGCTGCCTTAATATTTCACTCTGTGCTGGCACTGTTAACCTCAAATTGGCAAGCAAGATGCGAGTGCCCAGGTGCAAGAGGCTGGGGGCCATTGGTTAAGAAAGGCTGCCTGCATCGGGAGACAGATGCCCTCTTCTGGAAGGTGCGTACATACTATCTGTACTGGACTACTCGATTCAGTGCTTGTACGAATACAGGCACATATGCTCCTGGCTAAATATACACAAGCATAAAATCTATATACGTTTACACAGACTTATGTACATATGACACGTCTTTCCAATGCCACGCATATGCTGTACATAGATGGTTACCTGCGATGATGACATGTTTGATATATTACGTGAAGATTTATGAGTTATTTCTGAAAGTTTGGGCTCTTTACTACATATGCATATGTATATTAGCTCTAGAGAAGAGTACGTAATGTCCATGTGTGCTAGATTTTTATGAGCCACGCAAAGACAACACTGAAATGGGTATGTGTTCAAAGTTGTAGGGAAAGTATTCCAACCCAGTAGAAAAAACAGTGACAAACCTTCTGCACAAGCTTACGTGGAAGGTTTTGCAGGTTCTTTGGGGGTCCTTCCTGCCCAGCTTTTCTCATCTTTCCATAAAATCTGACCATTGTTACTAGTTATTTGCACTGTCCTAGCACCTAAAGTCTTAAACAATCTGATATTGCCTTTGTTGCATAAACAAGGAAGGGAATCTACTAACTGCCTTGAAGAGCTTACAGTCTATGGTACAGAGCATTAAAACCACACTATGCGCTGAAACGTAAAACTTCAGGTCCCAAGATTACCTTTCATTTGGAATGCGTCCATTTACCCCTTGGGAACGAAATGAGAAATAACACAGATTTGGAATAACTTAGTTTTTCAATTTGACTATGTTGATCACCTCATGCATATATGGGAATATGAACAAAGATACATATATGCACCTTGGGACATACTGATGTATATGCATATAAACACATTAATTCAAAGAGGAAGTTCATTTCGATGAGATGATGTACATGCACATAAAGTGTGTCAAATGTACAAGAATGTGGAGATACGTGCATTATATAAGGAGATTGCATTTTATATGACCATATGAACATGTTTATGAAGGTCCTTAAGCAAACTTGTCAGGGAGGACACATATGTAAACAGCTGGAAAGATGCATAAGACCAAATGTTTTTTCTTACTGTCACGGTACAAAAAAGTTAAGAATCTCTTCCAAATCCAGATTTTCTCTTGGATTCTACAGCTGCTGAGTCTATTTGTTTTATGTATTTTTTATAGTCTGAATTGCTCTCATGCAAAGACATAATTTTAATTCATTTAGAACAAAATCTCTCCCTCTTCCCTTTATGACAGGGTCACATCTTTGGGGGAAAAAAGTCCGCCCCAGCACAGCATGCTGCTCTCTTCAGCACCTCCTGTTGGGTGCAGTTAGACCGGTCTCTTCAAATATATCCCATCATTTAACCCACGGCCTGTGGTTAAATCAGAGATCAATAAGTCCCTCATAACAGCTTCTGCTGGATGAGATGTAAACCAGCCACTGTCTTTCTGCCTTATTCTCTCTATATCATTCCATCAGCACTCAGTGCTGTCTGAGTACAAGGCTTTGATCAAACTAGTAGTTTCCCTTCCAGACATCATCATGATCCATATCCAACTATCCTTCAGCAGGGCAGGCTCCAACACCCCTTATTAGTGGCTTTGTATTTGCAGAATTGTGGCAAGTACAGGCTGGATGAGAACTTGCATATGTTTAATATAATCTAAATAACTGAGCAAGTACTGGATTTAGTTTAGTTTACAGATTGGTTATTCCCGATTCTATTACCCTTCTTCATTGCCTTTCCTGACACCCTGATCAACAGAGGTAATCCAGTCATTTACATTTCTGATACTAAAGCAAGTTACAAACAAATAAAAGAATCAGATATAAAGGTAGGTATAACCTTACCTGTCTGTGAAACGCAGCCACATCTGGAGTGCAGTACAGCAGATGTTCAACAGAGCATGGCAAAACTGTGGACCAGTGCATCTGCAAGGGAAAGGAAGAATTTGATTAACATGTTGTCCTGTACCAACTCTAAATCAGTTAACAGATTTTTTTAAAAATAGGCATATCTGTATTTTTGCAGCTTATGTATGAAAGCACGATAGGGGTGAGAGAACTTATTCAAGGTTATCAGCAAGTGATCCAACAGTAGTTAGAAGTAGAATCTAGAATTAAGGAGCAACACAGCATTGTCTATTTTTCCAGCACCAGTACCATGAGATCTTTAACAACCAGAGATGACCAGAAGGTCACCCAAATGAGCCTGCAGAAGCTGCTGTAACTAATAACCAACACAAGTTTCCATGGTGAGGATTATAAGATAGCCACCTCTTCTGAGACTAGCAGATCTCTGCCCTGCTGATAGACACGTAGCCTACCTGCACCTGAGGCCAGGGCACAGCAGCAGATTTTGAGGTGTCAGTGTACTCTACATGTGTTCTCATTCTTGGGGAAAATGTTCATGATTATTTCATTTTGTGGCAGTAATGGAAAATACATTTTAGTGCTTGTGTTCTGCATTTGCAATTCATGTTCCCATACATGATTACATTAAGTCTGTGTTCTGTCATTTTTGATGAATGTAGCTTGTTTTCTGTAAAAAACAGACTCTGGGATGGAAAGTGACAGAAGTGAAGCTGTAACAAAGGATGATCAATTTTTTATGGCCAGCACCAAATGCAGGGGAAGTCCCTGAATGTCTCTCTGAAGCTGGGGACGCTTCAGTCACGGGCTGAAGTATGACCCATTCCTGTCACCATACTGCTTCTGGCAGTCACAGGGCAACAGTGGCTAATACTGCTTTCTTCTTTTGCCAAAGTTGATAAACTAGCTTTTCATTAATAGGTCAGTGGCTGACAGCAATTTGGCCTCTGCAAACAAGTGTACACAGGTAAAAAGCAAGCAGCACAGCAAGCAGCAGTAGGTGGGTTTGATTCCATTATTAGCACAGTAACATCTATGATCCTCAGACACATTGTGCTGAATAACGAACAGAGACCCTGGAGCAGGGGCTGTCTTTCCCAAAGTCAAAAAGTAAAGAAACAGGAGGAGGAAAAAAAGGCATGAGGAATAGAAGCGATTTACTCAGAGATAACTGTTGGAGGCTCCATCAGAGATTATCAGGATAGCTGCACTAAAGGTGACAACCTAAAGAACTTACTCAACTTCCCAGTGACTTCAGACTGGAAAACCACAGAGTAATGCAAATCAGTCATTCTGCTAGAGGTCTTAGCTGATCTTGTTCAGACTGAGACCCCAAGTAAGAAAAATCGATCCCACGTATTTGTAGGGACAAAGGATTCTGCTGATGGCAGTTCCAAAACCTGTCTTGTGTGTTGTTTTTGTTCAGATGGTCATGAGCCAGATCTTGATCTCTGAGACTCAACAGTAACCACCCTGAAGTCAGGGAACTGACACTAGTTTTCCTGCTTCATAAAAGCTGAGAATAAGGCCTCTTGACACACAACTCAAGCTTATTCTGCTGTTCAAAATCCTTACTCAGGCTACAGTGGAAGAAGTTGTGGGGCTGCTGGATTTGCTTCTGGCTCCCCTCCCCCGGGACATGTGCTCACCATAAGCAGATGGCTTCAGAGATTAAGTTCTAAGGAGGCATTAGCAGGAATATCTGCACACAGCGCCCCAGCAGCTGCCTGTGCTCACACCTGTTCTAAGTTTCACAGCTTTCAAAGAATCAGTGTTCAAGGCTTTTTTGCCCTTTCCTTTTTTGGAAAATAGCAGCTTTCGGGGCAAATGCAGAGCCAGCTTCTACAGACACTCAGGGGTTTCTCCCCTTTGCAAACAGAAGCCCTGGAGCTGCACCTCAGTCCAGATTTTTGGCTATCATAGTCAGGCTCTGAAAGAGAATCAAGCTATTTCCCTAATCCAGAAATTACAATAACAAGGAGAGCTGCAGCTTAGGTAGAAGTCAAAAGCCCTCATCATAGGAAAGGGAGCTCACAACTGTTCGTTACCTTTAAATAGTAAAAAATTATTGGATCACAACTGAAAGACCAAGGGCCCCACCCTTCACACTTCATTGTATTTCTTTGGCCATGTTTCTTCTGATCATCAAATTTAATTCAGACAGAACAAGAAAAATAGCAGCAGGTAGCACTGGGGGCTATAACAGTGGTCTCCAGCTGCTGGGCACATGGTTAAAGAATGTAACTCCAGGTTCTGCACTGCTGAGGATGGTGTATTGTGACATGTGACGTCGCTAAATGAAGCTGGAGGTGCTGAGCTTGGGTCACTTTTTGCAGGAAACAGGAAAGGGATCTTCCTTCATAAGGGGAATATAGGCACGATGTAATCTGGCACCCAGAAATGCAGGCAGTCCATATAAGTAACAAAAAAATCATCAGCAAAGCAACCATGCCAGAATGTCTCCTTGGTTTAGCCATACTCTCCAGTTGCTTGCCATCAAAAAACTGGGTATTTCCACAGCCTACCGTGGCATCCAAGTTGCCAGACACCAGACAGCAAAAAAAAAAAAAAAAAAAAAACAAAACCAAAAAAACCCCGTACAATAATGAACATTTGATTCATTCATGCATACCTGATTGTGGGAAGCTAGGAGATGAGTAGCCATTCTTGAGCATTCCTGATGTATAAATAGAATTCCTAGTGCATATAAGCACTTACTAATGCACCTAGCACTCCTTAGAGCTAAAGCATTTATGTGCTTGGATGCATGTGCTCACTACTATTGCAGTTCATACGTCAGTCCATGCAATCCTCTGTATGGTAGTGCTGCATGTTGTCTCCTGTTCTGATAACTGAAGCAACAGTCTGATAACACTTAAAAACCCAATCTGTTGAGTAGTGATGAGTCTCTATCACCACGTTTGGAATCCAAGATGTTTATCCAAGGTGATCCATAGCTGTTTCCTCAGGTCTAGTGTAACCCCCACCCTCTTCTGTAACAGTCAGCAAGAATAGCCTTAGTCTTCAGTCCCTCTGCTACCCAGCATGACCTAGTGATGTATAAACATGAAGAGGCTGCTACTGGTAGCAAAAAACATTCCAGGCAAAGGCATGAGCATCAAATAAGAAAAAAAGGGGTAGAAGCAGCAGACAGAAATGAGACAAGAGAGAGTGGGGCTAGCACAGGAAACCAGAAGGAAAGCAAAGGTTCAGGGAGGAGGTGAAGAAAGTTAGACTTCACACAGCCAGAAAAGAGGAATGAATGCAGAGAGGACAAAGATGGTCAAAGATGCCCCTCGCTCGCCCATGGCATTGTGCCACTCCGCTGTCCCACTGGTCCAAACACCCCTCGTTACTCTGCCAGCAGTGCTCATTGCTTATCAGCAACGTGCCATCTGCCTCCACCACCGCCGAGGCACCAACCTCGGCAATCAATACAGATCTGTTGGTGACATCTGTTGGGACGGTCCACAGATACCAGTGGCTTTTCACCGCGCGCACTTGTTTTAAACAATGCTCAGCTGGTGCCCGCGAGTACTGGGCTGACCCCCGCACTCTGCCACCGCCCGCACCTCGCACGGCGGGCACGCCGGGCGGCTCCTCCCCGCTGCCCGCCCCAGCGGGGCCGCGCCGCAGGGGCCGCGGCAGAGCCCCCCCGCCCGCCGCAGGGCCGGGGCGCCACCTGCAGGCCGCGGGCTCCGCTCGCCGCGCCCCGCCGGCCCCGCTCCGCTCGCGGTCGAGGGCTTCGCGCCCCGCCGCTGACAGGCCGAGCTGCCGAGCGGCCTGGCCGCCGGAGCCGCCGTCCCCAGGGCGGGCGTGCCGCACCGGGATGCCGGCCCGACTGGCCGGTGCTTTGGAAGAAGAAAAACCTGAGCGCTAAACTCCCCGCCTCCGTCTACTGCAACAGGAGGATGGTCCTGAAAATAGAACCCCGGGTTACAGCGTGAGCAGCATCAGGTAGCTCGTGGACACCGAAAATGGAAAGGCACAACCGCGTTAGGCAGGACAGAAATTCCTGCTGCTGTGTCACACCTGGCTAAGCAGCGTCTGCAAGTGGGCAAACGTGCAACAGCTTCAGTACTTTTTGCTGCCAGGTTTTTCCCTGGCTACCTGACCGCCTCTGCTCACGTCACTCGGAGAGCGCTGGGGCTCTTCTGGAATTTGCACCTCCATCTGCAAGTACCCATCTGCCGCTCCTCGAGGTGTGCATTCACCAACAGCTGCCACTAAGCTGGAGTGCCGTATGCCAGTGGTCCCCCAGCAGTGCCAATACTCTATTCCCAAACACTCAGATCCAGGTGCTTCCTAATACCTTTTCTGTACATTTGAAGAAGGAATCCACAGAAAAACGGGTGAAATCCATCTGATGAACTGCATTTGCCATATGTACACTGTTGCTTCAGATAAGATTGCTTCAGATAAGTTGCTTCTACTCTTTGCTGCTTTGGAGAAGCTCAGAAACAGTCATTTATAGAAAAAAAAAAAATCCTTAAAACTCCAGAAGCACCCACATACTTGTCACAAGTCTTCCCTTCCCTCCCTGTTTCTTAAAGAGCAATCTGCTATCCCCTCCTTCCCTCACTATTAAATAGAAGATGGACAATATTTGGCATCAGGATTATAAACATATTTTGCGGACCAATGTAAGAGCTAGACAAGGGAGCTCTAGAAGTGCTAGACGAGAAGTGAAAGTGGTTCCTGCCTAGTAAGGGAAGGAATGCCTGTCTTCCCCTCCCACAAAAAGGAATAAACAGACCTTCAAATTACAATGGCCTGGCACGTAGAATGGCTACATGACATCTTGGTTAGACTTTTTTACCATTGATTACTTCTGTTTTATCCATGCATAGGACTTTACAGCTTTGCTTGTGACCCTGAGGCAGTAGGAGCTGACGCTTTGCCAGATGAATGAGATAAAAAACTAGTTCCAATGCAACACGGTAAACGTCGTTAGAAGACAGTTCTAATGAATTTAGGTGAAATACAGAATATAAGCAAAAACCCAGTCAGATATAGTGTGGCCTGAAGGAGTTCTGGACACTTGATTAGGGATTGTAAAGGTTAGCAGTCCCTACTCATCTCGGCAAACCTCTGCCCTCCCTCCACCATCAGGGTGTATATCATTAGTCATGCCACGCTTTGATCCCTTGCCAACCGCAACTCCTGTCCCCGCATGGCAGTTTATATAGCATTGCAAGGGTGCTCTGTGTGACACTGCCAGCATCACCTAGTGACACGGCTATGTCCTCTCCATTAGACACCAGACTGCCACTGTCTATTGACCATTTCCTCACATCTGATAGCAATGCGTTCAACAAAACTGGCGAGCCACTGTCAGTACCAGCAGAGTCAATACCATACCAATGCCATCACGATCTACTGCTCTCCTAAGATGCTAGCGCATTTATTCTAGATTCCGATGCTAGATCCTTTTTATCTCCCTCTCCATCACAGGCTCTGAGGATGCTGGTGGGAGAGAGAAAATGGCCATATAGCTTGGGCAGAGCCTCTAGCATTAGAAACCCAAGGACCAGCTCCCAGCTCTGCCACTGTGGCTCTGCCATAATCACTTCACCCACCAGTGCCTCAGTTTCCCCATCTGTAAAATGAGGATAATGATAATGACCTACCTCAGAGGGTGTGGTTTTCAGATGGGTTTGCGACCAGCACTACAGAAACACCCCCTACCAATAAATAACCCAGCCTGGCACTGAAGGAACCGAGGGCACCGCATCCTCCCCTCACTGATCCTGCTAAGGAGAAAACTGCTTGCCAGAGCTCTCCTGCCTGCGACTGCGCAAATGTCCAGCCAGCTCCATCCTCATCGAACCATCCTGCGTCTATTTGATAAAGACGAATATTGCTTTTTAAATAAATATAAAAACTCTGCTTCCTCCTTGGCGAGTTCATTTTGAGTCATTTTATCTCTTTCCTCCCCCTAGATTTTTCCCCAAATAATGTGATTAAGTGAGTCAGCGTTCTGCTTTCCCTGACAGCCTCTGGATTTAATTCAGTTTGAGGACTGTGACCTTTGACTCCTTTTTACTATACTAACCCAGCTAAGAGAACACTTAGCGATTTCTCCGCTTCCTACTGGGAGAGTATCTGGTGGGGGGTGAGGAGGGGGAGCAGGGGTGGAGGGGGGAGGAAGAGAAACAAACTTTCACATAAAATTATGGTATATGGATAATTGAGAAGTTTAAAAACATGAATCTAATTGTGCTGTCCCTTGAGAAGCAGATATTGAGCCATCCTATAAAAGGCTTGGAGTATCCCAATGGTGATTTATTGCTAAATCCTAGTATTTTTCAATACATTATAGTTTTTAAATTGTGTTTAAATTGAGTGTAGAAGAGCAGAGGCCATTAGGAGATGCAGAAATGATGATTATATTTAAATATTCATGCACGCAGTACCTTATTATTGAATCTGAACACTAACAAAATCAATATTAAGTGCGGTTTGACATGAATTTATTTATGAATTTCGACTTTCTAAGTACTGTATTTTTTCACTCAAAAATTGTGAGTATAATGTAGTAATGATATCAAAACAGAGTGTCAGAGAGCATTAGCTGAGGAGGTTATAAACCTCCGTATTACAGGGCCCCATATCGCCCTCAAAAGTGCTTAGTGCACAAAACCAAAATGTTTTTTTTCTTTTTTTTTTTTTTAAACACGTAAATACACACACACACACTCACTCAGAAATAGGAAGGAAATTCTCTGTCGGAAATTGCACTGCAGTGGCTTTGATTGCTCTCCGAGCCCGCTTCAGGGACCAGGCAAACTGGGATTTGAAGACAGACAAACCTGAATGGAGTGCTCTGGGCATGTGGTTTGTGGGGGCACTTTGGTGCTCTGAGGAGAAGCTGGCAAAAAGAGAACAGCCCACAAGCAGAGTGTAACCAGGGTCCCAGCCAGAAAGGAACCAAATATATCAGTCTGTACCAAGAACCCAGAACTCCTGTCCTACTCAGCAGTGCTGGGTCAGTCGGACTGGGATCCCAGAAGGCAATGCCAGTCAGAAGTATTCTCATTAAAAGAGTCCGGTGGTAAGTTGTGCTCAGATCAGCTGTAGGTCTGGTGGAAAAGGATGCCCCACTTCCCTTCATAAATGTAATGCCAGCAAAGAGAATGGAAACAGGTTGGGGGTCTCTACTCATAAGCAATGTGCAATATGGCAGGCACCTCAACCAGTTTTCACTCAAAATGACGCAAAGATGGGGAAACTGGCTAGAAATCATCCCCCTCTGTCCTCTCAAAAAACCTGCTTCCTATATTTTGCATGCTTCCTTTTTAAGGTATCTCAAGCAGGACACTCGGTAATCAAGTTGGAACTTCCCCAGGAAAGAGAAAAACAGCTTTTGAAAGGCTGGCACTTGGTGCCACTCATTTACCCACGATCATTTAATGGTAGCACTGCAGCAATCCCCCTGCTTCACCAACTCCTTGTCCTTTCAATTCAGACATTGCTGCTCTATCACCATTGCCACCTGCAGAGACCTGGTGGGTTTTTGATGGAGCTATCACTCCCTCCTGCTTAAATGATCAGAGATTTCAGCTGTGGAAGACAGAAGCCTTTTTGGTACTGTGGAGGGGAAGAGGAATAATTCAGACTAAAGCCTTGACATAAGGGGACACAGAGGAGGGGTTTGTGCAGATCTATCTACAGATAAGTGATGTATATTAAAAGCTACTGCCCTTCCTCCCCCACCAATTCATTTCAAATGTGAGAAGAGTTTTGAAGATTTATTTGCTGTTGACAGGAATCTGGACTGAGCCCTCCACATGCTGTATTGTGCATCCTCCTTTGAGTCCAGCCTTGGTTCAAAATACTATGCAGCCCACAGGAGGAGACACTCACCCCACTTTCCTTCTTTAGTGTAAAACATTCCTTATCCTGGCATCACTCCCCATGGACAGGGCTATCCTTTCTGCTTGGGAGCGGTATAGCTATGAATGTCAGACCGCGTCAGTTAAAATAAGACAAAACAATTTTGGTAGCTCTCAGTCCAGTCCATTGTCAGGAGCCCACAAGGGGCAGCAATAGATACCATGGCAGCAGGCTTTTCCTAGTCTTTGCTCTCTGTAGAGACTGATAGAGAAAGAAAAATAGACTGATCAAAGAGAAACATCGTTCATTTTTGTCTTTAATTTCTGACCATGAACAGGAACCAATACTTACTGAATCCAATGCAAAGCCATACTGCCTTCAGTAATACCAAGGGCCAGATATTCAAACGGTTAGTACTTAAGAGGGCTCAAGCATTTCATTTGAAGCAGATTGTCAAAGAGCACAGCCCAACATACTCATAGTTTTCTCAGGTCTCTAAAATACCAGGTCTTGGCAAAAAAAGAGCCAGGGATGCCAAGCAAATCGTGTAGTACAGGAATGCTGCTGCACTCCTAGGGGAAATCTCTTCTGCTAGGAAGTCTTCTTGGTAAGCCCTTCAGCAAGGTGAACAACATTCTGCAAAGCACAAGCTGAAGACAATACATCCCTGGAAGTCCTTTTCGGATGCAGAATTTCTGCTCAGATTAACCTTTCCTTCCTCCTTATTCTCAGCCTTGCCTCTTTCTTCTCTGCTCATGCTAGCATTTCCCAGTGCAGCCTGCCAGGCTCTTAATGGATTGGCAACGTTCTTCAGGGACTGGAATTGACACAGAAACCCATGTAAAGTATCCCCTCTTGGAAGGGGTTTGATCATGGAGCACTGACATGATGGCAGATCACACTGCCTACGCAGAGGCCGCACACGACAGGGCAAGCAGCAGCAAAAACATCACTCATTAAAATTAATTCCTTCCTCATTTTCATCTTAAAAGGAATGCTCAGATTTAGTGGTCTCAGCTGAGTCTCTGATGGATAGAGGTCTGCATTAACAGAGCCCAGCATACCCAGTTTGACTTGGTTTATGCTCTGCAGAATGGATTAATTCAGTGACTTTTCCATGAGTAAGAACTAGTGGAAGAGCCCAAGACTGTGAGACAGCATTGGAAAAGACTTTGTGGGCCACTCAGTGAAGTCCCTATTACCACATGCATCCACATCGTATCATCTCTTTGTTAAACCCAAAGTGAAGCTGTAGGATTCCAGGGACCACATTAGCCCCAGGGAAAGCTTACCATCTGAAAGGTTCGTCTCAGTTTGACAAGGAACCCAAGCAGCAATAGCACCTGGATGTCAGAAGCTGAAGCCTTGATCAAAATCAGGGAATCGCAGTACTGAAAACAGTAAAAACGTACAAGACAGACATCTCCCTTTCTATTGTGTTTACAACCCTGCAGAACCAAAGGGTGCTACATGGAGAAAAAAGAAAAAAAAAAAAGCATTTTATAAGTGTAATGCACAGAACAAGTGATGTGCCCAAGGTACATAAAGCTTGCAACAGAGTTTGGAATCAAGACTGGATAGCACATGTGCCAGCGTACTGCCTTAACCACAAGATCTTGGTTCTGAACTCAAAATATACCCTTGGTAAGAGATGCAGTATAAAGGACACTCAGGAACATTCAGCACCCAACCTTACTCTAAGCTTTTGGTAAAAATAGTCAGGTCTCAACCACACCATGGCTTCCATCAGTGCTACCCTCTGTGGTTAAGGACAGGACAGTTTAGGTGCCTTGGGAGAGGACACCAGAGTGAAGTGTCACTGGTCTGACCCACGTACAGCAATTCCACATTTCTCATGAGATCTCTTTCCCAGAAATGCTGAACACCATTTTGGAAACTCTGCACACAAGAGATGTCTAATGCTGGCATTATTTCTAACACTAACAACTCGTTAAGTTTTTCCACTATGCATCTGTATCAATATTTTAACACAACTGTTACAAGGAAAATTGCCTTTTTTTGTGTGTCTGTGTCTCCTCTCTCCCCTACTCTCTCATTAAATCAGCATGACAGATTTTAGCCTATTCCATAACTAAGTGAATATCTCGGAAATTTAAAATCCCCAAAGCACGGTGACGGGTTCTGAAAGCTTTCCAGTGGTGCAGGGTATGAACAAACTCGACGGGCTTCAATCGTTCCCTCCCCTTATTGTAACTACATGCAGGCTGCTATGAGAGAGCTCAAAAAAAAAAAAAGGGATCAACCCAAATCTCAATAGGAGATAAAGAACCCAATGCACAACTTACAGCCATGAGATTCAGCAGTATGGCCACAACAGGACTAATTTCTCAGGTAAGATTATCTACATCAGTGTAGCACCACCACCAAGTTTGATCTGATAATTTACAGCTGGCTCAACTTGGCTTAAGAGGCAAAAGGAGGAGTGGGGCAAGGGGGGGATCCATTACACTAAAATGGAAGCCAGACATCAGAATATGGATTGTACAATCTATAGATGGAAAAGGAGTAAAAAGGTCCCATCCAGATCAGTTCCCAATATGTGCAGACCAGCCATTTACTGGTATTTGGAGATATGACTAAAATGCATTAATGAAAGATAATTACCTCAAAAGATCAGCATAGACAAAATGATCTGTAGTGGGGGCAACAAGCAGAGTATTCTCAAGCAGAGCCAAGGGGGAAAAAAAAAAAAAAATTCATCAGGGAACTGATAAGAAAACCCCAAGAAGAAATTGGAGATCTTTGACATGGAGTATTCACCAGCATTTTTAGGGGTGTGTGTGAAGAAAGTGCTATCACCAAGGAAAAAAAAAAACCAAACCCTCTTTTCCAGTAAATCGATGTATTTTGCTCTAATTTTATTAGGAATATAAAAGGAGCCTTTAGAAAAGTGCTTAGAGAGCAGAAAGAAAAAAAGAAGAGATAGGGAAGGCTAGCAGTGGAAACATTAGTCTGTCTGTATTAGGAATCCCATACTCACATTTTATTGTTACTGTCAGGATGCAAAAAGCAGCGCTTAAAACAAAATAATACATAATGTATTACAGGGGCATAAACATCAGCAGTCATTTTTATTTTAAAAAGAAAATGCAAAAAAAATATGGAGATAGCTTGCAAGTGAGGGATCCAAGGCACAGCATTTATATCTGTGTCCACTGAGATAATCAAAAAGGTATTAGAGCAGCTGATGGAACAGGGTACCACAAAGGACTCCTCAGCAGTTTACCACTGTTCTCATTACAAGGTGGCTGTGGAAGCTCGTTCAAAGAAATCATGGGGTCAATTTTTAGGCTGGGTGGGAATTTACTCCAACTCTAAAGATGAGATGATATTTAGGGAAATAAACTCCATGCTTTTGAATGACTAGTAAAGAAAATGGGTTTTGTACATTTGTGCACATTTTTGGAGTGAAAGGGTAGGGAGAGAGAGAGAAGAAAGATGCAGAAATAAGGAGTCACTTATGTTTTCCAGCCAGCCCTTTTCAACCATTACTTTTCTGTTGTGCTTGCCTTATCTATGTTGACTTCTGCTTTTTTTAGAGTTAGCTCTCAGTCTCTACACAGCACACCTAAATCTCAGAGTCTAAATCCAGCATCTTTTGTCACTGCCATAATATAAACAAATAAGCTTTATAATAACTGCCTGGCACAGAAGCAATGCATGTGCCATCTGTCTTGCTTGGTGGGACTACCGGGGGGAAGGAGGGGTCCTGCTGCAGCAAAGACCCTTCCACAGACTCCACTTGTCAAATCCCTTTTCCTGCATATTGGGTGTTCGAATCAGTCCTACCGTTTCCTTCAGATATATGTCTACTCACAGGGCTTATATCTTAGATTCAGCTTCCAGCAGAGACTGTCCCGTATTCAATGGGTTGCTTTTCTACCTCATGTTAGCTACACTCTATTGCTGCCCTGCTTTCCATCCCCGCACCTTCACTGACAGGGCTCAGTCCTGCCACTGCTTGGTCTCCTATGCCATGCAAACTGCACAGCTGGCCCCACCTGCCTTGTTCAGCTTCCTGGTTCCAACACTATCTGCTCACCAGGAAGCAGGGACTCCTTTTCTCTTAGGAAGCTTCTAGAGCCACACCTGCTTCTGAGAGCAGTCACTAAAGTCAGGAATGCAAAGAACACCGTGTGAGTAACAGTGGAAAGTGCAGGTGAGATGCAATGAAGCAGCATTGCAAGGGGAATGCATGGGGGAATGAAGGGGATTTTAAATACAGAAAATATCCCCTTTAAATACTTCAGCTGACAGCTGGATCTAACACTCCCCAAACAGCTGGATCCTCTGTGAAAAAAAACCAACCCAGCTCTTCCCTCTCATTCCCTGTGATTCTCTGAACGCCTCAGGGGGTACTTGATCCCCATTTCCCTATCTGGTTGTACTGCTTTTGTCACAACATATGCACGCTAACATGGCACAGCCACAGTTTGCTGATGGGATGATGTCAAGAGGATGTGACTGCTGGTGGCCTGAATGGGTAGTCATCTGGAGGACAGGGAAAGAGGATAGGGGAGGTAGATTGGCCAGAGGGCAGGGAAGAGGCGGGTAAGAAATGGGATAGGCAGAAAATAAATAAAAGACAAGCAAGTTCAGGAATGGAACAAGATTAGGGAAAATAGGAAGTAGGAATGCAATGATCTGGCTTTTTAACTGCCTGTCACAGTAAACCATGATGTATACATATGCCAGAGCTCTTCCCATTTACTCTGCGAAAGTAAGTGTGGCAAATCATATCTACCACAGAGCAAAAACAGAGGTGTTAAAAAAAAAGAAATCAAACTTGTTCTATTTGCTCATTTCAAATGATCTGAAAAACAATCCTGCTCCAGGAGCCAGGAATTATTGACAACCAAAGTTTAAAAGTCCCTTAAGGAGGTGATATGCATCAGAAATTGATGAATTAAGTTCTACAGTTCTGGAGGACTTGCTCTTGAGAATTGGAGAGGAGTTAACATCTAAAGCTGGGTTTCATCCCCAGCTATGTTACTTGCTTCACTTCTCAGCACCTGAGATTAGCTACAATGCTTAACGGCTTCACCAAAATAAATAAGGATATCTCTCTTAAAATGAGGACTCTGGAGATGATCAGCGTTAGTGGGATTCAGCAGTGTGTTTATCTTTTATACAACACGGGTATATGGAATTTGCTGATTTCAGGTAGTCTTAGAGGATGCTAGTTCCTAAAATGAAAATAATTGCATGCATGCTAGAATCCACTGCTTGGGAGAGAACTATGGGTGGTAAATCACAGCAAAGATACATTGATGGAAATAGGTAAGCAGCCACGTTGCTGGACAGGACTGCTTTATGAGAAGCTGCTTCAGGTCAGGCCTGGAGGGCACAGAGCTGTGCAGAGAAGAGCTCATTGTGAACCTGTTTGGACAGGCCTTGCAGTCTCCTTCCTCTCAGTAAAAATTATACTATTTAAAGAAAAACAGAAAGAAAAAAAGGAAGTACCACAGAAGAAATTATAAATTGCACAGCTTGTGAAAATTCTGCCCACAACCCCACAGCCCAGAAGATAATCTTCCCCTCCCTCCCCTCATGCCAGCTCGTCTCTGTGACATCTTTCCACTTCATAAATCTCTTCCTTGATTGAGAGGCAGATCTGGGAAACAGCCCCTTGGGGAAACAGTTCCTGAAAAGCCTGCGTACCAAGCCAGAGGCATCTTCTCATTGAGGTACAAAGCAAGTAAAGGCCTCATACTCATTGCAACTGCACGAGGGTTCTTGGCACCATCTAGTGCCAAGAAAAGAGACTACGGAAATCATGCTGGAGAAGAGAGATGCTTGAAGAAAACTTGAATCTGCTCGGGTAGTAGGGGCAGCTCTGCTAGCACAAGGCGGCTGAAGTAAATGCTTGCCATCCCCCAGATGCTCTTTGTACAGCGGATTCTTCCTTGTACCAAACAAGCTAGAGGAGATGCTACATTATATAGGGAAGGCATTATAGAATCTACCTGGAGGGCATTACCTGCTGTTCTTAGTGGCAGCTTTGGTACTACAGGTGGGGCTGAACATGCCAATGGTGCATACCCTCCCTACTCTCCTGCAGACAGCAGTGGGATGGCCAATGATGGCTTCCAGAGCACATGCCAAAGTCTGGAACCCTCTGAGGAATCCTGAAATCCTGAGCTGCAAATGAAGTTGCATTAAAGGAATATGGAAGACTACATAAGGTAATATCAAGGCCACAGACTGTATGAAAATGGATCTGACAGAGGGTGTAACTATCACTTTATGAGCAAAGGAAAGTCATTCATCAGGGTGCATTACTCATCCACTTCCCTCCTCTCCTGTACAGCAAGAATAGTAAACAGTTGCCCAAGTTACACAAAACAATCAGCATTTAAACAAAACAATGCTTCTTGTTTTTCAAGTTTTCCTGGAGCCACCTCCCTTCCCATCCAGGCACATCATCTTTCATCGTTCCTGAACATAGCCATCACCACCAGGCACATGGAACTGCACCGATACTGAGCCCTAGTACTGAACCTCCAAGAAAGTTATCACCTGGAAAAGGCTACTGGCTTGTGATGTTGACAAATTGGGGCATGTGTGCTTTGGAAGACTACAAGCATCATGCCTGCCTGCAGTCCTCGGAAAGCAAGTGAAGGAATCAATGAACTATCCAGGAGTAATGTTCTCAAATCAACTCGGCTCTTCATCTTTCTAAGGGAAGGAAGCCAAGAACCATGCTGAAACCTTAACCACAGGGCCCAGCCACTCAATGGACACTAAAGATGCCAGGGCAGTTTCCCAAAAAGCAGGTGTTAGCTTTGGCATCCTTGGCCAATATTTACGTTCCTCCTTGCTGTTACAAAGCAGCCTTTCCCTGCAGTTAAGAGCCAGATCCCTAGGGGAATGTAGGCGCCTAATTCCAATTTCATTGGGAATAAGATGTCTCTGAATCTCTGAACCTGAACTACAGTGCTTCAGGATCCCTGACAGGCAAATGGGTGTGGGAGAGTTTAAAGCCCATTTCTACCCAGTCTTGAAATTCATGTTATTGTTCATTCCATATAAAGCAGTTCTGAAAAGCTCCCAAGCCAAAACTCCCTGCTTGCACAACAGGGTAATGATTTACATTCACTTTGCTAGGGTGCAAATGATACCTTGTGGTGCAAGGAAGCAATAGGGATCCAGACCTTGTGACAGTTAAATGGGAGATCACTACCATGGCCATGGATCAGACAATGCGGGTACAATCCTGTTACCTGCAATGCTCAACACTGGAAACATGCAGCACAGTGCAACAGCATCCATTCTGCAGTCCTGTCTCCTTTAAAGACATGGACGCATGCAGTTTTAAAGTGCTTTAAGCAGCTAATTAGGGTGTCTTCCCCTCCTTTATCCCACAAGATGATAATTGCATTATAAAAATGAATATGTAACTAAGCAGAAACCACAGGAACGGTGATGGCAGAAAAGGAGATGGAACCAGCAGCAGCCTCACTCCACAGTCACAGGTGGAAGCCCTCACATTAGAGAGGCTAGCGCGCTCCAGTGCGGTTTCTATAGCTGTGGGGAGGAAAACCTCGAAAAAGCCCCACATCATTCAGAGTCACAAGAGTCAGCGAATGGTTTAGTGCTTAAACAATCGATGTCAGGAAGAGAGAAGATCCGTGAGAGTGTGTCCGCCTTTTGCGCTCCCTGCATACATCTCCCCAGAATGTCTACAGTCATCAGGGTAATTTAGAGAGAAAAAAAGACAGACTTGGCTTGGCCTTACTGGGGCTATCACTGTAATTGTGGAAGGAAGTGAGAACATACCAGCAGCGCCCCAGGGAGTAAAGAGCAAAGCGAGGGGAATGGAGACTGTATATGTGGGACCCTGTGAAGCTGAAGAAGTGTCAGAGAGCAGCACAGTGATGCCTGAGGGTGGAGCAGAGCTAAGGCGGTTAGATCCTCCTGAAACAGCAAATAGTGAAGGATCTGGGTTTGGAGCACAGCCTCACAGCTAGCACACTCTTGGTTTCCCGCAGTAGCTAACATCATGGATGACCAGGTAACTGGGCACATTCTCTATACATTTAAAAAGGGAGGTATTGTTGTAAACAGCTGCAGGGATGATAAATATCTTCATGCTTTCAGAGAGGAAAGGGGGGACTCTTCCTACCGCCAGTTCTTCACTGCCCCCTGCGGTGCGCAGGCAGCCTCTATTCTGCCAGTCCATTCTTCCACATCCAGTGCATTATTATGAACCCTCCAGCACACACAGCTAATTAGGGAAAATATCCTTTCTAGCAATTTAAATGATTTTGGCATTTTCAGGAGGGCACATGTAATATTCAAATTACTTCCACTCTGCGCTGCCTTGTCTTGCCTGGCTCATCTTCCCAGGTGAATTTGTAGTCTCTGAAATGCTCTAATTTCCCACACAAGCCATGTCAAATATAATTTTGGTGCAAAGTTGGTAATTATACGTAACATCAGTCTGATGTTAAAAACACTGAAAAATTTAGCAAGAAGAGACGAATGGAGAGACACAAGTCTGAGACCAACGAACGAAAGGCGTGCGGCCCCCTTAGTATTTGTGCTCGTTAATTAATAATAGCATGTTTTCAGGAACTGAAAGGATGTGTTTCCTGAACTGACTGGAATTCACTTATGTCCCAATTACATTGTCTCAGTGAAGAACCTCGGTCAGGTCTCACTGAAGAGCCGCAGCTAAACCAAAAGCAAAATCCAGGCTCCCCACTGAAGTCCATCATGGTTGCAAGGACATGTAAAGGAGCAGAAATCTCACCCTTGGGCTCAGACCCAGAGATTAGATTGTCTCCTCCTCTGCCACCCTCTGCTGCAAACCGCTCTGGAAGTAGTCAAACAGATTTGCATCAGTGAGTCACCAAGTGTGTGGAAATGTATTAGAATAAGTGTAATTATAACTGCTGGCCCCAAAGTATTGGGCAAACATTTTAACAGACTTGTTCCTTGGCTCCAAAGAGAAGAATTAACACGAAGAGTGAATTATCTGACCCCATCATCAACTCTTCCCCAAGGATGCCTGGTCTGCCTATTTCAAGGAGCATCCCAACTCAGCTTGCTTTTTGACACCATTATCCCAGCACACTGGCTGCCTGTCAAAACCAGGTGAGAATCCCTGAGTTAACCCATTCCACTCTCAAATCCATGCCTGCAATAACTGCTGGGAACCACAGAGCCATTTACTCTGAAATTGTTGCTCCTAGTAATCTATTCATGGTGTTAATGCATTATGGAAGGGAAAACCCAGATATCTCATCATCACTGTTTGAACAGCAGTTTCTGGCTCATGTGAGAACTGGAACCACAGCTGGGAAGGAAGGCTTGCTTCATTTTGACCCCGAAGGCTTCATGCCAATAGTCAAGAACCATAATAAAAGGCCTGATCACATAATTAAATTCAGTACAGCCAAGCAAGGGTTTGACCCCAAAGGATGAAATGAGAGTCACTGAATAAAAGCTATTATTTCAGAGGAATGAGGTTTTTAAAAACAGATGAAGCCTCAAATAAACTTGAAGCTCCTGGACATATACAAACCCTGCTTTTATCACATACTAGCCATTGTGTGCTTGTATACAGGGATTCAAGAACTAGTCTTGAATTTCAGTCGTAGTACTTAGCATGTCACATCCCTCTCCGTCTTCAATCCCACATTAGAGAAAAGAAAGAGACCCCTTGTTTTAGAGAATGAACACTCCATGGCTTTGCAGCTTGCTCCATCTATTCCCTTAAAATCAGTTCCGACTTCTCATACCCTTTTTCACTCTCTGGAGTTTGTGCTGCTCATTTAACAGTGGCTGGCTGTGCATAAACAGAAAATCCATCATGCTCAGACCACATGGGCCAGGGAAACCCAGAAACTTTCACCACAGCTTTATGTGAAGAGATTAAAAAAGAAGATCTATGCAGCTCCAAGGAAACAATTAAGGATTATGGATCCAGAAAGCATGATCCACAGTCCTGTTAAGGGCACTGTGTGTGGGTACCTGTTGCAGGGAGAGGGGAGAAGAGAAAAAGGGAAAGGTTGGAAGGGGTCTACAGAAGATCAAGGTATATATCCTGAACAAATATACATTGATGCTACCTAGCCAGGAATGTTAGTCCTGAGGTAAACACTACCAACGTTGCTATTGAAGCTTACTGCATTTATAAACGTAGCAGCAAAACAAGACAACACAGACATCGAAGGGGAAACTTCTGGGGTTTTGCCAGACCTGCTGGGATCTCATCTTGAAGCAGCTGTACACTGACCCTTTACTAAACATCCACATATTGCTTTATACTAAATGCATAGCCTACATTTGACAAAAAGAGGGCTTGAATTCTCAGTGAAAACTCTTAGGAGGCATTTATCTAGCCTCTAAGAACAGCAGGACCTCGCTATATATATCTGTTGAGATAATCATTTCATAATCAACCCACTGAAACAATACTAGACACAGAATCTCTAACCCTTACCCACTGGCTGGAATGCATCAAGAAGATGCATTTATACCCTAATTAGATAATCACGCACATAAATATAACTAATATGCAGGATACATTAATTTACTTGCCTGTTCTTGAAAATCTGGTCTTGGACCTTTTGATTCTTTTACAGGATTCCCATCTCACTGTCCAGTTGCTCATTCTGCTCACTGACTTATCTGAGTTATCATGGGCTACTTTAGACACACTCCTCACTGTCTACAGCTTGCTGACATCAAGAAGGCAGTTTTACTGAATATATTGTGGCCACGACACAATGTTCACATAGATCATCAAATGCCTTTTACTGCTGCTCAATTTTGCCAAAACACTGCTTATGAGACCACACAGTAAACCGCATCAATAGACTCCTCAGAAATAACCTTTTTCCCCAAAATGGGTTTACTTTAGCTTAGATAACCGAATTGGCCTACCTGGTAGTCCCACAAATGTTCTGGGGGCACAACTATAAGGGTATAATAGGAGCATGAAAATGCAGTGGAAAACCTTAAGCTTCCCTTACTACTATGAAAGAGACACAGACCTTCAGGAAAGCTGTTAGGAACATCTCAAAACCAGGTTGAGCATGGAGGGTCCAATTAAGCATTTGCATGGTCCTTGTCCAAACAGGCATGGTAGACTACCATAACAATTTACTAAGAAACCCATACTCTAGCATGTGGACTTTTACTCTTAATGTAACTGTGATGACTGACACCTCATATTAATAGATATTAAAATTTGGGTTTTTAGACTGTAAATTCTTCAGAGCAAATCCATGACTTTATACTTTTGCACGCTATCTATGGATAAACAACAGTGTGACATTGTGCTTTATGAAGCCCTTAAGACCCTCAGATAAATGCAGCTTTCTAAATGTAAAGAGTGATTCTGTAAGGCTTTTCCTTCTCAGTCTGAAATGATAATGTGCAAAGAGGCAGAAGAATAGGAAGAGATGACATTTGACCTCCAATTTCCCGAGAGCTAAGTAGCTTGCTTTGCCATTTTGAATCGGGTCTGCTTTTGTCTCCAATGGAAGGCCAGGATGTGGCGAGGTAGCTGGACGAATAAATAGTTCCTTTGCTGCCATGGCAATGGTGCAAACAGACCAGAGCACATGCCAAAGGAAGTTGTCATAAATCACAAGTTGGTCGATTCTGTTTAGTTTCCAAGCAAGGGTTATGCAAACTGGTTGGAAAGTGCCTCACTGAGGAGCCAATTTTCATTTTCTTCAGGAAAGTAAAATATTTTCTCTCTTTAGTGCACTGCTTTGCAGATTATTTAGTCTCCTCTCAATTTCAGACCCTGTTCCTCCCCAGGCCTGAACGACTTAAAATTTCAGAAACATCCCCTATTTCTATTTTCATCTGTGACTCAACAAGTGGTCAAATAGATCCAGCATGGAGAAACTTGCTTACCTTCAGGGGCAGTCCTTCTCAAGGATTCTGCGGGGTGAACAAAGAATGTGCAATACACACTTTCAGAGACCACCCTCTCCTGTCCCGCTGCACCTTCCAGCAAGGAAACAGTCTTTACAAGTCTGCAGTGCTTCCTACTGTCTTACTAATGCACCAGGACAGTATTCTCTGTTGCAAATAGGAATTTCTGTGAGTCTTATGCCTATAAACTCATTCCTTTGGGGACTGAGACAACAAACTGGGGACTTTCTGCTCTTCACACTGGGGAATGAAACATCACGCAGACACCACCACCAGCAAAATGAAATCCAGCTTGTTCTTTGACAGCTATTTTGGTTTTGTGGGCTGTGATCATTGAAGTGTCTGGGAAAGGGAGAGGAGGAGGTTCTGCTCCATCATTTGAGAAGCTGTACCCTCAGCCTGCTTTATAAGGTACCCAGTTGGCAACACTCTCCCATGCATGGCTCTGTTACTGCTTGGGGTGGCCAGCTAACAAAACTCCACTGCAACCCTTGCTGAGTCCTGTCAACACTGCATCTCATCTGGGCTAATGTAAACCAGAAACTCACCCTCCATCCCCGGGAGGGGTCAGATATAGTTGTAAAGCATGAGAGTGCTGACAGGGTCTCCAGCAACATGCTCCTGTTGTATCATTAGGTCCATATTCACAGCATCTCAGACTCCTCCTGGATGATGCCTAGGTTCATTCTGATGCCAGAGACATTCTGCAGGCAGACACAAGCTTCTTCCCAGTTCACCCAATCCCAGTCTGCCCAATTCCTCCCCCTAAACTTCACATTTACACCTATGCTAAGAGAGTGCAAAACTCTACCCAGTCAAAACAGTGGAAAACTTGTCCTTCAGATGCCTGATGTTTAGATGGCACAAAGCAAGAAAGGATTTGGCTTCTTCCTGCTCTTACTGATAAGCCCTTCTCAATTTGCCAGCCCTTCTCAATTTGCCAGCCCCTCCAGCTGGTGGGGCAGATATAAGAGGACAGCATTATTTGCTAGGCTAAGCAGAAACCTCCTGTCCCAAAGTCTACAAAATTCAGCAGAAAAACAGCGATGGATTTCAGCAGATGCTGACTAGGTGCAGGCTCCCTAATAACGGTAGGAAAGCAACAGCTTCACCCGCAGAAATATTCATCATTAACAGATGCAATCTGACAATAGTATTTGCATAAGGGTAGGCAGTCCCCTAAGGAGCAACAGTCTGTGCTGGTATTGGACCAAGAGAAGGCATTCCATGGCTTAGTGGTTCCTTGTGAAACACTGATCTCCTGCACGCTCTTCCTCACCCAGGGTAATTCACCAGCTAACCGTTCCATCTAAGGCAGCAGCAGGGAAGAAAAGGCATTTTGCCCTTCTGTTACAAATGTCCTGTGGCCTGGCACAAAATAAAGGACATGCTGTTCACTGTCTTCAAGGCCTCTGAAAGAATTTAATGCTAACTGAAGTTAATTCTGGACTCCTTGTTTAGACAGAGAGCATGAAGGAAGAGACAGAGTGAGAGCGCCAGGGTAGAAACTGATTTCCCGTCATTTCATTTCATTATTACCAGAATCAAATAAGCAAAAAACTCACGCATCAGGCTTTTATAATCATGAGATCTGAAAGTGAATGAATACATTGGATGACTTTGTACTGACTTGACCAGAGCCTTTACAGTGATAGAATTTCAGACTTCTTTTGGAGACTATTGATGTCAGAATTTGCCTTTGACTCGTGCAAGTAAAAAAAAAATCTCACCTAATCATAGGACTCCACAGCTGGGTCTTTAAGCAAAATGTCCACCCAGTTCACTTCTACTCTCATCACTCTCTCCTGAGGTTTGAAAATAAATTACCATTAAGCAAGGGGTCAGAATTAGACACAGAGAGTTAAACTAAAATCCAGCCACACAGAGTGGTGGTTTTGGTCTTGGTACTTAAAATGGACTTCACAGCACATGTCACCATATTTCTATGCTTTAATTTCCCCCTGTTTCCCCATCCAAACAGACTCAAGTTATTTTATGAAGTAGGCTGAATGGAAACAGAGGGTACCTTTGGTCAGCAGTGCTTGATCACAAGAGAGGCTGTAGCCTACAGGTGTGGTTAACTCAAGGACTGTGGCTGTGAAGGTCCCAGATCAAAGTCTTGCTGCTGAAGCAGGTGATGAGCCAGCTAAAGTTTGGGATACATTCATGGTTTTGCCTATGTAGCAGTAGAATGGTCTCCTATAATTTTTTGTGTTGACACCCAGCCGGCCTGTTACCAGCGTGACATAATCCAGCAGCATCTAACCGGCTGCTGCCACCCTCTGCCTTCCCCCACCCTCAACACTGGCGGATATGTCAAAGCAAAAACATCTCTGCATTTCTGATCTCCCTGGGGTCACAGCTGTTTTGAGTCAGGCTTCTCATTTGGTTCCAATCCACCGATTTCCTGCTACTGTCCATGAAAAAGAGAGTGCGACTCTGTGGCTTCCCCTGGGTGTAATGGTCTAATCTGTACCTTGTTGTGCACTGTAGAGGGGAGGGGGAATCAGTGCTACTTGGGAGCAGATTTCTCTTCCCTTATGATTGCATCCTGTTCTTATGCAAAGCACCTTTATTCTTGCTAGCAGTGGCAGCCCCAGATGTCCTGGTGCCCTCCCTGTATCATCCATATTCCTCCGGCCTCCTAATTGAATCCTTCCCTGGCTGGGACAGGCTTTCCTCATTATGATGAACTGGATCCAATTCTACTCCCTCTCCTCCATCTCCCAGTCTTTCCTTGTGAACACAGGGCAGGCCCCACAGAGCTTATGTGGGTGGATGACCACACCAGTGAACTGTTCTTGCAGCTACTGTAATGTTACTCATGAGGTTAACAGAGCAGGAAAGCCCCAGACAGGTACAAGGTGGTAAAGGCATCTTCTCTGCCAAGATTCTGGCAGCATCAAGATGCAGTTTAGTTCCGAGAAATAATACCTAGTTCTTTTAATCTATGGCTTTCAAAGTCATTTATCTAAAACATCAGGGTTTTGCAGCTGGTGAAGTAACCTAAGAGCTCTCACAAGAGCACTGGCAGAGCCCAGGAGTTGAATGGGTCTCTTACATCCTCATCCCATAGGGTTCTCTCTGTAGGAGGTCAATATCCATGAGCAATGTTTCACTTGTGCTCTGAACAAGGCAGGGCAATATAAACAGAACAAAGTATCTTTTTTTCACTCTCACTCATCCACTGAAAATCTCAGTATTAGGGAAGAGTTCAGTCCCCTTACCTTATTTATCCGTTGGCCTCTTCATCTGAGATAGATTACCCTATGTTGCATCATACAATACATATACAGAGACCCAAATTTTCTTTGAATGCTCTCATTCTGGAAGTTGGAGCAATGTAGCAGTATTACCACACTTAAGATTACTCTGCCATGAAGTAAATTGTATTAATCCAGGCAAAGCATCACACTATATGTTGATCTGGGTACTTTAACTGGCTTGTTCAGAGATAGTTAGCTTATTATTGCATGGACTGCATTAGGGCGTGCAGGAACAGCCAGGTTATGTCAAGGCAAGTAAACTCAGGTAAACTAAGGCACAAATATATTAGCTGCATTGACGTCAAGGCAAGTTCTCAAGAGTGTTGAGAGAAGAACCAGTACTGCAAGTGCCACCACTTTAACTACTAACCCACACTCTTCTACTGCACTAAGTACATCTGGATTTCATCAGAGCTTGGATATTATTTTTAAAAATAACAAAATCTTTGGAAAACAAAACCCGCCAAAACATCAGAACAAAACCTCTGATCTAGAGGCTTTTCACATCTTAGGGAATGAGAGATGCTATTATCGTTACTAGAAAGCCTCTAAAGGCAATAGTACAAGGAATGATCTATAGGGCACAAGTATGTTTGTTATGAAATAATTTGGATCCACAGAGGAATTCCATATGTGGCTTCCCCTCTGGTGACTAGAGGTTCCCACCTTGGCAGTGATCCTGGAGTCCCATGCCTACAGGCTCCGCAGCATGGAAGGGGAGGGTGGACGCTGGCGGAGTAATGGGATCATCAGTCGCTGAGGCTGCTACTTGGCACGCCGACAATGTTTGTTTGCACCTCTTTGAAGATGAGAGATGAAAGTGGCGCCCACATGGGCTGCCTTTGATTAGCTTCTTATTTTTAACATTGCAGCTGCAATTATTTTTCTTTTTCTTGAAGCATTTCTTCCCCAGCACCAGAAACTCTGAGGTTCCCTTCTCTAGGGAGGTTCAACTTCAAGGAAACATAACAAAGAGAAGTGTGAATGTAAAGGAGACTGGACAACTCAGGGCCAGTGGGGACTTATGTCATTTTATTTTTAATTTTACTTCCATTTTTTCCCCAATCCCCCATCCTCAGTGGGTCTCAGAAAGAAAATACTTGTTTACTTCTTTTTTAATAGGGAAAATAAATGAGTCCTGGGATTGTACAGAGCTGTCATGAAGAGGAAAATGTCTAATGGTTCAATTCCCAGCTCTGTCACTGAACCACTCTGGGACTTGGGGAAAAGTCAGTTCGCCCATCTGTAAAATGGGATTTATAATGCGTTGCTTCTCAGGGGTATTGGGGGAGTATGAGTAGCATTGATGGAACGCTTCATGCACCTTGGATAGAAGGGGCAATAGCCCTGTGAAGTGCTGTCCTTAATAGATACTTAGAGGAGTTTCCTTCACTGTGGTACTTATCTGACCACAGCAGCCGAGTGCCTCACAGCTACTGATGGAATTTTTTTTTTTTTCTGTTACCTCTCTGCATCATAGGATTGTTGCACAGGAAAGCAAGGCAAATGGCAAATTGAATGAAATGGACCCAGTCATATAGAGAATACGTGGTAAAGTCAGGACTAATCCTTTGTTTCCTAAATTTCTGCCACATCCATTAGACTTTCCTCCTAGTCATATGGATTTTGTGATCTGAAGGCATGAGGGAAAGCCACCTTCCCTTCTTCCTACATTGGTCAGTCACACTGTGGCTGTCTTCCTACTGCATAAGGAGCAAGTGGTCTGAAAAGGGAGGCAATGTTTGTCGTGCATTAGGCTATTTCCTATCATAACATTTTGGGGTTTGTTTCTTTCACCTCATAGAGTAGTTTTCAGCCAAGAATTTGGTCAGATGTTAATCCAGTTATCCACAGTGTATGCTCTAGCTTTAAGGGCATGATGTCAGGAAAAAGTTTAGCCTGCTGTTCCTTATTTTCGGGACCAATTTACAGAGATGGTAAAGAGCTATTCATACAAGTGATATCAGAGGAAACTGCTGATAATTGGTACTTCCAAAAAATGCTTCACAAAGCCCTGCAACTTGTTTAACTCAAGTTTAACTTAAGCTCAAGTTTAACTTCTGTCAGAAGGTCTTAAAAAATGCTATGCAGAACCTGATAGCAACAATGTCAATTAACAAGATGGAAAAACCTGAGCGAGGATAAGAGGAACAGCCAAGGATAAATAGCCAAGGATAAATAACAATCAGGTTCTTGATACTCATGCACTTCAAAAGAAAAAAAACACAACTGCATATGTTTGTTTATTTCTTATTGTTATCTATCAAGATGTTTACCAGCCAAAGAGAAATGGAGGCACATGGGTTGAGTAAAAAATTGTAGCATGCTTACACAAATCCAACCAACCCTTGAGAGCAAAATCTGTTTCCACCAAATAAAGTACCTGCTAAACCCTCTAAAAGACACTTCAGCCTTGGCATGGTCAGTCCAAAAAGCTTATACTAATCCAGTCAAAGCATATAATTTACCCAGGTTTCCTTGTCTTTACGGCATTTCACCTGCTCCCAGAAAAAGAGGCAGCCAGTTGTTCCAGCCCAGTGCACCATCCAGGTAATCCCAATGCCCAAACACCATCCTGCTCAACCCAGCTCCTTATGAAGGAATAAGCCAGTCTTATAGGCTCTTCTCAATAATATTATAAAGAGATATATTGTACAGGATAGCTTATAATATATACCTACTTCATATTCACTCCAGAGAAACAACACACTCCAGCCCAACTCCATCTAGTCACACAGACTCCAGGACATTAAATTAACCCCCTGCCAAATTTACTGCAAGCCATCTGACCATACCATTTAGCCACAGTAAAGACAAAATCTATACCTAGCTACACTCAGGAAAGCAGGCAACTCTGTTGAAAACCTATTTATATCACTCAAGGAGATCAATGGAGAGCCCAGGCCTGGAGGCCAGTGACCTTGGATTGACACAAAACTTAAAGGAAAAAATTAATGGTGTCAACTCAAGAGACCACAGCTGTTATTTCAGAGGATTCAGAAGCCAGCCCTGCAGCCTACTGATCAAGAAAAGTGCTTAAGTGGGGATGCATTTTTTGGAAATAGAGCAAATACTCACCCATTGCTGGTGCAGGAGCAGAGGCACATAGGACACCCCGATGGCTGCCTGTGCCACACAGGCAGGCCCTTGGCAGCAGCTAGACCTCCCCAGGTCTGTCCCAGATGTCATCAGGTGTGGTGTGACACCACCAGTGGTGTTTCTGGAAGAAGTCTCTCCTCAGGCTGTCCTAAAGTGACACTGTGATGAGCTTTCCACAGGCTGTCTCCAGAAGGTAGTCCCTCAGGGGCCTTCTGCCCAAGGAAAGGTGAAGAGGACACCTGTAAGGGGGCAGCGCAGGGCCGGGGGGGGCAAGTCTGAGGGGTCTGGAGGCCACACACACTGTTAAGATGAAATTTCAGGCCTAGGATTTCTCAGCTCTGCCTCAGCTCTTTCTTAACTGCCCCAGCCCAGAGCAGCAAAAATCCCTGAGGAGCCACTGAGGGGGCTCTCACAGTCACAAAATGGCGGCCAGGGGGAAGAGGGTGCCTCATTCCCAACTTACTGAGGTACAAGCACGGCACAGCACCATGTAGATGACAAGGCCAGGTACTGCTGCATGGAGGATGAGGCAAGGCACCCATGGCAGGAGACCAACACTTCTTTGTGCTGTGACACCAGCAGCTGCCTGCTGGGCTGGCAAAAACGGAGGGAAACAGTGGCTGCCTAGGGGACCCCTAAACAGGTACCTCAGCTTCACACAAACACAGGCCCTGACCCAGCAGACACAGCACTAGCTGCTGAAAACCACCTCTCTGGTGTAAACTCCAACCATACTGAGGCAATGCTGCCAGGAAAGGCTTTTGAAGGTAGAAGAAAAACCCCCTTCCTGTCACAGCTGGCCCCAATTTAGGGAGGACAGCTGAAAACAGGACCCGCCCCACCTAGCATGGCCATCTGATAAGCCCTGGGGAAAGGTAACGGATTTCTGAGTGTGTTTCATTGTTTGTTTATTTTTCAATTAAAATGACAAAAATGAGGTCCTGGAAACAGGAGGTTACAAGGGACAGTGATGTTCAATGGAAGTTATGCAGAAACAGATTTTATTTTTGGAGTAGCTACTGACTCTTGATGCAGTGGTGGACATATTGGTGTGCCTCTGCTGCCTTTAATGCCTCTTACTTCACTTTAACTTAACTGTTTTTAGCCAAGAACATATTTTTGGGTATACAGGTCTGTGCATAGCAGGGCTGTGCTCTCTAAGGTGGCTATATGGGCTACTGGGATGCAAGTCATAGCAATGCTAGCCATGCTCTGATCTATAATTTGCTCAGGGACTTTTTTTTGTTATTATTATTGATTTTATAATTTTTTGCACTGGGTGAGAGAGACAGGAGGCTGATCCCCAATCTGGGACCAGTAGCTCCCATTCGATGTCCAACACCAACCCAGCCAGCTCTTGCAGCAGAGCTGGCTGCCACATTGTGGCCTGCTCCCCCAAACGTCACATCTGGCTGATGTAAAACACACATGTTTTGACTGAAGCTTTTTCTTTAAAATGCCAACATTAAAGGAAGGTTTGCTTTGTAAAACTGAAACTGTAAAACTCTTCTGAAACCCAATCTGGGGGATTAAAAGAACCACATGAAAAGGGATAAATATGACCTGGACATTTACTTCCTGTGCAGAAGTTCGCTGAACATGTGCCTCCCAGCCTGTCAGTGCGAAACAAGACCTTCTGCTCTTATTTTCAGAAAGGGGGGGGGGGGGGAGGAAAAGAAGAGAGGAAGACAGGAAATTTTGTAAACTGACAACTCTCTTCTATCTCATGGCTAATGTCAGAGACGTTGGTTTCTTTACAGTGGCATCTCATACACCTTAAAACCAGAAAGACAGACAACTAGTAATAAGAAATTTAGTATTAATAGGCAAACTATTCTTATTCATACTATATGGTAAAATTGGGCTTGATCCATTTTTAACTGGGAGCCAGTAGCAGAACTCTTTTGGATTTCAGTGGGAATAAGATCAGACCTAAAGATATGATGGACCGAGTCCAAGGATTCTCTGATGATGTACAGAAGAAACACATGGATAGACAAACAGATCTTCAGTTAGTCAGAAAATGGCTCACTTTCAAACAAACTAATGCAAGATGTTTATATCAGTATTGCCCATTTCAAGTATTAAAACTCATAGTTGGGTTCCAAAAAACAACTTTACTTAAATATTATGGGACTTGAAAGGGGAAAAAAAAATCAGTTATGGATTCTCTGTATTTGTTTCCTAGGTTTTGAATCTTTAAGAAGATACATTTTTTTTCTGGTTTTCTTTACTAATAGTGAACTGCTAGAAGCTTGATTTTTTTTAAAACTAAAGCTGTGATTGTGATTTATTATAGTATGATTTCAGAAGATGAGACTTAGGGAAAAAAACATATAAGAGCAGTCAATACATTAAAGTCACTATTGTTCTCAAAATAACTTTCTGATTTCAGGTCCCAATACACGAATTGCAGAGGACAAAATGCAATTATAATGTAAAATTTGGCATTTGTCTTGGCAAAAAAAAGTCCCTTTTATCCCAGTCAAGTTCCCTAGAAGCCAGTTACACACTAATTTGGGATTATATTTTTCCTTCCTCCCCCGCCCCCATGGACGATGCTGTTAAATTACACTGAAAGTGACATTAGTTGCCCGACAGTCATAATTTGGAGAAACACCACTGAAATATATAGGGAGCACAGCTCTGCATCTAAAGACTGTTGGACTCTGCATACAAAATGTTGTGGGGCACCTTCTTGCACCACTGGCTTGTAACTGCTGCAATAGCTGACCCTGTGCATGCACATGCAGGATCCAACTTGAATCTGAGTTTGAAATTCTCTGTAGCTTGGGGTGATTGACTCTGGAGTTTGTCAGTTCAGTCCCGCTGTCGTTTGAGTTTTTTGGTGTGTTTTTGTTTGTTTGTTTTTAATTTTAGAGTGATTAAGTCTGGATTGCTATTGGTATTCTTGGATAATGTGCCATGTCCCCTGTGTGAGATATAGACACCCAATAACCCCACACCATAGTACTTTTTTCCAAGTACTCTCTCATCTTAACTGGGTTTGATCTTTGAGATGGAAAGTTCATCTATTCTACTTGCAGCCTTGGTTTTCTAATTCCCATTGAAGCCTTTCACAACCTCTTCTATTGTATAGAGCTGTTAAAAAAAAATCTTTCTTCTTTCTGTCTAGTCCTGGCGAAATTTAAAAAACCACTTTTATAGTTTCAAGCCAGAATCAAGAAAAAAAAAAAAAGGTGCATTTCGAAGTCATTGTTCAATGGAGAAAGACTGGTTCCCAAGTGCTTTCCAAATCCAAAGTGGACAGTTCCTCAGTCATTTCCAAGCCGGAAAGAGGCCATTTTATGAGCCAGAAAGCATCCATTTTCTGTGTCAGTCCTGAGCCAGAGAGGCTAGTGTCTGAGTCAGTTCCAGGGGGGGATTGTCTGGCACTTTTCCAAGCTTGGGAATGTTGCTATCACAGCAATTGTTTGGTGATGCCATCCCAATAAAGCTTCATTATGGTGTTCCTCTTTCTATAAACTTCAGTGCCCTCCAGTGTCCCCAGCAATCACTTATCTAATATTAGGATATTAAAAAATATGGAAAGATTTTAAAGAGACTTATTAAAATGCAATTAGCAGCGTGTACGACTTAAGCAGTGAGATTATTTAAAAAAACGACTTGATTGTGTGGAATGCCACGCACCTTACAGAGATAATAAAGCTGCCAATCAAGTCCATTTTCAAATTACGAAATTTTCATTCTTTTTTTACAGCCCCCTAAGTGAATATTAAAACTGATTATTAACCTCAGAGTGTAGCAGCGGCCCCTAAGCCTGCAATCTCTAAAAGGGAGGTTTCATAACTGTTGGTAGCCTGGGCTTCATTCCCCATTTGGACTGAGATCTCTGCGCTTATTTAAAGGGACAGTGCTCACCCTTTGAATAAGGAAATCTGAAAAGCCTGGATGGGTCCCTTGTTTAGGAAGGGGCAAAGCTCCAGATCTTGACACTGCAACTTGGGAGGCCAAACCAAACTGCCTGTGGTGACCCTGCCTCGATATTGCACAGCAGAGTTTTGCCATCAATAAACTGCAGGTAAGACTGCCCCCTCATGTCCAATCTGTGAATCTCACCAAATCTTTAAACTCCCTGGCACATAACCTGCGTTTTGTCTAAGTAAAAATGTGTAGATTAAATGAATGTTTATGTGGGAACACATACCTTTGTCATACTCAGGTTGCTGTGCATAGATTCTCAGTGTATGTTATAATTCTCAGCATATGTTATTACTTCCCTTGCTAAATGTAAAACCATGTTATTTACCTTGCCGCCGCCTTATTTATTTTTTGTCCTACTGAGAGACAATCAAGTGTGGCACTTCCTGCTATTTGACTTTGCTGGCATTTTTATTTCAACTATAAAGAGGATATTTCTCTGAGAAATTAAGTCACATTACCCTGACAGGTTACTCCTTTTGCAGCTCTTTACTCTGCTGTCAAAGTGGATTTATTGATGCTTCCTGGATTTCTCTCCTCAAGCTTGCAAACTGGAAATGACGAATTCTCTGGAAGGCAGTAAGCTAATTCTTGACTTGAATGCTTTATTTTGGGATAAATGCAAAGATTCAAAGGGAGTTACTTAGGAGGGGCTAGTCACCGATTCTGACTCCAAAGGAAGAGTTTATTTTAGCATGTGCTTAACTTTAAATATATGCTTAAATTTACCTTTGCTGATCTCTTTGGGACCATGCACAGGCCTGAAGGTATGTATTTAGGCATTTTACCATATCGGTGCCAGGCTGCTTTGCAGGAATGAGAGTCCAGACAATATCTAAACAGGGAAAATGCCACTGAGTTTTGAAGTATCTAGGATAGAAGTTATTTTACCAGCACATGTATCTCCTGACTGTAGCTCCCTCTGGAATCTAGCTATGGCACCTGGATCTACTTATGATTCGCATGGAAGCTATCTACACATCTTTTCAAAGTAAATAATCTGCCTGGGTTGGATAATGGGGGTTTAGGAGGATGACAAATTGGGTTAATAAAATGTCAGCAAGAGCCAGGTTTTAAGTCTGGAATGAGTCACAAGTGAAACAAGTTTAGTGGCCAGGGCTCAGCCTTGATCTTGAATTGGTATTTGTCTACATCACCGAATAACCACAAGTGATCCAGTCTAATTCAGCATAACTGACAAGCCAGCGTCAGCAATATTGTTGGGGTGGAGGAGGGGGAAAGGTGTTACTGCCTCTTTAGAGTCATGCCACAGTTAATGAGAAGCACTAAAGAAACAGTAGCCACGGAGATGGCATTAGACTTCCCAGGTCTCTGGGCTGAAAAGAAGCACCTCCAGCACACTGAATGTCTTGTGCTGCTACTGGAGATGGCAACGTGCCTCTCTTCTACTCCCCAGCCCGGAGCAAGTATTTTCATGGCTCGCCCATTAAGCTGGTCAGGGTGGGGAATGTATGGAGTAGTTTAGTATGCTCATCAGGATGAACTGAATATTGGTGGTATTTTAGGAGTCTGAAGGCAGAAGGGAAAGATATGCAGTCAATCAGGATTGAGGTACACCAGTGAAGACATATGGAGACTCGGGGAGGTGTAGTGCAGGTGGTTTAGTAGAATTGTGTATAAGAGCTCTGAAAATAACTGGGTTTTTTTTTCATTTCCATAAACAACTATTCACTGCTAAGCAAAGTTTATGATGATTGGAACCACACTGGCAATGACAAAGAGAATTAAGGAGATGTAATGGACGTATAATCTTTGGGTTCGTGAGATACTAAGTGTATGTTAATGCCAGCACAGTAAATAACTCAGTTATTAACATATTCTAAAATTAGATCAAGCAAAAACAGCATTCACAAATACTGAGACAATTCCTGGCAGAGAAGAGAGATTACTGAAAAGGTTTGAGTAAGTGCTATGAATGGGTGATTGCCAGGCTGGAAAGCAAACTTCCAAAAGCATGAAGACTTTGTCCCAGAAGCTGCCTTGCATTCCTTGATTAGGATCAGCTTCAAGAAAAGCCTCACCGTGGGTGCTGGCAGAGCCAGACATGAAAAGAACAAGCTCTACCTAATGCCAAATATTCCAGCTGCAGCTTTGACAGTAGGAATTGCCCTGCAAGTCTGTACTCCAGCAGCTCACAGCAGAGTGACACAAATGGTAAAGCAGCAGGAAGTCTGATATGCAGCAATTCAAATACATTAGACTAACCAACTGAAAAAATAGCCTTGCATTATTTGTAGCAGCTTATTGAGCAAGATAAGTTTTGACCCAAATATTCCTGAACGTGGAAGAAGTGAATAACCAAATGACAATGAGTTTGCTTCTGTGTTCTTCTCTGCTCCTAAAAACAGACATGGAAAATCTGAAATAGAAATCTGGATTTTTCTTTGTTGTTGGAAAAGGGGAGAGGGAAGAATATCTAAAGCACCCCTCCACTAGAACAGAGCAGTTCCAAACCCTGGGATCTTGCCACCCACTCTGAGCTTTCCTAACCCAAGCTGTGCGTTGCAGAATCCCTAACTCCTCCAGGCTCCCCTAGCTGCATCTCAGCAGTCCCCTCCAGGTGTCAGCCTTGCACTTCGCATGAGATTTTCTTCCCTTGGCCACATCTGGAGTGAAGTGCTGGGTTCAGTGGAGATTCCTGGTAAGAGATCATCAGAGATCTTAAAATATTAAATGCATTCCCCAATTTCATTTCAGGAAAAATGCTGAAATATCACAGCCCCACCAGGCCTCCCTCAAAACTATAAAACTGATGCCATTGCGTAAGGGAAGGGATCTAAATGGGCCCATTAGCTTTCTACAGTATCTGCCAAGAGAACTGTGAACATCTGCCAGCCCAGAAACAGTTCAGGAGCCAGGACTTTCACTTAAGTTTTCTTTTTTTAGGATGTAATTGACATGACTGTCCTTTCTTTGGCCTTAATTCCTAAGTACTTCCCAAGATACTAAAAGCTTCTGCTCTCCTCTGCACTTTTGCACATAAATCAGAACTACACTGAGATTTTCTCAATTGGATCTCATCGTGGTAGAGCTACTGGAAGGTGGAATGAAGGCAAGCACATGCAGGCCCACCACATCATCTAACCCTGCTCTGATTTCAGGGTTAAGATTGTTGGCAGTGCTGCTGTTTGGTTTAGGACTAGCATTGTGGGAAAGACAGCAAACAGAGATAAATGGGCATTGTCAGACACACTTGTAGCAATAGGATTGGACAGATCACCTGGATGGTCAGAAGTAAGATTTCCCTTTAGGATGTTGCTGTAGTTTATGATATTGCTCAGAATTGCTACAAATCTTCAGGCAGGTCAAATTTGGGATGTATTCTTAAAACGACATGCATGAGCAATAATGCACGAAATTGTGAAACCAGTGAAATCCTTTGACAGAGCGGGAAGGGAGTTGTGTCAAGACTGAGATATGTGGTGTGCATGGGGGAAGTTTGCAAAAATACAATGTTTGGTTCAGACTTAACTGTCTTTCAATTTCATGAGTAGAAATCAGAGTCTCAGCAGAGTGTTGACCTAGTAGGTTTTGAGATGACATCCATGGATGAGAAACTGGACTGAATTCAGGTATTTAATTCTTGTAGTGTAGGCCACTGAAGAGCTATTGGGTAGCAACAATTTTCAGTAACTACTGAGCTGGGAAAGCTTCAAATACAGGCTATTGATGGGTCCAAAGGTCTGTATCCCATTAACTGTCGTAAGACAACTGGCAAACATGATAATGAATGCAATTTTCCACGAGGTCTTTCAAAAAGTCTGTGTTTCAAGATTTGTATAGCTGTGAGGAGAACATCTGTCATGAAAGCATAATTCTGGGTGTCAGGTGTCACCAGTTTTTCACTATGGACTTTCAGAATGACCTTGGGGAACCTGGCTTACCCCAATACCTCAGTTTTCCAAACGGTTGCCTACAACATTAATTGGCCAGAGTTGGATTAATTACATTATAAATGTAAGGGCACTAAAAAGACATGAAAAAATTCAGAAAGAGAAAGATAGAAGTCTATCACCTTTGGCAGTTTCAACTGCACAAAAAGTCCATTTGGTCACATCTGGCTGATCAGTAGCTCTCGCCACTCTCATCAAAAATGACTTTCTGTTCTACGAGCATTAGTTCTCCCTTTTCCATGGCTGTCAACTATTTCTCATGTAAAGGTCTTGCTCCTCTTTCAAAATTACCTGTATTAAGGCAAATTATGTGTTCTCTTCCTTTCCTTGTTGAAAGTCATTTACATGAAGAATCACAGAACTGCGATTATAGATACTGGGGAAGGGAATGCAGAAATATAGTTAAGACTGGAAATTTGGGTGTGCCTCAATTTATGGTGGACAGCCAAAGAACAAGTGTCTGATGTCATAGTAAATCATTTATATTGCAAATGATTTAAAATAATGAAAACCCATATGCATTAAATTTTGCCCTGTACATCCATTTGACATATTTTAAGTAGACAAAAGATAGATTTTACATAAATCTTCAGTAAATGTACTTCGAAAAAATATCACCAGGCAGTAAAATCTAACCATTTTAAAAACAGTCTTTGTCTTATACTTGAGCTCCTGCTTCAGTGTGCATAGTTCAAAACCAGCAAAAAAAACCTATCCCAGACTGTCTGCCCACTCCTTGAAAGAAAAGAAAAAAAACAAAGAAGGAAAACTAGACAAAACAGCTTTTGAACAGATCCTGCCAAAGTTGGCCTTCACACTATTCCAGGTCTTACAGGAATAGTTGCTACACCTTACCCACGCCACCTGTGGCTTTGCCTTTGAAGGAGTCTGTTTCCAACCTCCAGTGTAAATCCTAATGTTTGTATTCAATATTTAGGATGTGTCACACACTGACACTTGCAATTTTATAGACGTGAAGCTAGCTCTCTAGCACAGTTCCCAGTCTGTGGATTTTGTCCTTTGGTTTATGACAATCTGTGCTGATGCAAGTTCCTGCTCTTCTATGCTGGGAGTTACTACACAATCTAGCAAAAAAGTCTCTGAATCCCTGCTCCAGTACACTGTAAGAGGCAACAAATTCCTTTGGAAGATGCCTGGCACATCTTCACCAGGAACTTAGCTCTGGGAACTGACTAGATACCTCTGAGAATCACAGGCAGAAATTCTTCCCAGGCTCTGCTGTGGATGGTCCAGAAAGGCAAGGGAGGTGACTTGCAGATGGTTTGATGTGACTCTGCCAAACAAAACAGAATGAAGTTAATTTTGCATTCTCTGTGTACCAGATGCAAACATTTGACAGTTCCCACAGGTACCAATCAAACAAGAGGGTGGAGATGTCAGATACTATGCGGTGTTGTGCTTTGAACCCTGGTTCACAGCTCAGGAGCAAAGGTATCAGTCAGCACCCAATTGCTAGCAGTAGCTGTGGAGCTCAGAGGGGCCTTTTGTCACCACTGTTGAGTTTCCAATTACTACATAACTGTTTAGTTCCTAACAGAGCTCCCACCTAGGCTGATCCTTTTGTATGATGGGGCTGGGTTTGTTGAGTAGCAGCCAGGACACCACCACACCTGGATGGCTGACCCCAGCTGTTTCAAAGACATGAAGTCTAATCAGCCTCACTCTCAGATAAGTTAATTGCCTATTCTGATTGTTTCTTGTCCCACTAACACTCAACATCTGTCTGGTGGTAAAACAAGTAGCAACAGAGACTCTTTGTAGTGTGCCAGTTAGGGAAATACGGCCTCTTTCAAAACAGCTACTAGGGCTGAAAGGACCCAGACTGATGGGCACTGAGTCCTTCGGGGTCTTTACAAGAGCCAAGCATGTAAAAAATCTGACTTTGTTTGTGTTTGCTGAGAGATTAAAAGACACATCACCCATTCTAATCAGTTTTGGAAGAGTTACGTAAATAAGGACATGAACCAAAAGGAACATGGAAACCCTGCCCCTTTAAGAAACAGGGCTAAACCATCTCAGGTGGATTAAAAATGAGGTAATTGAAATCATGGCTTTATAGGATCATGGGAAAATTGCCTGAAATATTTCAGGTACTATAATGAAGTCTTAGATGCTGTTTCAGCTAAGGGGATTAGGAGGAGTGTTACTGTGAGAGCCATGGACTAAGTGATCTTTCCAGGTACTTTACATGGGTGGAAGCTGTTTATTTTGTTTAAGGGGAGCTTTTCTCTAATAGTTGTTTCTAGGCTGCTAGGTATTAGTAAATTTTATGTTGATAACTTGGTTGTGTCTGGAAAGCTCTATTTATGGTAGGTATTTCTGGGGAGGGGAAGAAGTAATTATTGCAAATGTCCCTGTGGTTGTGGTGAAAGCTCCTTTAAAGAAAAAGGGAAAATAGTAAGTATTGTAAAACACTACTTTTATTGTGTGTAAATGTTTTTTTCAATTGTAACTAGTAAAAAAGAAATACTACTGATCTTGTTCCTTCAATGGAACAGCACTTCCTTTTCTATGATATAGCATCTGTTGCATTAGAGGCTCAAATGGCTTTAAATTACAACAAGAAATAAATAAACTGAAAGATGTCCTGCTCCTTCAGGCAACTGCATTCAAGGTGGGCTTTATTTGGTGCATGTGGTAGAGAAGATTGTGCTTAAGTATGAAAGAGGAGGCTAAGGCTGATTGAAAGGATGCAGGCTACTTAGAGGGCACAGTCCCAGGGATATAGTGATAATGTGCTCCCCCTTGCTAAATGTATTTAGAATGAGAACCGACACAGAGAATCTAATGTTTCTATTTGCTCAGACATTTCTGCAGAGAACATTTGTTTCATGTCCAGAGAAGGGAAACTGTGATCATCCTCCTTATACTCAGAATAAAGCAGGAGAAACACGATGTTGGGGGTGGGGGGGGGAAGACTTCCACTGACGAAGGGTGAGAGATAGGATTTATTAACTATTGGCAAAACCAGGCCAGATTCTGACTACACTGGCATGCTATCATTCATTAAATCCTCCTGCTTTTTACTGCTCTAACTATGATTAGAAATAGGCCCAAGCACTCCATGTTTTTCAGTACCCACAGTTGTACGGGTTTTTATCATGAGGTTATATTTAGATGCCCATTGATGTTGTTTTTCCTCCCGAGTGCTTTTGGGAGGGTGAACAGCTGATCATTACACTGAGTTTGCTTGTACCCATGAGCACACTTAACCTAGAGCAGCAAATAGTTATTGTATTGCATTTTGTTTTGTGCCTGTGGGCACGCTTAAGTCAATATACATGATGGCTAGCACCACGGTATTGCATTTGTCTACACCCATGGGCACTCCGAATTGCCAGTGTGAGGGAATTGGTGAATTAACTAGCTGTATGCCCACTGGTGTAGTTACTTCAAGAGCAATACTACTGTTAATTGCTTAACTTAAATCTAATCATAATGCAAAATAACAGAAGGAAAGCACTGCAAGAATCCCAGTTCTTACAGAAAATGGGTAGTAACATTTGTTTAATTCTAAGCTTGTTTGTTGCCAAAACTGAGGAACAAGCTCTTGGGGCAGAAGTCTCTGTTGTGAATAATTGCCCTTCTTTCCCTGTCTGTTTTACAGCCAGCAAGCTGCATCGAGCTCATTGCTCTCTCCAAGCTTTTACCTTCACAAAATCTAGTTCAGGGTTGATGCTTACTCTGCTCATTAGTGAAATTACCACCAGATGCTTTGTTAGATAGAGGTCACTCTGGCTGAATGCCATGACAACCTCTTCAAATAGCATGATTGCTAAACTATAGCTTTGACTCGAAATGGTGCAGTAGGTAATGTTGACATGCTGCAATTACCGCACAGTCCTCACAGCATGTTCAAACAACCTACCTCAGTGCTGACTTGGCAACACCAGAACTGGATTTGGGATGTATATTGTGGATGACTAGAAAATGTAGGAATTTCAGGAGAACGCCTACATGGAGCATTAGCTTATCTTGTTAGCCTGTGTCTAGTCAGGCCCTCTCAGAACTCCGTTGAAAAATGGTAATTAAATGATAAGGCTGAGTCTAAAGCTACATGGGCATAGATGGGCTAGGTTTCAGTGGTGCTGGGAGCCAATTTTTGCAACTGAAGAAGTCTTAAGTGGGAGTCTTAAATACTCAGCAGAATACATTAATGCAAGGGACTGGATTAGTCTTTCCTAGCAGGAGTGTCATCTTTCCTTACTGATAAGACTTATTTTTACTTCTTTTTAGGAGACCAGTGCAAGGAGGGCCAAGCTAGATGGGCACTGGGAACATGGCCCACATGTGGAACTGGACGAGTGTCACAAAGGAACAGATGAGGAGAAAGGAGGGTGAAGAAGGTGGTAGAATTGTTTTCCTTATAATAGTGTGGTCCAGTCCACTGGTTAAGTCACAGAGCTGCTAAGAGAAAGCTCTGCAGTGCACTTCTTTTCTCTGTGACGATGGCAGGCAGGACTTTACAGCTCTGCTAATGACAACCCTGTGTGGCTTCCTGTTCATACATATCTTGTAATGAAAACTGATTGTGTTACAGGTGTCTCTGGTGTGACTTGCAACTAATGTGGCTGTGACTGATGGACCTAAGCTTACTATTAAAGTATCAGAATAAAGTAACTTGGAGATGTGGAATGCCAATTATCCAGATACAAAATGTATTGGATTAAAACTGTAGAACAGTTACTAATTTCTAGCTTTATAGTATTATCACTGCAAAGTTTAAAAAAAGTGTTCATTTAGAGGGTTATGCTACTGAAAGCAGATGATTAACCTCATAGAAGGAACCAGATCAGGTGGAAAATACCATGTTGCTGCTACCATTGTTTTTCTACTCTGTGTGGTTCTTTTGCACAGACTTGTGTAAGGTAAGTGAGCAGAGAAGGCTTGGCACAGTAGCCTAGCTAGCAGGCTGTCCTGTGACTGCAGCTGAGGAAAACATATGTAGATGGGCTCTTCTGCATCTGCACTTTTTTTTTGAGTCAGAAAAGTGGCAGCAACAACACGAGTGTCCCTTAGCCATAATGGCTTTGGAGTTCAGAAATGTATAATAAAATTTAACCAGTAGTCTTCCCATTAAGTAAGGGGAGATTGGGTCTAGAGAGGATTAAGCAAACACTTACTAGGTATTAAAGGACAGGGCTAGAACTACTAGCTTTCTTTAACTTCTAGCAATCCTACCAAATTGTTTTATGCAAGGTCAGAGCAGGGCAGTGAATGGGGGAGAGAGGCAAACCCTCCCCCCCCAACATCTTCTGAGTGATGAACCAGTTCTTGGGAAAGGGGCGGGGCGGGGGGGGGCGGGGAAGGTGTCAGACTAAGACACTAAGATATACAGAACTGAGCTGCCATGAAACTGTGCATTACTCAGCCTGGTTAATCTAGTTCTTCCCAAGATCCTCAGGGAATGCCTGCAGGAGATCTGCAGATGGAGGCATGTCAGATCAACCCTTCCTACCAAGTGCAGAAGGATGCTATTCAATTGGCAACATGCCTCAGCCGGTATCGCTCATTCGTGTCTTTTGGCAAGAGGATCTGCCTCCTGCACTAACGTTACAGATAACCTTAAATGCAGGCACTTCCAGGCCGATGCTTAGATACCGCAGTGATTGCCACACTCGGCATATCTAACATTATCATCGTGTTCTGTGAAAAAGGGATCGTAAAGCGCATACGGTGTCTCCTCCTGCCCAATGGAAAGAGCTCTTGGTACACCTAAGATCATTCACGGCAGACTTCTCTCTAGTGATGGAGACCCCTCACCTTCCCTGAATAAACTGCTTCATTGGTTAGGGCTTGTTAGAAAGCCTGGGGGCTTTGGTGGTTTTTTTTCGTTAGTTTGGTTTTAGCCTTAAGTCTTGTTTTGGCTACAGATAAAGTGCACCCGTTCTTGTCTTTCTGGTAGCGGCGATGGGAAAGAGAGGGATGCCGCCCTGGGAGAAGACTTCTTTCGCACACTGCTCTGCCTCCGCAGACCCTTCACCAGACGTGTCCCGGGGAGCTGCGCCGGGGAGCTGGGCTCCGAAGGCGGGGCCGAGAGCTCGGCTGAGGTTCGCACAAAGCCCTGCGTCCCCTCTCCCGCGAGAGCGGGACCTGACCGGCCTCCGTGAGTCGCCCAGGCGGGCGGCGGGAGCCGCCGGTACGGCCGTGGGGTCCCTTACAAACTACCGCGTTTACCTTGAGCGAGGGCCGCTACCGGGAAAGCGGGTCCTTACACCGCCTGCGGCTTTGCGCGCCGCTGTTCCCAACGCCAGGCTGCCGCCGGCGAGACCCGCCTCAGTCTGGGCCGCTCGGGCCGACGCGGGGTGCTCGAGGCCGGCCCGGGCTGCAGTGCGGGTTTGGGGCTCTGCCGTTATCGCCCTCATTTACCGGGAACAGCCGCCCCCCACCCTGGCCCGCGGGCCGGCGTTACGGGGGGCGTCGGCCCGAACGCGGGTGGGACCCCCCGTTCCCAGGGGGGTGAGTGGGGGTATCCCGCCCCCTCCCCGGGGGAGACACCTCCCCCCCCCCCCCCCCGGCCCGCACCGGTGCAGCCCCGCCACAGCCCCTTCCCGGCAGCTCCCGCGCTCGCAGCGCCCTTCGCGCAGCCGCGGGCAGGGCCGCACCACCGGCCCCGCCGCTGGGGGGGAGCGGGGCAGGGAGCGGTCCCTTCGGCGGCTGCTACCGCTGCCGCCGCCCCCATCCCGGGAAGACAGCCCGCGGCTCCGGCTGGGCACGGGCGACGTGTCGCCGGAGCGCGGCCGGGGCCCGCCGCGCTCCCGGCGGCCGGAAGCACGTGGCTGCAACCCCTCCCCTCTGCTGGGAATGGTTCGCCCCGAAGTCCGGCCCGGCCTCTGAGGGGTGCCGCGGCCGCCATTTTGTGCGGCGCCAGCGGAGAGCAGCGGGCTGGTGCGCGGCGGAGGCGGTGAGGGTCTCCCGGAGACGCCGCTCTCTTCCGTGGCCGGTGAGCGAGGCGCGGGGGGCGCGCTCGGGGCCCAATCGGGCTGGGGCCGCCGGCGGTGGCGGGCGTGGCGGGCCGCGCCCGGAGGTTGCAGGCTTGGGCGGGCCCAGGCAGGTGGTGGGGCCGAGGGAGCTGTTCCCCCCCCTCAACCCGTCACCGGTCCCGGCCCCGCTGGGGGAAGCTGCGGTGGCCCTGAGAAATTCCTCCGTGCTTCGGGGAGCCGTCGCCGTCGGTTCCTCCGCAGGCTCCGGGACGGGCCGATCCGTTGGTCCGACTGTCTGTCGGTTCGGCAGGGCCCGAGGCGTTAACTCAGTGAGTAACGCATTTCGGTGTACCTTGTTATGTAATAAATACGGGGGGCTTATGCCTTAAGGCTAGAAGGATGAACACCAAATCAAGGGAAACAAGGTGATTGCTTACGCCCGCTTTTCCCCCCCTCTCCTCTACTTCAGTCACTTCCAGCAAAGATGTCGGAGTATATCCGGGTGACGGAGGACGAGAACGATGAGCCCATTGAGATCCCCTCGGAGGACGACGGCACCGTGCTGCTCTCCACCGTGACCGCCCAGTTCCCCGGGGCGTGCGGGCTGCGCTACAGGAACCCGGTGTCGCAGTGCATGAGGGGGGTCCGGCTGGTGGAAGGCATTCTGCACGCACCGGAAGCCGGATGGGGAAACCTGGTCTATGTTGTTAATTATCCCAAAGGTTTGTCTTCGTTCCTTCGCCTTTTTTGTACAAGCTTGCTTTTTCAGTCAAGAGGTCCGTGTGAGTCACTGCTAATTTAACATGGCCACAATATTGCTGTTGAAACATCTGATTTACAGCAGTTCAGTGATTTTATTAATGTATCTGTCCTGCGACATAGATTTGACCTCACTGAGTTTTCAGATGTGCAGTAAGATTTTTAACTCTCTGCCCATACAAGCACTTCAGTGACAAAGTCTGGTATTATCCTTGGAGGGTTTACAGTCTCCAAAGACTGTGGTGTAACAGGATCTCTGTGTACTCGCAGATGCTTCTTCTCAAGCCACGGTTTGGTCAGAGGTACCATTTAAAACAAACGCTCAGGAAAAGAGGAGCCTGGGCCTCCCCCCTCTCCCCCCCCCCCCCCAAAAAAAAAGGCGGGGGGGTGTAAATTGCTAATGAAACGTTCTTGTTAAAAATTCCTGTTTTCTCCACACCCTTATAGGACTGTGACTGTTACCGGATACTACCTTAGTAAACTAACGCAGAACTAATTCAGTCAAACTGCATTTTGGAGGAGGGCTTAAGCGTAGACTGTTCTTTCTTCTCTCCTTATACCTGTAGACAGTTGGATATGGATTATAATAATAAGCTTCCGACAGTTGGCATGGGTTCTTTTGTAGCCTGTACTTTTTCTCATTGTAGTCTGTGATTTTATACCATGCGGTTCATAATCAGCGGAAGCAGTTTCCAGAGTTGAGGATGACGTCTAATGTACTTCTTTATATTCAGATAATAAGAGAAAAATGGATGAAACAGATGCATCATCAGCCGTGAAGGTGAAACGAGCAGTACAGAAGACTTCAGATTTAATAGTCTTGGGTCTTCCCTGGAAAACCACTGAACAAGACTTAAAGGAATATTTCAGTACATTTGGAGAAGTTCTGATGGTGCAGGTAAAATCCTTTTGCAGCCCAAGTAAGGAGGGGCATGAGGTAGAAATCAAGTCTTCTGACGAAGCCAGTGGAAACAAACAGAGCTGTATAAACTCAGAGGAGATCTGAGGCTGTGTGCCTCTGTTCCTAGGTTGCATTTTGTCCCGTGAGCTTTATAGCTGCAGGCTTGTGTAGGTGCAGATGGTCAGGGATATTTGGGAGTGGTAATTCATGCAGATCAGCTTAATGGGTACAGTGTTTTTAAGACTTTTAAATTTCTTTTTAATTTCTATTACTGTTATTAATTGTTGCAGCGGAATATGTGTGTGTTTATATATGTGCGTGTTAAGGAATTAGATTGCTGTGATGGGAGCGTTTACAAGACTGATAAACTCTCAAACAGAACTTTATTAAATTCATTCAGTAACAGCACACTTCCTTAGAAGTAACTGCTTCAGTAACAGCTAGCGGTTACTTCTGTATTATCGCTGCCTACACCAGACTGTTAGTCTGCAACGCAGGTATCCTGCATCAGCTGAGCGCACACGGTGCTGCGGACCTGGTGCTGCTTGGTTAGCATGGGTGCCTGGGACTTCGCTGCCGAGGTGGCCTGGCCAGGCATGAGGGCTCTTTGATGGCAGAAGTCAGAAGACAAACCTGCTTCGGTTTTCTTCTGCCTTCACGCGTGATGTTTTTACCTTCCCAGAAGGGGGATCTCACCTGGTCCTGATACGCTTGGCTCGTTCTTTATCTTTTGTTACTTGCATGCTTCCTGTGTGCAGCTACAGGGGTTTGCCCCTTGGGTGGTCGCATTGCTTACACAGCTGGTCTGGCTATGCCATCACAATATTACAAAATGTTTATATCCCATTTTTGGTTATGCTTGGGCTCAAGGCAAGCTAATAATTTTAATTTGTAGGCGTTACAGGCCCCTGCTTTGACTATATAATATTATGGTAATTTTTGTAAGAAAAGGGAGGCACATACAGTGAGATCATCAAAACTTTTTGTATACTTCTGGTGATCTTAATATCAAGGTTGATACCTTGATTTACCAGGAGATGACTGGTGAATAGTATGTCATTAAGTCACAAATACAGGTATGCAGTGTTTCTGTGATCTTTTTAAAAGTCTGCTTTTTTTGTCTTAGGTTAAGAAGGATATTAAAACTGGCCACTCAAAAGGTTTTGGGTTTGTTCGGTTTACGGATTATGAAACCCAGGTGAAAGTAATGTCTCAGCGGCACATGATAGATGGACGATGGTGTGACTGTAAACTTCCCAATTCTAAGGTACCTTTGTATTTATTGCTCATTTTATTTTTAACAAATGCTTGAAGTGCACTTCTTTAGCAATGTGTTAGGTGAGCAGACGAACAGCTTCACAGTCAACTCTTGTGGCACTTCAGTCTGTGAAGGGACAGGACAAGTGAGAGCAAGGGAGGAAAACAGGGAGGAGGTGGGTGAGCAGGAAGTGAACAAGAAGTGTTGGGAAAATAGCTAGTTACATGGGGGAATTAAGTACAGATGGAAATCCAAAAATAATGTCTTTTAATGTCCAGCAGTACCTGCTTAACTTGTCTGCTCCATGAACAAATGGAGAATAAAGCAGGTGGAATAACTAACCTAGGGAAGATCAGAATGAGTCTTTGAATTCAAAACTGAACCTGAAGCTTCTGTCCATTTGTTTCCTGTGTGCATATATGCAGTTATTACCAAAAAAAAGCGTCCTTCTGCAGCGGCCTTGTCGGTGTTCTTGTGTATTGTTCCCATCTTCATTTTCTTGTGACTCTTCTCCATCCGTGCCAAGGTGTAGGCATGTTCTCTGAACTTTTTTTTTAAGTCTTTAACTGACAATCCCAAACTTTCTTGATCTTCAGTCCTCAGAAAAGACTAGATTAAAAGGGGCCTTTATCATAATGTAACTCAGTTCTCAAGGATAGTTGTGATTTTTTTTCATTATTTTCTTTTTCTCTTCAATTCTCTCCAGCAAAGTCCTGATGAACCTTTGCGCAGCAGAAAAGTGTTCGTTGGGCGCTGCACTGAGGACATGACGGCAGATGAACTCCGACAGTTCTTTGCCCAGTACGGAGAAGTGGTAGATGTCTTCATTCCTAAACCCTTCCGAGCTTTTGCTTTTGTTACATTTGCAGATGATCAGGTAAGTCTTAAAATGTTTTAACTTCATATTTAGACAGCCTACGTTTCAGTAGCTTGATAAAGCATTATTTCTGGAACTACATATGGAACACTTACTTGTCCACTCCCTTGAGAATTCCAGTGGTATTAGCTTGATTCGATTTATTGAATTGTCTAAGGTTGCACTTTTCACATGCTGTTGTACAGATGGGTTTTTATACCGCAGTTAGCGTAGTAGTGAACGTGAAGATAAACCACTTCAAATTGGATTAAGTATATGCATATGCTTCCTTTGCAGGTTAAATATCTGCTCAGAATCATGTGGGGTTTTTTTGTCTTGTACTACTAACATTTAAAAAAAAGAAGTTTAACATGTATTTAATCAATCCCTTATTTCTTATAGGTTGCCCAGTCTCTTTGTGGAGAGGACTTGATCATTAAAGGAATCAGCGTACATATATCCAATGCTGAACCTAAGCACAATAGCAATAGACAGTTAGAGAGAGGTGGAAGATTTGGTGGTAATCCGGGAGGCTTTGGGAATCAAGGGGGGTTTGGCAACAGCAGAGGAGGTGGGGGAGGACTGGGCAACAACCAGGGCAGTAACATGGGTGGAGGTATGAACTTCGGAGCCTTTAGCATCAACCCTGCCATGATGGCAGCAGCGCAGGCAGCCCTGCAGAGCAGCTGGGGAATGATGGGCATGCTGGCTAGTCAGCAGAACCAGTCGGGGCCGTCGGGAAACAACCAGCCCCAAGGCAACATGCAGCGGGAGCAGAACCAGGGCTTTAGTTCAGGCAGTAACTCCTACGGCGGTTCCAACTCGGGGGCAGCGATAGGCTGGGGTTCGGCCTCCAACGCGGGCTCCAGCAGTGGGTTTAACGGAGGCTTTGGTTCAAGCATGGATTCCAAATCGTCAGGCTGGGGAATGTAGACGCAGTGGGCTCTGATACTGACTCTATGGTGGGAAATCAAATTTTTCTAACTCATGGTAAGTATACTGTAAATTACATATATACTAAAATTTTCCAAATCAATTTGTTCAGTGTGCAGTATATTCAGCAGTATTTTTGACATTTTTCTTTTTTAAAAAAAAAAAAAAGAAAAAGAAAAGAAAGGTAAAGGGAATTTTCTAAGTTTTGTTACATATCTTGTTGGAATACTGAATGTTTGGAAGCGGACTGCTGTTTGCCCGATAGGTAAACTAACACTACAATCGATAGGAAAGGTTTCTCCTGTAATACTTTACCCTGTGTTTCCTGGCTACCTGAATTCTTTGCATGTTCAAAATGGAAACCATTGGTCAGAAACAGCATTCTCTCCCTCTTGTTTTTAATTTGATCCCACCATAAGACTCTCCAAGTGCCCCAGTTGGAGAACACAGTGTCGTTTTTGTTTCATTTGTGTTTTTTTTTAACACTGTCTCCCCTCCATACTAAAGTACGATATGAAGGCTTCATTTAATCTCCGCAGTTCATCTCATTTCAAATGTGTATGGAAGAAGCACTTCATTGAAAGCAGTGCTGTAAATATTCTGCCTTAGGAATACTTCTGTCTACATGCTTTCTCATCCAAGAATACTTCATCACACTGCACATGCTGCGTCTTAGACGGTGGGTGTTCCATTTTTATCCGCTACTCTTTATTTCATGGAGTCGTATCAACGCTATGAACGCAAGGCTGTGAGATGGAACCAGAAGGCTGTTTGAACTTTTGAAACCTTGTGTGGGATTGATGGTGGTGCCGAGGCATGAGAGGGCTGGTATGTGCGAGATAAAGGAGAGAGCGCATGCAGAGACCTGGTGGTGCATTATGGGATTTTATTTTACTTGGCGAGATGTCTCTCAATCCTGTGGCTTTGGTGAGAGAGTGTGCGGAGAGCAATGATAGCAAATCAAGTACGAGTGTTTATTGCATTCAAAGGACATCCATATGTGGAAGACTTTAAGTGGGTTTTAGACCTAGTTAATCAATTAGTTGAATGTGTTATGTGAAATGAATATTTGTATTTTTTTTCCCTTATGTCAACTGCTGTGAATGCTGTATGGTGTGTGGTTTTTTTTTTTCTGTTAATGACCTGTAAGTGTGGTAATGTGAACTGAAGATGATGGGGTTTGTGATGAGAACATTGAGCTTGTGGTGTGCTTTGCAGTAGCTCTTGTAGCAGAGATCACTAGCGAGCTCAGTGTGCCTCTCCAGGGTGGAAGCTCCACTGTCTGTAAGATATCCATAAGAATGCTGTTTGCTGCAGTTTTGTGTCTGGATGCTTTTTATAAGATTTGTCACTGTAGGAAATTCTTAAATAAAACTGATTTAAGTAATATGTGTCTTTGTTTTGCAGCCCTGAATGCAAAGAATTCATAGCAGTTAATTAATTTTACCCTTTTGAGATGAACTTCTGTAAAGCTTTTTCGCAGTAATTCGGTTTGTTTCAGATAAGCATGCTCTAAAAGTTGACAAGTCAAACGGAGCCACCGCTCATCATGTGTCGATACCTGACACCCAACTTTAATCCACTGCATTTTTGCACTGTTCAGTGATACGTATATATCTAAAATCCAGTTCCCACACGTTTGGGTGTCCGCACCTAGAATGGTAAGCAGTTCCCTCCAGATTGCATCTGTACCAAGGAACGTTACTTACTTATTCTTTTAGGAGCTGGAGTTCCTCATCAGAAGTGGGTTGGGGGAAACAAACACTGTCAAGATGTATTTCTGTCCACACCATCTCCTTTGGGGATGTGTGTTTTTAACTTGTTTTTAGACCAGTCCGCTCACGGGAAGTAGGGTTCTGCAACACTTTCAGCCCAGAAGAAAGCTATAAACTCATGTTTAAAACTAGTCACAGGAAAGACGTCCCAGCTGAATAAAGCGTTAGTAAATGTACGTAGACTGTGGTAGAAGTCTTAATCTGAAAAACTAAGTTTATTACAGGTACAGAAGTGTCAACTAAGAGGCAGCTTCTTAACAAAGAGCAGGATGTTTCAGCAGAAACTGGTGGAATGTTATTTCCACTGGCGGTAGGAGTTGAGGAATTGTTTAATCTACTTGCGCTGGAAACCCACTGAAGGTTGATCCCTATTTTTTGTACACCATACTACTATGCTGTAGCTATGAATGTTCTTACACAGTTTTTAACCTATTTAACTTTTCAAGTTCTGTCTTCAGTACTGTGTATTATGTTGAGGCTTGTGAGTAGAAGACCATCTAAATAGTGGACAAAACCGCACTACTGTTACATTTTCCACTTGCAGTATTAAAAAAATCAGCTGGGTCTCAATGTGCCTCCTAAAGGGCTTAAAGAGGGGTTCTAAGCACTCAGGCTGAAAAGTAATCCCACACTTTTGTTGTTCCTATCCCACTGCAAAAAGTTGCTTAGATTTTTTTTTTCTGCACCTAAGTCAGAATAATCTCCAAACTCTCTACCATCTGTGAATTTTGCATTTTAGCACTTGCACTATTACCAGCTACTTCTGCTGAGTAACACTTAAAAATGGTATTCTTGGACCTCCAAAGACTAACTGTGACCCCCCTGCAAGGAACTTCATGGTAAGTTTTTGTAATTAGCATGGCTTTCATTTTGTTTAAATTGTCCAGGTTTAGGTTTTAACAGGCTGGTTGGCAGCATTGAGTAGTCTTTGCTATTAATTTTAGCCTTCTTTCACCTTCAAACAAAATCCCTGAAAATTTTAGAATAATTTTCAAGTTTTAGTAGTATTTTCTAACTGCTTTGCATACTCTAGTGTTTATAAGTGAGTAAATAAACTATTGAAAACATCCTGAAGTGTTTGGAGTCTTGTTTTTTTAAAGAAATTTCATTTTCAGTTATATTCTAGAAAGTGAAATACTAATGACAGAATGTGAGATGCAAGAAAGAGGAAGTTTACATAACTGCAAGGGGATATGTATTGTAGTCAGAACAGTTTAACATTGCTTCTCATTAGTTCTGAGGCTGTCGCCAGCTGAACATGTACTGAAATTCTAAATCTGCATGTGAAAGCTTATTCTTTATAAAGCCATCTTGAGAAAAAACACAGGTTTTGTGGCTGACAGCAGGAACTTCTTTAAGATAAGGGCTGTACAGCTGTCCCTGCACTGTGTACAGCAGGTACCTATAGAGGTACTTTGAAGTGTACAGCATGGTATGTAAATGTACAGCGTGCTGCTGGGATTCTTCAACTATCAGTATACATGAGGGAGTGGTGTAAGGTACCTTGATGCTCCGGGGGCTTTCACTGGACGTGTGTTCATTCAAAAGCTGCAATCTTACAAGAATCCACAGCACTATTTAAAAGAAAACCAAGTATACTTTATTAAGTTACGGAGTAATGCCTTCTTTAGGCAGATTTTGTAAATCTAAAGGTCTTTTAACAGATGCTGGGACAGAAAATACTGTGTTTGGATACTCAAGTTTTTTTGTCCTTGTTAAGCCTTGTAAAGTTAAACATGAAGGATTTAGTGTTGTTTCCTAAGTATTTAAATACTGTAGCTATTAATGTAATTTAAGTAATAGCTGGGAGGAATTACAAATAAAAGTCTTTTAAGAATTATTTGAAGTAATGCTTTCAATCCAAGGGACATAACTGGTCACTCTTGTACAGACCCCACGCTGCCCCGCAAGAGCACAGTCTAAACCCCAGGACACGAGGCCAACGATGAACCATTTGCTGGCCTGAGCACCCAAGAGCACCAGTGGTCTCTCTCTGCTGTGCCCCTGCCTCGGCTCCAGCCCAGGGCAGGTCTTCTGTTACCAGAAGGGGTTTCTCCATTAAATGGCTGATTTGCGGACACTTCTGTATGGTCTTTCTGGCTGGTGACTACCAACTCGGTATGCAGCAGTAGACAGAAAAGCTCCTCATCTCAGTTCTACCCCCTCATTTGCTCTCATTTGAAATGTCGTCTTTTCCTGGTAAACAACCGGGTGTGACAGTGGTACTAATTGAGACTTTATGCTCCAGTCTAACCAATGCACTATCACTGTCAAAGCTGACAAGCTCATTTTTCTATAACCTTCATGAATAAAAATTTTTTCTGCCCAAGCTGCTTCATAGCAAAATCAGCATTTGTTCAAAATCCCCAATTTAATCCTCAAAGCTGAGGGGTTTCTTTGATCAGCTACAACATCAGCAGCTGTTAGAACCCAGTTGTGATGCAAACACAAACCACCTCCCCCTCCTCCTTGCTCTGTCACTAACATCACTTGCCAGGGGTATTCTCCAGGCTTGGCTCTCCTCCTCCATACGTGCTATGCTCCACAGTGCCACTTCACGTACCACGAACTGCAAAAGAGTGAATGCAGCAATAACTGTTACACATTTTAAGATCTGGACATTGAATTATTATGCTTGTATGGATTAAATTAAGTTAATGATTCTAAATGCAATTCCTAGATTATTTTGGAATGGTAAAATTGCTTGCAAATGAATATTTGATTTAGAGTACAATTTTCATTAGTCAGTATTACATACATCCTTTGGAGAAGTTCTATAATCAAGAGAGACAGTTTTGCTTAGGAATTTGGGCGTAGAGTAGTAAGTGTATTTGTTCTGAATGTAAATTAAGGTAATTGGAATATATGGATATTCTAATCTAAAAGATAAGAGGAACAATTATGCTTTTACATTGTAAAATGTTTCTCCCAAAACTCAGTCTTGAGTAATTGTACAGAGTAACTAATTTAGCAGTTCAAGCATTAAAAAAAATTTTTTTTTAAATCCCCAACCCCATACTCTGCAATAAGGGCATTCAGTGGCTTTTTCCCCCTCATAAATACTTCTGGAGCATGGTTCAGTTTTTTCCTGTCAGAAACAATGCCAAGCAATTGAAAAGCAACAACAATTCCATTAGTTATGAAACTGTATTCTCCAAGAGAGAGCTGCAACAAACCAAAGGTTCAGCTGCTTACTCTCTTCAAGGGGAACTGAACTGAGTTTCTGGCATTAATCTGCAGTGCTAGCAGCAACAGGGAGCCTCAGGCAAGACCAAGGCATGTTAAAATAGTAAACGACGTAACAGATAAATAGCAGGTCAATATTAACAACTACAGGGACTGCCAGTCACACTGTGCGGTTATCGTAACGTTTTTAGTTTTGTTATCGTTCCTCCCTGCTAAACAGCAATTTAGCACTTGCCATTTTGAAAATCAGAGTAACATAGAGATGGTAATCTGATTTTTAAAATGAACATTCTACAATGAGGTGGTTCTGCCTCATCAACCTAAAGGAACTAAAAGAAAACCTAAGCAAGCCATGCTATTATACCTGCTACTTAACTCTTTACATAAAGAATGGACTAGCTTAGCCGAGTAACTTGCTAACCGCCCAGCATCTGTAGTTCACTGCAGGCTGGTATTTAGGAACAAGCTTAGCCCCTTCGTTAGGGGAAAGAGCCTGCAGTTCCAACTCGGGCGCACCTAAGTGCACTACTTCAAAGCAGGCTGCGTCCTTCCGCATCGACCTACGGACAATCTGCCTCTCCGTCTCTGTAATGAAGCGTGACCACGGACCAGCAACAGTCAGTACTAGCTGAGAGCTTCTTAATGATTTTGCAGCAACTGCTAATTCCAGCTATTTTGCACATTCATGCAGTACCTGGTTCACAGACAGGAGGGGTTATTTCTCCTTTGGAATTTTTCCAGTATCCATCATTACTGCATATATATTTACCTGCATCTCACAGAGACCACAAAAATAAGAACAAGCTGGGCGTTGTCTTGAAGTGACGCTCTAGAGGCAGTGTTAGGCGTCGTATTTTAGGTCTCCTTTGAGTTTACTGCAGACTCACAAGAAGGTGACTCCGCATCACTTACCCCCCGGCTATTGGCAGGATCTAATACTATTAAACGCCACTAATTGGGGAATGGTAAGAATGTGTTAAGCTCCCAACTGTTACTGAATTAAGCCTATGTGGGGTACCTTTCAGTATGCTCAGGTACACGTTCCTTAAAAATGCAAATAATACTTCCCAAAGTTAACGGCCTTTGTATTGTGTTTCAGAAAGGTTCTGCTGACCTTTACCAGCATGTCTATGTAAGCCAGGGGTACTCACTCTGCACACCACCAGGACCAAGAACCACTCTTAATCTGACGTTTAGGACCTACTGTTATTATTAGCCTCCATGGTGCAGATGTACCTTCACACTGGTACTGAATTTCAGCATTGTAGGTGGTCTTCTCAGGCCCCATAACATATGTAACAGCACCCCTGCCTCTGTCCGCAGGTTGACCACAGTCAACAACTAAAGCAGATCAAAAATACATTAATAAAAAAACCCCGTAGAGTGCTGAAAAAGTCAACCTAATCAAGCAGGATTCAACTGTGAGCTACTGGGAATGGTACAAGGCCTCTTGAGAGAACAGAAACAGAAATGCCGGTGAGGGCTCTGTGCTCACAGCTGGGCAGGCAGGCATTAATAACACCACGGCTGAGTACTGGCAGCTGGAAAGGTTTTAGTAGATTCTGCGCTTTCCTCAGAAAATCTGCACTCCCATCCATTAGATTAAGCTGTGAGTGTGCAAGACTCACGCTGCACACCATGTACGCAGGAAACCGATGCCTATGTTAATGAATACAGACTAATTAAAGATAAATGGTACCAGTACTCTAAGAGTACAGGTACTATATTTTTCTCCTATGATTATGATGCTTTTGCTAGTTACATAAAACTGTCAGGAGATTGTACGCTATTTCAAAGGACACTACCACACTTTCTTTTTTTGTTTTTAAATAACCATCAGTGCTTTTTAAAGATTTTAAAGAATGGCAGAAATTGAAACACCTTCCAACTTACAAATACAAAATGCACTTTGACAAGAAATGGAATAGTTACCAAGCAGAAGAAAATGTTTCTCATACTGCAACTTCTATCATTGTCTTTGCAAAACCAATGTTTTAACTATAACTATTCACACAGAAATTTTCAAATTCGCAAATATTAGCACTGACTTACTGATGCACTTTTCCATTGTTTTGTTCCAAGAAGCATCCTTTGGACATTCCGCTACAAAAGACATCACAACATTTTAATTCTCCAAGAAGCATGAATAGAAATAAAAGGTCAAATTAATTCCACATCAAACAGGGTTAATTACAGAAAAACAACATCGGTTACACATTTATTTGCTCATTCGTAAGGGAAAAACAATAACTAGATTTTTATTTGCTTAAAATGTCTTTCCTAAACATACTGCTTTGCTGCACTACTTTCAGAGTGGGAAAAGGTAAATAGTTCTTATGCCATCACCATATACATATGCTGTGGGTGCTAATAAAGGCCATAGTGGACGGCTGTGCACGTGAGGGAGCGTTACCCTTTCTGCAACCTGGAGGCTAATTTGCATTTGTTGTGTAGCAGTTCCACCACTTACACCTGCCTTGCCACCAGCAGCAATGGCGCACAGCGCTGGCCAGTGCATTTCAAGGACAACACGGAATACAGTCTTCATTGATCTATTCCCGTACGCACCCAGCTTTCCGACTATCCCCAGTTCAACACTAACCCTCGCATCAGTTCAGTTATTCTGGGTTTCCACATAAACAGTAAATGTGTAAAACTATCAAATCAGAGAGATTATAAAATAACTGTTGAGGTAAGCCTCTGCCTTCCTAAAACACAATCACCTAACTGTGATTTCAAAATTTTGCTGTAAGCATACACGGACTAGAGTATCTTCCGAAACTGCCTGCTGGGAAGCAGGATGTTATTAAGAACTAAGTCTGAAATGCAGCATTCAGCAGGAATGACCAAGTATTCCAGTTTTAACTTCCCTGGAGAGATGTAGCGACAAATGAAAGAACATTAAAAATTCTCGCTACACTGATCTTGTGAAATCTTTTGTAAAATCATTCTCCTCTTCCAACATAATTACAAGCAAATCTCCAAGCAGCAGTGTTCACAGAGTGTCAGCATGGGCATACACACACAGAGAAACAGAATTCTTTGGGGAGGATATCAAAGAAAGGGCAATTGCTAACAAATTCAGTGTCCTGAATACACCTCATAATGTGAGCAACAGCAATTGTCAATGGGAAAAGGCACCTACATGTTTAATCCCTGAGAAGTTAAGTCCGATAGGGCTGACAGCGGCATGGTTCACCTACTTCAAGTAGCAATACCCGATGTCACAAGAGAGAGCACAGTGGTCACCCAGTGTACTGCGCTTGCACTGGTGCGATGTGACCATGGGGTGGTGCTTCAGGACTGGGACACGGCAAACCTGCAGAGGATCAGAAAACAGAATATTCCCCTTAAGAGCGAATTCGTTACTTACTGCTAAAGGCTCTTAGGGGAAAAACCCACCCTTTCTCTGCCCCTTCTCTACACTGTTTCACTCACATGGACACAGATCTACAACTACCGAGAATAAAAGGAAAAACTGTGACTGCCTTACCGTGAGGCTCTCACATCAAAGGTGTGCAGTGACCTGCACGGGGCCCAGCTACACTGACAGGACTAGCCCAGTATGTCTCTTGCCTAAACACGCACCTCGTAACTCTTGACAAGTTGGGAAAATTGTTCCCTAAAATAAAATCATATGCCTGAACTCGAGCTGAACTGTAAGATCAGCTGGAATTCTGGAGTTCTCTTAAAACTTTACTTCAAAAGTAAACTACCTACGTTGTTTAATAGGTATGCTGCTGAAAACTAAGCAGGGAACCACTGTTTGGAAGCACCACTATTTGGTCACTATTCAGGCCTTTCCAGAATAAAGTTGTGGGAATAGTTTGGTCTTGAGAACTAAACAGAGGTCTCCTACCCACCTGTTGCCATGTATTTCATCTTCCACCCAGTGTGTGCTCCGAGATATCAGTTATGAAAGTAATATTCACAATACTAGCCCGTGCCTCAATTTTTGCAGGCAATGTCTTTCCACAGAATGGGCCAAATTGCTTTTTGGGTGTTTTAACCTGAAAAGAATGAGAGAAGGCAAACCGACTGTCTTTACTCCTTCCCCCATGAGGCTTATGGAAGAACAAACTGATTTTAATACCATGACTCCCTGAATTGAAATGGTCCTTTCTTGCAAAGTTTAAAAAACCAGGCAGGTGGTTAGAGTGATGGCTTGTCACTGGTAACTCACAGAACGCCCTTTCTCCAAGCACCCTAAGTGCTGTGGAATTCCTGGGAAGCAATCACTGTGTCCATTTTATAGATAAGCAAACTGAACGCAAAAGATTTAGCTGACTCCCCTGGCATCACTGATCTGTGATAAGAGGTTGTGATGAAATCTATCAAGTCATCACACATATGTGTGCTTGTTTTTGCTTTTGGTGAATTTCCCAACAGAGGAAGGTATTGAAAGAAAAAAAACCAGCAAAACTGTGAAGGGATGAGAAGAAATGAACGAGGAGAGATACAGGGAAATTAAACTGCAAATTTGGCTTGTATCAAAAATAGCGTGGCCAGCAGGACTAGGGCAGTGATCGTGCCCCTGCACTCGGCACTGGTGAGGCCGCACCTCGAATGCTGTGTTCAGTGTTGGGCCCCTCACTCCCAGAGAGACATTGAGGGGCTGGAGCGTGTCCAGAGAAGGGCAACGGAGCTGGGGAAGGGTCTGGAGCACAAGGCTGATGGGGAGCGGCTGAGGGACCTGGGGTTGTTCAGCCTGGAGAAAAGGAGGCTGAGGGGAGACCTCATCACTCTCTACAACGGCCTGAAAGGAGGCTGTAGAGAGGTGGGGTCGGTCTCTTCTCCCAGGTCACAAGTGATAGGGCGAGAGGAAATGGCCTCCAGTTGCTCCAGGGGAGGTTTAGACTGGATATTAGGAAAAATTTCTTCACCGAAAGGGTTCTCCAGCACTGGAACAGGCTGCCCAGGGCAGTGGTGGAGTCGCCATCCCTGGAGGTATTTAAAAGCCGTTTGGATGAGGTGCTTAGGGACATGGTGTAGTGGTGGGCTTGGCAGTGTTAGGTTTACGGTTGGACTCCATGATCTTAAAGGTCTTTTCCAACCTAAACGATTCTGTGATTCTGTGAAATTAACATGGTGAGACACAGGCTGAAGAAGATGCAGTAAAAGAACTGGGCCTGTCTCACAAAAGCTGTGATGACATGCAATAAACCTCACCTTACCTTAAGGACATCATAGGGGCACAACACTCCTGGGTGTGTCTCCACATTAAAGGTCTCCGTGAATTCCAGCATGATCAGGAAGCCATCTTCTACCTGGATACCGTAGCTGCAGGAGCTGAGCAGGGATTAAGGTGTTGGATAGTCAGGGCTGGCGATTTCTCCAGTTCTTTCAGTAAAAACCTGACTCTGACAGTGAGCTAGGGGAAAAAAAAAAACCCAACAGAAAATTAGGATCATGGTCAGTTCAGCCGTACTGGGTAAAGGTAGTGGATCTTTCTCTACACTAGTCTATCCCTTCGAGAAAGTTTCAGAGCCACTTATGAAATGAAGCCACCTATGAATGAAGCTAGTCCCACACATCTCACCAGCAGGCATCTGTCAGTGTTGAGAAAATAGCCCTCTCTCCCTCTCTTTTGTGGTAGGACCAGGGCACGAGCATTATCCAGCACTCCTACCTCAGAAGTGGTGCAGGGAAGGAGACCGGGAAAGCAGCACTTAAGACAGTCACAGGGCTGGAGGTCAGAAATAAGTGCGATAGCTGGAAGCTCGTCAGAAACATCCCAAGCTGTTAAATTTGCACTGGAGTGTGTAGAGTGCTAGGATAGCTATCAGCTCCTCAATTCCAGAAGCCTCTGAATGCAGCTCTTTCTTTTTAATGCCTTTGTTGCCAGACATTTAGAATGTAATTGTATTCTCTGAGCAAAACCAGCTGTGCCTCTTGCCAGCACAATTGGAGCCACAAATGCTCCCTGCTGAAGAGAAGCAAGAAGGAACAGCCACAAGTGCCCCGAGGATCTCTGCTTGTTGACAGCATCTGATCGCTGTGAAGTGGTGCTTTGATCAGCTGGTAACAAAGGCTTTATGATGTGCTGCAAAAGCTGTATGAGCAATCCTTTAACTGATGAGGAATGCTGGACTGGCTGATAACACCGGCATATTTTTGCCCCACTGTGACACTGAATTAACTGTAAGAGGGAAATTGTTTGACTTTGAATTGTATCCTCAAACACACCATGTTAACCTTCACCAACAAAAATGCCATGATCCAGTCATTAACTCCAGATTATCATCTAAAATAGACCACACAGTTTAAGGTTGTCATTTTAATGGAAGGGGACCAAGTTTTGAATGAGAAAATGAACATTTTTGACCCTTAGCTAACCATGGATTTCGTTAGCCAAGATTCTTAAGCTCCTTTTACTTCAGAGAATGAAACCTGCTTGCATCCTATACCTATGCAGCAGCCCTACTTGCTGCTACAAGGAAGTATTCAGATACAAGCATTTACTTGGAAAGCAAAGCAGGAATGGGCAAAAGGATAATCTTTTTGTTTTATGTTTGTGTGGCTCTTAGCACAACTACCATACCACAACACAAGTAATGATGCACTTGGGTACCAAGTGCTTCTTTTAGCACAAGCTGTAAATTCAGAACAAGCTTGCTCTGTCCATCTTCCCAGAAAGTTATGAGCAGCTGCTTTTATTTGACATAAACCTATCCATCACCACAGTGACTGAGCTCCTGTGCCTGCTCTACTCTGAATTCATTCTCCTAGGTTTTCAAACACAGCTGACAAATACACAGAGTACAACAGTTAATAAATACCTAGAAATCCTATTCTGTTAAAACTGAGCACTCTCCTCATTTTTAAATCCTGTTTGAAATGCCTCTCTTGGTCCAAAGAAGCAGAGAAAGCTTGACTAATTCACCTGGAGGTTCTGGCTGCCTCTGAATCTAGCCTAACAGCACACTTTCAGCAGAAATCTGTTGAGCTACAATGGGAATTAAATCTTTTCCCTTTATGCTATACTCGTAGAGGATTATCAGCAAGTGGGTTTTTTCCTTAATTGTTATTACCTCATCTTTCCCAGCTAAATGCACGTTTCTGTAATTCCACTGATTGTGCCTCAAACTACAGAAGCATTTGATGGCTATGTAAGAATAGAGCATGTTTTCCAGCACACTCTCCTGAGCTGCTGCAGGTGCTGCTTACAATACTGCCAGTGACACAGAGTTCACTGCCTCTCCCCAGGCTTTAAGGTCCCACTATAATGCCTCCTTCTACCTGCTGCAAGCCCAGGTTAAGAAACACCCCAAAACCCAAAACCTACTTGATATGCAGCTTTAGCAGTATATTGCTCACAGCCATGTAAGTGCAAAAAGATCTGCTTCTCTTAAAAACTGAAATTTCCTCATGCTACTAATATCTGTCCCAGCCCTACAGCCCCTACAGGAGTAGTCTGGAGGCAATTATAGGAAGAGATAGCAATGAAAATATGAAATCCTTGGGTGTGAAAAAAGACTCAGCGTGAAGCATACAAGCCACAATATAACGAGTACTATCTTTACACCCCTAACTCCCTACTGAAATCATTAGGAAGTTAGATTCTCAAATCTTCTGCTAGTTCTGCATCAGAATCCTTTCCTATTACCTACAAAACCATTTTTCCCTGGGCATGGGATCTACTGTGTAAAGAAGGGATACTCAGGTTGGTAAGGTTAAATTCTCTCTTACAAGAACCTCAGAGCTAGAAGGCAGCAACACCTTGGCTTCTATTTACCGTAATGATTATGTCATCTTCCTTCCTTAAAGTATGTTTAAAGGAATGTTATTAGTCTAAAGCTCAGCATGAAAACATGTAAGAGAGAAATGGTGGAGAAAAGACCACTGTGTGGTAACACACACCCACATGCACACACACATACATGCATGTAGAGACAGAGAGACACTGCATATAACCAAACACTATAGTTTCTGAAAGCTGTTTACTTTCTCTAGTAATAAAAGGGTAAAAGGGACACATGATGAAATTAAAGGCCAAAACCCACAAATCTGATACAAAAACAGGATTAAGAAATAGCATATAATTCATCTGTGCAAAGTGTTGTCATATGAAATTTAAGGCAAACTTTTATATGCTAGTGCCATAAGTTCAGCTCAAGCTAAGTAGCATACAGACAACACAGGATCTATTGCACAGGATTACGCTTCTATATGGGAGTATACTTTAAAAACCACTTACTGAACTGTATCTTCCACTGAAGCATAAGATGCTGGCCAGTATCAAAGGCAGGAGATTGGACTCGAGGGATCCTTACCCGGATCCATTCTAGCAATGCGTATTCCAGAATTGCTCTGAGCTGCCCAGGTGCTAGTTGAGAGGCTCTTCAGGGCACTGATTGCTCTACGTTCACATAGCAAAAAATAGCACCACACCTCTGCACAGAGCTGGGATCCCCATACGCTGTTACAGTACACATAAAAACAGTGCCCCATTAATACCCTAGGAATTCAGAAAACTGGCCTTCACCTTGTTTTGAAGGACTAAAGAAGGAGAAAGATAGAGACTAATAGTTCTTCATGCTTCATTACATCTGTCTTCCTTAAACTCAGTTTCCTAATTTTGATGTGAGATTTTCATAATACAGTTTGGAAAAATGTGAGTCATCACCAATAAACTCTCTTGACTTGTGCTCACATGAGTAGCCAAAACGAGCTGATCCAACAGAAGATACTCTGCTAGTCCAAGGGAATTTGCAGCTTGAAGATGAAAAGGCTTAGACTGGACCTTACTTTTCTCCTAATATCTCCTGGATGTGGCCGCTGGGAGTTCCCTTTGTCAGGGCAGTATTTTTTTCCATAAGTCTGCAAGCAAGAAAGTCAAACTAGCCAGCACAAAAAGGATCAAATAATTTTTTAACATCTGCCAGCAGAAATGCTGTCCCTTGACTTCTCAGTCCAAGCTTTAGAGCTGTCCAGAGAGTGCTCAATTATGCTTAGGCCATATTTTTATTAGAATCACAGTGAGCTGTTTGCCAGAGGCTTGAACTCTGAAAAATGACCCCCTCAAAACTTGCAAGTCATTGTCATTGGCTCATTAGGTCTCCAATGAAAGGTGGGTCATAAATTGTATCACTAAGCCATGACAAAATTTCAAGCAGCTTTGATCACAATTCACTGTGACCATGAAACAGCTTCTGAACAAGATTAAATACAGAAGCCTTGGTAACTGCTTGCACAGCCACTCTACCCCCAAATCAGTTCTCTGCAGCATCTACCTTCTACAACACTTACTAAGCCTCTTCCCAGCAAGTCAAGGCAGTGACGATACCTCTCATTTTGCATATGGATGTTCAAAGCTGGTATCAAGTGACTTGCCCAAGACAACACAGAAGTCTGCAAATGCAGTGACCTGAAATGAGTCAAGTGTCTCATCTAAAAGGCTCTCTGTCCCTCCCATGCTCACTTGGAAAAGGGTTCCTCCCCCATTTACTCCAGGCACTAAAAAGCAGAGACGGGGTTGGAGAAGCAGAGCCTTATAAATTACAATTAAAAGCAACTCCTGCTAAATTGCAGAAATAAGGAAATGGTGGTCAACTAATGTTCCTTAATCCCTTGAGCTTTTTAAACAAAGCGTTGTTTTATCTTCAGCAGTTCACCTACAGCTGCTCAGCTCTGACTTGTCAACCTCTTGTAATAATCTTCATGTTTCTCCTGTTAGAGTTGGGGAGCTCTAATCACTGACAAGTATGGAGCACGGCATTTCTCCAACACATTTCAAGAAGATGGTCCCTGTCCAAAGAGGGTACAGTCTAAAAGGACAACAAATGGGTATTAACGTGGAGCAGTGAGAGGCACTGTGAGGGACTGAGACACTATCAATCAACAACACAAGCAATTGCACTGAAGAACAGCATTCCTTGTGTTGCATCTATTGTGGGGAGGGCACTGTTGCCTTCCCTTGTATGAAGGCAAGACACCTAAGCTGCCCTGGTGACTTTCATATTACTTTATCAAACTCTGAGGCTTTGCTTACCAGAACACATTTCATCCATAAAGCTAGGCTCCCAATGGGAGATATGGCCAGAATCACAAAATTTGGATAAAAAAAAATTCAAACCTTTCCAAAGAGTGAATGGGCTCTGAACGTAAATAGTTTCAATCTACAAGCCTGGGTGCAGACAAGAGCACATCTAAAAGGAACATTAGGGAACAAATCTGTGGTTCTGGTGCTTTTGCAGTTTAAGAGCTATGGAAGGTCAAGCAACAAGAGCTGGACAAGAAATTCAAGAGTCTTCAGGTAGCTGTGATGCTCAGGGGCCTTTCACAATGGCTTCTCTCTTATCAGCTCCTGCCTTATCTACCTTCTTCTTTCCACAGTGACACATGGGAAACGCAAGAAAATGAATGCTCCACAAGGAGCATTCATCTGCTTCAGCATCATCAACCCATTCATCCATCTGCTTCAACAAGGAACAGCCTCTTTATTGTCTGCAGGAGGCAGGTCTGAAAGGCAAGGAACCAAGACATACAAGTCACCGAGCAAGAGAAGCCTGCAGCCCTTGGGTGAAATGCAACAGGCAGGTCAGGAGGGAGGGCAAACCAGCTCTTCCCAGCACATCTGTCTCCATCTCTGCCTAAGCGAGGAGAATCTTAATTATCTCATGCTGGAAAATAAAGGAGAGAAAAAAAAAGAGCCTGTCAATATCAGCCTGCTCAGACAGGAGCCCAAAAATCAAAGGAGCAGCTTTTGCCCTCATCTCATGAAGGCAATCTGCAGAGACCTTTGCTTTGCAGCCCAGCCCAGTGGCCGGAGCGGCTTCAGCGCTTGTGTCTAAAGGCCTCTGAAATGTGAACAGGTTCCAGCACGTCAGCTGGAACTGCTGTAACAGTAATTCCCAATGCGCACGTCTCCACCCCTCAGGGTTGCCCAGCCCTTCAATACTGCTTATAAGCTCCCTCTGCTAGCATTATGTTCAAGGAGGGGGGCATAAGTGTGCACACATGAATGGTCAACACAAAGCTGCTAGTCTGCTAGTTCACAGCTATTCATTTTGTACCTTCACATTAAGACCAGGCACATGCCTTATAGTGTAAGTAAATCCATATACTTGTGCTAAAAGCCAACACTTTAGGAAGGGGAGATTGAATTAATAAGTCTGTTCCAATACACTGGGGATATGAGGAGTTTGAATCTTGAATCAGATCCAGGCAGCCACGGCTGGAGAGGGTTTGTAATAGGCTGGAGTTGGGAAGCTAAGTGCCAAGGTGGCCTTAAGCCCTGGAAGTTAGATCCAATTCTGCATTTCAGCATGGGGGAGCTCAAAGAAACTATCTTCCCATCTATGACAATATTTAGTGAACAGCATGTGCGCTGGTTCTTTCCAGACAGGATTCAGCTCCAGGTGGGGAAAGCTGCACCCACAAAGGATGAATCTGACACCACGTGTAGGCACACGTTTCACTGCAAAGCAAATCCTGAGGTGCTGATCACTGTGCTGATTCAGACACACTTTGCTGCCTGACGACACATAAGCTTTCCCTAGTTGTGAACTGAGAAGCACAGCCAGGCAGAAGTCAGCTAGGTAAACCTCATGCTGTATGCCCTTCTGAACAAGAGATCTGTGCCTGGCTTTGTCTCCCATTTAATGAGTGGATCATTGTATCTGGTGTCAGTGATATGTGGACCGTGCTGCTTCTTGGCCTGCATCCTTCCAGTGAGAGTAAGCAAACTATTTCTCCATTAGACTTTGCAACTCAAGTGTTGTTTTTTCCAACGCATCTACTAACTTGGGTCCAGAACACTCAGTATCTCAGTACCCAGGGGCCAAGATACACTCAGTTCTGCAAGGCTGGCTGCACCGGCAGCCACGAATACTGAAAGTGTCTGGAGTGGGCAGTGTAAGACAAGTTTCTTGCTTCTCCATTCAATCTGTCTGAAGCTGAATACAGGTGGATGCTGTCTAAGAAGTAATCAAAACCAATTACCAGTGCACCATTTTACTGCGACACAATATTGCTATCTGTAACGGCAGCAATTAGCCCCCAGCCACTCTGCAAACCAGGGCCTCTGCCCACAGCCCTGACTAACCCCCTGTACCTTCTTCCAGCTGCACCAGGCACATAGGGAATACTGAAAACAACAACAAAAAACCACAGCTTTCATCTCAATGCTAGTTTTGGGACTGGATTTAAGTGGATGTTGTAGGTAGGGAAGTATCTCCTGATCTAGCAAGAGCTCACCTGTGCATGTCCTCTTGTTTTCATGCAGTGTGTAGCCAATCCGACAGCTGCAGTAGTAGCCCCCCACATAGTTGTGACAGTGATGATTGCAGAGGGGTTCACCATCAAATAGCTGTTTGCACTCATCAATATCTAATGGGTGAAGCACAGAATTAGGCAACCAACACCCTTCAACAACACTTCGTCTTGGTCTGAGCCACTCTGTTTTGTGAGGTTGGCTTGTTTGCTTTTGGTTGCTGTGTCCTTTTGCATCTGCCTCCGTACAATGAGACCACCTTCTCCCACCTCACACCAGCAGCCACAGTCTGTGAGAGCACAGGGGAGCACCAACCCCACCAACAGCTGTGTCTCTTTCATCTACAAGAGGGGCTGGTCTCTTACCTTCAGCAGCGTAAAAGGCCTCAAAGCCTGTGAATAGTTTCTCATTGGAGTAGTCAGACCGAAACACTACCATGAGGTGGTTGTCAACGGAGACGTATGTCTTGTTGCCCGGAGCCTCCTCAGTGTCTGTACTATCCTTTCCACATAGTGTAGCCAAGGTCCTCCCACCAGAGCTCAGCTGCAAAATGGGCAGACAAATCTACCAGATGAGCACAGAGCTTTGCTCTTCCCAACCTGCCGTCATGGCTTGGAAAGCATGTGTTTAATGGTGTGAGAAAGGAGGCTTGGATGCTCTCAAAAGGTGCTTCTGGAGGTCAATCCAGATCCACGGACAGACAAGAGATTTCCCCTATTCTCTGTGACTTAAGCCCATAATTTTGTCTCCGTTTTTCCTTTCAGAGGCCCACATAACGCTGTGATGGCAGCCTGGGCTATCAGCACCATGCCTTGTTTATAATGCTCTTGTAACTTGGCACTCTCAGTGACAATCAGATCTTGGTAAAGCCAGAGACAACTGGGGTAAAAAGGTTTCATACACTGACAAATTCAAATGTATAGTAAATGGTCTCTTTAAACTAGTGACTCACTTGCTCTATGATTCACTTATTACAGTTCCAGTTCTTCATTTATCTTGTGTTTTTAATACAAGAGAAATGTTCTGATACATGGGGTTCATGTTGCACATGGTAGTGATAGAACTCTGTACTACAGACCTACCAGAAATGAGTACTCTGTCCTGCCCAAAGGAAATTACATGTAGAACACCACGGATTTGGGGAATGGGAGCAAGTTGCCATATAAAACCACGGAAATGCAATCTTCCTAAATGGGAACAAGGCTGCCTGATTTGGTTCCATCAGATTCAAAAGTACTGCTGATGCATTGGTTTTGCACGCTCCCTGTGTATACAGCTCCCTCTTTAATGTATATCAGGCCTGTGCAAACAACAAAACGAGTGCAGAGGTAGCATGGCCTCAAATCAGCGGCAGGGCTGCCTAGACTAGAGCACATGCTAGCACATGGAGTACAAACTTTTCAGGGATGCCACTGATCACGCACACACTTCCCGAAGACAGTATCTTTGTGTCTTTTCCTGAGGTGGTTTCTCACATTAGCTAGCAAACACACGACAGCAAGTGTTGCAAATGCGCGTTTAGACAAGCTGACAGTATCTTGTTTAGACTATCGCTTACACTTTTACAGTCTCCCATTATACTCTGTGTAAAGCACTACTTGTTAATTTAAAACACACATTGTAACTTCAGCAAAATGAAGCTCAAATGTTGTTTTGGGCAAAATTTCAAACCTTTTGCTCCACAAGAGGGGAACATCAGAATTTTCTGAGCACAACCAACTCAAACTTTCAGATGTTTCAACATGACAACCAATTCTACTTCCTGGTCCCATGGGCCTCAATAAATACATCATTTAGAAATCAGCTGAGTCTGAACTTTACTAGCAGACTAGAAGCAAGTGCTTACAACAGTTATGTTGGTCCTGCATGTGTCCAGGATCACATATACACAGTTTTTAAGAACTTAGCCTGCTACATGTCACACTGCCCTACACATACCTTCACATAATCGTATTCACACAGGTAGGACAGCTCCAGGTTGAAATGCGTGAAGTAGATGCGGACAGAAAATCCCTTGGGGACAGTAATATTCCAAATTCTCTCCTTGTGATTTGGGTAGGCATTTGGGAAGTTGGGGGACGTGATCCTCCCATACATTTTCTGCAGCACAATGCTGCTGCTTACTCCACTATAAAGAATAGCTAGCAAGACAAACAGCCTGTGTCAAAGGAACAGAGATTAATGGAGAAAGAGTGAGCATCAACTCAGATCATACCCCAAAAGCCACACATCCAAGTTGCCAGTCTCAGTACCAAATCACAGATATCCCAGCACTAGCTGAAATCTTCATGCCCAACACCCTTCTCACTTGACAATGGAAGAAATCAGAAGGTATCAGTGGAGTCATACTGTAGTAACAGCTAAACAAGATGAGAATCACACTTTGTGCTTTCTAAGGCCTGCACAAAGCCAAGTGGCCAGAGGAGCTGGGGAGGTCCCTGAGACTGCACTCACCTCATCGTGTTGCTCTCCTGTCTGAGCCTGCTCTGCTCTGAGCCCTGGGGAAGGAACCTCTTCTGGTGTATTTGCATTTGGGGGTGGATGTATTTATTGTGTGTCCTCTGCTGTGTTTGTCTGGATGTTGAACTCTGATGTTTATCTCCCTTCCACCCCCTTCAGCCTGCTGAGTTCTGGGAACAGCAATTACTAAAAACCAGGCTTGTGTTCAGCACATGAGGCCTCAGTCAATGACTGGGAGAGGCAGACAGAGATGGAGCAGATGGATTAGGGATGCTGCAGGCTCTTGGAGGGAGCCGTTGTATGGCAGCTGTGCAGGAAGGCAGGCAGTGGGAGGAGGCAGTGGGAGAGTGGCTCCAGACAGTGTCGGCATGGGGGAGCGAGGGGAGCTGGGCAATGCTCTTTCCCTCTAACCAACTGATCTACAATTACTATTAATGCAAACAGCATGTTAGTGGAAGTACAGTTTCTTCCATTGTCAGAGCAGGAAGGTGTTGAAAACAAAATAATAGGGCACATTACAGGATTTCAGAATAGTGAGTGAATCTGGTTAGATAGTTCTGTGTAATGGGACAGGAACACTACAGGTGACACAACACTACAGCGCACACAGGCACAAGTTTAAGAGATGCCAAAGTCTTCCAGTTCTCAGCTGCACATTTTAATCCAGTGCACACTTGTGTTGACTGAAACCTGCTCCATGCCTTGTTTATACGCATGAATTGGTTTTTATCCCATCTGCCCTGGAACACCAATAAGGTAAAAAGGCATACTTAACAAATTATGTCTTTTGAACCTGGCTTGCTACAGAAACAAGACAAAATTCCTCTGTGCTCACATGTGCCTGTGTAACCTAGCTTACTAACTTTAAAAGCCCAATAGTCAATTTCTACCAAATATGGCAGAAGAGAAGCAGTTCCAAGGATATTAGTGCAATGGAAATAGATGGATGGATAAAAAAATGAATTCCTATTACTGGGGATTCTCTGAGGAAAAAACTGAAAAATGAACTCAAATTTCTTTTAAACATTTGTGAATCCACACAGGGATTTCATACCACTGTAAGACCCCAGGGAATTCAACGGGGAAGGCCAACGCTATAGGACATAAAGCTTTAACTCCACTGCCTGCAGACTGCTTCCTTCCAAGTCCACATTTAGGTTTCCCACAAAACTCCTATTCCAGCACATACGGAGATAGGTCTAAATTTACAGAGAGTGAAAAGCCAGATATGTTAATGCAGAACCTAGGTCCCACCTCTTCCCTGATAAAAACGGACAGAGGAGGAAAACTGATTTGCAGCAGGGAACAGACTACTGCACTGCACACACAGGAATTTTCTACTGAGATATCCTGTAATTAAATGGACACCTTTTCATACTCGTTTTTGAACAGCCAAAAAATCATTACCCCAGGCAGTGAAGTCGGTGCTGGCAGGAAAGCAGGAGTTACTGCATGAGCAAACCTAAAGCCAACAAACCATTTACCAGACTGCAAACAGAAAAGACCATTTAATAAAGGCAAAGGAGAAACCAGTAGCAGCAATAATTAATTGCGTAGCAGCAGTACCTACAAGCATGGTTAATGGACAAGAACCCAGAGCGGACTAGCTTTTCCCAAGGCCCACTAGCTGCTAAAATGATCCTATCAACGCATGCAAGATGTGGACTTCACACTGGCTGGAAATGAGGGAAGAGAAAGAAAATTTTGCAAAAAATCAATCCATGCCTGAGCTGGTGCTTGATTCCCACAGACATAAATACTTCCAGAAGCGTCCCACATGAGGCTTCCTGCTCAGTTCAGTAGCAGAGGCATAGGGAGTCAATTCTGATTTTAGGTCTGAAAAGTTTCTCACAGCCCCAGAATTTGATGAGGCCCCTGAAGCTGATGGTTGCCAACTAGCACTAAAATAAGAAAGCTGACTTAATAAATTGTAATCCTGGAGACTGAGAAACTGCATGCTTGGTGCACATACTGGCTTTCCTCTGGCATGGTCTGTGGAGGGACAAGATGGCTGTTATTTCAGTCCTCAGCACCTGATGCGAACAATGCCAAAAATGTTGTCCCCCTTTCTTTGCCCAGAAACCTTCCATCTCCAACAGGCCGCTGGGCATCAGCTAGCCAGGTGCAGCAGTATCTTGAGAGCACTGTCATAGCTAACCTCAGGCTCCACAGATGCTCCTCTTGCCCACAATTTCCCTTTTGTCTGCGCAGGACTAAGCCAGCCTGAAGGCTGAGTGGACTTCATCCATGTCACTGCAGTTTCCAGCTGTCTGTAAGTTGCCGAGTTACTGATCCACTTTAGGAAGCCTGGGTGTTATCCGAAATGACAGATGCCTCTTGAGAAGTCTGCCCAGCTGTCTTCTTGTGCCCCTGTCTCCTTCCATGCTTGAGGGCTAAGGTAGCACAGAGGCAAGCTGCCATTTTCAAGAGAACTACCAACATGTGTGAAGGCCAAGGTTCAGAGAAAGGACTTCCCCTTAAAAAAAAAAATAACCTTCTGTGGAATGGAGGAATATGGAATGACACAGAGATACTGGAGAGACCTCATATGAGCCCATACTCTCCCTCAGACGCTGTACAGTCTCTCAAAATATGCTTTTACTACTTGACACTGAGGTCTGTCAAGGAAAGGCTTCAAATCCCTCCTGTGGCAACAGTAAGTGCAGACAGCTAAGCCAGACACATGAATAAATCAGCAAGAGCAGAGCTGCTCAGCCAGCCCCTCAGGCTGATACCACTAAGATCCAGAGACCTGATCTCCACTTTCCCTGCAAAAGACAGCAGCAGGAACCAACTGAAAAGGGGAGAAGGCTGGAAAGCAGATGTACAGCTAGGGCCTTCATCAAAGTTGTGTGAGATCCAGGCTAAGTCCCGGGTTAGCTCTTCAAACTTCCCTCTGACCCCAAGCTTTGAAACTGGGAAAATGTTACCTGAGGTAAATTCTGCCAAAGCTATGTTCCTACAGAAAGAGCTTCAGATGTGACAAACGCTGAGATCCTGTAAAAATGAAGTCAATACATCCCTACATCCACCAAATCAAAGAAGTCCCAGACAGCTCTATTCTCAAATGGACCATGCAAAACCACACACTGCCTCAGAAAATCATCTTGTGCCGGGGGAGAAAACCATCTCTGGGCTTTTGAAAGGCAGCTCCTGCTTACTGACAGCAATTCCATGAAAAGCACTGCAATGACCGATCACAGTCAGGACCAGATGTTTCAGGTGTAATAAACAGGACACTGAGCACCTGAACATGCCTCCAGCTCCGAAACACAGGTACAGTGCCAAAGAAGAGGCTGGTTAATGAATGGAGGAAAAGCATGCACAGGCCTTCCCGGCTTCTAAGATGAGATAGTGCAGTCATCTAACACAGCAGTGGCTATCCTTGCGTCACAAACCAGGAGAGCAAATGAGTGTAATAGCTGCTTGCTGTGATCCCTGAAGACATTGCTCCCCATTGCCCCTTATTTCTCAAATGACAGCTGCCTCTGCAGAGCCCTAAGAGATTGCTTGGATGCTTGCTGTTCCGTGGCTAAATCCAATCCTCCTGCATTGAGAGGTTCAGAGGACTGGGGGGAGGACACAGCAAAGGAAAAGGCGTTCTGTTTCCTCATTACAAATCAAATAGCGTGACTGACATCAAAAGACAAGCACACAGACGGAGCAAGCAGACCACGGAGTGGGGCAGGGGGAAGAGCCTGGCTGCTGTGAAACAGGAAAAAAACAATCTTGCCAGGGCAAAAATAGCAGAGAAAGCTCATGCAATGGGGCAAGATACTTTCTCTCTTCAATTAGGGGATGCCTTCCTCCTTCCCACGCTCTCTACTGCTACCTGATTGTTTTATATTCTGTTTGCAAAGATGGACTCCAGCTGCTACAGAGTGCTAAGGCACATTTCTCCAGCAGCGAAAAAATCACTGGACTTGCCCTCTCTACTGTGCACTAACTGACTTCTGAAGGACAGCCAATGCAATTCTTCAGTGTCATCCTCATCTGAAAGCACTCAGATCTGAACTCAAATTGTCTAGGAAGATCAACAAAAGCTCTGGGGTAAAGATACCGGTCAACAGCTTTGCTCCTCTGGCATGAAGAGAGCTCTCAAAAACAAAGGTAATGGTCATCTGTGTGGGGCTGGTCTCAGGCTGTGAAACATGACCTCTCCAGGAGCACCACAAAGCTCTGAGTGCAAAGCACATGTCTCTGAACATGTGTGGCTGTGTGTGTGCGCACAGAGAGACCACGCACCCACAATTTATACATCATGTATGTGTACGCAATCAAAATGATAATGTGCAAATACCTGTATAACTTCTGTTCAACAACACAGCTGCAGAATCCAACAGCACATAACTTTCATGTATGCCAGCCCATTTCAACCACTGCATGGATGTATGTATATGTATTTACACACGTGACTACACAAATTCCAGGGCAAACCCCTGCACTGCACACACTCATCCCCTTGGGGAGAGAATGTGACAGCACACCAGTAAGAGATGCTGGTCACATTACTCTGCCTTCTCCTGGAAAAGACTCCCACTCTGCCATGGGGAAGACAGCGTAAGAATTGCGTAGGTCAGAATCTCTTTTTCCCCTCGCCTGTCTCCCCAGACCCATTAGCCTGGCTCTCAAAAATTGAACTAGCTTACAAAGCTACTGTCTCGCTCCCGCCCACACCCTTGGTAGCTGCAGCATGTCTGCTGGGCTGGCTCCAAATCCATGACTTCACTGGAGCAGCTGTTTGTGCTGGGAAGAGAATTTGGTTACAATTCAGATACAGCTAGAGCCAAAGCTACGAAATACAGTGTTGTCTTCTCTCCAAAGATGCTATGCACGTTACAGGCACAGCCAACACACTTTCCTTGGGTAAGCCTGCCTCCAAACAGCTAAGAGGAACAAAGGGGACGGGTGAATAACACACGTCTAACATGTATCTCTTGTCCAACATGAAGTCTCAAAGCAGGGAAGGCAGACTGGGGGCGACAACAAAGAAAGGCAAGAAAAATACGACAAATGTCTGTACTAGAGGACACAAAGACCAACCAAGGATGAGCCCATCAGGAACTCCCTATTGTGAACAGAGTGAGGCTAATCAAAAGCCTCCCCTGAACCTACCATAACCCCATTCAGCAAGCAGCTTGGCCTTGCGAAGTAATTAGGAGACTTTTCAGCTCCCAGAACAGCACCCAGGAATGACAATCTCATTTAGAGAGAGTAGTTTGGGCTGACACACCTGCCATGATGACTGGAAGGCCTGGAAAGCCACTTGCCAGCTTAGAAAAGGCTATTAGCATGTGCCATTCCCTCCAGCACACTGTCTCCAGCAAGAGGATCCACTTGAGCAGTAGCCTCTCTTCAAAATCATTTGTTGTCAAGGGAGAACTGAAAAGCAACCTCGGCAGAAGAACCATATCCATCTCCTGCTGGAGTTTCCATGTAATCCTCCACTGTTATATCCTTTCTTAAACAAACCTTAAACCCTTTCCGATCTGCAGAACCAGATTTCGCAGCGTACAGTGACCACCACTAAGTCTGGGATGAAGCCCTTGTTTTTCAAACAAGGGGAACCCAGAATTCATCTTCCACATCAAAACCACAGCAGACAAGTTGCTCTCAGCTGAGAGCACAAGGTCTGCCTTTGGAAGTCAGAGCTTGGCTGCTTGTCTCTATTTCTATCTCCCTTTCATTTCTTCCTCCTTCTTTCATGACTGCTCTTCCTCTACATGGAATAATTAACACTGTGAAGAACTGTATTCACCTTCCAAATGTATAACTTGCTGAGACTGGAGGAGACAGTAAATTCCTGAGGCTCCCTCCCCTCTAGGGAGAAGCTGAGAAAGGTGCTGAAGAATAGGTTTCAACAGCATTAGGACTGGCAGATTCATTAAACCCACTTGCAAAAGGCTCCTTGTCCGTATATACATCCAAATGCATTTTCTACTCACCCCTGTTCAACTCAAAAACATTTTTCACCATTTCTCTTCCTCCGCAATTGTCCATAACCTCATTTTTTGTTAACAAAGAGGCTACTACCCCACTGATCTAGATAAACAGTAAAGCCAGCCCAAAGCACACCCAAAATAAGAGCTACTGCTCAGACATTAAAGAATTAGTGTGATGCATTGAAATGGACAAATCTTCCCTCTGGCTAAATCCCTCACTGAATACACACAACCTCATTCCTGCCTTGGAGAAAACAGATTGAAGGCCATGTCAGAGCCAACAGTTGCATCAATCAGAATCCATATATTAAAATGCCCGTAGCACTCCAGGAAAAAAAACCCAAACCTACCAAGCAATCAGCTGTCCTAAACTTTTGCTTATCACCTCAATGGAATAATACACCTTTTGTTGGGAAAGGTTGTATTTCAAATCAACCCCCCTTCAAAAAAGCCTCGGATCCCTGACTGTTCTCCTCTCTTTGGAGGATAAATTAGGGATAAATGAGGTACCTTCTAGATGCATTGCCTTTTACAAAGACTGGCCTCATCCATCTTATTTTTAAGATAGGAATGTCAAACCTGTTTCTGCCCAAAAGAACTGGAAGTGCTCAAACCGTACAGTGTCTTTCAGTCTAGATCTAAGCTCACTTTTGCCAGAATTCCACCCTAAAGCTCTTGTTTCTTGCCCCAGGGGAAAAAAAAAACAAGCCCATCAAAATGCAGGGCAAGAGTTCCGTCCTGCATGGACACTTTACTCCTCAGCTTCTTTGCTCATTTTTGCTTGTCTCACAGAAATCTTCACAAAGTATAACCAGCAAAACATCCTTTGCTCCTGTATGCTTTTGTTTTGGGCAATGTCAAACACTTGGATTTGAGGCGAGATTGCTATTGTTTCATGGACAAATTTAACTTTGTCTTTTAAATGAGTGGGAGACTTACCTGGGCTTCCTGCTCCTCACTTTTCAACATGGTTAGTGAAATCCACTACACTGAAGTTTCTGCAGGAGTCATGACTAAAGCTTTAACAAAGCTTTTGCAGGGAATCTGCAAAAAGAAAATAACAGCATTTAAATACAGTTTTCAACAAAACACAATTAAACAGAAGCGCTACAAAGGAAGAGTGAGCTTGTGCCAACACAGCACTGTATTCTGTCTCAGAAAAATCTGCATTTCAGAGGTAGGCAGAGCTATAACCTGGCTGTACAAAAACAAATGCTCAGGTGTTGGTACTCAAATACTTCTTAGATTAAGAGGTTACCAGACTGCTGAGCATAACTGATTACGTATGTGACTTTTTCACACCTGCTGGACATATTGCCACCTGCTTTTACCTACTAACAGCAGGCCCACCACTTGTTGAGCCTCAAAGCTGTATGCAAAAAAAGCCCACTAGAAATTGTTGAGATACCCTGGAGGCACTGGGCCTGCTGGCAAGCGAAGAGAGACTTGGCGGATGCTACAGCCCTCTGATTTAAAATTAGGCACAGAGCCTATGAAAGTATATCCTAAATTGCCCCAGCCATAATATCTGCCAGTGACTTCCGCTAGCCACCAAACAGCTGCAAAAGCTTACTTTGCTCCAGCAATGCTCAGCTCTACTGGAAAGGCAAACAAAATCATTTGGCTATATGCAGAGTTAACTTGGTGCAAGGGTATTGGATCTAACCCGGATTCCAACCTGAATGCCAAGGCGCTCGCAGCACACAGTACTTACCAGTTTTAGTCAAGCTCTGAGCCTCCTTAGCTAAAAATTAAAACTAAAAGAAGAAACTCTGGGGGGTCAAAATGAAAATACTTCAGGTACACCTCTGTGGGGCAGGCAAAAGGGAAACAGTCTTGCTATAGCATGTGTTTCTCTGAAGTGGTAAAAGCAATACAGAGCCACCAAGCAACCAGCAAATTAAAAGATCATTGCATGTAATTTAAATGTTTGGCTGGGATCCCCTGAGGCCCGGTAGGAAGAATCTCCGAGGAAAAGGAAGATATTTTGTTTGATATATGTTAGCAAGGAGGAAACTGAGCCAGAGCGCTAGCACGGCTGGAAGAATTATTCTTGCTGAAGTCAGATTACGCTAACTTGCCTGTTAGCCTCTGCTTAGCAGCACTCTAACGACCCAAAATTGCAGCTGACAGATTGGTGCTGAGAGTTTGTCTCATTGAGGCTACCGCATGTGGATGGGCCATTACTCTTTCAATTTTGGTCTCTGATGCCTGTTAACATACATTAGGCTTTTCCATATGGTGCTTTTTAGCCTGGTGTCCAGGGCAGCTGCCTGGGCCTCTGTCCCCACCCACATGTTCAGGCCCTGTCTAATGAAAATGGATGATGGCCCCAGCTTAGTAATGGGACACAGATGGACCAAATGGGTTTTTGCTTTGAAACATATTTTCATTTAAGAAAGTCTCCAAAGACTGTGAGGTTTTTATTCTTGTATCACTGTAATATTCCCCCTAATACACTGCAATCTTCAGACAGGTGAGGAATTCAAAATTGTGACTTTCAGTTTAACTGGATCTGGAAGCCTACAGACCAATGTCGTATTCTAGTACTGTTATTCTGCTGACGGCCTTGACAGTCACTTGCATCTTCTCTCACTTTCCTCCTCTGCTATCTCACCTCTTCTACTCAGACTGAAAGATCTTCAGCATGAGAAGCAGCATTTTTTTGGGCAGACCTTCTGTTAAAAGAAGGCCTGACAGGCTGTTGAACCAGCCTCAGCTGAGGGACTGTACTGCCTCCTGCAATACAGACAGTAATGATAAATTAAACAACTGTTTTACTATTATGAAAGCCTAGTGCAGACATAGCAAAAGGAGCCTCCACAGCCACACGTGAGAACACATGACTGAGGGGACTGTGCAATGGGCATGGCAATCAAGGGTCATCTCCCAGCAGGACTCCTCATTCTTCAAGTTATTCTTCTTGTTAATAATATTTGTATTGCAAGAACAAATGGGCACAAGCAGAGTCCAAATGCCAGAGGAGAGTCAAACACTTCCTCATAATTTGTGGGAAAACAAAGCTCATCCTTTAGGCGACACCAGTGTAGTACCATACACTCACCAACAAATGTGCAGAATTAAGGTATGCAGCAGGCAAACATCTGCTGCAAGATGGGAGCCATCTGTACCTTGGGCCAAGTGCCCTGTGCCCTAAGTCGCCACTGCAAGCCTATAGGCCAGTAGTGTTTTGCAAACAGCACTTCACACACCTCTTATGCTAACTTGCTCTTGGTGGCCGGCCTGTGCATCTCATACTCAATTCCATGCAGACTAGACAGGACTCGGTTGCAGCCTGCATTGCCACAGTGATCTGGGAAGCCACACAGAACGAACTCCCCTTTGCTGACTGCTTTGGTGACCCACTTGTTCTGTGGTACGCCCTCTAAGAGATGGAGTTCCCTTGTGTTCTGCGTCTGTACTCTGCACTGGGAAGTTTGCAAGGGCTCACAAGGCTGTCTCCAACTTTCCAAAGTGCTCCTTGTTATTTATGGTTTCTGCCCTCGTGCTAAGTCTTTTCACATAATTTGGAAATAATCCCCTTAATGCTAGGGCAGTGTTTGCCCGTGACATCTCATTTACGAGGCAGTCTATCTTCCCAGAGAGGTGAAGCCTAGTTAAATCTTTCTGAGGGACAGGGCAAGCGTCTGTATGTGCATGTGAAAATGGGATGGGACTCAGGAAAACAATTCTCCTCGAATCTCTCAGCCTTCATTACAAGTCTTCTTTTAAGTGCCAGCTCTGATTTATGGCCTGCCATTCAGAGGCTATGAAGGCCTGCAGCCAGAACTGACCAGCTGTCAGAACAGGGCTTACAGAAACAGGAAACATACTAACCTGCCTCTCCGCCTGCCTAGATCCCGCAACTGATAACAGGAGCTGACAAAGACAGGCTGTTCTTGGCACATTACTTCCACCGAGAGCATGGCTTGGGGCTGTGACTGTTGGTGGAGACACCCAGAACCCCATGAAGATTCCCAAGGTGGCATAATTTGGACATAGCCGTATCTTGCGCCCCACGAGAGAGACTTCCTGGATTGTGGTCCCCACCCTCCTGCTTGCTTCCTGCAGGATCTTTGATGCATTGGCTGGTACTTTGGTTTGTCTCCTGTTAAATAGGAATGATCCTTCTTGTTTGATGCACAAGAATGTTGGCAAAGGTGGATCATCTCACAAGACTCCTTCATGAAAACTGCTAGTTAAATAAAAATGGAAGCAACTACTTCTCTGAAAAGAATAATACGCAAATACGGACATGCACAGCCACTTTCTCCTTGCAGCAACAACACTCAGTAATTTCATATTTTATACCAAGCTACAGTAATAACATAAGAAGATTAACAAAATGCAAGCCTTCCTGTGACTAAATGGTTAAAGGGAAGGAGGACATTCCCTTACCTCACTCTACTGGATTTATGTACCCTCTCGCACAGCTTCTGAGTCAAGCACTATTTAGACAGCTTTGCAATATGGAGACATTCCTGTTTTTATTCTGGAATGGAGCAACAGGCCACCAGTGGCTTTTCTTTGCAGTTATTCTGCTTCTAGCCCACTCTGTCCCATGGCATGACAAGCTGCCTTCCAGCACTGAACAGGGTTCAGTTATCCTTTTCGGAACAGCAATCATAAGGCACTTTCCAGCCCACAGGCTCCCAGCAGTGGGTAAATTCATCGGTTCACAAACGAAGATGAGCATTGCTTGCAAGCCAATATTTTAGAGCACAAAGACTGCTGTTAGCTCCCCGTGGTTCTGGGCTCCTGAAGTGTAAATCCATGGCTTTTTCAGCAGCTGCAGCTCCCTATCTGTACACCTGCACCTAAGCTTCTGGCACGGCACCTCTCACCATGGGACTGATTTACCTCTGACTAGATTAGCAGCACAAGGCCAAGGACAGAGGCAGAGCTCTCAGAGCAAAAAAGGCTTGCGTGGAGACATGTCCTGACCTCTGGGTTTCACTCTGAGCAGGGGACTCCCTGCACAGAGTCTTGTCCCAGCTGGAAGAGTTAAAAGCTCTGTATAAAATATTATCACAGAAATAGTCTCCTTTCCCTTTCTCTATTAATTAAGCTGCTGCCTGTGCTAGGTTCAGCAGACCAATACACCCAGTGCTATCCAGACAATCTGCTCTTGTTCAAATACATAAATAAAGTCACAGCAAAATCAACCAGATTTGAAGACTCTTCCTTCTATGCAACAGTGACCGAAGCTACAATGTGTCTAAAATGATGGACTCTAAAATCATCATCTAAGAGACCAAAAGTCTCCTGGACAATTTCTGGAATGTACAAGCCAGGAGTGGGCAGCTTTCCACAGCCATAAAACCTTAGCTTCTTCCTTTCTGTCAAGAAGAGACTAAAATACATCAGCCAAGCACGGCCCAGAGAAATTGAAGACATTTTTAACAGCAGACTTACCTAACCAGCAAACAATCTTACAATAGGAAGTTGGCCTGACTTCAAGCCAAATTCAACAATGTCCCAGCTATAAAGATTGCTTATAATTTTTTTTTTTTTTTTTTTTACACTAAACATTAATTGGTTTAAAACAAGAGTCCTCCAGGTCCCCAAGGTACTGCTAGAACAGAAATTCCTCATTATCAGATGAATGCCCTGAGCCCAGGGAGACAGTATGCTCTCTCCTCTGGCACAGCTACTTATTCCCTTGTGCGCTGTGGTCCTGCTAGACAACAACCTTTATCCAGCCCAGCCTACCACTTCAGACTAAGACATTCTCTGGGGAGGTGGAAGACATGGATTTGAATTGTTCAGACTTCCTTCACCTCCCAAATGCTTCCTCTGAGACTTTCTATGAGCCCTACATAATTTTAACAAGTGGGAAGCAGACATGCTGGAAGGTTTGAATCTAGATTCAAACAGCTCTCTCCAAAGCTCCTATCTTAAGGGACTGAAATGCTGGCTTTTCTCTTCAAAGCTCCTATCTTAAGGGACTGAAATGCTGACTTTTTTTCATCTGGTACCTCCCTTCCAAGGCTGCAAAATGAGATACAAATCTAAGAGTAAGAGCTCAGTCAGCTCCAAAGATGCTGGAGTCAGCAAAGAGGAATACACAGATCAGAAAGACATGTCTGTTACAAGAAGGCTCACTGCAGGTAGTTAAACTGATCATCCTTTGCATGGGGTACAGCTGCTCCTCAGTAGTCTGGGTTACAGGCTGACAGCTTCTAGAGTCTCTGGTTGTATTCCCACGTTTATTCACACAAGGTGATTAAAAGCAGTGTGCTGTTCTCCATTAGCTCCTGTCTCGCTTATGTGACACAGGCCCTTTGACTCCCAAATATTTCCTGCTTTAAAGGCTCAGTGATTATTATGAAATAAAAAGCAACTTCAACCACAACCGATATTCTGCAGTAACACTCTGTCAGAATTTTCATTCTGAAAGTTCCCCCTATGCTGACAAGCCCCAGTTTGCTGTGCATCTCCGCATAACTGATTTTTACCTACCTGTACTTCATCGTCTACTGCCTTAGTAGAAACTCTGACTGTAACTCCCTATGAATCTCTGAAGAAAAGCTACATCTCTTAAATCCTTCTTGGAACAGTAGAGAGCACCTTCTGATTTCCCATCTCTCAGGCATTTACAGCATACAGACCTTCACACTACAGTTTCACCAAAAAGCACAACACATTAACACTGCCTGTCCTTCTGACCTAGTCTACAAAAACTACAGTGCTCTGGCAACTCCCCCTCGCTCCCTGACATCCTCCTCTCAAATCCCTGCAAAGGGTTCAGCAAAGACAGGAAAAATCCACTGTGTAAGACATCCTCCCAATTCACCAAGAGGTCATTTGTACACAGGATTTCCTACGTTGCACACGTCTCACATCAAGCTACTATACATTCTGAATGGTCAAGGTAATAGCTTCTTTCACTGAGCAGTCTTCATGGAATATAAAATGCATTTACAGCCTGCTGTTGCTGAGGGTTTTGTGAATACCGGAGCTCAGCGAAGTAAGTGAAGTTAAATCTTCAAAGCACACTTTACAAGTAAGAGAGGCTTTCAGAGCTCAGAGAACAAGGTCACTGAACAAACTATTTACAGTGAGTAACAAACAGACAGTGAACAAATGCCTTATTTGACCGGTGTTATTCTTCCACTCAACGAAACCTAGTGTGGCAGGGAAGTCAGCAGAGCCACAGGCAGAGGTGTATGTGGCATCATGGTTAGAACAAGACACAGGGCAATGTCTCTTGGATCAGTATCTCCCACCACCAAGCCCAAGGCATAAGGCAAATCTCCTAGCCCATACTGCCAAGAAAGACAAATAAAAACAGTGCTTCTCTGTTACAGGGATGTTGTCAAGTTTGTTGCTATCTAAACCACCAACTTATCAGATGAAGGTTGTCAAAACCAAGCATCCGGTCAGAACACATTCTGTGAGCCACTACATTAATCTATGACCAAGAGCAACAGCAGAATTCACTCAACTCAGTGGAGAAAAGATTCCCCTTTAGTGCAAACCCAGTTACTCTTTTCCCAGTTTGTATCTGACTGCTTATATGCCATCAACCTCAAACAGGTGGTCTTATTTTTTTTTAAGTAAATGGATTTGCTGCTTTTCAAACACACATTTAGTTTTTCTGAGCAGAGCCAAATACAATAACATAAGACAAAAGACACCCTGTCCAACCTTATCCTTCATTCTCCCTGCAATGCTAGGTTTAACCTTAATTTTCTGTAGCTGTAATCAATGCTAAAGGTGCCTTACAGGCCACACATTGTTTGAGAACGACAGACATAGGACCACCAAACTAGGCAGTACTGTTGTGTTCCCACTAAATTTAACTCCATTTGCCAGCTACCTGCAGACAGACAGTATCTTTGTGAAGTCTGGTCAGATTGCAACTCTCTCCTTTGTCCGAGGCTGAAAATGCACACAGTGAAGTATTGATTCCCTGCTAGCTTACCTGACGGTATATATTAAAACAAGATCTCCACTACTAAAAGCACGTACAAACAAGTCACCATGGAGAGTAGTAAATTTCAAATTAATACCTCCCTAGCTCCTCTGTCGTATCTGCCCACATATGCACATGCTTTGATCTCAGAGTAAATGAAATTTACTCCGTTTTCAACGAGGAATAAACTACCTTGGACTACTTCACATTTATCGTGGGATAGGATATGCTCACACAGAGTTACCCTTGGGTACTGAATATGCTGTAGGTTCACAGCTGAGCTCATCCCCATGATAATTTCTTCACTTGCCTGCAGCTTGACGCATAAGCATGAGCTAGCTTGAGGTTAAAAAATAAAAATAAAAAATAAAATAAAAAAAAATACAGTGAATACCACCGGACCATACATTGAATTAGGTAATGTCAGCACTGTGTGTGCTAGCTGATTTTAAAAGTTTGCCTTCTGGCATCTTTTTTAATTTTTAATGTGTCTTTTTCACTTTTTTAAAAATCTGGAGATAGCTCATAGGTATTATCCACTTGCTCATACACACACACAATTATTTTGAGCTGTGACAAGATTTTAAAATGCATTGGCTATTGCATCTAAAAAACAAAGAACATACTCTTGCTCCCTTCTACTTGGCATATATCATTATAAGACTCACCAAACTTTTCTGAAAATTTAAATAGAAAATGCCTGTATATGACATGTTAGTTATAACCCTTCATTAAGCCCCTCTCACTGAATCTGATTTATCGTGCTACACTCCCTAATATTAAATGCCGTCATTAGGCAGGATCTCACATTGCTTCAGCCTCAGCACATTGACTTACCAAGGAAACTGCAAAATTAAATCCAACTCAAACACTGATTTCAGCACTGATGAAAGAAGCTGCCTCAACTGTGTTGGCCCCTATCCACAGCACGTGCACTGGCCATGCAGACTTCCTGCTTGGTGCTCAGCCAGTGTGCCTCAGCCTACACTAGCAGGAACCATCTGTAGGGATGAAAGAAGAGTTCAACTTCCAAATTTGCTTCCAACCTTGAGAGTAGCTGGACTACTCTCTCCTCCAGGAACCACTAAATAATACAGCATACATAGTTTGCTGAACGGGCAGTCTCTGTTAGGGGCAATCTCTATGCCCATGTGCTGCGGAGATTCTCATTTTCACTACACATTGTCTTGAACATTATTATCACAGACAAGATTTAATGGTGGATAATAAGGCAACTCTTATGACAACAATTCTAAGATACTAGCATCCTGGCTGGTCTCATACTGCTACACAGGTCTTAGTAACAAGAATGGCTATAATTAGCTCTTATACAGCACTTGTCACCCATGTATCTTAAGAAAAATTACAAAAGGAGACAAGAACTATCACCCCATCTTAAAGACAGGGAAACTGAGGTATTGAAAGGGAGGTAATGATAAAACGTGAATGCCAGCAGCAAAGTGAGGCACAGAACCAGGTCTCCTGCGTCCTAGCTGGGTGCTCCAGGGAACACAGTTGGAAAGCTCCATATCCCATTACCCATATACTGAGTTGCTGAGTTGCCCCAGCAAGGATCTTATTTTTCATTATAGAGTGAAAAATAAAACAAGCCACAGGGCTCTAACTCCTCCTGCAAGCCAGAGACACACAGCCAGAAATTTCTATGGCAAACGATGCAGTGAAAACACAGCCTGACACAGAGCAAAGTGGCAGCAGCAAGCCAGCCCATCTAGGTGCCGGAGTGGTTGTATCACTCATTATTCAGGGAGAGCGGGGGAGTTGAAAGCATTACTTCAACTGTAAGAAAACAGGCTGGCTGCTGATTAATCCAAAATGCTGCTGTTGAGATGAGAGACCTCATGGTCACTGGCCTCCAAAAACAAAATGTAAAGGTTCAAAAGCAAGCCACTACAAATAACTACCTTCTAGTTCTTACCAGTGGCCAGTCAGGCCTTGGAGACAGGCTCAGTAACATACAGCTGAAGTCTGCTATTTTGTGTGGTCATTCCCAGAAACGTAATAGCTGTAGCAATGTATAGCTCTGAAACTCAACTTGTTAATATTAAGAATTAAAGCAAATACAGCAACTGAATTTCATACCTTTTTTTTTTTTGCCAGCATGCAAGACCAAGACCTCAGCAGTCTCCTTTAGAGAGAAATATCTGTGCTGAATTCAAATATGTCTACCTTTCTTATCTCTACACTACCTGTCAGTTCTAAAACTAAGGTTCAAAAAGCTCCTCAGCAAGCTAAAAGAAATAAACCAACAGGCCCTACTACTCTCCAGACAGCAAACAGCACCCAAGAAGATGAGTAAGAGAAATCAGGTGTTTCATTTTTGTTTTTTTAAGCAAGATGACAAGACACCAAGAAACCATGAGAGAACCAGAGCAGAGTCAGAACTGTTGGCCCCGGGATCACAGCCAGTTTATTTCAATCAGTTTCAGATGCAGAGCCCAGCATTTCAGATGCACATACAGCCCCAGAGCACCCACAGAACTGCTCTGGAGATACCTGCTGTCAAACCAAAAGTGGGCCAGGGCCAGGCTCTGGGCAAGTCTCCCCCTCCCACATCCCCAGCAACACCCAGACAATGCCCCCACACCCCCCACCTGCAAAGCACTGCCTGGGTGCTTCACTCAGCCACCCCCAAGTCACAGCCAGTGCTCTCCCACATGCCCTGGACCAAAGCGTCCTCTCCAGATTGCCGCACAGCACCTTAGCCTGGCCGAGGGCTAGCACAGAGGGCCCTCCCCACGGGGCACAACACCTGCTGCCCAGGGCCTGGGGCCTCACCTTGCCCACCCTGGCACAGAGGGGATGTGTGCACCCACCTGATCCCTCAGAGGCCGAGGGGGCAGCTGCAGCAGCTTTAAGGGCGGCTGCGCCCCTGCTCCCACCGCGGGGCTCCTCCTGGTGGGGAAGACAGCCTCAGCCCCCGCCACAGCCCCACCTCACACCCTCAATACCTCGCCGCTGCGAAGCCCCCTTTCCAAAATGGCCGCCGCCCACCATGGCCGCCCCGCAAGATGGCCGCCGCCTCCAACGGCTCCCGACGGCCCCCGCGCGGCCGAGCCCGTCCGTCTTCCCCGGTGCGGCCGCGAACGCCCCGGCCCACCCTAGCCCGTCCCGGCTGGGCGCAGAGAGGCAGAGACCAGTCCCCAAGGCGCCATGCTTTATTCTCAGGGGTGGAGAAGAAAAAGGAAGGGAGCTCAGGGGACTGGGCGGCCGAGGGGAGAGGAAGGGAGGGGGGGTGTTCGCAGGCGGGCGGCCCGTTGGGGCCAGGCCGGGTGGCACTAGCAGGAGGTGAAGGTTTTCCAGAAGAAGTTTTTGCAGGGAGCCTTGCGGTCCCGCTGCGATAGCTGGGCGAGCCGCCCCAGCACTGCCCGCTCCTCCTCCAGCTTGCCCTCTTCTTCCACGTCCGGGGAGGCCACCTCACGCCCCACGTCCACGCTGTCCAGCAGGCCCGCCAGCATCTTCAGGATGGCGTCTTTCCGGACTGTGCTCTGTTCCTGCGAGCAGAGAGCAGGGGAAAGTGACAGATGGAGACCCTGTTCCCCACAGCCGTGGAGGCAGGGGGTTGTTGCAGGGTGTGAACGTCCCCCGTGGGTCCCTTCTCATTTCCCTGCCTCCCCTCGTGCCCTGCCCTCGGAGCCGATGCTTTTCCCATCGGCAAAGCTGTGGAATCTGTGGCTGCAGAGGTCACTCCTCCCTTCTCCTGTCCTCTGTCCAGCTCAGCTGGCTGCACAGGGAGAGGCACGCGTGCCGTGTTACAGCTGGAAAAGGGCTGCTAACAAATAGACAAGAATTGGCTGTAAAGTCCCTTGCTGTCTGCACTAATTAAATTTCATTGAATGCCAAACTGCCTTCTCTCCTAGTAAGCCTGTGCTCCCTTCACTTCTCCGACTGCCCAGCAACCTCTGTGGGAAGGTCGGGGAAGAGGCACGTCGTCCTGAGCAATATTAAACTAAGCACATGGGGGGCTGCAACCCACTGTAAAATGCTGAGAATTAAATGTAACAAAGGAGAGGGCTGTGTTGGTGGGGAGAGAGACGATTTAAAAATATTTAATTGGTGGAGACAAGCAGCTTGTATTTCAAGAACAAGAACCCATATTTCAATAGCCTGACCTCGGGGGAAGGCAGAATGAAAGAGGAGTTGCGGATCTCCATCCCTTTGCCATAGCAGTATACGAAAGAGCATAGCCTGTGGTTTGGGGCTTGAGGGATTTCCGTCAGCGAGTTATCTTGTTTCTCCTAACTTTACATCCAGCAAATCTGAGGAATTGCCTCTTGCCTGAGTATTCCTGGTCTCTGTGACTCATTAGTGGAGACAGCTGGTACTGGACAAGCTGGGATAGATGGTTTGACAGGAACAGATCCCGTTTCCCATGCAGATGGGAATCCTGGAAGCACATTTCTGTGTCACTTCTCACAAATGCCATGTTTACTGCTGGGACTGCTGTATCTATCCGCTGGCTCTGTCAGCACCAGCATTCGCTAAGGACCACTTGGTGAGCAACTCAAAGGATGGATAAATACAGGCAGCAGCAATCATTTTGAGTTTACATTACAGAATATTTATGGATATTTTTTAATCACTTTCTTAGCTTTATTAACTAACCCTGCTTCCACACAAGAGAAACTGAGGCACAGAAAAGTTATATGCTATGTTTATAGCAGAAGAAAAGATAAAAGCCAGCTTGTGCCCATCCTGATTCCTAGTCCTGTGCTGCAAGTACAGAAATGACTTGAGCCTTTGGGAGACGGACTGGGCCTGGGGAACCCAGCTAAATGTGTCTGCTGGGTCGCATCTTCCTCGTAAGCTTCTTTCCTAGCTGTAAGTGCTATGTTTTGAAATAACCTGCTCCAAGCAGAGCCAGCAGCTTCAGACTCGGGTGGGGAAGGCAAAGCTCAGCCTGCTGTTAGGGGGTATTCCTTACGCATGATCGGCTGTGGCTGTTAGTGAAACTAGGCAGCTCTTCCCCTGCACTAATCCATTGCTAACATCCTTTCTGCTTATAGCTGTTCCCAAGCTGCAAGAGATCAAGACTCTTTGGCAGCAGCTAGAGATGTTAGCACCGGTGGGTTGTGGCAGACCTTTGGGTAGCTGCTCAATTCCCTGTACTACATCCACCAGTGTGCCAGAATGCGCAGATCTTTCTTTTGCATTGTTATGCATTTTATGGTGGTTTGTAAGTAAAATCCCAATATTCTTCATACTTAAAACATTTGTCTGAGTTACAGCAGTGATGACCGTAGGGATTGGTTCATCAGTATCTAACAAGTTTTCCGTTTGTAGAACGCTCTAAAGAGAATCATTAGGTCTATTATAATTATATCATTATTTTGTAAGCAACAGCGTTTAGAAGGCTAAGAGTCATTACACTTGAATTAATTTTTACCAAAGGCTTATTTACCAATTTATTCCATACAACTTGTTTCTTTTTTCCCCAGCAGCTAGGATTTGCACCAGAAAGAGTTTACTTTTTAAGTACTGGATTTGTTATTGTAAGAATGTAGAGCTGAAAGTTTACAGTTATCCCCAGAAGGGTTAATCCCAGCCAGCTGCAGAAGCCCTGATCTCTAACAGAATGCTAGCCCTAGCACCTCACACTGTATACGTTTCTTTCTCACAGCCAGTTTTGTTGTTAATGGGATGTGAGCCCACTCCTGAAGCAGTAAGACACTGATGGATGAGCTGGAGCCAACACTAAGACAGAAAAACTGATGTGGATACGCACAAAGGAGAAGTTAGTGCCTTTGAAACCAGCACTGGGATCCTTCACTTCTGTGGGTAGCTCCTCTGCAGGACTGAAATAACAGCAGCCGTATGGATACAGCTGTGAACCGGACTGGCAGAGTGCGGGTGACTAACCACAGCTCAGAGGAACCTCAGGGATGGCAAGGAACACGCAGGTGAGAAAACTGCGGGGCGAGGGCAAGCAGAACAGAGCACTTGCTTGTGATTATGTTATGCTATTGCTTCCTACCCCTTTGGCCTCTTAGGGAAATAGTCCAGCAAAACAAAGTTATTATAGTGCTATAGCCATTATAATATTAGAGTTTTGCCAGTTGGTAGGATAATTATATTGCTATAATAAGTTCTGCCACTGCATAGAGCTGTGCTGGTTCAGAGTGTAATTATTCTAGCAGAACTATGTCAGTATAACTCCCCTTGTGAATACTACTCTGGAAAAAGCAATTTTATTCTGATATAATTACTTCATTTATTATTCCTCTGTTACTTTCCTACTGAACCTATCTTTTAAACATTTGTCCTTCCCATGAGTCCTATTTAAAATATCATCTCCCTTGATCATTTTACCAATTACGTATCTTTTCTCTCCCTCCCTAGTACTCTGCTTTATTCTCTCATGCTGCATTCTTTCAGCAATATTATTTTCTCCTTTTCCCTCTCCTCTCTGCTCTGTTCTGTTTGCCAGTTTTTGCTTAGCTCAGACTTCACTTTTGCAGCTCTCTGGCATCTGCCCTGGTACCTTTCCTAAATAAACTGGCTAGTAAGCTGTAGTAATAGCCCGTGCTTCAGCAGTCCATGAAGCTGTAGTGCCTTGGAATATAGAGGGGTGGAAGAGCTGTTTGCATCAGGTAAAGCCTAATTGCCCTTATTACCCCTCCCCTGGCTGCAGCCTGCTTCTGTGTGCTCCCACCTCACCCAGCTCCTGCACAGGGTGCATTATACTCACCCTAGTGTTCTGTATTGCGAGTCTCTCTTCTCCGGGCAGTGCAGTGGCTTTCACGCTCCACACCAGCAGCAGAACGGACACCAGGCTGGCCACCAGCTGCATGATGTACAGGATGTGACTACTGTGCTGAATTAGGAAGACTGGGAGAGGGAGCTGTTTCTGGGCTCTCTTCTGCCTCAGACAATGGCTGCAGCCCCTTTTATAGCCCTCCCCCTAGCCCAGTGGGTGACGCAAACAATTAAGTCTATATCAAAGGCAAATTAGACTTTGGAGAGGTTGTTAACACTTGGCTGCTTGAGTGGGATACTTCAGTGCCTCTGGGCTTTCCATGTACCAGACCTGCAGAGACTGAGGAAGCAAAGGTTTGGGACTCTCCAGTAACATGCTGTTTCTTCACTCTGAGAAATTGTAGGCACTATCTGTGCCTCTCCTAGTTAGCTGAATTCTGCTTGGGAACATAATGTTGGATAGAATAGGCCACCAGCTTGCACAAACCTCTGGCCAATGCTGGATGATTCATAGGGAAGAAGTAAAACTTCTGGCCACCAGTACTTAGATATGGGCTTGGACCCTCAGCCTGTGTGTCCAAACAGCTCCAGACTCCAGGGGTATTTGGATCTGGATCTCTGCATCCAGTGATGCATCTCACTGCGTAACGCCAATATGCCTGGCTTTCCTTTTACGGTAACATGGGGACACAAAGCTGCAGCTATGCAGTAATATAATCTGTCTTGCAAATGTACATAAGACTACCTGGAAGCCAGTTAGAGGTTACTGGTTTTTGTTCCTAGTTTTGTTTCAATACATCTTGAACCTATCCCAGAAGTATAGGTCAACACAGTGAATCCTGACTTGGCGATGTTGGGTTTAAATGTATTAAAGGGAAAACAAAGTACTGAAAGGCTGGTCAGAGCTGGAGCTGCTCTGCTCAGCGAGGCTTCAGAAAAAGGCTCGTGGTATGCTGGCACTGACAGCAGGCTGCTTGGAGTAAGTTCCTACCATTTCTGGTCTCTGGTTAGCAGCTGTTAATAATTCAGCCCAAAATGCTGTCCTACCAGTGAGATTGGTTTGTGGGCCAGCGAAAGGTGCTGTTAAGCACTGCTATCTGCTTTGCATTGTCCCCATCATGTGGGGATGGCATCCACTGTCACATGCCTGTGAGATGCAGAGACAGAGCTAAGATCCCATCTCACCACTAGCCCTTTCTCCAGAAGCACTCACCTCAGGGCAAGTCCTCTTCTGACCCTAACAACAAAAGGTAAATTGTTATCCTAATTTATCCTAATTCAGCACATAAAAAAAAACCACAGGGAGGTGACTTGGCCAAGGGGATGCTGTGGCAGAAGTAAGAACAGAAGGCAGAAAAACCTGTTCCCCGCTTCTACTGCTTACCAGCATTACAGTTCCTGGAAACAGCATGATGAAGCTTTGCTTGCAAATAATCCAGCTCCTAATGCCAGATACACCACCCTGGATGCTCTTGAGGGAAAAGATGCCATCACTTCCATGCATATTTGAAAAGAAATGCTGGATTCCCTCACTGAAAGGTAAAAAGAAAAAACCTTTTCCGAGTCATATGGACTTGTGAGGAAAGGTGACAATCTAGCAATTTCTAGAAATGAATTTTCCTCAGAAAACTTTGTAACCTCATTGTTTCTCACCCCCCCCCTCATGAGAGCTGGCTTCCGTGCACCAGTTTCAGATGAAACATTATCTGTTTCCTTTTAAACTGATCTTGCTAGTTTATCAGAATTGCTGTGTTAGCCCTTCGTAATGGATTCTGTCAAACACTTCCCAGCCAGTCTGGGGCTCGAGACAGAGAGCAGTGAAGTATCAGGCTCCAGCAAGCAGACAAATCACAGGGACTTGCCAAATGACCCGCAGCCGATTTGCTCCAGGAGAGGTAAAAGTGGGAGAATAGCAAATGGAGAAAGCACACTTGGTTGCTCAAGAGGAACGAAGGGCAGGTACCTGTGAGTGTGAGATGTGCCTGGGCTGACAGGCAGGCAGAAGGTGAATCCCGTACTGTTGGTTATGAGGCAGGACTAAACCTCGTGGGCCTACTAGCCCAAAAGCTAGACAGACAGCAGAAGCAGTGCAGCCACGTCTCCATGCTGGGGGCCATCTGGTCTAACCAAACTGCTTGTTCTAATAAATATGGTTTTGTTTGCAGCTTTGCCTTCTGAATGGACTGTTTTCTATAAAGCTTCATTGAGCAAATGGGGTCACAAGTATGTCAATGCTCTTCTACCAAAAAAGGGATGATGTGCTGAGCTAGAGATCAGCTTCTGGGGAGGCCCAGAGGGATGTAAACAGTGACCACGCTGCTGTGAATCTGTCCTGGGATTAAAGGGCAGTAATAAAATAATTGTTACCCCTTGAGGGGGTTGGCTTTGGAGAGAGTTTCTGCCAGCACCAAACCTGTGGCCCTGCTGATGAGCACAGTGCATCCAAAACCTGCACTTCTAGCCTGGGCCAAGGCTGGGTGTCTCTTCCCAGCTGGGAGGGAGGGGAATAGGGACACATCAAAGCACTTACACTCTAGTGCCCACAGCAGGACTGGATCTCTAAATCCAAACAAGTTCCCTCGGGGCTCTGCTACAGCATCCCTCAATACCAGATGCCTCTTTTCCAGATGCCTCTTTTCCAGATGCCTCCATCTTCTCTAGTGCCCTTCCCTTTCCTCACATTCCCTCTGCTGCTTCCCCTACATTAGTCTGTCCTCCTCAAGCTCTGGTCCTTTGGCCCCTTTGCAGAGACTGCTACCACCACTGGTGGTTCTGCTACCACCACTGCTGACCATCTCCCCATCATAGGCTATAGCACCATCTCCTTCTCCAAAGGAAGTAAAGTAACTCCGTGGTGATAAAATTTGCTCTTTTTAGTAACTGGGAAGAGTTCTACATATACCACCAGGATTATTCTTCATTCCTACTGTTCCCTATTCCCTGTCGCATTGGCTGTCTGACCTTTAAGAAGGCCCCAACTGTTTTTTTTTGCCAACCCTTAAAAGGTTATCACTCTGTACAGGAAAGGTTAAAGGTCTTCCCTTGGAGGAATAACCATTTCTGACAATTCTTTCCTTGATTTCCTCTTACCACTTTCTCTGTTATCTCAATCACCCCTTTAGAAGTCTTCTTCCTTGATGCTCTCTTCTGTCCAGAGTTGCACACGGACTGTGTGGGTTTCTACGCTTTACAGGGAGGGTAGATGTATCTGAAATCAGCATACCCATGAACACATCCATGGGAACCTCGTAAGGGTGGGGATGCTCGAGAAGGAAGTTCAGCATACAGTAACTTGAAAAGGTCTGGCTATCCAAGGATTTTGGCTCACTGTTAGCATGGCTTCAGCAGAGCCGCAGAGTGGGTTCAGAAATACAGCAGAATATGCTTACACAATCACATGAGACAACCTCCATCTTTTTGTGATTAAGGGTGCACAAGCAACATGCAATGGGAGAGGTTTTATCTTTCAAGAAAGAGGTCCCTGACCTCTCCTCAGTGCGTCTGTACAGCAGCGAAGACTGGGCATTGCTGGAATACAAAAGCTAAGACTATGTCTGGCACCAAATGCCACATTAAGGAATGAAATAATTTCTCAATTACTTTCCTCTGTAGCCTGGATATTTGCTGTCTTCTGCCCATTTGTTGCCTGGTCTGGGTTCAGATCACCATGTCTTGAAGCACGTAGCAGAATTGCATCAGGCTTCCAGAAGAAAGTCTGGTTCCCAAAGGTGAGGCACTCAGCTGCAGCTGAAGGAAGGGTTCAAATGCTTCTGTTTTCCTGTCACTGGAACCCTTTCTCTCTGCCCTCAAGAGACCCTAGTTGCAAAGGCCAATGCAATAAATAAAGCAATAGTCAGCTGACAGTTGTGAGCCTTCCTGGAAGGGGAAACCAATTTGTTCATGGGCCTGAAATCACAGCTCATTTATCAGGCCAGGCTTGCAGTATTCCCTCGCACTGCGCTCCCCAGGGGCCTCTGAGAAGCATGCAGGTGGCCGTTCCAGCCACGGCTTTTCATCAGCACTAATCTAACAGACCGAAGGAATAGACTGCGTGAGCGTGGGCTGGAGCCTACTGCTCCCACTCATCTCTGATAAGAGCTGCAGAGCAGGTGCAGGGAGGAGGAGGGGAGTACCGCAGGGACGCTGCTGTCACAGCACGCACGACTACAAGCCTGTTACAGCTCTCTAGGGAGGTGGAGCAGGGGGAGTTGTGCTACCTTCTCTGTCTGCCGACCCCAAAGGGACTGCAGGAGGATGAAGGGAGGGCGAGTGTAACGCTTCAGTAATATGCTCCAAGCCTTTTGTTATTTTAAAATGCATGCAAAGTTAAACATTTCAGTTATTCCACCAAAAATCTTCCTCAAAAATAACTACATGCTATGAAACGCTTCTATTTCAAAATACCTCTATTTTCCACTGAAAATGTTTTGCCTGGCTCCAAGTAGGAGGCATTTCAGGCTGTGAAGCAGGCTGAGGATGCCTGGGGTTACTGCCTACTGACATACAAACTGACCTCTGTTACACCAGACTCGTCCCGTTGGTGGCAAGATTGGCTGGATAAGACTTGGACGGAAATGTTTCTTTACCATTTGGATTTCCTGAGGGATTGCATATGCACTGCGCCTTGTGGGAATTCAATCAGAAAGAGCTCACCAGGGACGTTCACACGCGGGACTGCCAGCACCACGGAAGGGACCACTCGACTGGGAGAGCTTTAAACAGGAATTCACGCGTTCCATGTAGCGTGGGGTTCTGGTTACTCCTCCCCTACAGCTGAAGGGGGATGAAACACATGCAGGGTCACCACATACGTCATCTTGCCCTTAACTGGCACACGGAATTAGCCTTGTTAAGCAAACTCCTTCCCGGAGATGCCCGGCCGTGGGCTGCTGCAGCAGCCCTTCAGTACCAAGGAGAGGGCAGCCCCCTCCTGCGGGGTCCCCGCTCCGCCAGCCCCCGGCCCTCACCGGCACTTCAAACCCCCTTAGCCACGGAACTGGCGGCCTTGAAAGGCCTGCCGCCGAGATCCCCAAGATTCATAATAATCCCCCCCGCCTTTATCTGCTTCACCCATCACTGTGCTATAATTGAGATTCCCTGGCTCTAATTCCCCACCTTTTGCATATTTTAAAAGCGCTTAACTCCATCCTATGCACGACGAGGAAAGAGCGTCACCTAGGCTTCCCAGTATTTAACTTGGTTAAATTGCTCTTCTTACTTTTTAACAACATTTTGCCTGTCTCTTTTGCTAGACCTGAGCTGCTGTTTCACGCTTTTGTCCACACTTTTCCCTCTTCTTCTCCCACCATTTTATCAAAGGAACTTTCCCTCAACTTGGTGGCACTTGTTATTACTTTTTTGACTGTTTGCTTACTGAGGCTGCTGTTCTCTGATGAAAGATGAATTGTCATTCTTACTTCAGCAGTCTCTTGCTCCAGCCAAGCTCCATCAATAATTCAGCCAGGCCTCAATAATATTAGCTCTGGATGAATACGACACTCATGCCAATTAACTGGCTGAAAGGGCTCAAGAGATACAGGCAAGAGATTTCTCTTAATTTTTTAAGCTCTTTTCTGAACTTCTAAAAATTGAGTTAGTTCAATGAGTAAACCACAGAGCAGGAAGTCTGACACAGTTCAAAAGGCACCAAGAGGCTTAAGCAGTTGATGTGCTAAAGCCCATCAGGCCCTGTTCCCTCGCTTGTCTCCACCTGCTCCGACTGATATTACATTGTACGTTACTTGGGACAAAGCCTATCCCTGTTCATATGCTCCTAGCTTAGTAAGATGCTGGAACATGACTGCAGCATGTCTAGACAAACATCTTTGAGGATCTTTGCTTATGAACAGCCTTACTTGACTAGCCCTGGGCAAAAGCCAGCTAAATCTCTGAAAAAGTTACTCGAGTATTTTAGTTGTCCACCTGGAGACACTGCAAAGATTGCTTTCAAGTGTTCAGTGCCCAGTTCTATACGAGGCCCCATTAGTTTTCTCCTGTTGGGCATTACCCAAATCGCCAGTCTCTTTTCAATTCCCAGGGTCCTTGGCCGCAGCAGCCTGCAGCTTAACAGCTCAGACCTCATACATTTGTGGAAGGGATAATCAATTGTAGACACAATTGCCTGAGAGATGACTGCCATGCCAAATACCATTCCAGCAGCTTAAACAGCAATGTAGACCGTGTAGCAGCTCTCAGCACAGGGGTGACTAACAGTCATAAAGTGCTCAGAGCTGCTCTGATGGAACTAGCTAGAGATGCACAAACTCTTGCTCCCTGTCCTGCTGCATTGTTAATGAGTGCTTGATTCAGGCACTGATCTCTGTCTTCACCTATTGCAAAGCACTGAAGTATTTGAAACTGCCTGTAAAGAACAGTGATTTGGAGTGACTCGGAAACTGTTTCTAGAACCCTACAGACAGAGTATGTGCAACTTGGATGGCAAACCGCCTTGTCTTCCTGCTCTCATCACTGGCCACTTACTGAACTTACAAATTTGGAGAGAGCTCAGAGAAACAGAAGGAAGCATTAGCTGTGTGAAAGCTCGTAACAGGTTTGAGAAAGCTCTTTCCCTCCTGGGCATTGTTGTACTGACCAAGGGTGGGTGGATGGCTTGAACTTGTTACTAGTTGGCAGCTGCTCTAAGGCCTTCCTGGACTACAGTCCTGGTCTTGATTCCCATTCCAGGGGAGAGAAAGTGCCAGAAGTAGTTTTCTGTCAAGGATAAAGGGCTGAATGGGGTCAGGTCCCACAGCTATTTAAACAGGATTAGCTAGAACCAGCCTTCCGTTACTGGTCTGCTCTTTATAGTAAAAATACAAGAGTTGAGCAATGAAAATGCCTCAATAGCCCAGCTAATCAGTAGCTGTGGGAGAAATGAGACAGCTACCCAGACAATTGAGAGACAAAAATGGGTGTAATCTTCTCAACACAGGAATACAAAGGAGATCCAGGCTCAGCTCTGCAGCTTAGCAATGCTTTGCAAACCCTTATGACCAGAAAGAAGCTGTACTGATACTGGTAGTAGAAGGGGGCACTGGGAAAGAAGTGGTAAGTCTCATCAGAAAGGGGAGAACATAGGAGGGTTGGTACTGACACCACAGAAGTCCCTCGCTGCAGGCACACAGTGGCTGCACCACCTATGCTGTTTGTAGGGTCACAATTATGGTAAAGCCCAACCCCAACCTTCGCAAAAAAGTCTGCTCCTTCTAGTTTTCGCCTACCAAGCCAAAAAGCCTCCCTCAGAAGGAGCTTTTTTGTCTTCTCCTGATGCCACCTAGCGACTGTTCCCAGCCTGTTCAGCTTGAGTTCGGTACTTGGTTCAGGCCCTCGGAGCCACTAAGCCACAGCAATTTTTGCGGAGAAAAGGATGGTGCAACTGAGCGGGGCCAGTGATTGACAGGAATTACGTGCTGCTAGCAGGTAGATGGGCAGCTAGAAGACAGCTTGGAAAGCTGTACCAGAGGCAGCATTTGGACTAGAGAATAGCTTGGATAGACGGTACTGACTTCTGCAGCATAGAGGATGACAGAAGCTGGAGCTATTATGCAGTCAGGTTACAATACAAAACATGCAATGGGATCACTCTTCAGAGCTTATTTTTGATGATAACTTGTCATCCCTAGAGACAAGGGAGAGAGGAAGTCAGACCAACTACAGAGTGCCCCTGGATGTCTTCTGACAAGCACGGCAAACTTCCAGGATCTGTTTCCACCCCCACACTCTCCCCAAAGAAGCACACCGACCCACACTGATGTCACCTTAACCAGAGCCGAGTGTTTAATTGATTGCAAGGGAGTGACAACCGCGCAGTGGTTGTGCTGGGAAGATACCCACTGCACAACGGTGGTATGGAGTCTTTAAAACAAAAGTAAAGACGTGGAGGCAGATCCATCTCACAACAGAGTACAACGAAAAACAACTTATGCATCTGGGGGTTCTGGAGGCAGCATTAGAAGTAATGATGCCTCCTAAGGACTAACAAATACCCAGGCCTGAGGCATCTCAGCATGACTGAGATGAGAGATTTGTCAGCACAACTGACTCCCCAGCATCAGTATTTAACAGCAGGCAATGGATCTAAGGTTTGTTTTTTATATATATATATTTATATTTATATATATAAAGCGCCTATCACCATATTGATAAACATTCTTTGGAACCACTGACAGCAGAGGTAAGAACAGGAGTCAGCCTGTTAGTACCTCAGCACTTCTGTTTCCAACCAATTTAAAAAAAAAAAAGCCACAAGACTTTGCTGCCAGCCTGCCTGGCTGGTGTTTAATACTGCTACTCCATCAGGGTTGGAGGGAGACCTACTGTGAATGGCAACAGTTTGCACTGTGACTTCTCCAGCCGCGCTGCAGAACAGCGCAGGTGTCGCAGAAGGGCAGCGAGACATGAAGGCTCAGACCCGTTAGCAGTCAAAACATCTCAGCAGCAGGGAGCTCCTATTAGGAGAGAGCAAGCTAACTTTGCGCACAAAGCTCTCACTCTCTGTGCTTAAGGCTGAGTCAGTGATCCTTCTGGACTCTTCCCAGGTTTCAGAAGATCACCAGACAGAAATACATGTCAGTTATAAATATATCACGACAGTTGCAAGGGGTGGAGGTGGGAGGGGGACGCAGGAAGGGAAGAATTTAGAATGGGTGCAGGGAGGAGAGAAAGGAAGAAGACATCTTGCGTTTCCAGTACTGGAAGTAACGGTTTTGACCCCACGCAATAAGTCACTGGACCTTTGCGATAGTCTTATCTGGCTTATGCCCCATCATCTTTAACACATCATCAAAAGGAATGTTGGCTGGCAAAGGGTTAAACAATCCCACACAGTGGAGAGCAAATCTGCAGTCTGCTGGGAAGGTCCCCACCACATCACTGGCGATCTCAGGGTCCAACTTGAAGGAAGCAAGCAGTTTCTCAGGCTCACACATCGCTCAAGGCCTGGAGACAGCCAAAGACAAAAAAGTGTCAGGATGGACCCTGCTGCAGCTCTACCAGTCCTCAGCAGAAACGTGGCTCTGAAACACAACCACGGCATTTGCCTTCATCCCTAGAACACTCTGAGGAGGTTTTTTCTGGAACCTGCAATTGCAACCCAGTTAGGAGATGACAGAACGATGCAGAAATACAGACTATCCTTCAAGAAGGCAGACAACACTAGAGCATCCTTTCTTTACCCTCTGGTTTGCACTGGAAACAACCACCACATTTTATCTAAGACTTTTGGAGCTTTCCAATGGGAAACACCAGTTCTGCAGGCTCTTGGACTTAGTTTTGGTCGGTGAAGTAGGAGTGATCTGCCATGAAGGCATGGGACATCAACCCAAAGAACGGTTCCAAACTGAACTCCAGTCTTCCCAGACTGACTCATACTCTGCTATGTCATACAAAATGCTGTCCTGCTCTGACTTGCTCACGGAAGCCTTTAGGGCTGCAGGAAATCCTCAGTCCCGTACACTCCCACTCCTGCTGAAGAAAAGTCATACCTCGTCCTTGATGGAGGAAAGCAGTGCAGCCTTGCTTACCTTCCGTGCAAACTCTGGCAGAATAAAAGCTGCCCGATGAATGTCAGAGTTGTAGTATTTCAGACTCCTCTCCTCTACTTGTTGCTGTGAGAGCTGCTGCACAGGCTCCCGGAAATTTGTGTTCTGCAATAAAGAAGCCAGATAGCTCTGTAGCGTTTGGGTAACGAGCAAAAGGCTGTGTGACAGGCTTCCCGATTGATGGCAGAGAACCAAGAGGGCTCGTAGGAAAACAGATGACTTTCTGTTCTAGTATGAGGTCAAAGGTTCTGCACAGCTCCAGCCCCAAGGGCTGGAGTTTACGCTCCATACCTCATGTGACTAGCCCTTATTCACAGATGTCGGCGTATGAGGTCAGACTGCATGTGAGCCATGTGCCAGATGAAGCTGTCAGACTGTGCCTGAGCATCTAAGAAACAAGGCTTTTGCTCTTCGGAGCAGAATCCACATCTGCGTTAAGTCAGGCACAGTGCATGCTGCCAGCGCCCCAGATAAATAAAACAGAGCAGCAGAAGTGCCGCGGGCTCCCTAAACCAACGTGACAGTTGCGTTACAGGCTTGCTGTAATGCAGCAGATTGGGAAGAGAGCAGACCTCAGTGGTCTGACACAGAGTTACCAGCCCACATCCTAGCACTGACTCTCACTTGGAGGCCTCTGAATGAGCAGATTACCAGTCGCAAGCCGATTCTTATCGAGCAGGTGCCCATGTTATAACAGCCAGCATCAATACGCCAAAGCCTTAACAGGCTCTGGAAACTGGTAGTGGCTTCCTCCCTTCTAAGTTTGTTGTACTAGAGAGAAAACCATGTCCTTTTCGAAGGCAACTGGTTACGTTACTGGTCAATTCTGCACTTCATTCAGCACCCAGCAAGCTGCATTACAGCTCTGGGACCCTGGGCTGGCGGAGGTGGGGCCCAGTGTGAGCCTAGAGGCCCCACAGCTGGGAGAGTCCAGTGCCACAGCTCAAGCTCTGTAAGGGACAGCCTGAGGCAGGCTCTGCAGGTGCTTTCACGGAGTGGAAAAGGGCACTTCTGAGGTGTCTGAAACTCACCGGGTTCTTGCTGCAGAGCATGAAGCCAATCTGCCCGCTGGGATATGTGGGGATGGTGCAATAGGCATATTCCACAACAGGGAACAGAGACTTGCAGAACTGACGCATCTCCTTAATGAGATCCAGGTGCAGCCACTGGCACTCACCTACAGGGAGAAAGGAAGACAGGATGCAAGGTGAGAGCTGCCCCTCTTCTCTGCACAGGCCTGTGCCAGGTTAACAGTGGTTCCAAGTCCAAACCTGCTCTACTCCACACAGCTCACGTGGTTTCAAAGGCAAGATAAGACCCTTATGCCAGCTTTACTACGCACAGTCCAGCAGGTAACGAGCTGACGTATACAGATAAAAAATGCTCCTGTACCTGGGAGCTGAAATGGATTTCACTCCCTGCGTCATGTCTCCCCAAGAAGAGAGTCCCCTTTGTGCTTCACACTTGGCATGCAATGATCTGGCATCAGCCTCTGCCCAGAGACAGCATCCTCACCTTGGCAGCAAAGAATCCCATCTTCTCGCAGGGCTGTCTTCATCAGCTGGTAGTAGGATTCTTTGAATAAGCTTTCGGCAGGACCTGGGAGAAAAGTGAGTAAAGAGATATGTCTAGAGAGAGACTAAGATGGTCGGCTTCCGAGAGTTTTCCAAATGCCCAGGCTGCACAGGGACTGCACTGGAAAAGAGACATTTCAAAAGGCTTTTCAGTGATCGCAAGTGTTGGAGATAATCTGGAAGGGGCAAAAAGTTTTGACCCTGGGTGAACCCCAGCCTGCACCTAGCACAGCAGAACCGTCAGGATTTTAGCTTTGCTCAATAGCAAGCCCAAGACCTTTATCAAAGAAAGTCCTAGAAGCTGCCTCTTGCTTCAGTAAGCATTGTTTAAACTGAACTCCTGCTCCAAACTGCCTTTTAGAGATGCCTTTCTCTGTGTTGACTATAGCAAGACTGAAGGCGACTCAGGCACTCGTCGTTAGGTTCCTAACATGAGGCACTGTAACTCCATTTGGTCCCTCTCTACCTCAGCTTTCCCCTTCAGAAATACAGCAACCTCGCTACAGCCATCTTTAGGCTGGGTAGCTACACCAACGGCGCGGGAGCCACTGCTTCACTGCTTCGTTAGCGGGCACACGTGCAAAGCTCTCTTTGCCAGCACGGTGCTGTATCCCCCATGGGATTACTGGACTCAAGGATCAACTCTCTGCCAGAAGCAATAGCTGCTGGCGTTAATTTTGAGGACAGAAACGTGACAGCTGGCTTGAAGCCTTGCTAATACAATTTTCTGGTCTTCATCCTTCCCTTTCTCTACAAAAAGAACCAAGTCAGTGACAGTCTTTTCACCTGAAAGGAGCCTGGGCAGGCTGGCATTACTTCCAGGAGGCAGGCGGAAGAGAAAAGGAGGAGGAATATGGAAAGCAGTACCCTTTTATGGCCAGAATTCTTACCCATGGGGTCAGACGAGTCCGTGATAATCACATCAAAGGCTTCTTGATTTTGTTTCATGAACTCAAAACCATCTCCCACATGCAAGGTCAGCTTAGCGCTGGAATACCCCACTGCCATCCCTGGGAGGTATTTCTTAGATACCTGGATCACATCCTGCAACACAGAGAGGACGAGTGGGTCAGTGGGCACTACAAGGAGCTACTTCTCAGGCTACTGTGCAGCTGCAGCTGAAAGAACAGCACAATGAGTCATTTCCTTCCACGCCTTCAGCACAAATCTGACTGCCTCGCTAGATCCTCAAGAGCTGTCAGCATCTTCAGCCAACAAGCTACACTCAGCCCTTTCCTACGGCCTCAGGGTTCAGTGACACTGTTGGTCTGTCCTTGCCAAACTCAACAAGAAGAATTTGGAGTTTCAAAAGCTCCCTGAGGAACTAAGAGAATAAGATTACAGATCTGACTGCTCTGTGCTCCTTTTCCCTGCGGACATCACTTGCAAAGGTGATCTTGACTTTTTTTTTTTTTTTTTCCCTTCTTCCTAAATAAAACCATGCCAGCAGGTTTCTGGATGCAAGATGAGAAATATCCCCACCTCTGCTCTATAATCATTATATCAACCTCCTCATAAGATACTGTTTTCTCTCTAAAACAGCTACAATGGTTAGACAGCCACTGCCCTAGGCCCAGCAACTCTACTGAACACAGCTGGCAGAAACAAAAAAGTATGCTGGTGTCAGGCAGTGCTTGTTCGAAACCAGGCACATATGCCTACTTAGCTTGGCAGACAGGGTACGCAGTCTCACACAGCAGCGTTTCCCATTCCTAATACGGCCTCGCTTTGAGGAGAGAGCAAAATTTTCTAAGAAAGTAAAACATCAGAACAAACTGACCAAGAGGAGGACCAGCCCATTTATCACGGAAACAAATACCCCCCGCTTGTTTCCTGCTTTCAGTCGCAGGAGACGGCTTAACAAAGCGACCATCCTCCTCTGGCAGGAGCAGCGCTCTGTCCCGCGTTGGGGGAGAGGGAAAAGCAGCACCTTCACACAGCCAGAGCTCTCCTTCTCCAGATCCCACGCTTGGCCCACGCTGGCCTGGAAGGGCCTCTACCGTACGTGTGTGAAAGAAATCACATGAAAGAGGCAGCCAGCTGCCACGTCGATGACTCGTAAGGCAAAGAGGTGGCGCTGTCAGTGTCGCGCCAGCAGAACCGGCAGCAAACGCGCTGGCTGCTGACAAGGGACAGCAGGTGAAGCAGCAGCTCCCGTGGATGCTGTGAAGTAGGGCTGCTTTTTGCCGGGCAGCCTGCCCGTCTGACTGAAGCCCCAGGGCACCTCCACGCAGCCGGCAGCCCAACGCACCTCATCGATCTCGCACTGCACCACAGACTCCACGGTCGGGTGTTTCACCACCTCTCGCAGCACTCCCCCGTCGCCGCCACCGATGATCAGCACCTGCGAGAGGAGAGGGCAGAAAACCGGCCGTCAGCGGGGCCCGCCTCACGGGGGCGGGGGGGGAACTCGCACAGCACGGCCCGGAGAGGACGGCTGGAAAAGCCAGCAGCCCTCTGGGCTCATCCTGCCCCGGCGCTTGGAGCTGCGCCCCGGGGGCCCACGAGGGCTGCCTGCGACGCTCTGTCAAGCGCCGAGCGTAGGTGCCCCAGAAACGCCAGCCCACGCCCGCCTCTCGCCGCGGCAGCCCCGAAGCGGCCGGTTGGGAGGACGGGGGCCGCTCTGCGGGCCCCGGGGCCGGCTCGCAGGCCCCGGCTGCGGGAAGACCCCGCGGAGGGGGCCGGGGACGACTCACCTTGCGGGGGTCGGGGTGGCTGCAGAGGGGCAGGTTGGCGATCATTTCCTGGTAGGAGAACTCGTCCCGCTCCGTGCACTGGATCACCCCGTCCAGGACCAGGACGTTGCCGTAGGTGGTGCTGGGCAGAGCGGGGAAGCGGGGTTGGAGCCGGCCCGGGCCCGGGGCCGCGCTCCCCCGCCCCCTCCCAGCGCCGCCAGGCCCCGCCGCATGGCGCTGGGCGCCGCGCGCCCCCCGCCGCCGCCGCCGCCGCCCCGGTGCGCCCTCCCGGCCGCACCGCACCTGCGGAAGACGAGTATCTCCTGGTAGCGGGAGCGCTGGTGGTGCAGGAGCTCCTCCACCTGCAGCGACATGGCCTGCCCCGGCCACAGCCGGCACGTCTCGCGGAACCAGCCCTCGCGGATCAGCGCCGCCGCGCCGCGCTCCATCCCGGCCCGGCCCGGCCGCCCCCGCCGCCCCGCGCCGCCCGCCGGGCACCTGCGCGCGCCGCCGCCGCCGCCGCCGCCTGACCCCGCCGGCGCGGGAGCCGAGCAGAGGGGCCCACGCGCCGCCCCGCCCCCGGCCGCCAGCGCGCGCGCCGCCGCGCCCCCATTGGCGGGCCGCGCGCCGCCGCGCCCCCATTGGCCCAGGGCGGCGGTGACGCCGGCGCCAGCAGGGTAGGGCGGCCGGCGCCCGCGGCCACGTGGGGCGGCGCGGCCGCAGCGGAGCCGCCCCCGCCCCGGCGGCGAACGCCCGCGGCCCCCCGCGCTGGGGCTGCCGAGCCTCGGGCCGGGCCGGGCCGGGCCGGGCGGCCGGCTCCCCTCGCCCCGCCGCGGCCGCCCCTCCGCGCCACCGGGGCAGAGCCCGGGCGGCGGGCACGGGACGAGGCGCTGCCCGAGCGCCCGGCAGAGCTCCGCCGCCTGCAGAAAGGCGAGTGACTAACAGTTGTCGCGGGAAGGGCTCGTTCGTTCGGTCCTCGGGTCCGATGCTGCGCAAGCAGAGCCCTTGCTAGCGCTCGCGTGCCCCGGCGTGCGCTCGGAAGCGCTGCGAAAGGCGGTGCGCGCTGCGAAGCAGACGCCGGAGAAATCCCCCCGGGATACAGCAGGAGTAGCTCTCCAAGCAGGCTACGCAAAGATCTTCTTGAACAACCGCTGCGTGACAGCAACATCGTCTTAGATCAGGGGATTCTGGTGCTACAACTCCATCCCATTCATGGGTGGCATCGGGTGAATAAAGCGTGCGTGCATTTGCTAGCCGCTTCCATCGAAGGCATTTGTAAGACCTATGGCAGTAAGCCGCGACTCAGAAAGGGAAGACAGAAAAAGACTAAAATTAAGATCATCCTTCAAATGCCACCTTGCGTGGAATTTTAAGTACAGGACTTAAAAAACTACAGAAATTTTAATATCTCTGCAGCCAGTGGGGCTTTTGCTAAGAGTTGCTCGTTCTTCAAGTTACAGAAATGTCAGGAGTGGTACAGCCGACAAGAAGGGGAACTGGCAGCCCCTGCAAATGCACTTAGAGACAATTGCTATTTAACTGCCTCTTTTCAAAAACATTCTCCAATATTCAGCCATGCAAGCAGTTTTTATGAGCAGAAAGGGACTCTGTTCTACTATTACAACGCTGCTCTGTCAGCACTGTTCATACTAAGATACCTAAGGAGGAAAACCCCTTCCACTCCCTACTCCCCAGAAATACGTGAAAAGATTGAAAACAAACAAACAAAATCCCAACCCTCCTTACAGTCTTTGTAAAATAAAGCCCTCGGGTTAGGAACGGAGAGGGAAGTTTTTACCACTACCCACTCAGTCCTTGCCTAACAGTCAGAGAAGTAAATCCTGTCATTGCCAACACAGGTGAGCAGGAAATGGAAAATCCTTAGTCGGAAAAGGAAATCACGGAGTAAAGACAAGACCTTTGGGAAAGGGAGCAAGATCCATTTGTCAGAGCAGTGCCCAGTAAGCCAGTGTAACCAGACGTAACCAAAATGATCAGTTCGTTCTTTTGTAACTAAGCAACACAGAGATAGGCGCGGGGTAGACAGTACTTCCATGTTGTGTTTGTACACCTCTGGCTGTGGATACGCTGCCGTGCCCAGAGACAATTGGACAAGGAGTAGTACGGACATGCTGCTATGCTCCCAGTACGGCCCCAGCCCAACTTGACAACGAGTCGAGGGTGGTTAGAATAATTGGTTTGTGTTAAGGGTGCCAAATCATTGTTAGGGACCACGCACCATGAAGAAGGGAAGCAAGGTGGGATTGCACATGTCCAGAAGAAGGGGTCAGCTAAAGGACACACCTGTACGACCACCAAGGACCACCAGAGACCCCCACGGAAGCCCCTCGGAGCTCAAGGACGCAATGACCATGCAAATATGGTAATTAGTTCTGGGAAATATAATGCATATGTATGGTCAGTCCTGGAAATTTCATGCATATGTATGTAATCGGACAAAAGTTTTGGTTGATGTAACCTGCGGTGTGCACACTAGGTGGAACGATCCCCCGTGCATCTGGCACTGTAATAAAGAATGCCTGCTTCTTAATGCTACATTGGTGTTAAGGAGTTTGATTCCTGGTTTTGGTGACACCAGGAAGTAGCTCTGCCACTGATTTAATGTGGCTTCAAGCAAAGCCACATCAGCCCTGCCCTTCAGTACTCCTGACTGTTAAACTGTAAGGTTGCTTACCTCTTTCAAAGCAGCATCACCAGCCTTCAGTTGTCAGCATTTAGCATAAGCTCTACCATTCATCCATCAAATTATGGGCTGATACTTGTTCTACAAAGACTTCAGGGTAACTCAGTGTGGGTATTTAAAAGTATGAAATGTTAGTATAGCTGTACTGAGATTCAGTTGCAGCACAGAGCCTCACTGGCTTTCCCCAACCCAACACTGCGCTGTGTTCTTACCTTCTACCTAATGCTATTGCCTTCACTCTGTAACTTTATGGTGAAACCACCGGTCTCTGATCCAAAAAGTACCCTAACTCTTTTCTTCCCTTAAAATCTTTGCTTAAAAATACACAAACACTGCCAGGTAAACACACTCGTTTTTTGTATTACCTTGTCTTGTAAGAGATGAGCTGTGCAGTTCAATTTGTAAGCAAGGTCTAGCATAAAAGACGGTCTGGCCTTATTTCCCCCTCTGGACTGCTGGGGTTTGAGTCATATCTACTGAATCTCTCTATTATTTTTGTGCTGGCTTTAGCGATGCCAAGAGGTTCCTCTCATACTCCACTGACATGCTGGTTCTGGACTTCAGGCAACTCCAAGAAGTGACAAGTTTAGCCTAACTGTGTTTGAGGACACAGGATAAACTTTCCAAATTAGAAACAAAGCAACATTGTGAGTATAATTAGAAAAAACCCAATGCGAATATAATAAAAGTAAAATCAATTAAGATGTTTTTCCTTTTGGAAAAAAAGGATTTTAATGGGTTTAAAAACACTTCTGTACAAAAACTGCTCAATGACCGGTATTTGCCTTCCCATGGTGACAATACTTCTGACTATTGTTTCGTTCAGCAGCAACTCCCACAGGTCCTGTAACAAGGACTATCTCTTTGGCCAGTGGTGCCTGGAACCCCTGCAAAAGACAGTTACAGAAAGACTTTAACTCTTGCTCTAAATTCACTCAAGACTGAAAACCTACGATAGGTTACAATGATACTATTGAGAAAGGGTCATGATGCAGACAGACCCTTCCTGCCCCCAGTGCTGCCCTTACATAGTGTTACTCTTTATGACAAAATAATACACAAGGATCAAGCCTCATAAGCTACGCATTAAGTATCTATTCAGAACAAGAATGTTCATATTTGGCAGTACTGTTATTTATCTTCCTCCCAAGCTAGGCAAATGTTCTCCCCACCTCTACCTATCTTTGTGGCCAAAGAAAGCAGCTCCCACGTCTATTAACACAAACTTTTACCTCAGCAATTCAAACCTTCCACCCAGAATTGTCTTTGATTGCATTAATCCTGACTAAGCTTCTTTTTTTTTCTTCTTCCCTTTAAACTGACGTCAAGCTGAGTAGGTGTTACGCAACTTCTCCCCATTAAACATGCGCTTAAGCTCCCACAGCAATAGAGGACAATAGCTATGCTTTGCCCATAGCTCCAGGGCACAGGCGTGAAAACACTCCACCGCTGCGATGAGAGCAGGCTGACAACACACCTATCAGCTTTCCCCGCCAGGTAGGACATGCTTCGGTTTCCAGATTGTTGAAGTTTGTTAGCTCCAGCAAATTTCTGCACAGAAAAAAACAAAAAACCACAACACCGCCAGAGTGAGGTACCTGCCAAATACAGTATATTCCATGAGATTCATGTGCTTTCAGGTCTCTCCAACTTCAAGGAACACTGCTCGTTTACACTGTGAGCTTTTATGTTTTAGGACTTCTTTACATGTGTAAGTGCTGAATGCATCTGAGTAAGTGCTGTTCTACTGGTCTAACCTTGAAATGTGAGGCACAATACCCCACTGACGACAAATCTTACCCATCGAGAGAGAAAGATCTGTACAGGTTGTCCCAAATTCACCAATCGGTTTCTTTTTTTCTCCTGAAACAAGTTTCAACTGACACAGAAAAGGGATTGCACAGGAAACTGTTTCCTACACTATCAGGCATAAACTTGTTCAGCTTCTAAAACACAATTTTTAATGAGTAAGATGCTCCCTAGTACCATTTGCCCTCCAGTTAAATATGCAGGAAGGCAGCATGCACAGGAAAGAGGCTGAAAGACAAGAAATGAGCTTCAGGACTTAATATTAATGCTTGAGCACCCAATGAGTTCACGCATGGGCACCCTATTACTTCATGCCTGAATGCCCACCGACGTCATGCATCAGCACCCAAACGCTCCACGCATGGGCACTATGCAGGCTATACATGGGGGGGATCTTAGGCAACCCAGGTCTGCAGGGGTGACCTGCGGTGGGGGACGAATACGACACAGGAACCGCCCTGTGCTGGTCACAGGTTTCCCTAAGTATGTGTTTGATTGTTTATGTTTTCTTTCTTCTCTTCAGTCTCTCAATCTCAATTAGCAATAAATTAAGTAAAAATTCTCTGAGCTGAGACTGTTTTCCTAATGACAGTACTTGGTGGAAAACGTGGGCAACATGCAAACCTGCCACAGCCTTCAATAACTGGACTGACTTTGAGATTTTTGAGAGTGCCTTGAATTTGGTATTGGGAATTTGTGGTGTTGTGCTGTGGTCTAAGTGTCATGCCTGTGGTGTATGGGGGTGTAGATGTGAACAATGTATGAAGAGGTGGGAAACAACAAGAGAGTCTGAGGGGCCCCAAAAAAGCTCTTCCTGAATGGGAAGAGGCTGTAATACAAAGTATGAGCTCGTGCTTGGGAGCTGCACCTCAGTACCAAGTGCTGTTAGGGAATATTCTCCAGACCCAGAAAAAATCATCTCCTTTCCCCAGCGAGTCCCCAGCTGGGTACATGCTATCATCAACGTTTCTGTTCCTTCTTTCATGACATGCCCGTACCTTGCCTGCGTAAGCTTGCTTGGCAGGATCAAATTGTGGCGACTGCTTCGATTTGCTGCTTCCTAAGGGAGAGAGGAGAGAAGCTGTCACTAAAATTTTCCAGAAAGAACAGTACGTTCCACAGTGTTCCTCTGATGATAAGGAGGTTTCATTGCAGTCTCCCACATGCTAAAAACCACAACAGTCTCTTAAGGGCAAGAGATGCTTTTCAATAGGTACTTGTTACAAAGGAGTCAGATCTCCTTTGCCTCCTAGTTCCTGGGGTCCAAGTAAACAGATGACTTTCTCTACAGAAAAAAGAAGCAAAATACGAATCCACAATCCCCTTGGCCAATGGTTTCAGCATTTTGTTCCAAATCAGAAAAGGGATGCTAAACTGTACATTCCCCAAGTTAATTTCTTTTAGTATTGCCCCGCTGTAAGGTAAGTGCATTATAAGAGTTTGTACTGCCTTGGCACCTACGTTCACACACAGCCTTCTCAGGGCTCAGCTGGCAACATTTTCCACAGCCTGCAGCACGCTAGCAAGAGATCCAGATCTTACCCGCAAACACTTTGAAGTTGGACTTGCTGTAATCAAAGGGGGTAAACTGCTTCGGTGCTTCCAGCTCCTCTGGTTGCTGGGAGGCTTTTGGCCGTTTCTTCTCTTGTTTTGGCAACTCTGTTCCCGTTTCACTCATGACTCTCTCCCTCTTCTTATTAGCTTGTTCTTGCTGTGAAAGCAACCCACAAAATAGAAACAAGGACAAGTTCAGGAGGAGAACGAAACATCTCTGTGTAGGCATGAACACCAGCATGCAGATGAACTGCCCAATGGACCTAGGCCCCAGTGACAGCTATTGCCTGTGGCAATAATAGTGTGGGGAGAAAGCGCTGTGTTCTTCTTTGGGCCTAAACCGCCTTTTTTGTCTTCACAGCAGGGACTTTTCAGGTGAAAAGCCAAGTTGTTATTTCACAGGATACTAGAGGCTGAGATCTGCTGTGGCCCCAAAGGCAGATCTGGGAGAACCTAGGCAAGTGAGGAGCAGAGAGCTGCAGCAGTGGAAAACATTCCCCACTGAAGATATGGAGGGATGCGAGGATTTGCACAGCACAGTTGGCTAGGGGCCTGTCGCTACACAAAGGGCAGAAACACAGGAAGACCACTATCAAAAGACTGTCATTCAGGTATTTTAGAGTTAAAGGGCTCAGGGTTTCATTCTGAACTATGTTATACAGGTCAAAAGGGGCAAAGGCTGGAAGTAGGGAATTCAGTGACATACCATAGCTTGCTGACGAACAGACACAATGTTTTCTGTTGCCTCTTTATACACCTTCTGTGCCTGGTCACGAGCAGCTACAGAAACAAACAAAAAAAGCAGGAGTAAGTTGCCCAGGAGCTTAGAAAAAGCAAGCAAACCAGCTTGTAGCAAGTCTCAAACTAAACAGAGCACAATCTTTGTCAAACAATCTCATCCATCACGAAATCCATCATCTAAGGTTTTCTTGTAACTGGGAAACAACCTATGTGCATTGGGAAAAGCATGCTAGCCAACACATTGAGGGAGGGAAGAATGGCTGTACCTGACTGCTGGGCTGCATCCTTTTTGGTTTCATCCTTGGACTCCTTCTGTACTTGTGTCTGACTCATCAACTTCCATCGATTGCTGATCTGCAATGCAAAAAAATTACCTGGGATCACTTTCTTTGAAGTTTTATGGCAAAAGGGAGTTTACAAACTTGCTACCACATGCTGGTCTTCATTAAGAATACAAAAGATCAAATTGGATAGTAAAAGAGATTAAGATCTGCTGCATCATGTAAAGTAAAACCCTGTACTTTAAAAGTTCTGAGCTACAAACAAGCCATGAGAACAAAGGCAGATACAGACTTCAGTGGTAGTTTGTAGCTTTGACAGACAGGGAATATACAGTGGAATGCCTCCAATCCCTGGTTCTTCAAAGGATACGAACGCTACAGAAACAATGAACTACAGATGCAAAAACATACCAAGTTTCTCAAAACTTAGATTCTTTTTCTAAGGAGAATCCAAGAAGAAAAAAATTAAATTCCTATATTGCTGAGGTTCCCAAAGGAAAATAATCTACTTGTTTCTTTTGTACTACTTGGCAGGAAATTTAGCACAAGTCTTACTTCATAAATTTTTGATGATGGGTCAAACTTTGCAGATTGTGAGACATAGGCAGGATTCTGTTCTGAAGGTAGGAACTGTAGAGAGGAAAGAACCATTTTGCTTTAAACACAGCACATGACATTTAGCTCATTGCTAAAATGCTATTTAAAATGTTCCAAATAAAAAAGTTCATATTTAAGAAACATTCTACAGATAGATCACCTTTTGGAAAAGGAAAAGTTCCCACAGCTATGGCCAAGAGAAACATTAAAGAAAAACCAAACAAAAAAACCCCGAAAAACCAACCCCTAACCACACACCAGAAAAAGTTGTTTTGATATTATTTCCTAGTAATTTGCCACTCCAAATCTGTAACAAAGTATTCTGTTGTTCTTCTGATTCATTAGAAGAGTAAAATCAGCTCACTAACTCTAGCCATAAAGTAGAGATGCAAATGTGATGCAAATTAAAAAACCCGCAAACTTGATTAAAAAAAAACAGTGAGAGGTCTGTTTACTACCTAGAAAGACATATATCTAAGAGGCATTTCAATGTGTTTTGAAAACAAGTCCACACGTGCATGCTTTGCAAGAACGACAATCTCTCAATCCCAGTAAGAGAGCAGCAGCTGATGCTGTATCAAGCTCTTTCAGATATGCCTGGAAAAACAGCTCAGAGCATCCTCTGCACTAGGTAGATTATGAGTCCCACTACAAAGATGTATTGGGAGCTTTTACCATTCTAAATGGATTTTCAAAGGACTCCATTATACGCTGAGCTTTCTGCTGTGCAGCAGTTAAAACCTTCTCATTTTCTTCATCTTCACCATATTCCTAAAAAAAAAAAAAAAAGTATGTATTAACATTAATAATTTTTTGTTTTGGCTACTGCCATTTCATGCATGTTATTTCTCACTGTATCTGAAACTCCACTGATGGCAGTAACCCTCCAGAGAGATGTAATTAACTTGCTGGCCTCCTAACCTAGTTGTCTTGGTTATGCCATATGCTCGACAGGAAGCCAGTATCATTTCCATGCATGTTCCACCTTATTATTTCTTGCAACAGTTTCACACAGCTTTATCAGATTATTAAGTATGTTTTCTAATACTTAAATACTGACACTATCATAAACACGTTGCTTACACTGAATATGCTGACAGTGGCAGTAGCAACAAGACATGTTGACTCTGGCTGAACACCCTGAATATTCACTGTCCTCTCACTGTCTGAAAAGAGACAACCATGTTCCAAAATTGGTGCAGGCTCTACATGAAAAGGAGACAAAATTTTTATTAGATATTTGTATATTTTACTGCTTTTTTGTGTAATGAGATTTCACTGTAAGTTTCTTCAGGGCTGCTTATTTCCCCATGTCAAAGCCACATCATGTCATTATTAGCACAGTTTTTAAGTTAAGTCCAAATTACCCAAGGCAGAATTGTTCTGAAAATCATCCATAGGAATCCGGGAACTGTCATGTGGTCCAAAGAGGGTATTCTCCAGCCTCTGCAGAAGATTCAAATTACAAACACCATTAATACACTACTCTATGAATGTATACGTTTTCACATATTGCAGAGACACATTAATGAAAATTCAAATAAAAGGGTGAAATTCAGAGACTAAATATTCTTAATATAGCTCACCTGCCAGAGCACATTGCATCTGGCATCAAAAGGATACCTGTGCAAACACCCGCTGGCTAATGGAGATGCTTTACTTCGTATACACGAGGAGAGTAAACGAGTCAGCCTTAGAAACTCATCTGAAACATCTCTTCTTACACATCAGTCAGTATAGACTAACACACATGAAACTGTCCAGCAGCTAGAGTGTTTGCTGATGAAGCATTTAGCACTGCTATTAAGGTAGTTTGTAAAATACCAATTTACATCTGGTAATGTTATGAGTCTAGCACAGAAAAGTAACAGTAAGCTAAAGCGGAGAGAGCTATAAAATGGATGAAAATAAACAATTTGCTAGAGGCTAGAACTTTGCTACATTTGTTTCTGAGTTTAAGGCTTAAGACATTAGGTAACAAGTATTATGTAAACAGTACCTCAGGGTTGGATAGAGGTGCTCTCTTCTTGACTGCCAACACAATCTCCGTCTAGAATGGGAGAGAAAGGTAAGTCACTTAAAGGCACCTGCCCTATTTCTTCTAGGTTGGCCTCCTTATCAATGTTTTCAACACATTTATTACAAGCTAGCAGGTTAATAAAATTACATTCTTTCTTCTTCTCCTGCAGTGTTTGCATATGGATACATTTAAACACCTCACACAGAAAGGACACCTGCATGGTCACAAATGGTTTTGTTTCACTATAAGCAGAAGATTGTATTAATGTCAACATGCTGACCATATATTTTAACTAATGAACCTCTTACACCTAGTGGGTTTTTTTGCTTCACCATAGCTGTAAAAGATTTATGAATCCTTTTACATGGCCAACAAATTCCACAAGGTCCAGCTCTTCCTCACAGAGGCAAACATGATGTGCAATGTAAGACAGACAACTGCACCCTGTTCAAGTAGTGTCTGTTCTTTTACTGCTCTAGTTCTCCAGGAAACTACACTGTGTGTAAGCCAGTACACGGCAGACAATAGACAGGCAAGAAGAAGTTGCAATATATCTTTCAGCTCTACTACAGAACACTACACTCAGTGTTCAAAAAGCAAACTTCAGCACATGCATCATCATAGGTCACCATTTAGCTCCTCTTGCTGGCTTATGGAAAGCAAGTGATGAGCGTCTTGTACGGTACGAGCTACTCCTACCTTGAGAAGAGGCATCTCCCGGGCCTGCTGAATGAGAAGATGCAATTCATTAATCTGCTGGCGAACTAGTGGTGGGACTGGATTACAGCAAGCAATGATGCCCTGGGGTTCTCTAAAGAGAGATGAGAAAAATTCAGTGTGCTATATTTATGGCCAATATGTTAGGCATTTTCATTCAAAGGACGTGCAACCAGATATAACCATGATCCTGACTGTGACTGAATGAGACAAGTCAGATTAATCTTTCAGAGTTTTTTCTCTGTGATGAAAAATTCTTTGTGCAGGTTTGTGCATTCAGGTTTGTGCAGATAAGGAGAAACCATTAACTCCGCTCTCCTCTCACTTATCTTTTCTGTGGTCTGTCTGTCCCCATCTTCATTTCGTTCCTTGTTCAGTATTCATCTATGGAAGTTGAGCCCAGCAGTGGACTTGCATTTAAATATGCATTTTTATTATTCTCAAGTACGGATGTTAGATGATGAGTGCCAAGTGTTTGAGGAAAATGTTGTACAAATTGGGTGTTTTAAGGGATCTGCCCCTTACTCCCCCCTGCCCAATCCCTTTAGGAACTGAAAAAAAACCCCAAATAAATGTTATGGGGGAACTCATCCCTCTCTTACTCTGTAATACTGTAGGAATCTCGGGGGAACATGTGACATATAGCAAAGCAAAAGAATGTGTTTTATTAGTGGAATAAAATCAGGGAGAGATGTATCCCAGAAGAAGTTTGGACGCTTCTGAAGGAATATTGCTATTTATTTCTCTTCCAAACTGAAGAACTATAGAGAAAAGCAGTTTTGACAGCTGGAAGGAAGGGACCAACTGCAGAAGTAATTACACACTAGGAAACAACTTGCTGGATATTAAAATTAAATGAGACTCCTCAAAGGTGAACAAAACTTACTTGGGCAGCTCCTCTGCTATCTTCAATAACATATGATTTGGTAGCACATATCTACAACACAAAGAGGCAGTGTCAATGTAACAGAATATTAAAAATTCTTAAAAATACCTTCAAAGTGCACAAGTCTGCCCCAATTACAAGGTCTGAAAAGATGAAATCAGTTAAAAAGAAATTAAGAAGGGCTGAACTAGATACCTGCAAGAATTTTCTGCTAACATAATGGGACTTCTGTGTAAAAAGCAGCCTGAGGCAGTACACTAATTTCTACAGGCAACAAAGTGGTTCTCCCTCGGGGGGGAGGAAGAGAGGGGCACAATCCAAGAGACTCATTGAAGTATTAAGCCAGTGTCTGTAACAAAAGACTTCCTACCCTGTACTCTCATCCTCTTGACGCGCCATCTTGTCTCTCCATGCAAACAGCAACCTAAATGCTGCTAGCTGCTGTGTGTTGAGATGTTTTTTCTGCCTCCTGTAGAGCTCAAGGTAGGATTCATCTGAAAAGAGGGGCTTGATGTATTTCTGGACAGGAAAAAAAGAAACACTCATGATCAGTATCAGATTTGTGCTTTCTAGTTTGCCTTGCTTCACTGAGACAGAATCTCACACAGACATAGGGGGACTGAATAAACTCAGGTACAATGTGTCTTGGAGCTTTTACCCTAAACTATTGGTAGGAGCCTATCCCTGAAAAACATGCATCTCATCCATTTTTAGCAGAAAACCACCCCACCAACTCCAGGAGCAGCTTTAGACAAACAGTATCACACTTTACTACATTAGACAAGGCCTACTTTCATCGACAGTGTTTTCCACAGGGACAATATAATTATCTCCTAATGCAACTCCAGCTAGGCTTTGAACTTCTAGGAACGTCCAGTAGAACTGGAAATGTAACCTCTCTCTCGGGAAAGACACACCTGAAAAGCATCAGGAGGCCAAGGAGTGCCAGCATTCAAAAAACAGGAAGAGGGCATCTGAACCTAAGGATTTTAGCTAGTGAAACAAGTGACTGCACACAACTGAGTCAGAGTTCATACAGCTGTTGTCAGACACACAAAGAGGAAAAAAACCTCTGTCTATGCAACAGACATAGAATAGGCAAAGGACTTTCTGTCCTACTAAGCCCATACTCTGATCCAGATAATCCAACCAGGTGAAGCTTTACCTTCAGGCAGATGTCCTTGCTGCGTTGCCACACAACCTGCAGCTGAGTGGGCTGCTCATTCCCTCTCTCCCACAGCGCCTCCCTCACTTTGTCATAGATGTAGAGCAAGTAGTGAGTGTCATCACGGGCATACTGAATCATTTCTTCTGGCAAAGGGCTAGAAAAAGAGCCAAAATTACACTAATACATTTCAGTTGCCCCACTAAGCTGTCACTTTCCTCTTGCAAGGCATATTAGGGCAAACTGCACGTAAAACACACCAAGAGCAAATATGGAAATTCTTCTGTTTCCTTACTGAAGGATTTGTTGGACAACAGCAGTGACATGCTGTGCACTCTCCAATTCAGACGGCATCTTGTTCACATGCCGGAGAGCAGGATTGCCATGTAGCTAAGTCAGATGGCAGAACTGAAGTCAGATGGCAGAACTGCTTGCTATGGTATTTGTCGTAACTCTTCTCTCTCTGCAGAGCCTACATGAAGTAGGCCTGGGATCTCTGTGGTGTGCAGGGTCCATCTGCATAGCCAGGCTCATTGCTCCAACAGCATACTGCTTACCTAGTGTATGGTAACATGCTACCATACGCTTCTACCTAGTAACGTTCTACCTAGTGTGGGTGACTGAATGCTTTTGTGGGGGCTCTAGAGGAGCAAATACTGACTTCCTCCATAATACTGCAGTGGTTAAGCGCTGTTCCTAAGAAGTGAGCTTTCAGGAGGTTTTCACTACTTAATCTTCCCTGATCTTCCCAAAACAACACATTTTCTAAAGAAACACAAGAAACTATAACACTCATAAAAGAACTTAAAGCACAGCCAGGTAAATGCTGTGCTCGTTCACTTTGGGACTAACCTACAACCATGGGGCTTGCAACTAGAAACATGCTCCTGCTCTAACAACACAAACAAGGATAAGTGCTACCTTGCAGCTCCAGCCCATTTAGGGGTCAGTTTTTACCGTATCCTCCAGTCAGCCAGCTGGTACTGCTTGTCAGCATCTACATTGCAATACAGCTTTAGCAAGTGGTCCAAAGAATGCCTGCCAAGATTGAGGAGACGAGCAGCTTGGTGAGTATCAAACATGTTCACCAAGTACAGACCAAAGTCTTTTTGCAGCCATTCCACATCTGAATCAGCACCATGAAGGACCTTGAAAAGCCAAACAAATTGAGAATGATATGAAGAACATTTCTACTCCAGGCTGGCAGTGCTATGGTTTCACATTCATGCGTCTAGGACCAGATTTCTTTTCTCTCTGTCCTTCACTGTTAAGTGCAGAACTACTAAATGAGTGCACTTGGCAAGTAACTCCCCACTTACATCAAGGAAACAGGCACATGAACAAATTACAATGAAAGCAGAGCCAAGTGACTAAGACAGAGCACACAGTGTGCTTTTAACTATAATAAAGCGTAAACTAAGGGGGGCAAAAAAAAGAATTCTGGTGGTGATACTTGGCAGCTGACCTTCACAATTGCAGGGTCTGTGAAGGTCTCGTTGAGAATGTTCATGTCGCTGCGCAATTCCAGCGTATCAATAATGAAGTCTTCTGTTCGGGTGGAAATCTGCATCAGACATGTCAAGCCCAGGAAGCTTCTGTAGGAATGGTGCTGAAAAACATGGAAAAGAGATGTAAGCTAGGATCCATTACAGAAGTAATACTATAAAACAAACAGCACCCCAATGGAGGAAGAAAAAGTAACAGAGGACTTCTTAAAGCAAAAGACAATTGGATGAGCAAGCTTTCTCTTTGCAGTCACTAACATGACATAAAAAACCATGGGATGAATTGAAAGAACATCAAATCCAGTATGAAGTGTGCAGGCAGTACTACCATTGGAAAACTTGTAATATTGACACAGTTTAATTCAATCTTCTAGGTAATATCTGACAGGTCAGGGTCATGAACTATCTTTTCATGTCAGAAAGTACAAAAAGCAGGAGAAAGAAAAGAATACAAAACAGACTAGAAGAATATAATGGTCTCCTAGGTACTAAGAGTACACATGTAACTTTTAAACACAAAAGGCAATTTGATTACCTCTAAGTCCAATGCAAATTCTTTACAGTTCATAAGCTTTTCATTTAGTTCTACCAGCTCATCCAGTGTGGTGACAAAATGACAGGGTGTTTCCTCGATGGACCTGTACATCTGGCAGAGCAAATTATTAGGCATGGTACGTTCTCTATCAATTCCCATCCCTGACCTCCACCCTCAATTCTGAAATTTGTCAAGTATGGCCAGCTGTAACCTTACTGCATCTGCAGTAAGTTTAAATTAATGTGGGCACCAACCTGGGGTTCTGGTTTCTTGAGAACTCCATCTGGTGGAGAAAAATGCTCCAGTTCATACTGGTAAGGGTGAGCAAACCTGTGGAAATTAGGAAGACAGGCACAGACTAAATTTCAGTTGTCTTTATGAAGCCAGAGCACAGAGACTTTGAGAGCTATGGTAGTTTCCCTACTGAGTAGAAATTTTGTCTCTTATTAAGCATAGGTTTAAAATAACTGCAGCGTTCTAAAGCAAATCACACGCAACGTAGTGTGCGGACACAGACACATGCAGAGCTGTTACACATGAACAGCATCAGCACAATGGGACCATACAAGTGCATGTTCACCAATGGCACTCCAAGCACCTTGCTGTCAGTTTGATTTCTTACATGTCTTGCTCAGTTTGCTGCGTCCTCTGCTGGTGTATGAAGTCTGCCAAAGCAGCTGGTACATCCAAGTCTTCAGGGCGCTCCTTTCGTTCCCGTCCACTTTTTGTGAGGGCTGAACAACCAATATGGAACAACTGGACTGGGTCCCACACATAACACGTTCTCAGCCTACTACTCTCTCCCCTCCACCCACCACAACATCCTATTAAAATCATAAAGTATCAAAAATCTTAACAATTTAGACCTGCAGCTTTTGCTGTCAGCAAGATCTCTGTTTGCACCTCTAATGACAACTCAGTTACTAGGTTTTACCAGGCTGTTGTTAAGCAACACACAAGGTGGTTCTGCTCAAGAGCTTGGAAGGAGATTGGAAAATTTTCAGAAAAATCTTTCAATCATTCCCAGTTACTAAAAGTACAACCGCATCAGTGCAGACTAGGGATGAATCATCAGCAGCAGAATGACACGTTGCCGAGACAGGATGTTACCCTGGTGGCTTCGATAAAGCACCCAAAGCAAAGGTAGGTCTAACCATACACCTAGTGCTCCTAACTAATTACAAAGAAGTATCTGCAAAGCAAACTAGACTAGTCAAGACCACTTCTGGTGCCAGAGTGACTCTCATCATGCACGTTCAATAGTGGTAAAGGGAAGGAGCAGAATATCTGTTTGGAACAGATTATTTACTGTATCCCACAAGAAGATGCTGTATGCTGACCTACCCTTACATCGCGCACATGTAAACAACAGCGTCACAGAACTTACTGCACCTAAATAGTCAACATCTCCTGCTGTTACTTGTTTTTACAGTCAATGATTTCTCCTCTAGACTGCGAGGACAGATTTGTGTCAAATACTCTCAACAGGTTGCTCAGCAAAAAATAAACCCCTTACCTTCAGGCAAAGGTTTCAAAGCATTTGGCTTGATAAAAAGTTTAGGTACAAAGGGAGTGTTGGAATTGTCAATCTTTTCCCGAAACTTAAGCTGTGGTCGAGAGATATTCTTGGCATGAAGCAGCCGGAAGGTTTCAGATTGAGTTCTCTTGTGAGATTCTCCCGCCTATTTAAAAAAAGGTAAACCACAAGTAAAACTCACATGACTTAACAGACGTTCAGAGTTTCTTTTACTCAGCCTGACCCAATATTCAGAGGAATAAAGTTATACCCCAAACTCAAAAGTGAGTCACTCTTTTACGGCGAGTCCAGCACCTAAGAATGAACGTTCTCTGAATCAGGATCCTGAATTCACATGAATAAGCAAAAGAAACACTGTTGTGTACATGAAACTAAAACGGCAATTGAAAGCACACAGAATCCAGAATCAAGTTTGAATAGCAAAAGGAAAAAGAGAGGGAGTTAGGACATGTAAAAAAAATGTGATAGAACATGTAACTACTCAACTCCACTGGAAAATCAGTAGTGCCAATGATGGGGAAAAAAGCTAAGATATCACAGCAAACCAAGCGCAGAGGTCTCACCTTGCGGTTCCAGCTGGAAACGATCGTCTGTGGGGGCTGTAACCCAGCAGGGAGGACTGGTTGCTGGTTTTTGTTCACTCCTGCTGCTTCATCCAATAAAATACCCTAAATTCCAGAAAAGAGAGGTGAAAACCAAACACCTATTAAATTACCATACTCAACCACTCTAGTGAGACTGAATAAAGAAAGTCACCCAGGTAGATACCTCCACAGCCATTTCCCCTGAATTCTGTGCAACACAAGACAGACAAATGTGGGAGGAGTATATTGAACATCAGGGGTAAGGAAGAGTTTCCTCAGAGAAGCAGGTCTATGAATTTATAGACCTGTTCTCAGATTGTGAGGGTCTTGTGCCAAACTGTATTCAGTTTCCTCACAAGTCACATATTACCCTCCTTCCCTTTGGGCCATACCCCATCTGCCTTCGCTGCTGTGACCACCGGCCTAGTACGTGGAGATGTTTTTAAAATAAAAAGGTAAATCACCAGATTGAGGAAACACTAAATGTAACTGTGAAAGCACTACCACTGAAATTCTTGCAACGAAAAAAAACTTGGTAACTGGTAAAAAAAAAAAACCTTGGTACTCAGTGGTAACTGAACAGTTTATAAGAACAACATCCAGAAATAATTTGCTCACCACTCTTTCAAGAATGATGTCATTGGAGTCAACCAGCATATCAAATTTATCTTCCAGCTCTGTCACTCTGCTGTGATCTTTCATGTGGCTACGGCAGCCATGGTATTGCATCACCTTGCTCATGCTTGTAAAAGAACAGTACAGCTATTAGCAATTTGAAAGCAGGCATGCTGAACACTAAACCGTCCAATTCTCTTCAGCTTTCTACATCTTCAAAGTTTGAAAATAAATCAAATGCAGTACCTATAGATAACATTGCATGAGCAGAAGAAACATCTATATGGTATTAAGCGTCAGAATTAATTTCTTATGAACTGCTTGACTTTTTAAATAGATAGCCTAATGCATTTTATATCAGCCTATACTCCCTGCACAGCTCTTTATCCAAATCATTATGAAAGGCTCTCTTTCAACATGTTACTTGAACTGTCAAGTGCTAGAAAAGTAGCTAAAATTAGGTATGCAAAATAAAACATCTTTTTATCTGCAGCAAGTTTGGAGTCTCCAAAAAAGGGTGTTACCTTCTGTTCTGGATTAGAAGCTATTAGCAGCGGCCCAGAGACATAAATGCATCCTTACCAGTGAAGGAGACGGTCACCCTGTGTTTCACAGTATGCCCGGAAGCCAGGGAAGCTTCGGTAGAAGTCGTACTCATCGCCAGGCTGAGGAAGCCCATTAGATGCCTTTGTTGCAGCTACCACTGTGCCAAGAGCATACTGTGCAAGAATACCACGTTATTAGCGTTTTTTTCAGTATTTTGTTCCTCCATTTACCTAGGATACTATGTGGCAGAAATGCACTTTGCCTAGCACGTGAACTGCGTAGTTCTAATATGCAATATCACAGGGCTTTTTAACATGAGTAAGTTTACAGTCATTCAGTTCACATTGTCTCTTTAGAGACCTTTAAAATGCTGAAAGTCTAATAACGAGAACAAGACTTAAAACTCAGTCTAGTATTTAAGGTCTGAAAGAAAGGTTGTTAAATTAGTAGGAATGCAGATAACTACTTTATTATTTTAAGAAAAAAAAGCCCTGCAGTGCTTCCTGCTTGAGAACCGGCAGGCGTTCCCTCCCTTGGAGGCAGCAGCGTGCACAGGTGAAACACAAGGTAGCTGACGCCGAGATCTGTAATCCAAGGGGCAATGCCCATCGCCACACGCTCACCAACGCCCTCACGAGGGTCCCGAGCCCTCCACATTTCAAGGACTCGCGCCGGGGAGGCGGCAGACCCCCACCCGGGGACGCTGCGCTTACCAGCCCCTGCTCAGGACAGCAGGGCCGAGCCCAGGGCGGTAACAGGCCCCAACGCGCCGCTCTGGTCCCCGGCAGCCGCGGGAGCGGCCCGCACCCTCCCCGCCGCGCATGGCGGGGAGCGCCCACGGGGGGGGCTCCTCACGGGTGGCACCTACTTAAGTGGGGGTCCTCAGGCAGCCCCCACAGGGAAGAACTACAGCTCCCGGCATGCCCCGAGCCGCGCACGGCACGCCGGGAGCGGTAGTGCACGGCGCCCGCCCGAGCCCCCCCGGCCCCGCCGCCGCGCACCTTGACGAAGGCGTCGGCGTCGTCGAAGCCAGGCAGCGCCGCCGCCGCGCTGCCACGCTCCGTCTCTGCGGGCCGCCCCGCCGCTCCGCGGGGCCCCTCCTGTCCCGCGGGGCTCTCCGCTGCCGCGCTGCCGCTCCCCCCACCGACGGCGGCCGCCATGTTCCCCCCGCAGCCACGCGACGCTCAGACGCTCTCGCGAGAACGCGGTCGTCAGGGGGAGACACACACCCCCCCCCCCCACCCCGTCGGGGACGCATGCGCACGGGGAGAGGGCGCCAGGGCTGCTCGCTGGCGCCCCCAGGCGGCGTGGAGGAAGAGGTCCTTGGGTGGGAAGAAAGGGGTGCGCGAGGTGGTGGGTGCCGAGGGACACCTCTCAGGGCTTAACAGGGGCGAGACCCCCGGCACTCTTCCCCCACCAGCACACACCAGTGGGGCACAGCCACACCAGTGCCCAGAAAGGGACCAGGGCATTGCCACCCAAAGCCCCTCACTGCCACCTCTCTATTTCCCATTTTTGGGATGCAGCACCGGCACAAGCGGCTGGGGAAGCCATGGAGCCCCGCCAGGACAGTGACGCACCCCACCCTGTCCCTCGAACTGTGGCTGTGACCTGAGACCAAGAAAGCTGATGTTCTTACCACACAGATGACATCGCATCGGCTGGAAACTAAAATCTGGGGGTTGTACGGTCAAGTTTCCTTTATACAAGTGACAGACATCATTCAGTCGTGGTAATTTTGCCTCCAGCTGCTATCAAAAAGGAAATATAGCCAACCACCTGAACTGATGCAGACAAAGACAAGTCAAATCCATGGCAACAGGAAACTTTAAAAACAAACAAACAAACAACCCCAACAAACCCACAACTTAATCTGCTTCTCTGTCTCTTCTTAAGAGGAATAAACAAGAACACAGTCAAAATGTTTACATTTTGGTGTAATTTATTGGCACAAAAATATTCAAATACAACATGGCATCTAAACATGGCTACTCTGTTGTATTTTGTGCATTGTTTTTAATATGTTTAATTCATAAATCATAACTTTATCTTCACCCTCATGTTTAATAACCATTATTTTCTGTTTCAAGTTATGACCAGTTCTCCCCACGTCTGCCTCCTATGCCAAGTACTGACTTTCCCTAGTTATTTCCCAATACTGCTTTTTAATCCAGACACTGCGGGAAGCTCCCAAGTGGTATTTCATTTGTACCCTGCATCCAGTTTGCCACCGATCAATCTGCATAGAGGCACCTGACTTTGTTCAGCTCAAGGTCTTCAATTCTTGGATCTGCTCTGATATCCTGATCTAGTCTGAAACACGACTCCTGCACTAGTGTAATGAGCGGATATACAGTTTCCAATTTTGGGGCAAGAATCGAGTTTGAAAACAAGGTAACAGGATGAAACAATGGTAGAATTCTGCTTCTCTTCTCTTTCCAGTTACCCAGCTCACCCCCAAACCTAAATGAAGCCTCCTGCACAATTGCACTGAGCTCGCTGCAGCCACACCAACAGGACTGACCAGGGCAATAATTAATCTGCAAATGACTTAGTTACATTGCAAAGTAAGTCAAAACCCGTATATAGTTATTTTTGATGGATCACCAGTTCCCCAAAGACCAAGTGGAACCATAGACATCTGTGGTACAATCAGTCTTCACTGTCCTGGCAACCCAAATCAAGTGTTGTGTTTCAGACAGCTTGTGTTTTTCCAACAGCAGCTATACATTGGCTTAAACCAACTTTTAATATACAATAACTCTTTTCATTTACATTTCAAAATATTTGACAAAGGCTGTATTTCAGTCCAACGTTCAGTTTGTGTTTGTAGAAGAGCAAGTTTGGAGTGCAAAAGCCTCCAGAATAAAAGGCTGTGGATACTTTGGAATCTTCTGTTACCAGAAAGGACACCTAAAGAAAACAAAGATATTGTAGTAATGCTGACTTGCATATAGTTTCACAAAGGCAACACTGAGAAGGACTGAGATTCCATGCTAACTAGGCATCATTTTAGTATAGGAAAAGTTGACAGGCGATCCCCATGCTCCTTTCCAGCTAACTAATGTTTAAAAATGTGAAAAAGATCTATTTCCTTATGCATAGTCCAAAGTTAGCTAACTCTCAAAATGACAGCAAATCATCTTTGTTTACTTTAGAACATGTGGTTCTTCACTGTAACTGAAATCAGTGACCACCACATGCCTTATTCCAAACACTTAAAATGTTGAGGCTGATTGCGGTTTAAACGTTCTAAAACCCCTGTCAGTACTTATAACAAGAACTTTCTTTCAGAGGACTGTCTATGGGATCGCTGTCATAGGCTTGCAAAATTTACCAGAGCAGATGCAACATGTGGTAAAGCTCCTACATATAGCTAACTACACAAGTGACATTTTCCGTAGCTGTTCTCTGCTCAGATTATTCAGAGGAGAATTTTGCAGGGTTAGCTGAATGACAAACTCACCATCCAATGTAGCACTGGCACAGATTCTCATGAGAAGTAGCTTGCTTAATGAGCAATTCTACTTGTGTGGGTACATCAAGAGTTTCGTCATGAGAGAAGTCTCGACCTTTCAAATTAAAGGATAAAAAAAAAAAAGCATAAATGGAAGTCACAAATCATATAACATAACTTGCTTCTGGGTGGCAAGTTAAGGACTGATAGGATTTTTAACTACCCTTCCCTTACAGTATATAAAATGCAAAGTTTTCCAAACATGGAGAACCCCTAAAGGCATGCAGAGCCCAGAACTCTGTTTTCCCTGTTATTATGGTTTCTTCATTTTACCTTCTCCAAATAACAGATAAACCAACAATAGATAACTTTCCAGTAGCTGGAATCCTGGTCCTAATCCCTTTAAGTATATTATTTGGCAGGTGGGGGGTAGTTTCTTACAAACTTTTAAGAGCGTAAAATTTCGCAGCTAAATGCTGCAAACTATAAAGCCAGGACAGTAGAAATTTAACAAGCTAAGACATGCAAAATACGAAGTCTGTTTAGTTACAATCACCTCTGTACTTTTAAAATCAGGCTTCTTTGTATCTAAATGCAGGCACCACTACTTAGGTGTTAGACAAAAGCAGGAAACTGGCCTCAGCCACTTAATCAGAATATACTAGATTCAAGGATTAACACAAAATACAAGCACTACAAGTAGTGCTGATCCATCTCATCAGATTTTACGTTTATCTTGTATAAACATAAAAACATGCTCACCAGTGAGCTTATCTCGAACCCTGTTGATGATTTGAATTGCCTTCTTATTTAGAGCTTCTGGCTTCACTAGGCCATCTCCTACTAAAAGATAGAAGTAGGAAAGAGAATCAGGACTTCATCTGAACAATAAAAACATTCGTACTGCTGTTACATCTGCCCTTCCCAAACACCACAAGTACCAGTATATTTTCTGTCACACTTTTTTTTTTTTTTTTTTGGAGTTGAGAACACAGGTAATTATATTCCTTATTTATGCTGACAAGGAGCTATATCTGTCCCATCTCATGTAATTGTATCTGGATCATGATGAAATTTTCTGATCTAAGAACAAATTTCTGCATCAGTACAGAAACGACAATGAAACTTACTGAAGGAATGGATGGATTCAGGCACTGTGGTCCCCGTTTTCTTATGGGCTGTCTCACCCAATTCCACACTGTCCAACATTTCTATTGAAAAAACCATGAAAAAGTAAAAGCATAAACGTGAAGCTGAAAAGCAGATAAAATAATATTCTTCTGGAAACATTAACAAAACTGTTAATCAGCTCATTTGAAAATGAGTGGTACACCAAGTGTACCACACATCTCTATCACTAATGGAAGCATATCACAGGAGCAAACATTATGTTTCCCCTGCTAACAAACTGAAAGGCCTGATCCAACTCGTAGGAACGTTTTGTATCAAAATGTAATTGAAAGATATTTTGAAATGACGTACAATTAACTGAAAATTACAATCAAATAAATGTTTATTTGTAGAACTCTCCATATGAAACACTGTCCCTATTTTGCAGTCCAATAGCAAACAACTGCTAAGATTCAACGCAAAGCTCTCAACATTCAGTCAGATGACTGCTTGCCAGGTTTTGCACACTAATATTTGGTAGCTAAGTAAATAACTATCACATATCAGTTATACCTTGGATTACATCAGTTTGTGTGTGCTCCAGAAGAGTGTTAATGTAACTGTAAAGGAGCACCTGCTTTTTTGAGCCAAAGTACTGAAGTCAACACTTCCAGTCCTAAAGCTAATGATAATAAGCTATTTATCTGTCTACTTTTGAGAAGACGACTGAAAATATTTACCCCGTCTTGTGCACTGCTAAAAAAACAAAACAAACAAACAAAAAACCCGCTCCAAACATTCATGACATACACCATCTCTTCTACTCACCTACTGACTGACTAGCTGAGTAGGAGTCTGTTCTTGTTCGTGAGCGTTTATTGCCCTTTGTATTTGCTGCAAGAAAAAAGGACTTGAAAAGTATGAACTGGAGTTTCAGTGTTTCATAGCCAATTTGTCCACAAACAATACAGATTTAACTGCCTTTCTCCTTCTCCAAATGTTGTCACCTGAAAATAGCTTTCAATCTCCTGATGACAACTAATACAAAACCAACCCAAATAATTTTGCTTGTAGCTTAGTTCGGTGTCTGTGTTTAAGGGCAAAAGGGTTTTAACCACTGTGGTAATTTCACATTATAATTCCTAAAACTGTGTGCACACAGAAATAGCACTTGCAAACCAACAATTTCATCAGATCGTCTTCAAACAGACACTGGATTTCAGGCTTCTGGATTTCTTGTATGAAATCAGACTGATTACTCTTGCTGTCACTGTTTTATCAGAATCACTTACTGTCCATCAGCCGCCAATTCAACAATGGATCATACACAAAGGCTTCAAGCACAGCCATGACACTGTCCTTATGTTCGCGCAGGACTTCCATCACTGTGTGGCAGGTGATTCTGTAATTGCCATCGAGGCCTGTCACCTTCAGAAGAGAAAGAAGCAAATCAACCATGCTGCTTTGTTCACTATGCAACTCCAACCCTAACATTCAGGGAGCGAGAAGTGGCTTGTGCTTTGAACTGGAATTCACTTCCCCTATGCTTTGTTCATTAAGAGAACGAGATAGATATTCATTACAAAGTAAGCAGCTCCCTTCTGCCATCAGGATGATCTTTGCGAAGTACCATGCCATTCGCTGTGTCTGCTTGATGCAAACAGCTATTTGAAATGAGGAAACTAAGGAAGGCCTAAGAAATTGGAGAAATTTCAGGGTTTTTTTTTTTAATCAATGAACAAGTTGCTTTCCACTGTAATGTACTGTAAAGATCACCGGAGATATTTTAACTTACAGAAAATGCAGCTGAAATATTAACACCTCTGGTTCTTACAGGAGTGGAGAGGTTTAGCCACAACACAAAATACAGGAAAAACTGAGAAATTGGTTCCATTTTCCCTAGAAACAATCCCCTTCATATTAAAGAGGGGATGCTTACCTCCATAGCATTTGTCAGCATCCTTGTTAACCTAAATGGAATCTTCTCAGGGAACTTTTCTCTTGTCATTGCAACCTAAACACATGATGATGGAGAATTATTAAGTTAATAGCTAACTTATTATTTAAGAGTGAATACTATTGGGGTTTTTTTTGCTACAACCTTCAAGGTTGTATTCCAAATAGGAAATAAAGTCCCAGCTTTATGTTCCTCAGTTTCCACAAATTTTGGGGAGAAGCTAGATAATTAACTTGACAACAGAGGGAAAACTCAAGTGTGTGCCCAGTTGCTAGAGTCAAGTAACACAGACTGCCTATCAGCAGCTTAAATTACTCCAAGAAATTTTATGGAAAAGTGATGTTAGCACTTCTTTGCTTGTTCCAGTGGCCAGCTAATCCCCAAGACATGCCTCTGAGATAAAATATCTATTATTTTCATCTTGCCTGTAGGTAAAGTGAAGCCCAGAAGAGAGCCAAAGGGCTTGCCCAGGATCACATTCCAAGGTCAGTTTGTCCTGGCTTATAGATTCATTTCTGTTCCACCAGAAAGTGTGAAATATTACAGAAAGTTTAATGTCCAAATACAAAGATTTACCTCAAAACAGTCCCCAAAGTCGATATGCAGGATCTTTCCACTCAGTCTGTCTAACATCAGATTGGAGGGGTGTCTTTGATGAAGGAGTAGGAGAAAAAACAGAGTGACAGACCATTATAAAAACCCAAAATAAATCACAGCAGCTCCGGTCTGAAATGATAGTTATCTTCATGAACAAGAACAGCCAGTGACAGCTTGTTTGTCGGAGATCTTCAATCTCAGGATGAACAAAATAGCTTCCTGACAGTGCATCTATCACATTATTTTTGTAATTACCTCTCGGGAGTTAGAGATCTTCTCACTTTGGAAGATAAACAACCTATTGGACCAGAGCCATCAGTACATTTCTTGGATATGAACATTTATTTTTCAGTTAGGATAAATTCTTCTACTTGTTTTATGCTTTTTCTTTTTTTTCAGTAGAGAAAAATGTAATGAATTATGCTACAGGTGAAGTAATGCAAATTGGATTACCACCAGAAGAAATGAGAATCAATCCAGACTAGGAAAACCACAATGCTGCTATTTGTGCTGACTTGTTCCAATTTTGTTTTAATTCATTTTTCAAAGGTTTATAATTTCATTATAAAGACCTTTAAGTTCAGGAATAAAAGCTTTTGTTATTAAAACATTTGAGGGTTTAGCTGTTTTTGCATTACAGACCTTACATCTAAAACATACTGTCTTAAAAAGTATTTTGGAAGTTATGATGTCCCCTTTTGATAAGCCATACACTAAATCAAAAATTTGTTCATTTTATCTTTTTTTATTATTATTTGCCCAATCCATTTGGATTGTACATAATTCCCTCCAGAACATGTCTGCACTGCAGATCAGAAAAAGCACCACATTAAGTAATAGTTAAACCAACATTAACTTTCATCTGTTTAAGTCTAAAGCAGTCTTTGGGGAGCATTTATGGGGACTTCACGTGTGTCTCTGATAACTGCTGTGAACATACATAGCCCTAGAGGTTCCTGCTTCACAGAATAAATATCCACCAGGCAAAAAAGTATGCAGGCAAATAAGTAGTGTTACTGAACCCATCTGGAGGGAGAATCAGAAGACCTCTGCCACTAAATACTTTCTGGATGTCTTTTTGCTACTTCAGGGAACAAAAACTGATGGTTGCTCATGGTGCTTCTTTCCTCCCCAAAAAGCTGGATGTATGTGTACAGTCCTAACAGACTTTGCAAAAAAATTGCCATGTCACATGCATGAAGCACACACAAACACACAGGTTGGTGGCAAAAATCAACAATATTTCTGTTTTATAGAATGGATGGAGAAAGATTTCCCATTCTGTGAGTGAAAGGAAAGAACAAAATGAGAACTTGTGGTCCTTGATGTAATTCTGTGTGTATTGCTCTCAAAATGGAAGAAACTCTTATTTGTACTCAAGATACACATGCCCTACATCTCATGCCTGCAGTGCTGAAAATAATGGCAGCACAATTAGGTCCTGAAAGATGGTATCGTTACAACTCAGCAATAACCACAATGAAAGATGTTATCATAAGAACCGATCCAAGGAATGAATTGATAGGCCTACACAGTCTGTGCTTTTAAATAAAAGAAACCTTTACAATTTCACTTACCTGTCCCCAAGGCCCAAAATGTACCCAACCATTGACATTACAGCTAGTGAACGAGTGTAGTTTGTTCTTCTGTCAAACCACACCTACAAGTGGAGACAAAATAGAAAAAGCCAGGCAGGCGTGTTGCATGTTTCAGCTTATATTTTAATTTATACATTAACTACTTGCATCTTGCACAAAGTGAAACTGTGATATGCTTAGGTTCAATATGCTCCAGAGCCTGAGGGGGTTCAGACATCCTGTGGCCTTGAATTAGATGTCTAAGCCATTAAAATAATATATTCTGAGACTCCTGCTTTTCTTTGCCCATGCACAGTATATGGAGCTTCAGTCTCCAGTCTTGTGCTTTGGACTGCACTCTGGCAGCCATTGTGATCTGAGCCTTACAAGGCCCCTTGTGAGGGGATACGCACGTGTGGATACATGTTCTGCAGTGATTCATCTGGAGTTGATGAATAAACACCATCTCACTCATTCTGCAGAGAAGGTAATTCCACGTTATGCTGATTGCCAAACACAAGCCGTTACATGTGCTGAACTCACCTCCGAGCTTGGACTTTTCAACCACAGCAGTTTGGCAAGGTCATCACCAGCTGTGTTATTGACTGCATGTTCAAATACTTCTACTTTCTGCATCAGAGTCAGGTGGTCATAATCTGGAGCCATCTACAATTGAGAAGTAACACTCAGTAACTTAAAAAAAAAAAAAACAACAAAAACCAAAAAACAACACCACCTCCAGTAATCCCTGGTTGTACTATGAGCAACACAGTAATCACAAATAATTTCAATATAAACTTGCTATAAAATTATTTGTAGACTGACCAGTATGTTCCCAAACACAGCGAGATGACTACCCAACAGTGAAGAATCCATTTTAAATGGGATAGCAAATGATTCAGCATCCACAAAGTAGTCCATAGCCGTATTTAAAATATTGCAAGGTAAATATGTTTCAAGAAACATTATCCAAGTAAGTCTTCTGGGTTGGCACACGCTTTTCCTTTTTGGCAGGCAATTCCAACTTTTCTAGTAATGTTCTGTTTCTCCAGTCTGTCTAATTTTGGCCCTGTTGCTTAGACACAATGTTTGTAAATGCCAGCAGCATGGCACCTTGTATAAGGCACATCATAGTCATGCAAAATTCCAAACACATTTTAGTCACCAGATGGTAGCAACTTGCGGTCACTGCTAAAACAGGAAAGGAGAAACAAATAAACGTATGGCCAATTTTACCTCTTGGTAGCATTTTATAACTCTTATCTGATATTTTTGCATTTATTACTGGTACCAATAACAATCAGGAAACAGGCAAAGGAAGAACAAGCTGCGCACCATTATTCTTCATTAAGACACTAGAGTCCTAAAAGAATGTACCAAAAACTCTGCCAGCTTTGCCCTTTACCCTCAGCATGATGCGATGTTCAATGTTGAGCAGGATCTTTTTCTTCTCTCTGTAGTCTCGGATGAGTGCATGCAGTGTGTCACAGTGGGGGACCCAACCAATCAAGCCTGAATTTGTAGACAGTGGAATAACAGCGTATCTCTGGATGCTACAGGAAAAAAAGGAGAATCAGAGCTCAAATTGTTGTATGTTGTGAATTATTACATTTCGAGATACTTAAAACAACTACTACTAACTCTGATTCTGATCCATATTGTCTCTTCAGTAGTTGCCCTGCTTTCCTTCTTTCAAACACACCTGAAACATCCATTTGGATAGATTGCTAGCAGATAATCTACAGACATTCTCAAAGCTTACGTGGTTTTCACTGAAAGACCTTTCAGAAGGTACATGTTACATCACCCACGATGATCTATTATTTGCACATGACATTTGATATGTTCATGCTTGAAAGACACTGTACAGAACTGCAGTCAGTGACTATCCACCAAGCTATTTAGTGACTATAATTAAAAAATCCATGACAAAAAACCTGTTCTCAGGTTCCTAAGGCAGCACTCAAGCTATCTTGAAATAGGGGTTGCCACAACTATTTACAACATGGGACTTCAATTAAGTAAAACAACGATCCCCTCAGGATACATTTCCTCCAAGTTTGAATTCTTGAATGTTTTTTTCTTTCTCTCTTTTTTTTTTTAAATTAACTTAGTTCCAAGATTTGCCGTTTCCTCAGAAACCAGCTGGTTGTGCCAAGGGTTACTTGGCAACTGCACCTACATAGGGTGTCACTTGTGCATAAGCACATTCAGTCATTATCCACAATACATACCTGAGGTTTTTACGAAGAGAAGTTGGGTCATTTGCTAGCAGAGTATTGACCAAACCAAAAAGCTGCATCACTCTTTCATCTTGGCGAAGGTCTTCATGACCTTTCAGAAGGAACACAAACTCATGCCCATTGCTTCCTGCAAAAGAATTAATACACAAAAGTTCACCCTCACTGAACAAACAGACAAGAGTAAATACATGCGCACCCAAGAACTGGAAAGTGTGGCAGTCAGACTGACCAGACCACTAAGAAATACCTCACTTGAAAGGAAATGTTGGAGAGGTTTTATGTGGTAAATATACAGTTTGACCTAAAAGCAACGACTGTTTAAATACTAGAATAGCTAAGTGAAAAGTGCTCTCTCTTACCCATTAATGTTAACTTCCTGGGCCGCTGCTTGGAGGTGATGACCTGCAGTGAGGGTGCAATGGACTGAATGCGTATGATGGGCTGGTTGGGATCGTACGTTCCTGGCACTGCCAATTCCAGGTCCCGGCACATTAAGAGTTTTGGTGACACGTACTGTAGTTCCAAAGAAGTGAGCTACCAAAACCAAAAGAAATACAACCCCCCAGAATTTCAGTTAAATCTCACTGAAACATCTGAAGAGTTCATGCTGTCGAGGGACCTAGAACAGTTCAGTCAGCCATTAATGCTCCAGATGCTTGCAGAAGTGCATAAGCAGCAAACTTGCAGCAAATCATATGCAGGTATTTCCAGAATACTGAATTTGAATGTTTTCAATAACCAGAAAACATGAAACAAAGATTGGTATTAACAACTTGCACTGTAAGACCCACAACAGAACTGTACCTCTCCCCCCACCTGAGGCAGCTGCTTTGAGATACGCCGGAACACATGGTAGTAGAGATCCCAAGCCTGAGTTAGGTCTTTGACATTTCCCGATTTCATGTACTTCCTGCACCATTCCTGAGCTTCCATTAGATCTCTGCCATAGGCCTAGGGAGGAAGTGAAAAACAACAGAAGAAAAACATTTCTACAGACTATAGTGGAACAGGTGGAGACCAGTTAATACCTACCAAGAGCATCGCAGTCTATTTTCAAATTCCATTACAAATCCTTGATCTCACATTTTTATAGCATATCGGAATTAAAGATCCAGAAATTCCTGGATCTAACACATGCACTGAGTTTATTAGACAATGTTGCTCACAAATAGACTTAATGATAGCAGGCAACAGAATGAATAGAATCACCCTTTAACAGTAGGCTCACAAGCTCTCATTAACTCCTTTTGCTGGCTTGAGAGAGGTCATGTCTACTATCTGTGCTAGTGGTTACCGTGAAGCAAAGCAGACTGGAGTTAGAAGAATTAACTGCAGAACAGTTGTATATCTTCCAGACCCTATCAGACACTCAGCCGATATAAGACTCCAGGGCAATCTGTACTACCGTGGCCCCTGTAGTACTGTAGTCACCAGAAGTGATACAGATCTGAAGATAAACATCAATAATGAAGTCTGCAACTAACATAATGAGTCCCAAGAGATCTACTCTTTGTCTTAGATTGTAAAGATCCTTGTAACACATCTGGGACAGGTGGCTGTCCTGCCTGTTTTTGAGGGTATGCAGCAGGTTATGCTCTTGGCCATTTGCTGATACCTGATTGAAGGATGTCTCTTTTAAAGTCTGAGGCCCACGCTCCATCATTGCATGAAGTGGTTCCAACACCTCAAACATTCCCTTCACATTCCTTTCTCCAAAGTATAGACGAGATGCTTCTTCCAACCCTTCATGCCACATCTCATGCCATAGGATGGCTACACGGATTAGCTCTTCACTCACCTGTTTCAGGACAGGAAAAAAGATTAAGCGCCTAAAGAAAAATGCTATGACTGTATACTGACTTACAAATGCAAAACTACTTTCTTCTCTAATTATTATGAAATATTTGTTGCTGGCAGCTAGAGGGAGCCACAAGAACTCCCACAATTCTGTTACACTTTTGCCTGCAAGAAGCTGATCAGGCTTTTCTCACCTTATTTGTTGCCTTTGAAATTTTCTATATATTTGTGTAGTGTGGCCTGAAAGCATTACGTTTTATTCATAAAAATCTTCAGCAAATTAATTAAATTACTCTTGCCATGCTATTCTCAGTAAGCTTTGTTTCCACTTTTCATTAAGCAAAAACATCTCTTTATGGAACAATGATTCTTCATTTATTTCTTCTCTAAATTTATTCATAAGGAGACACAAGAACTCAGTGTTTGAACATTACAGTCCTTTTTAAATTAAAGCATTCTCTTGAAATTACAGTAATACTGTAACTTCTTCCAAATGCAAAAAACCCAAAATAAATTGTACTTGAAGAAAATTAACAATTAATAGTAATTCTGTGTTATTATACCTGTGGTACATCCATTCCTGAAACACAATACACTTTATGGTACTCACCATCATTGCCTGCTGCACCAGAGTGTTACTGTGCTCACACATGTTTTTCAAGATCTTATTTGCAGCGTTGTGGCGAGCAGTGGTTGTAGATTTAGAGGCCACAGTCAAAGGATAGATCAAAGCCTACAAGGGACATCAACCAATCATATTTTCGAACCACACAGAAGAGCTACATAAATTGAAAGATTAGCAAAGCATTAATAAATAGCAGCCTTGGGGCTAGACAAGAGAAAGCAAGCGTGCTTCTGAAGAGAGGTGATAGGAATTTGCTATTCAAAGTCTTCCAATCTGAAAAGCTTACAAGACTAATTCACTGAGTAGCAGAATGACTTTCAGAGCCTGTATCAAACTGGAACAACAGAAAACTGGTTTTAGCATTTTGTGATTTTGCACGCTGTAGGAAGAAATTCAGATAAAACGTCTGTGAGGCAGCCTCTTAGTAGTCACTCAATGAGATTTAAGAAGGTGATGTGCACTACCCAGTATTCTATTAGACGGAGAGAACTTCCCCCCTGCTGCATGGCTCATCCACCTCTTCTTTCCATTTTTATGTGAACAGTGCTGAGGTAAAAGAAGCAGCAGCAGAAATAGTCCCCATCCCCACTATTCTCACTTGCTATGACTTCCAGTGCAGGCATCTAGACTAGGTGAAATGGAACACAGGAAATGCCTTAACTGGCTATCAGTCTGAGGAAACTCCTCTGAGCCAAAGCTTACCTGGGGATGGTACCGTCCAATATCTGTGAGGAGCTGATGAATGAGACGTCCTACTAATGGTCGAGGGGTGTCAATTCTTGCAATGAGCTGAGGGATAACCTAGTAGTAAGGATAAGTAAAATAAACATCCCTGTCATCTCATGTGTTTAGTTCACAAGCTGTTCTGCCCTCTGCTAGAGACCTCACAGTCTCTAAAGGAGACAGAGGCCCACCACTCATTTTTGAGATGGTCAGAGGATAACACACAGTTCCAAACAGTGTCAGAAACACAGAACAGCTCAGTGAGATCACAAGTGTTCTGTGCAAAACTGTTACAGGATCCTCTTATGGAAAGAGTAAGATGTGGCTTGAAGTGTAATGCTCAAATAAGAAACAAAGCCTTTTTTTATTTATTTACAAGAGTCATTCTACAAAGCAATCCCGAAATAGACTGACTGTCTGAATTACATCAGAGCAGCACAGTGGTGTTTTATACTTGATCACCACTGAATGCACTTTATCTTCAATTTTAAAATTTTCATTCTCTTTTTCATTCATATGCAATAATCTGCACATAAACACAGAAACACATGCAAGAATGTTTCTCGTGCCTCTGTTCAAGGTGTTTGTTAAATCAGTTACAAATTGTACTGCACACTGCTCTCACCACTGACCTACACAGGATTGTTTAGCAAAGGATCATCATGGATATCATGTAAAAAATCCCCAAGCTCCCCCCAGAACTGAGATTTGTCTTAGCCCTTTGTGGGCCTTACCTGCAGCCAAGTATCTATTTGGATTGCCTTGACTCCTTCTACCAAAGCCTCATTTACATCAGGCCAGTGACCATAGTCAAACCACAGAGTAAGGACTCTTAAAAAAAGAGAAATACATTTGTTAGGAATGAAACAAAAAATTACCCAAACCATTCCAGTTAAATACCTTCAGACCCATTTACAAGTGACTCTTCCCAGAACCTAGAGATAGTAGGATAAGGGCTAATCCACCTAACATAAATTAGCTTGGACTGAAGCATTCACTTAGTTTAACTGTAACAAAAAGAGCAGAAACACATTCTACCTAATCTTAAACCACATGCCCTTATCAGCTGGATTTCATTTACTACGTGCTTTATTATATACCTTAGAGTGTCTTGTAGGTTGTTTCCTCGAGACAGAGATATGGATCGGAAGAAACCCTGGACAGCAGGGACTGTGTACATCAAGAGGGTCTTGGATAAATCCTTTTGGAATGAAAATAGCTGCATTAGTTCTACACAAGTGCATCAGTCCACACGAATCCTAAACTTAGCAAGTGGAAAGAGGGAGAAATATGTGGAAACATATATCTAATCCACATTATAGTTGACTTCGCTCATACTCCTTACAGGATACGTTGCTCCTGGAATTTATGTTTTGCTTGACTACACATAGGTCTTTCAGCCCAGCAGGGAACATACTGTGAAGTGTTTTTATACTTCAGTTTGTTGGCAAAACTATGGACAGCAAAGCAGCCTAAAAACTATAACCCTACTATAACTGGTAAGTAAAAGAGATTCCTCACAGTCTTTCATGAAGGGCTTAAGCAGCAGAACTTGTTAATGTACACTGTCTCACCTATGATAGCCACCCATGCCTTTGCTTTAGTTCACAGCTAACTTACGATCATTTGCGTTAATTTAGTCCTCTTCCTGGGTTAACCTAAGACTGAGTTAACCTGAACTTCCTCACTTTTGCTGTAAGCTATGAGCATATATATATACACACACACAGAGCTTCCACAAGCCAGGTACGCACAGTAGCTTGTTCCCCACCATAACATTTTCCTGCGTCTAAATAATAAGTACCAATCTCTCAACATGAACAAGGAAGAAGGGTACCTCAGTGACTTTTTTCTGCACTGGAGATGGGATGGGACTGTTCTCTGTGCTCTCTGCATCACTCTCACTATTGCTGCCCTCGGTGTTAGCACTGGTGATGCTGGCTCCACTGGCATGACGTAGTTTCTTCTTTTCATCTCTGGCCTGGTTTTGATGTTTGTAGTGAAGCACTGCTTCAAAGTTCATCACTGCCCAGGCATGCCAGGCCTGCCAACAAGAGAGAACAAAAGTCAGAAGGAAGATGAATCCTTTCTGCAACCTGTACTTTCTAATTATTAGGAGATAATAATCCAACCTTTCTGAGTCCATGGACAACAGTAATAAGTAATACCCTGCAGACAACACAATGCTTTGCTTTCTCTAATCACCTGTAGTTTTAACTGCCTTATTATCTTAAATAACATCATGGTGAGTTCTTGGCCAGGAGCTCCCTGGTGGATATTAAGGCAAAGGAGCTCTGTAGCAAAAATTAAATCACATTCCATTCACATACACCTTAATTTTTCAAAGCTTAAAATGAAGATTAATATGTTAGGACTAGGGGAGGTGTAACGGGAAGAAATGCAGGAGATGGCTGCCACAGAGAAGATCTGGCACCAGATACTAATTGAAATTTCACAACCCTGAAATCAAAGGCTCTTTTGCAAATTAGCAACAAAGCTACTTTCCCAGTTCAAGTATACTGAGTCAGAACAAGTTAAATTTTTCCCGTTTAGATTATCCTTTCTCCTTCTCTGTTAACTGACAGGAAAGAAAGTCCCAAAAGCAAGAATAGAAACTGAATTGTGGCCTACTTTTACCAGCCAGATAAAATTCTAAACAAGAATCTCATGGTTGCCTTGGGCTGCTTTCTCTGTTCTTTTAATCCTACTCGCAGTAACAAGGCAGATAGTTATGGGAGATCTTCCTATGAGCACCTTCCTTTCCTGTAGTATGGGATGTGATCAAATTTACTGATCTCTCTGCAATGGTGCCTGGAACCTTTTCCTTACTGACCTTGTACCAGTTGCGATCGTGCTCTGTTGCAGCGCTGTAGTATTGCAAGACTTTGGGGATGGTACTCTCATTGATGCCTTGCAGGTTCAGCTGCCACTCACCCAGTTTCAGGAAACACCTGGTTAAGCAAAGGGATTATTGACTCAGAACCTAGAATGAAAACAAAGCCTGCTGGATTAAAAGCCAGACTTCTTATCTGAAGTCTGAAAGACATTTCAAGTGGTAAACCCACTCATTAAGCCTCTTCTGCAGACTGGGAGCGTACATGTCATCACGTAAGGTTCAAAACGCCTACGTCCTGATTGTGGGGGATGTAGTCTGGAGCTAACTAGTTAATGGTTTAACTTTCAGGGGGGAAAGGCGAGGGTCAAACTTTGTTCCTCATTTACATCAGTTATAAAATAAATGTAAGAAGTAGCTAACAGTAGCATCAAAAGAATTCATCGGTATTGATAAAATGCACACAGCATATGTGCTGGCTAGCCATACTTATCAACATACGAACTAGCCTTCTGGAGAGAACACTGCGACAGACAAACAGTGGAAACACGGAGCAACTGCTCTTCCCCCAAGCCAGAACCCCATTAAGTCATCCCCTCCCTGAGGAAAGGAAAAACAACATATTTTTACTGCAGCAGGGTGGGGCTATGAAGGTTTGTGCAAAGCTTAAAGCCTGCTGAGGGAGCAAAGTATTAAATACCACAGTTACACAGCTGTCCTTTCCATATTTTGAGTTTTCCAGAAAGCATTGTGCAAAAAAAATATCGTGTGCAACTCATTACTAATTTGCCTTCCATGATAGTCACTCTGAAAAATACGAGACGATGCTGTTATCAAGTTCCCATTCTCATAAAAGCAAATTAAGTGCATGCCTCCCTTTTAAAAAAAAAAAAAAAAAAAAGCAAACCTTCACTAGTAAGCACTATGCAATTTTTTCTTTAAATTGGAAACAACAGATCTGGCACCTCCAGATCCATAGAGGAAAATGGAGATTATAAGACGTGTTTTTAATGCAACAATATTTTAAGAGACCATCACATGCTGGGCACCTATTGCCCAAAGCACTGCTGTTGTATTAAGGGCACACGCTGCCAAGCACATGGGAAGTGTTTCTTTCCTACTGACTGGAGCTCCTGAAAACCAAAGAAATAGCCATACTGAGAGCTCTGCCCAGTGAGCCACAGTGCTGGAAAAATACAACCAGCTGCCAGCGACAAACACAAGCTTGTTTATGCTGACGTGTCACAATAACATTCACTGAAAATTATATGATAGGTAAGAATGTAATACCAAACGGGTCTCTACCAGCTAAATGAAAATCCCCTGTTCCTTTTAATCAAAGCATGGGCCTCGTCTGAAATGTGTCATCTGCATGGACCCTGCAACCTCAGGAAAGACATCACTTTCACTATATATCTAAAAGGGTGTCCAAGGACCAGGTGCTGACCGTGCCATGAGCTTGTGGAGTTCCTGCTTGTGCTGCTGGTCCTCAGTTGCAATAGCGTGCTGTGCCTGCTGCTGCATTGTCTGCACGAAGTGCTGCATGTGCTGGAACGCATCAATCTGTAATTGGATGATGGTTGCAGTGAGGACCACAGGGGTTAAATACAACTTCACAAGACAGGAAGACAATGTGGAAATAAATTTTCACTGAAAGCAAAAAATACGGTTTTGTTTTCTTTCAAAGCTTTTTAGCCATTTACATCCCTCTAAAATCAGTTTATACTCTACATACACAGTACCAAATAAATGAAGAGGTTAGAGATTCTTGATGTCTCAGAAATCTGGCCACTGAATTGCTACACAAGTAGCTCCATCCTTTCAATGCTAGGCACACCTTCATGGCATACATAGAGTCAAAAGCATCACCAACCGTAACATAAGCTAACGTTGTGCTTTGATGTGCAAGAACTCAACTCTGGCAAAGCGACAAGGTCACCTGTACAAGAAGAAAACTTCAGCAGCAGAGAATGTCCTGCTACTGCTCATGCAGAGTGAGATTCTAGTAATGACATAGAGATGTCTCATTTGCAATTAAGCATGCACATCGAAGACAGTCCAGCAATTCCAACAATCAAACAAATGTTCATAGCTTACAAACTGTATCTGACCAGGTCACTATCATAATAGACAGATTCACAAATCCAGAGAAGCCTGTCTATAATATGCTATGGCCTGAAAAAAAAAAAAACCAACCCACAACAAAACAATTTGAGAAAATAATGCCTGAAGGAAAATTTGCAGCTCCCTGATCTTCCCTCCTAATCCCTCAACTTTGGCTAGACTTGCAGTACACACCATGGGATGTAAACTTTGAGTTGTTTCAACAAATTAAAGTCTAGATTTCTCCTAAGGTTGTTTAAGAAGTACAAATGTACATTGCTCCTTTGCCAGCAGATTACATAAGGCAGTAGTGCTAAAGCAACTTGCACAACCAATTTTGAGGGAAGACTCTTTTTGAAATTCCTTGGAAAGAATTATGGGGTAAGAAAACCTGAAATTAAAGATTTAAGAAAAAAGTATGCATGCTTCACTGGAAACAATTAGAGTAAACCTCTTGCAATCTGCAAGGTCATTTCAGGTCAGAAACTGCAGAATATGCTATTAAGAGTCCAATTTACTTCTGTTCCCTCTATAGGAATTAGCTACTTCAGAGTGAGACAAGAATCACCTGAGCTAAAATGCCTCATCTATCCCATTCAAATGTCAGCGTGCACAAGTCAATTGTCAGGAAAAAGAGTATTAGCCCAAGGTAAAATAAAAGAAAGTATCATACTATTAAGATTAACAGGGGGCATTCCACAGCTTGTAACCTAGATACTTGGTTAGAAGGGGGCGGGAGGGAAATAACAATCTTATAAATAGTTATGCTGTTATACCAGACATTTGTCAAAAATAGACAAAAAGATATTGCCGAACAGTTATGTGCCCCTCTCATATCTAGACACACCCAACAATCTGCTCTTCAGTTGCCATTAATATTGAAAACTGATCACCATAAACTGACAGGCAGAGCACTTAAGTCCGAAAGCAATGTTTTCTGTAACAACTGAATTCCTAAGTTTGTATGCAGCCTTGTTATGGCATATGTCTGTAGAGTGCAGCTGCTGCCAAAGGTCCTTGTCAGAAGAAATGCAATAGGGTTTACTTATCCATGTTTTTATCTGTTGTTTAAGAAAAGATTGTTGCGCAGCTCTGCAAGTATTACGTGGCTGGTTTCCATCTAGATGCCAGTTTTTTTCCTGCTGGATCTGGCAAGTGCCAAAACAGCGGTAAGGAAAACATTTTAGGTCAACCAAGCAACCTTGAACTCCTCAGCTAGAGAAAATGGTCATCTCCTACCATACCAGCCTACCTTAGTAGCTTATTACTTAGGATACCAAATGAAGTGAACACACACAGTTATGTAAAACTCTGGTCTACATAGGTATAACTATGTATTATTTAGTTAATGATAGTCACTCAGACAGGACATAAGGATACACCCAACCATGTAATGCTCCTGGTACCAGGAGAATTCCCTAAACACTTTCAGTGTTTGGTATAAACAAACACTTAAGTCTCACTCCAGACTGCAAACTCTACTGTACCCTAACGTAGCCACAGAGCTGCACCTTTAATCACGAATTTAAAAAATAAGCACCTACTTTCCGAGTGCCACAAAGGACTGAATCATTGCGTCAGCCCTTCCAGCAGAAGAGTGCTCAGAGAAAGGGCTGAGACTTGCATGCAGGTCTAGGATTAGTGCTACCTTGGGTAAAGTATTTCTCCCTCAGCACTGTAAACAACACCCAGTTTTAATGTGTTAGAAAGAAGAAGAAAAAAACCCAAAACCCTAAGCACAGAGCTTATGTACCGTATTTAAATAATAAATCATTCAACGAGCAAGAGGAGGTGATTCTAACCACATCTGTTCCTCCTTCTCATCTTTGCTGCTTTTCTAATCTTTTTTTTTCCTGTCTTCATGGGCTCCACATATTCTTGCATCAGTTTATTTTAGATACATTCTCTTCCCCCATCCCCTTAATCTTTGTGCCTTCTTTCATTCTTCTTTCTACAACTGCACCAGCTTCCTGCACCTTGTCTGTCTATTTCTTTATCACAGGTCTAACACAGAAAAGTCCACTTTCGAAGAGGCAGGCAGAGAAGACCCATATACTTCTCAGGTCATTTACTGAAGAAAGTAAGAGACCATTACACTGTTTTACAAAGCCAATAGAACAGGGCTTCATCAGCAGCTCCTTCTGTTTTTTAAATTCAAATAAAAAATAGTTAGGTCATGGCAATGTTCCCACAGCAATGGCTCTGCTTCAGTGCTGGCAATCCCAAAGACAGGAAAAATAAAAAAGATGTGGCAGAATATGAGAATAAATGGAGGCTTTAATGTATATTAAAAAAAAGATAAGTTATCCAGTCTGGAGCTTAGTGGATTTGATTATGTAAATTCTCCCTGTGTTGCAATGTCAAAAACATTCACCCTAGGCTCTTTGGAGCCAAATTGTTCCCATGACAAAACCCTATGTACTTTTCAGCTGTCTTTCAGTTAGAAATTTTCAATAATGTCCTTAATAAAAGTCAGTTCTGCTCAGCAACTAAGTACAAACTGTTCAGGATATTTTTCTAAAACTGGTAATAAAAAACCCTTACTCTTTCAGCATGTAACCCTGACCATAGGTACAGCACGGAGACCCAGCAATCGGAACAGTGGGCGAAAAGTCAAGTACCAAGCCTACACAGTAAAATCCTGGTGAGGACAGAAGAGCTACTATTGACCATTAATCTTGGCTGCATCCCTTGGGTACCTGATACTGGTTTAGCAAAAATAATCTTTCCACGTAGGAAATAAAATTAGGGCCAGGTCTTCTCTGTTACTACAGAGTTTTAAAAGAAAATTTCAAAAGCTTACCTTCTGAATAACAATAAGGAAAGGGATTAGTTACTCTTTTTTAGCTGAGCAAAAATAAAACCTTCGAACCTTCAGCATTGACTTTGTTCTGTGGGGATTATGAAGAGCTAACATGCATGCCACCGCACGAAACCTGAGCAATGAAACACAGAGAGTACTATGTTCTTTTGTACCTTACGGGCGCTCTTCCACATGTGTTTCATGTATGCATAAGTCACTTGGGGATGTACTGTTGGCAGTGGGTGATCCAGCTGTCGAGATGGATCTACTCCCAAGAGCAGGACAAGTGTCTTATGGGCCAAAGCCTAGAGAAAGTTGCAAAGATAAAAAGCAGGTTAAAACAAGCTCATTCTTACCTCCATTTCATATTGACTGCAGAAGTGCCCGCCACTAAAAAATACCTCCAACCCTCCAGATAAAACATGGACCATAGCAGCCTTTTTACCACTCCCTGGACTCATAAGAATACCATGTGATAAACCATATGTCTTCATTGGGATCAGAACGTTAGATTCTCATTTCAGAAGCCAGTGGAGAGTGTGAAGTCTCCGTTTCAATTATTTTTGGTAATAAATCTTGCGGTGAATGTCGAAATAGGATTGTAATGTTCAACGATAACAACATCACATTCTAGATTTGACAGAGTGCGCTTTAGCAAAGCGAGCTATTATTAATAATTACCAGTGCTGCATAAGAGCTTTCAGGTATAGCATGCAACAAAAAATTGGCTCTGAGGCATAATACAAGTCCCACGAAAATAACCGTGCCTACAAGCATGAACTCTACGCTGGTTACAATTTTAGCATTTCAACAATTTCTGATGAGTCTCCTCCTCAGAGGAGGATCCATCCCACTTGGGCAATGAAAGCATTTGGAAATGCTCAAGGTTGAAGCAGCATGACAAAGCCAATCGTCTAAAAACCTGGTGTAAAAGGGTAGAGCTTGATAATGCTCACCAGTCTCCCACTCTTGCCACACAAGCTGGCATACTTGAGCCAAGTTCTCATGTCCTCATGAGGATTCACAACAAGAGATCGGACCATCAATATTCTTTGCCAGTCTTCCACAATTCGTTGACAGCCCTGAGAGAGAAAGGAAGTGAGAACTTGTTAGTGTTTTATCTCTAATCTACTCCACAGAGCCTTAATTAAGAATCTGAAGGGACTTTTCCCAAGATGGAGAGACTTCAGTACCCGTAATTCATAGCAGGCCGACATTACAAACTAACTGGCTATTTCTTTAACACTGCAATGTGTGAAGAAGGTTAAGTCCTTGACTCTTATTCTCTGCAGCCAGCTCAGTGTTTGCAGTCTAGCGATATCCTCTAATGGAAAAAGGAGAAAAGCTTCTAAAGCAGAAATGCATCCAAAAATCAGGAAAGCTCTTTGTGCAATTCCGAAACGAGTCAAGAGTTTCATAACCCTTCTCAACCTAGTTTTAAAGCCTATTTTTGGTTTAAGCAGTGACAAATCTCAATATGGAGATGGTACAAAACCAAATGGTTGGAAAGATATTTTTGTTCTTGCCCTTTTTCTTCTCCTTGCATGTGTTGCTTTTAGAGGCTGGCATGACTGAACTGATATTCTGCCAGAAACTGCAGTTCCAACTCCTATGCTGCTTGTGCAAGCATTGTCTGGTTCTTGTCTGTCTGAAGGGAGAGGCACAACAACATCATCAGTCAGAGCAGGATGAGCCTGTATTTCAAACGTTCAAGGATGCTACAGAGAAGTAGAATTGTGGAAGGGACAGTAACAACCAAATACATGGCGCTTGCTGTAATGGCCAAGTATTTCAGGGTAACAGCGATGCTCTGAAGTTTGTATTGATCCAGAGATGACATAAGACTTAGTTTTGAGGTAAACAAAAGAATTCCAATGGCAGCAAGCACCTTAGCACCAAAGCATCTATTTCTTTCTCTTTTTCTTTTTCCCCAAAATTGAGGGCTGGGAAGTTAGGCAAAGCTTGTTCCCCAACACCCAAACAAACCTCATCCAATAGGCATTTTTAGATTATTAAAAAGCAGCTATAAAATGTGCAAGAACTGTATGTACTGCTCTCAGGAATACAAACAGTTGTATTCAGACATTACACTTCCTGTCACTCTCAGTTTCTCCACCCCAGTGGAATGCTCCTGAGCCTTTCCAGACAGGAATGCAGATGGGAGACTAAAAGCTTTGTCACAGTTTCCCAAACAGCTAAAAAATATGCAGCAGCAACAGCCTTTCATAAGGAGGCAGATGTAGCAGTCACAGTGAAGAACTCTGCATAGGGAGAAATTCTTCCTCCAGGCAGTGTATCAAAATTTGGCATAATGAGAGCATTTTACCCTAATTATGCTTCCCCTCCACCCCTTCCCTTGCAGGAATCACCTCTTTAAACAGTATTCCTGTATGTAAGTACTACTTCATCTGATGATGTTCACTTTCACTGTAGGGATGCCTCTTGTAAGGAAATAGTCTCAAAGTATTTGGCTGAATTATATCTTCAGAGGTGCTTTGGATTTTTGCCATTTAGAGTAAGACACAAACTTCTCTTTAAATACAGGAAAAGCAGAATTGCTAAAGGTCTCTTTTAAGAGGACAAGGCTAATCACAGAATCATAGAATCATTTAGGTTAGAAAAGACCTTTAAGATCATCGAGTCCAGCCATAAACCTAACACTGCCAAATCCACCACTAAGCCATGTCCCTAAGTGCCACCAATCAATTGGAAATGTTCTTGTAAGAGGTCAAAAAGAACACGACAATCTTTTACAAGTATGTGAATTCTCTGTCCAGTTTTCCAGCATTGTGAGAGAATTCACTTCTCCTTAAAATGCAGCCAGACAGGTAAAAAGTTCAAGCTAGCCTTATCCAAACCAGTATTTCCAGGTGTGATCCAACACTGAGATAAGGAGCCTTGAAGATGTTACTAGCGTCTCCATTCTGTACACATCTATTTCAAGGCTTAAATCACCGCACTAAAGTGTCACATCAGTAGACACCTCAGCAACATTAACCAAAAAGAGCCCAAACAACCAGGACAAATGCAAAGGAGCAGACAGCATGCAGCCATGTAAGCATATATGCTGTTGGGATATAAAGAGAAATGGAAAGATTTGCTGAGCCATCACACTGACTTGAAAGGAAGCTGTTCATGCCAGCACATCAGCATCTCCATCCTTGATCTTTACATAGATGTACCTGCAGTCTTTCCCACCAGATCTGGCGGATGATCTCACGGCGTTCTGGTACAAGTTTATACTGGATAACCTCTTCCAGCTCTGACAGCATCTGGCAGGATACCATAGCCTGAAGGAAACAATCACATTCCATCCCAATCACTACAGAACAAATCTATAATTAAGGAACAGTATTTTGGCATCAAAATCTTAAGTACATATGCTGCCCAACAGGTAAAGGACAGACTGCTATATACTGGTATCTAGATGATGTGCTGATTCAAACTTCCTAAATGTCAATTCTTATTTCTTTGGGGTGGGGGTGGGCGGCTCACTTCACTGTTTAATTTGTCCCAAAGCTGCTCCTACAAAGTTGTATTTCTTATCTGATGAGCCATTTAGCTTGTGGGCCTACACAGGTCTTATGCTCGATACAAGCGCTACTCGGAAATGTTATGCAACTTCTAGAGACAGTCTGAAGCAGCAATGAGGAGAATGAAGGCTGAGAGTTAGACACTTACCCCATAGGCTCGACTGTAGCTCTCTCCTGCCATGGCAGTCAGCTCAGCATCTAGCAGATCTCTGGCTTTGTCAATGCACTGAAATAGAACAAGATATTGGGGCAAAGGTGGTATGTTTTATCTAGAGTCAACTGTTGGAACTGCTATTCATCTGTTCCATCTCATGAACAAAGCTGGCATTGTTCCCATTCTCCAACAAGAACTACGAAAGGATGTTATCAATAGAAAGAACTGACAGGAAAACAGTGTCCAGGGACAGGTATAGGGGAAGTCAAGGAGGATTCATTCATCACCTCTACAGTCTGAAGTTTGTCTTTCTACCAAATCAAAGTTTGCAGTATTTCTAATCCTGTTGTCATTGTAGAGATCATCGTTAATAACATTTATAGAGGAAAAGAGAAGTTCACATTTTAGTGTAAGAGAGTCGGTTACAAAAAAGCCTCAAGAAATGTCCCTTGATAATATACAATGATAGAAAATAGCTTTCACTGTTTTACGTAACCCAACAGGTTTTTATGGATTTCACAGGACAGCAAATTCCATTTCTCTTCCTCCAACTAAGACATGCTCTTCAAGCATGAAACAAATCCTGCTCTGGTTCCAGCCATTATATAATCTCTCATCTATAGTTTTTCCTGTTCAAAATGTTAAAGGTTAATCACAAACTCTACCCCTTTGAATGCCTGGCTAATTTTACTGTGCACATCACCCAGAAATCTATGTATGGGTTTTGACAGAGCAGACTGAGTTACTCCTTTATCTAAGTTGGCAAGCCAGCACAGAATTCTGAGAAATGGTACTTGAGCTTCCTTGGAAAGTAAACAACATGCTTCACATCTACAGCAAGGAAAAAGTCGCTCTGCAAATCTCCTCTGTGACAAACAAGAATACCAATATAGCTCTGTTTAATAGACTCATTCCCTGCCTTGATTTCTCATCTCAGTCTAAGGTTTAAGATTTATCACTGCTACCAGAAAAATTAGAGGAAAAGTTCTGGTACATGATATATATGAGCACTTCACTGAAATAGCTGCAACAGACAGAAGTGCACAGAACACCCATGAAGAATCTTCTGTGTGTCTTATACCATGAATGCCTTTTATCAAGCAGTGCCTTGTAGAATGGAACCTCTGCTGAGATAATCCTTGTGCACTGTCTGTCTAGAAAACAGACATAAAAATAAAGAAGCTTAAGAATGACTAAGGCATTCTTGCACTCTATAGCACTGGACCACTACTATCTGTACATATATTCACTGCTGTGTTTCTGGAAATACAAGATAAGCTCAATCACCAAGGCCTAATACATCAACAGAAAAAAAGGTTATTGGGCAGTTAATAGGTTATAGCCAACTGCTTTAAAACAGCATGTCTCTCCATGCAGCAGTATAGCCTAGTTCATCTTAAACTAGGTATTGGGAAGCCAACAAGGAAGATAATTACCTGCTGAGCCAGTGAGAAAAGGTCCTGATGAAGAGCCAGTACAGCCCTGTAGAAAGCACCATCATGGGTGTCCCTTGGGATCATGCAGGTATATTCTTCCATGCTATCCCACTGACCTGCAGAGACACAGATATCCTCAGTAATACAACAGCCTTCTCTGCAAGGTAAGAACAGAACTATGCTACAGTGCTTGGACATCAGCGACTAGGCCTGAATGCTGTGTGGTACTTCTACATTTAAGTCAGCTCTCCAACAGCTTGTCTTTGGCAGGGACAGTCTGTGTTATATACAGAAACTGTATGTATACATACACAGAAGAGTTATAGACAAGGAAAAACATAGGCATTTTTCTTCTAGGCAAATTGTTATCCTCATGGAAAAGGTTCTTGCATTCCTTGTGATGAAAAAGTTGAAATGCTGACATTTCCAGAACATTTGAATGAATTAGTGTCCCACAAAGCAAAAGATTACTTTTTCTCAGCAAAGCCTGGCAGACAGCAAGTGATTTATAAGCTTCTCTAGTAAATATCTGGCTATCAGGATAACCGATATTTGGACCATTTATAGATGTACTCCACTTAAGATTGTCTACTCAGCAGACACAACCTACCAAAACGCTCAGCAGATATTGTTTTGTAAATAAGAGTCTGCCACAAATCCGAGAAATTCCGTTAATCTCATTTCAAGTCTGAGCTATGTTCAATGTAAAACTAAGTACCAGGGACCAGTTAAACAACTGATATCTGCTCAGACCAATAAGGCAGTCTCTTTGATACTTGAGATCACACTGGGAGACCTTATGTAAATGTAGGTTTTCCAAAGGGCTTCAGTGTTGAATAACACTTACTTCATATCCCAACGTAAATAATTTTGTTCTTTGATTTTGCTGTTTCTTATATTTTGTTGTTCTGAAGTTTAAACCATCTGTGCTTCCACATTGTGGATTGTCATATACTACCACACAAGCATACATTACCTAGACCCCAGGCAGCAGCAGCAGCCATCCTAGCCATCTTAGCTTGAGTTTCATCATTGACCTGTGTCCACTTTTCACAGCATTGCTGGTGGAGCTGCCCCCTAAGAAGAATCCACAATTTCTGATCAGTGAAAAGCCTCTTCTAAGAATTCCGCCTTGTTAAACAACTACTTTCCACAGATAAGAAAACAACCAGCCCCATCGTTCTTTTTATATAGAGTGGAGAAGAGGCTTCTTCTCTGTCCAACTCAGACCCACTAGTCTGATGACAAATACTCTATCATCAGAAAATAATTTAAAGGCACACTATGCTTTGAAAACACAAATCCAGACAAAAGTTTGCATAGGCATAAAGTAATGCCTACTTTATGAACTGAACTGTCAATGCCAGTCTACAAATACAGGAAAAAAAAAACCATTCCCAAGAAGAAAACAAACCACCACCAAAAAAGGGATGGTTAAATTTTTTTGAAAGTGTCGGTACAAGGAACATATGATCTGAATAGCTTGTGCATGCCTCCTGCTATCAAACATTTTGGATAAACACATCATCAAGTTTGAAGACAGAAGCTAGAGAATCAATGCTGCTGTAACCTAGTATGAAGACTTATCACGGCAAGATCTCAGAGGGGATCTGAATCTTTTATCTCCAGTGGAGAGGAAGCATCAGGATTTTTTATATTATTTCTTTTAAATCAACTGTGAATGCTCCATTAATCAAACCAATTACTGTGGGTGTTGCAGTTCCAGAATTTCTCAGGCTGGATACTCTGTAGCAGTGGAATAGCTGCCAACTGCGAGGGAGGCCAACTTGCCTTCTCTACTGTCATCCTCTCCCCTCCCAAAAAGGAAGACGAGTTAGTCAAACAGAACCAATGGGCTGCCACAGGCAAGACAGTCATTCTGACAGCTTAATGGTCCAGGAGAAAAACAAAAATAAAAAAACCCAAAAATACCCCCCACCACACCAAACACACACACACGCACAAAAAAACCCCCAAAACACCAAAACCAAGCCAAACCCAGCAACAGCAGTAAATCAGGACCTCACAGATGCTAATGAAGGAGTATGGCTCTTGCAGAGATAACTACATCAGGAGAAAAATGGCTAAGAATATTTTGGCTGTACTTTCAAAATGTCACTGCACAGAGTACTGAAATAATGATGCTGCGTAGTATCAGTTCTAGATTAACTGTCATATTCTGCCAGACTCCAGCACTACAAATAGTCAAGTTGAACACTACTGAAGAATATCAGCAGCCAAACCATGGAATCCTCAGTCTCAGGATGATGTCTCTATAGTCAGTTGCAAGGCAGCAGACAGCACTTTGCAAAGGCACTTCTGAATTGTAAAAAACATATGCATAGAGACAGAGTGCAGTTCCACAACAGCAAGCACACAGATCTTTGTGAGACTGTGATTGCTCTCATCACTACAGACTACCAACAGATGCACAACATCTAGCTCCAACAGAAGAAAAGCATCCTTTTGTAATATATTTGTCACCGATATGTGAAGAAGCAGGAGGTTCAGAAAGGACACTTTACACAAATACATGTCCTGCAGGAGGGAGAAATTCCGTAAATGCCTGGTGGGAACTGCCTACTCCTAGAAAAGATGATTGAGAAACGCTCAGTAAGAGGATCTGTCTTTCCCACTGAAAAAGCTATGCCCAATATGCCTCACCCTCATCTAGAAATAAAAAGGGCAGAAAAATGCTGTCAGAATCAGGTTTCTCAAACAGCTCAGTTTCTCTAATAGTAAAATGACTTTATTGAAGAGGAATCTCTTTACTGTGTGCCATCCCATGGGTTCACGTCAGGACCCATCAGGAGAGAGCTCTAGTGACATGAAAAGTTCAGTAGCAAGGCGGAACCTGGACCAAATCACATATGCCCCTGGGTAGAACTGCATGCTACAGTGCACAGGATGCCTTCTCCAATTATCTTCTTTGAATTGAAGTGAACAGGGAGAAAAACAGAAGCCCCTAGTTAACTAGCAAGCTATAAGTCACTACCAGCTCACCCTCTCACAAAAACGGACTCTAATCAGTTACATGTTGACAGTACACATTTAACACTGGGTTTGAAATACCAAATGTCCACAAAGACAATGCTTAATGAATGCTAAAAAGAGTAATAATGAAAAACGCAGCCATCTACAAGATGGGCAAAAGGGTTGTAAAGTGGGAGTAATTTATTTGGCATAATCTTACACCCAGGTGACTACTGGGAAGCAGACAATTTCACTAACAGTTGTGCAAAAGACCATGCATTCTGGATAGGCACAGGCTGACCATGAATAAATACAGAAAACTCTCATGTTTTAATCAGAGCTTAAAAAGGAGGGCCACAACAAGCTCCTTTTATGATTGTTTTTGACAAGTGCTGCCAGTTAATGTTTCGTGAGAGGTCCCCTCTATTTACAATTTCTTTCTCTGTTACAGATGGGGTTGATCTGACCATAAGACTGCAGATTCTCTTTCAGGGAGACCTTAACTTATCAGATGGCCCGTCCCAAAAGGCTTAGAGATGTTATTACCAATTCTGACTTCAATGAACAAAGTGAGAAGTCGCTGGAAATACTCAAACTATTAAGCAAGCAGGAGTAAATAGAAATTCAGGCAAAAAAAATTTCATTTGGATGACAGCATCCAGAGAAGAGTTAGGCACCATTTTTAAAGGCAACATTTCCTCAGTCTTCAGGCATTCCCCTCTTACCATTCACCAAGGGCTTCCAAGCAACGCATCCGTCCTAGCATCAGCTCAGGATCATCTTTGTTTGTGTCCATCTTCTTGTCATAGGCCACCAGAGCATCTTCCCATTCATGAAGTTTTTCATACCAGGTAGCTTGAATTTCCTATGGTGGGAAAAAAAAATTCAGAATAAATAGCGGGATTAATATTCACCATTCTATATTAACTACTGCAGCTTTTCCCCCAAAAAATCTGTGTCTATGGTGGTCACTTAGCCCTTTTTCATTCCAAATATCCTCATGGACTTCTACAATACAGAGAAAAGCCTTGAGCTAGTGCAAAACCAGGAACCTGCTTAACCTGCACAGAAATGAATTCAGGTTTACCAGAGGGATCAATCCAACATCATCCCCCTATGCAGTGCCGCTGAAATACTAGCTCAGTAGCTGGTGCTTTCCTTTTAGGAGAGGGGGAGTGAGCAAAATAGGATAAAGGGTAAATCTATAAAACATTCCACTTCCCATTGTTGCACATGCTTGCATTTAAACAAGAACAGTCCTGTGTTCAGGAATGGAGTGACTAACTGGGGAAAAAAACCCCCAACAAATCCAAAAAGCACACTGTGCATCTGGCTACTTCTAGGCCATTTTTTAATACAGCAGGTAGTATGATGTTGGTGTCCAATCATAGCCCTCACAGGGAAAGGCTGTGGTTTGTAACAAAGACTTTAAAAGTAAGCCAAGCAGTGATCCTTATCAGCTGCACAAACTTTTCTTCAGTCTTTGTTTCTAGATTTTGTTTCTAATTTTCAAGAAATAAAATGCATTAATATTTTTTCCATGCTTATCCCTGCCAATGTTTATCTGCTCAGTCCTTGGCAGTTCATGTCTTGACATAGGCTGCAGAATAGGTTCTTTTCCCAGCCCTGTGGGCAGGGTCGGTATAAACCATTATACCATTATACCAGTATAAACCTTTTATATAAAGGTTCCATTTAGGATGTTTATATACTAGCCCCTTAACTTCTCAGCTCAGTCATAATATTTCAAGTTCCTGTAAGTAGAGCTCACAGGTCCTCTTACTTTCTTTCCACTGCCTATTGTGGCAAACTCTGTGTTTTGAACTACATTTACTGCTAGAACTACATTACTGCTAAAGAGTGAGGTCAGAATTAGGTAACGTAGAGCTTTGCTCAATCCACCCAAGGAATCATAAGAAGCTGCAAAGATGTTCTGAAGACCATACTTCTCCCAGAAAGGGCTTCTTTTCCAGTCTAGGTCAAAACCACACATAATCCTACACCAGAGGAATTCCACCATTTTGTGCTTATACCTGTTCTCACTTTCTAGTGGTTCCTAATGAAAGAGGCTAGTCTACTGTGCTTCCAGGGCTGCCTTCCCTTTCCCAATCACTCTAAGGCACTGCAAAAATTATGACTGCAAAATCATCTTTTTAACAGACTAGAACTGGCAGGAGAGCACAGATGCTTTAGTCCCTGAACACAAATTAAATGCTTATAAGGAAGACAGGAAGAAAGGTAAGTCACGCAGAGAAAGACAGAGAACAAATACAGAATGGGGTTATTTTATTTCTATGAGCAGTCAAAATTGCAAGGGACTGGCTAATCTGCTATTCTAAATAATATCTGTGAACTCCCTGACAGGTTCACCTGCCTCCCGGATGAGAGAGGCTAGATGCACAACTTCCATCAAATCCTTACCTGGAAGGTGTTGATGAAGTTTCTCAAAAACCCTCAAGCATTTAAAGCTTAGAACAGGAACTTACTCCCTCCCTTCCCAGCTTCTTCTAAATAAAATGACTTATTTTGTCAAGTTGCAAGTTTCCCACAGCTGCATTTACTGTCAATGATAGCTGCTAAATTCTCCTCCAAATCAGGTTCCTGCACAAGTTCTTGCAGCCTTCCCCAGTTATTTTACCTGTATGCAGTGTGTGCAATATACAGCTAAGTACACAGTATACATTCCCATAGGCAGCAAAGCACCTTCAGTATGAACGAGGCAATATTATAAGTGGGCACAGAACCTCAACGTGATTGATTGAAAAAAAAAAAAAACCAAACAAAACCACCACCACCACACACACACACAAAAAACAACTCTACAAAAACCATGAAAACATAAGAAATGAAGAAGAGAGTTATCCAGCAGGACTCACCAGCTCCCCAAAGTGCTTCATGGCATATTCCAGTACCCCAGCAGCTGCTTCTGGCTGTTGCAGTTTATTGTTAATGCTGAAAACGCAGGAAGAGAAAGACCATTTAACACAGTTGGCCATTATTACGGGCTGGTATGAGCTTCTGCTTGATAATACCAAGCTCTATAATTTAGAAATACCAATGGAACACCCTCCTTTTTCTTTAAAACTTTCAAGTGAATGATTAGACTACATACGACACACAATGACTACATATTTGCAAAACAATAGATGCACACATATTCTCTGCGCATATTCTCAAGACTTGTTACACAAAACAGTGATTGTATATGATTATCAATTCTAAATAGCAGCCTGCATAGGCAGAATAATAGTTGCCAACAGTTTGAAAGGCATCATTTCTCAAACAGAGAAATGCACTTATTAAGAGCTTTACAGTACTGATTTTTTCCCCTTTCTCTTCAACAGACCACCAACTCCTTTAAAAATCAGAGTAGAGATTTTAATGCTCCAGGAAACAATCTACATCATTAGCACAGTTGACAAATGTCACCAGGAACACACCTGCTGACTTCACAAAAAGCTTGCAGCCCTACTTTCAGTCTCATGTTTCATATAATGCCTCTGCACTGGTACTAACCAGTACTGGTGCTCCTCTTTTGCTGGTTTTCGAGAACATATCAGAAACTCCTGTTATCACAACCAGTCCTCATTCTGTACCAGTGAGGCACCTTGCTTTGCAAGGGCAGCTGAATTTTGTGAAGCACAAGCAAATAGGCTACTCACGAGCCTGGTTCTCCAGTTCAGCAACATGATGTACAGTTATTCTCTTAAATCATTTCTATTTCACATTGGTTTCCTAATCTTACTATCAGAAATGGCTCTGTCTCCAGACTGGTGCTTGGTGATCAGTGCTTTTGCTAAACCCCAATTTAATGATGAAATAAACTTTTTATGAAGCTCCTGCTATTTTATAAAGCTTATTTACGAACAGTCTCTGGTTCATTCAGAGGAGAGTCTCTGCTCTCCTCTTTCCCTAGTGGTGCTGGAGAACAAGAAGTGCAAGTTTTTCAAAGCAGTATCACAACACCTAAGCATGCTACAACACAACCTACAGTTCAATATTAATACTAGTTAACATTTGGAATGGAAACAGCATAACCTAATAAAGCAAAACATGTCAACTGAGAGCAACGCAAAGCGACTTTTCATGGTCTTTGGATATGCTGCTGTAGATATAGGGAGCTTTCAGAAATGTCCCTTTCTTGCCTGCTATCATCAGAATAATTGTGTATTTTCCCCCCCCTATGAGAGGCCTGTCGATCAGTAAGAGACAAGGAAATCTATAGCATTAAAGGGAGTACTCTGAACAGATGAAAGTCAGAAAATTTTCAAATGAGTGCTGTATTTCTCCTGTCTGTGGAAGCTTCCTTTCCTGACAACTAAAGAACCAAGCTCCTAGACACACTTTGGATATCTGGGAAGGTCAAGTAGAATACTCTTGGAAATAGGACCTCAGAATTGCTTGAGCTCAAATCAGATTTAGTCAGGCTAAGAATGCACCATAATCACAGTTCAAGACAACACGCACCCAAAAATGGGAAGCACCTGAAATACATCCATGCCTCTTTTTAGCCAGATGGTCAAAGAACATACTACCTCTATGCTTCCCGAAGGAAAGCTAGGCAGCAGTGCCTCATAAAAGTGATAAATGGCTGTCACATTTCATATCCTGATGATTTAAAGAGCCATTGGCAGACACATCACTTCCAGCATGTCAGACACTTAATTACTTCCAACTTATCTTTCTTGTCAATGCTTCCTGACAAAATTGGCCGTTATCTTTTATTCTTCAACAATTAGCACTGCTCTTTTGCTGATGCTCCCTGGTGCACTCAATCACTCTTTTTTTGTTTCGTACTTTTTCGGCTGTCCAAAGCAGAATTAAATGTTTCAAGCTGTCTATGGCTAGGTTTAAGCAAAGGGAGGGGAAGAAGGGAAGGGGAAGTAGAAAGACTTTGATTTAAAAGAATACACAGCAGTAGATATAATACTGCGTTGTCATTGTTAATCATAAATTACTCTCTTGTAACAAATGATCTAGTCCACACAGTGAGTAAAGACAGGTAATTTTGTGGACTGTCAGTGGATAAGCCACTGACTGGGAAATCTCCTGTCAATTATTTCATGTTTTCATGTACCACATTAAAATAGTGTATACACAAAATGGCGGGGGGGGGCCCAACAACATTCACTGCTTTGGCAGAAATAGACCTAAACACAGAGAAATACGACTATCAGGAAGAGTACAAAAATCCCTCCAGAGCAAGACTCATGCATCAAACTGGGCTTTATTAATATGGCTGAACGTTCACTGACTTATTTCTTCAGAGTAATAAAACCTTGGTAATCACTGCATCGTTTTGCTATTCAGTTTTACAAGCTAAGGGAAAAACAGTTGTGTGTGGATTAAGTTCTGATCTTGTGTTTTGGAGGTTTTCTTGTTTGTTTTGAAAGACCTCAGATTTCTGCTTTTTCTCATCTGCTGGATTCAGTGTGCTCTGAGCATTGGAAGTATATTAACAGTTCCCAGAAAAATCACTGCTACCACAGCTGACTGGAATATGTTTTCAACAGGCCCACAACTCTCTGCATACAAATTCTCTGAGAGTGGGCCTGCAGATTGTACTTCTCTTGGAAAAGCATTTCCACATGGAGTCCTGTTAACACATTCAAAATACATGTTTAGAAATCATGGCATTCTGGTGCTTCCCTACCCTTTCACCTTCCTACCATTAAGGCATTGTCCCTCTCCCTGCAGATCTGATGAGGCCTGTGCTCAGGCAGAATCTCCTTAAATTTTGTAACACTCTTAAAGCACTACAGAGCTGTTTTCTAGTTATCGTTCTGGAGACCAGACAGAATGAACAACACTACAGAAAAGCATCCAGGCACACAGAAGAGGCCCTGAAGGGCTAATATTCCAGCCAGGCAGACTTACTTGCCAGGGAGTTTTAGTCACAGCGTTGCTGCGGAAATCAGGGCAGTTCACTGGATTAGAATCAGGGGGATAGAGTTCCCCTTGTATCTAGAAAAAGATAACTACAAAATCTTTCTGGATTAAAGAAGAAGGTGGGAAAACATCTCTCAAGATAGAAACAATGCTGCTGGCTAACTCAGCAGACAGTAACTTAAGTCTTTGTTTACTGGGTGGTGTCCTTGCAGTTGTTCCTAATTCAGGATAATATGAAGTTTAATATTAACGGTGAAGATCAATTGTTCTCCATATCCACTGAGCACCAAGGGCAGAACATCTTCATCTGTTCATTTTTGTTTAGAAGCTAGAAAAAAGCCACCCTTACCACCTACTTTACTTGAAGGCTCAGCAGCAGGCCATAACAGATGACTACCGTGTCTCCTTACTTGGAAGTTTTTAGGTATAGGTTTGGTAGGCCATAGGTTATACACGTCATCTTCAGTAAGGGCCTAGGTATTCAGCTGTGCTGCTTGGTATGGACTGGCAGAGTCTTCCAGTATTAATGCTCAAGTAAAATATTTCAAAATTATGTATTTTAAATGCCACATGTACATACATAAAATCTTCTGGAACTATTTCAAGACAGAGCTGTCCTCGTGTTTGCAGGTAGACTATTAAAATGGGAGTCCACAGAAATAACAAGATTGCCTAAGTCATATCAACAAGATTGATATAGTTTGAACTAATGTACTAATTTCACTGTTTAATACCCACCATTTGATTTCACATCTTATGCAATAAACAGTAATTAGAAGAAACAACAAAACAACATTAAGATCCTTACACTTTCCTTCAAAATGAGGATTAATTAATTGCAAAACTGATTTTCATCAATGAAGTATTGTATGAGTTTGGCTCACCTGGACTCACTGCATCATTACATAATGCAGTACAGTAGAATTAAAATTTATGTCATTCACAATAACAAAAGCATTAATTCCTATATTCCGAGTGCACAATCCTCAGCAGCTGTAAGGGGCAGGTGGATAAGGAAATGAGACTGGCACAGAAAGCTTTGTGAGAAGACAGTTAAATCCAAGAGTATAGATAATTTTTCCCCCGTTTATTAATCAATATCTGCACCGTAGCCAGGATAATATCCAATCCTCCTGTCCAACTCTAATCTATTTGTAGCACTTGATCATGATGAGTGGGATATTAAAATGTGACAAGCCTTCTGGTGAAAAACATTTTGTAGGGATGGAATGACATAGTAATTGGAGAAAGTGACTACCCTTGGCAAACGCCCTGATACAAAAATCTTGGACAAAAATCTTACATCTTTGAATTTTATTAGTAGTGAAAAGTTACATAAACCTACTGTTTGATTATTAAGATATCAAACCAAAATGCAAGTCTTAGATGTGCAAAGGACTAAAATGTAGCACACTGAGCTAGAATCACAAAAAAGGACACTATTAAAGAGAAATATACTCCTATTGCTTGTATATTATAAAGGCTATTTAAACAGAAACCAGACATGAACTGGGAATGAAAAACAACTTTCCTGTCTTCAGCAGGAAGAGCACTCAAATGATGAGCTTTTCTCCTCCACAAACCCCAGGCATAAATGTTTAATGTTTAATAGAAATATTCTTTTATACAATGCTGGGAGCTTTCCAGTCTTCCATTATCTTCAAGGCTCTCTAACAATATTCTCTGTCACTCAAAATATATTAAATTTTGAAGAACTCAGAAGTAAGAGACTGGACCCTTCCCTATCTTCCCATAGGAACGAAAAGCTTTCTTTTAACAGAGCCTTTTCAGAAGATCCCAAGCCTACCTGTGAGGGAACACACACATTTCCTATTGCCAGAAAGCATCTCAAAATTTGGTAGAGAAACCTTATTTTTGCAATAAAGCAGCTTGTGTGTGAAGTCTAGGCAAGAAGCCAAACTCTTCTTTTTTTTTTTTAGTCTCCCCAAGTTTGTTTAAAAAGCTCTTCTATGTAACAGATTTTACCAACCTAGTCAGCCTGTTTTTCCTTCTGAAGAAGTGCTGAGTGCTTCTGGGATTAGAAGTGGAAGGCACTGCTACTTTGTGGATACTTTGGGGAACAGATAATCCTCTGGCACAAGGAATTGGCTTTGTTGGCCAGTTTCCCCAATTCTACAGTTTATTTGTATTCAGGCATCCCCGAGTCCTTGATTCAACAAACCTCAGAAAACAACCAATTGCCCCCCAAACAACTCCAAAAACCAAGGCATTTCCATCATGCCACTAAAAATTATTCCCATGCTGGGAACAAATATGTTTGAGAAACCAGTATCAGCAAAGAGCTGTTTTCAATAAACAGTTATCAGCAAAGAGCTGTTTTCAATAAACAGTTGTGATGATTGACTGCTTACAGGCCAGAGCAGCAGCCCCTTCAGCTTTTCACAGCAAGGCCGCACCACATTGCTCACAGGCATTAAAATCGGCCAAATTCCCAATCTGGATATAAATGCTTGCAAATTAAATAAAAACATTCATGAGCTTTGAAAGGAAAAGCAGTGAAAACCATTACAATAAAATTCTTAGCCAGCCCTGCTGCTCAGCCTGCAAAAGGTTTTCTATCACCTATTCTTTTTATTAACCAGATTCAGTAAAGACAGAGAAGAAAAATTGCCAATGAAGATATTTAGCAGAAAAAGGTGAAACAGAGCCAGAGTCTTTGTGTATTGGTTATGCAAAGGAAGGACACATTAAATAAAAAATAAATAACAAATTATTGTAGGAAGTATCAGTGTTTTGTTTCTCATTAGGCCCTCTCACTTTTTCCATCTGTTCCTATATAACTTCAGAGATTTACAATAATTATTGGCAGTAGACAACAATTTTATTTGACTTTACTAGGGATTTAGTCATTACTGTAAAGCTATAGCAGAGTGAATGTTAGAACATTTACGAGCATCTCCAAAGCCAGAGGTGAACAGTGTCACACTTCCTGGGAGGGGAAAGCAGTATTTCACAGAGCTTCGACAAAGTGTGGACTCCTGTGATCTGCCAGCAGAGAGCTGATGAGAGCCTTTGCCGTCTCAGCGAGCACTAGGAATGCTAGATTTGAAGCATTTGCTGGATGCACATTAAGGGTTTTGCAATGACTGGCTACCAAATAAATAGCCACAGGGCACTGAGCTTTTCTTCTTGACTCAGCTTCATATACACCTGCCAGAACAGCTTCCCAGAGAAGGTAGTCATTTAAACCCACCTCTGATTTAATCTGGCCCTCCAGGGACAAGAGATATCTGGTTCTAATCGAGTAATACTAATATACTTGAATTTGGTAACATCTACCAACATTATAAGCACAGGGTACATACTAACTGCAACCATATTTAGACTAAATTCTCCCAACCACTTCAAACCTACATCGTTAACAAAGTCAAAAAGGATTTGCCTCATGTTCTTGACTTTAGGATCTCATCTTTTTAGCTACCATGTAGCAGAATATTTCCACATACAAAACACAATGGAGGAAAACTAGGGCGATGTATTTCAGACCAAATGATACTTGATTTTTCTAACAGTATTGGGGGAAAGAAAAAAATACGACTAGGACCCACTCAGTAATCACAGAACTAGTTTCTCCCTAGCTATGCCTAAAACTATGCCTCTTTCCAAAATATAACAGGATCCTGAATTCAAGTTTTAACTACACCAGTACATAACAGTGGGACAGTTTCCTACAGACTGTCAACTTCTACAGCTGATCTAATCTGGCAATGACTAGCATCAGTAGCTGTTGCTGCCTAAGTGACTACACTCAGTTCTCCATGCAACAGAGAAAGATTCATCTTTCAAATACTCATAAAGAAGTCAAATTCCATTAAGACTAAGGTCTCTGCCAAGAGAGATCTGTCTGCCCAAATCTCTCTTAATGCTTCCTCAAAAGTAATGACAGATGGGAAGATTTGTGCTCTTTTCCATTCCTGCATAACATGTCTGTTGTCACTCCCTTACACAGAACAAAGTGAGGAAACAAAGTAGTATTATCTCCGTTTTAAAATGGGTAAATCAAAGTATGCAAAAGAAAGATGGCTTGCATTAGGATACACAAATCAGAGGCTGAACCCAAAATAAAACCCTGGCTGTCTCATTTCCAATTAGATACTCCAGTTTAGAGAGAGGATTTGGAGGCCCTTCTGCACTCTTTCGTAACATCTGTGTGCAACAGATAGTTTGGCTGAATCCTGGATCCTTCGAAAATTTGTATCAAGAGGGAATGCATGGACCTACAAGTGGCTCCCCTCTTCCACACCTGCCTCTCATGATGTGAGTGTGTGTGAAATTCAGACCGTACAAGACAGATAGAAGAGTTACAGTGAGTGAGAGCAGCAGCAGAATGGATCGAAGACCTATGTAACACAATGGGGGTGTTAGCAGGGTGGCTTTTTGGGGTGGAGAAGCCAGAGACTGGCCTGTTCTATTCTTTGTTCCAACTTCGACAAAAACACGTTTCTCATCACAGGAAGCCTGAGAAGAATTTGCCCCTGGGAATGACAGAAGCTCCAGCTGGAAGAGGGCTCAGACAGGATTAGAGGCAGAACAAAAAGGTCAGGCTTTCATCCGTGTGCAGTGGCACTTTCTGGTCTGAAGTATAAAAAGCAATTTTGCTATGGAAGGTTTCTGGAATGTCCATGACAGAAACATGACTGAAGCCTACGGTCTGCTGTGCAGGTATCCTCAGTACTTTAATCAAATTGTACTTGCCTATCTCTGGCAATGTCTCAGGTCACCAATACCACACAGTAGCCTCACCAGCTGGTACTACAGTGGTTTCTGCCCCAAGTACACCACACAAGCCATCACCACAACAAAACTCAAGACACTCACGTTGCCTGTTTGGAGGTGTCTAATTCTGACCTCCTCCAAAAGATCCCCTCTTCCTCCTCTAAGAAAATTCAGGTTTACAAAACATCTGTATTCATATTCTACCCCTTCAGTGCTTTGATACTTTCATCTTCCTAAATCTTTGCACCCTGTGGGGTCTCTCATTATTGTTTTGCAGAAAAACTATTAGCCAGCTGTGGTGCAAGTCAGAGGCAGAAATAAAGCATCTAGCAACAAGTGTAACAAAGCTAGGAGGAAGAGCAACTGCACTTCCTATTACTCTAAAAGTGGATGTCAGATCAGCAAGGCTTCTCTAATCTTTTCTAATTAAGCAGAAATCCTGCAGCCACTTTGGATCAGCAAAAGAAGTCTAGATGGGATAGCATGTCTCAGTTGGGTTTGTCCTCATTTTCTTTGTTAAAGGAGCAAGATTAGCTTTCTTTTGTTTTCTTGGACACCAAGAAGGTTTAATGGCATTTACCCCAGAAGCAGATACATGAGCTATTTACTCCTTCATTTGCATCTTATCTCTGCCAGTTACCCCAATCAGAAACTTAGCAGGAAGATGCAAGAACCCACCTGTTGGGCAATTACAGAGCAGCTGGCCTGTGGAGAAACAACTTATCCGTAAGGATCTAGAACAAAAGTTGCAGACCTTTCGCAAAAGGCTGCACCATTGCTGAAACAGCTCTACTTTGGGATCAAACAGCTATAATCAACTTTTGAACTGTTAAAAGATATAAAAGAGGAGACTGAAAGTCACTATCTCAGCCAGCTGATACTCGACCTACGCTCTGAATGTCTAAAGATTGAAGATTTACTCTTAAACCTACACTTTATGTTACTGTGTACATTTTAATTACCCATAGATTTTCCTCTCTTAAAATCCTGTTAATAAACTGGCCTCCGTAATACTGGAGCTAGACGAATCACATTGCCTGTAAAAAACCCATCTCCTGTCAGTTTTAAGTAGACTGTCTTTCTGCATTGCTTAATGTCCTTTTGCTTGTCCCCTGTGAGTAAACAGAGGCATGGGTTTTGACTCTCATTTTGCAGACTTCTTTCCATCCCACCCTCAGATATCTCATCTTTAAGAAGAACAGCACCAAATTCTACAAAACAAATAGTGCAGAGACACCAGAGTCCAGAGAGAGCAGGATTAGATGCTGAACTGATGAATTTGCTAAAATATCATCTAAATTAAGAAATATTGCAAGCATAGAGTTATGCCCTACAATTTCTGGGGAATGTATTAGTAGGACTTGTTGCAGCTAGGGCTGGCTACCTGCTAGGAAGATAACCTTCCTTGAACTTTTATAAACTCATCCTGTTTGGACAGCCTTTTCACATTCTGGACCTTTAATGCTCTGATGTTATTGAAGTGCCAGAACTAGTCACTGAGAGGGCTACAATCCAATAGGCAATAATTGCAGGAAACTCATTTCCTAGCTGTCTCCCACACCCCTTTCAAGACAGAACTGAGTGAAGTCTCTCCTGCTCTCCCCAACCTTTCTTGGCCGAAACCTGTTCCAATTTCACCCTGTAAACACCTGATATGAACAGATGAACTGGGAGGGGCCAGAAAGCTCTTCATAACTTCAGGGGGGTGGAGGTAAATGGAAAAATAGTATATAAGATGCTTTGAGACAGACTTCCAAAGTGCATAGACTCTGACAGGAGGGGTCTGAAAAAAAGCTACTTCTTCAGGCTCCACCTTCAGAGACTCACTTCATTGGAAGAAAGCTAGGTACCAGTCTGCTGTAGCACTTGCAGAAAGTTTCATACCTACCCCAGCTGCATTCAGACTACCCGCAGTCAGCTGGAAGTTTTCTGTTGCTGTAAGCAAAAATGCCAGCAAGATTCACTGCTCAGCTGGCATGGGTCTGCATTGTCACTGTGTCTATGGCAATCTATCCAGCACTGCTGCAGAAGCCTCCTAAAAGGAGAACAATCAATGGCAACACACAGTCCAGGATGACAGGCTGCTGCGATGAGATTAAGGAGCTCAAGTTGCAAGTAGCCAACCTGAGCAGAATGCTGCAGGAGCTGAGCAAGAAGCAGCAAGGTGACTGGGCGAACGTGGTCATGCAGGTGATGGAACTGGAAGGGAGCACCAAGCAGATGGAGTCCCGCCTCATTGATGCTGAGAGCAAATACTCCGAAATGAACAACCAGATAGATATCATGCAACTCCAGGCAGCTCAGACGGTCACACAAACTTCAGCTGGTAAGAAGGGAGTCACCAAGCTCCCAGATACACCTCTTAATGCACAAAATGAACTAATGACTAGTTCTTAATGCTAGCATGTCCCACTAATGTGATTAGCAAGTATGCATACTGAATACTTCTGCTTATAGTACTTCTGTAGGCAGGCGATCCTGAGAAAACTAGTTTGAATTTATCTGTCAAAAGTCCAAAGATCCAGCTGTATTTGAATATCTGTATGTCTGTTATCAGGGAGTGGAAAAACTGAACAGGTACTGAATTTGTACGGTGAGGAACTCAGTCTAACATTTCATTTTCTGACCACTACAGTACCAATCCAAAAAGAAAGGGAGCTGGCTTCATCAGGGAATGGCTCTGGCAGTAATATCCTCTGAGTTCACAGTGCTGACAGGGGACTAGAAGTTGGTAAAACAATTAGAAATGCTCTTCAAGCATTACTGGGTATTTGTAATTGTATCTTTATGACTCTCTCTGAACCAGAGTAAAAAAAGTGATTCATTATTTGAATGATAATTCTCAAAAATTCAAGGCTATAGATTATGCAAGATGCAAACTGTGATATAAGCCTAGCCAGAACACAGTTAAATTGTTCCAAATTCTCTCCTCCCTGAAGGAAAATTTCACTGCACACAGTGATTGCACAGGCCTGTACTAAACATGGAATGCAGGTGCATTTTGTAGGTCAGCTACTTGTAAAGCCAATTCTAGAAGAAAGTGTCATTTTTGTTGACTTTTCTCTTAACATGAAATTCACCACAACAAGCTTAAAACTTCCTTAAAAAGAGACTGCTGTTGTCTGGGATGACTGGGTTTGCCAAAAGACTTTGTTTGGATTTTTTTTTTTTTTTAATGCAAAGGAAAAACTTCTAAGTCTATTTACTAAATTCTTCTTACAAAAAGTTCCACTTGGCTAGTTTTGACACACCACTGTTTACAGTAGGTCTTAAACAACAGTTTTACCATAATGAATCTCTTTGGAGCTGTAGTAAAGGTTTGGAAAAAAATACAATAACACAGAAGAAACTGGCCCAGAAGGTATTTAAAACAGATACATCTCACCTCACCAGGTAAGAGACATTTAGTCTGTACTAAATTGAAAACTGTCAGAATGGATAAAGTCTTGCTTCAGCTAGTTTATCTTCCTCAGAAGAATAGCTGTGCATTTTACCATCTTCAAGTCAGCTCCTGCACAGGGAGGAAAGGAGGCTTGCAGAGACTGATAGATCGACTGCAGCTAAAAGCCACCATCCCTGTCACAGGCTCTAGTGCAAGAAGTGCTGAGCAAATATGCCTCATGCGCAAACTTAGCTAACCTGTTCAAGCACACAATCAAAACAGGCATCTGGCAGCGGGTCTAGCCATTCTATTAGATAAGCCTTTATTATTTGGGAGGGGGACAGCAAATGTATACCTTTTTACCTTCCAGCACAGACACATACAATAAGCAATGTGAAAAGGAAGCAGAGATGTTTCTTTGGATAGGAGAGGTAAAAAAACCCCCCAAAACAAGCAAAACACACACACACACACAAAAACAAACAAACCAAAAAACCCCACAAAACAAAACAAAAAAACCCTGCACAAAAAAACCCATCACAAAGTCCCCATGCTACAACCTCTTTTTCCAATGCATGTATTATCAAAACTAAACCATTTCAGGAAAACATTAGACTTGTGGGAAGTCTTCTTCACTTAATTACTCCTTGTATTACAAACTAAGCTTTACAGAAACCACACTTACAGGGAAGTTCTTCTTGCTGTTCAGATTCTTACTTTCTGGTTCTGATTCAAGTAGATGCTGTCTATGACTGCTCATCACTTTACCAGAGGAACTACCGAATCTCTGGTGTTTACAAGCTACCTTCTGATGAATTTCTGGGGAGTCCAGATCTGGAGGTAAGGATGTCAAGTGCACAATGTATATTACATGTCTTTCAAATATAATCAAGAAATACTTATCTACCACAGAGATGAAAAGAGCACATACTGAGTTATGATACCCTGCACTTTGAATCAGCATCTTTATGTAGGCAAACTTCAAGGAAGCAAAGAGTGTACGTTTAAGAGGGAAAACAGAAAGAGGGTTCATTTAATAATTTTTTTCCATGACTTTTAAACAAAATAGGGATTTCTTCAAGTTCTGAAATATGGAACAATGTCTTGTCTTGTGCTGAGAGAATTGAACCTTCTTAAGTCTACTGACAAGTAAACACTGCCTTTTTTCCTGTTCTAGGTGTTCTGTGACATGGAGACAGATGGAGGTGGCTGGACTATCATCCAAAGACGTAAAGTTGGTTTGACATCTTTCAATAGGGACTGGAAACAATACAGGGAAGGATTTGGCAATATTCGGGGAGATTTTTGGCTGGGAAATGAAAATATCTACCGACTTTCAAGACGCCCCACTGTTCTGCGAGTAGAGTTGGAGGTAATTAATAAGGTCTCAATTTCAGCAGCAAAAGATTTTTTTGTACAAAGTTATTCTCTAGTAGCAGATACCGTCTCCTATCTCTATAGATACATTCAAGGACAAGACAGAATTATGTTCTCCAGCAAGCAAGGTCAGTAGGACAACCTTATGTCTGCACACATATTGCGTCTTAGGCAACGTGTGGGGCTCTAGAAAATCCTGTGGAACCCACTGCAGACAGAGATCAAACTGCTGACCACCCCAGATTTAAAGATTCACAGAGATGTCCCGTAAAGTTTTAAAGACTCTGAGTCTTCTCCTTTTGCAGCACTTCCTTCCAGCCTGTGTACAAAAGAGTTTGCATTGTATTACCGCAAAACAATTTCTACAGTCTACTAAAGGCTTGGGTTTGACTTAGACTAGTTTATAGCTGGTACAATAGCTTTAAAGGATGGGATATGTATAATGGAAAAAGTGAGCTGAAAGGCTTTATATCTAAAAGTCACTCTTTCAGAGAGGAAAAAAAATTACTTGAGACAGCACACTATGAGACAAGGATATCGAATCACCAGGTTGCTGCACACCAGGTTTCCATACATATTGTTTAATACCAGTGCAGATAAGACTTGGAAATATGATGCTTTGCTCTGGAAAGTTTGTTTGCCTTAACAGATAAGTTTCTGCAGTCTGAGACAGAAAAAAACTCATGAAAAATCTAGGACTCAGAAAAGTTATGCAACATGCACTGTACATAACCATGGATGGGTGAGTCTTTTCATAACTTCTAATAGGACCTATTTCTTCTTCATTGTTCTGTGGCAGGACTGGGAAGGTAACATACGCTATGCACAATATAAGCAATTCACCCTGAGCAACGAAATAAATAGCTATCGTCTTTTTGTGGGTAACTACACTGGCAACACAGGGCGTGATTCCCTAAGGTACCACAACAACACAGCCTTCAGCACGAAGGACAAGGACAATGACAAGTGCGTGGATGACTGTGCCCAGTTCCGTAAAGGTAAAATATGCATAAACACCTTCCTGTCCTGAGAGAGCTGCCTGGGTAATTTGTAGAGAACCCAAGACTCCCTCTTTCCAAGTAACTAGTAAGTAGCATCTGGATGGCAAATCGAGGAAGAGGTGACCAATTCTGGAATACACACTTATCGGTTATGTGGGAAATCTGGCAGTTAAAACTGATATACAGATCCAGACTGTATGGTATAGACATCAGTACTCTTCAGCCCAGTATGTTATAGACATCAGTACATCCAGCCCATTATGCTCGTCTGCCAACCTGCCAGACTATCTCAGATGTCGATGCAATTCAGTGATGCAGGAAGTTATTCCTGTATATCTAGAATGTTTTTATTTTTTCTTATATTTTTATGAGGTTTCAAGTTCTAGTATTAAGGACTTGTAATTATTCTCCTATATTATTATCCTACACGCACCTCAAAGTTCAACCTGAATTCTTATCTTTACTCCTACTCTATTAAGAGCCTCTAATGAGGTTACTCTCTTCATTCAATTTATTATCTTTATATGAAGTCTGTCACAAAGATAATTGTCTTCACTGCATCTTGCCCTTTATTTTTAAATTTCCCCATTGTTGATATCAGTCTCAATAAAATAGTGCAGCTTACTTGCAGAGTCCAGAAACCTTTTAAACACCTTAACATGCCCAAGCTAAGAACCCAAATTCGTTTCCTATGCTAACTCTCAGAGTCAGAGACAGAAACATGTCAAGGAAATATCCTAAGAGGAATGAGCAACTAAATGAAAAGCTACTGAGCTAATTTGACTATGTAACTGTAAAGCCTTTATGTATTTAGTATCTATGTAAATTTTGAGTTTACCTGCAATCCCAGCTATTATGGCCATAGGCTCCAGGGATTAAATGATGCATTCTGGTCACTCTCCTCAGGAAAGAGCAATAATTCTTATTATTAATACAAAGCATACCTGTTTTAAGTAAATGGCTCACCAGGAATCTATTAATTTGTTTTCTGAACAGGTGGATATTGGTACAACTGCTGCACAGATTCCAATCTGAATGGGGTTTACTACCGCAAAGGAGAACACACCAAGAACATGGATGGCATCACCTGGTACGGATGGCATGGATCAACCTATTCATTGAAGAGAGTTGAGATGAAGATCCGGCCAGAGGATTTCAAGCCATAGAGGGAACCAATATTTGATTGCACAGCTACATGATGCCACTGCACAGAACATGGGCAACAGACAGCTCAAAATCAGAAAAATAATTGTTCATCTAATACGTGCGACAGCTACATACTGGCTACGTACACACACAAACACTAAGGCACACTAAGCACCAGTCACGGCCCCTAGTGTTATCGGGGTCAAACTTATGTCTTCCTCTTAAGGCTCTTTCCAAAGGGAAAAATACTGTGTTAGAATAGGTTACAACAGAATGCACTTACAGCACCTTCAGAAAACTTACTGGTGTGTTTTCAATAGCATTGTGACTAGTGGGTTGCCTTAGTATTAACCAGCTAGGCAGGGTCTGAAAAAAGAAAGCCTCCTTGTTGCCTTTCCTTCAGTGTCTAGAGTAAGCATTGCTGAGTAACTCCTTCCAAGAGGGACTCAAATCACAAAAATGACACTCGTTTCAAGCCAGAGGAATCAGGCAGAAGTGTCCCTGATGCACCTTTAGTGTATACTAAGTGGCTTACATTCCCACAGAGGAAAAAAAGGAAGCTCAAAAATTTTGGATTAATTACTATTGCCCAGGTTCTCTCCTGAATTTTTACTGCCATCTCCTGCTGCTGCCTCAAGTAAGTCCCCATAGAGGGTTGCGCCCAGCAGATAGTAACCCTGGAGGAAGGATTTGGCCCATATGCTCTGTGATGTTTATTCCTATCCACAGATCACCTAAAGGTTGATAAACTAGAAAGCAACTTTCTGGGCTGCCATCAAATTATGTTCAGGTTAGAACATAAGTGTGCTATATGTCAGTAAGACTAAGAGAACAACAGGTTAGCAAAAAAACCCAGACCCAGCCACCCAGCCAAAAAACTCAACTCCAACGCTTAAAACCACTGTATCCATGAGCAAAACACTAGTACACACCAGAGAATCAATAAGTGCCAAAAGTTATTCAAACATAAGGGAATCTTTGCTAGCATACCGTGCTGAGGAATACAAAAATCTGTTCTGAAGACCATCCCAATTACAAGTTACCTAGAGATGTTATATCAAATATCAGTATGTTTCTTCCTTACATAACAGAGTGTTAAAAATAACAGTTAAAGAAAGAGACTCCTCCTGTAGCCATACTGTTGTTTGAATATGTTGGAAAAGATAGTTAATATATCTATTTTTATTCACCTTAAAGAGAGTTTGAATCTAATTTAAATTGTTCAGTGTTGTGTGAAGGGGGAGATGAAGGTGTCTCGGGAATTGCCTTACATATGTTTGACTATTCATACTGTAAATTTCAACTGTGTGGAACTATAGTTGGAAATATTTTAACTGTGGTCTAGAAAATGGATTTTTAAAAGTTTCTAAACTTTTCCATTTCTAATAAATTGTCTTTCATTTTTCATCCTGCTTTACTTCAAGTCTTTGCTCCTTAACATACAAAGAAACAGCTGCACAAGTGACTGAGGCCAGGAAAGGAAATACATTAAATTCTATGTTTTCCTCAGAAAAACAAGAGAAGACAAAGATGAAAGAATAAAAGAGGGGAAAAAACAGGAAAGCACAACTCCAAAGAAGTAGGAGGGCTGAAAAATTCACTGCATACGAACAAAGCTAAGTTTTTGCTCAACCGAAATCAATTTGTCCATCTCAAATGGTAGAGTTAACATTTCTGTGATATGAAACTGAGATTCACATTTTAAAACATGTAGTTTAGTACCAAATCCTGTGCAGGTATTTCAAGCTAACATCCTTCTTGTTGACAAAGCTCAGGAAACAATACACTCTTGTTATAATACCTTCTATTTGATATATGAAGAATGAGACCTACCTAAGCTAGATAAGCAGAATTTGATGAGAAATTTTAATTAAGAACATCAGCTTTTCTAGTTTATTTATAGGTAGGTGTAGAAATCTCTCTCACCTAACTTACAGCCACTCCATGACATCCCATATTGAACTTGAACGGTGAGAAGTGGAAATCAGAAGACTCCACTTTTTCCTGCACAACTTCCCACAGCTTCTATCATAATTTTAACTGCATAATAGAACAGCAGAACTCAGCAGCTAGGAGTGTACATCTGCAAACTAGTTAGTAAGCCTGCAACAACGTCTTGTGGCAGAGATTGAAATCCTAAGAGTTGTCTAGATTAATCCTAATGGTATTCTAAATTGGGTACTGACGCAAGAGCAGAAATCTCATCAGTTGTGGTCCTACCTGATGAGAGACTCTAGAATGGCCGGGGTGGGACCCTTTTGAAACTCCAGCTCCTTGTAGTGAAGGGCCTTGGCATATGCTCGACATTTTGCAGCTCTTTCCCCCAGGAGGACAATACCATTATCATCTCTCAAAGGCAGTGGACCCTGGGTAGAAGTGCATACATCAAAAGCAGGATGAGTATAAAAAAGAAGAAAGTATGCATGAACTCTTCATACCCTTTCCATAGACTAGACATCAGCCAGCTAGCCAGCATTAGAAAAGAGTTGCCTAACAGCATCTCTACCTTGTCACTGTGTTCCATGAATTCTGCCAAGTTCAGCAGTGTCTGAGTGACTTCTGCAATGTCCTGAGAAGTCAGGGCCAACTCAATGCTTCGGATCAGCTCATCCTGCTGGTCTTCATTCAGTTCAGACCAGCACGAAACAAAAGCAGCATTGAAGAGATCTCTGAGGAGGAAAACAAAAGAGAGTGAGAGGTGGGGATTCATTATTCATGAGAAAACGTCTATTTGACAATGGACTTGCCTTCTTATTCAGAGAAAGAGAGCTACAAAATGCATTTATATGTCTACCTGCAATAAACAGCAGTAAGCTTTTATAAAGCTAACTTCTGTACCAAATACTTAGTGAAACCTGCATTTTAAAAATATATAATAGGATGAGGTACTACAATAGTAGAAATATTGTCCTATCATATGCTAGCAAGTATTTTAGGCTAGAACAAACTCTTTATAGCAGCAAGGATGCTCTGCTTTTCTGCTATGAAGAACCAGGCCTAGTCTGTGAATCACTAGATCACAAGTGAATGTAGTGAAAGAGATGGTTGTACATTTCTCTGGACACACGTGCTGCAACACTAGTGTTTTCTGTGCTCACCAGAGGACTGCAATAGCTGGAGTCTGCATTAGTGGCAAAGCTTGAGAAGGAAGAAAGGTGATGAAAAACAGATACGACGACAGCCCTTGTCACTGCTAGTACTGTGGAGAAATACTGTGGGATGGGTTTGAGATGCATGGAGTAGACATGGAAGACGCTAGCATTACCTCTGCCTACCTAGGAATTGCTGACTTTTCATCATGCTGTTTGCCTTTCTATTTCAAAAACGATAAAACTTACATTAAGACAAAATTAAACCAGGAATGAACACTTTTCTAACAGCAGTAGTCAGATTCATATGCACTGAGATGACAAGTGTATATCATCAAGAAGAGATAAACAGGCAACTGCTTACAGAAACTCAAAGTTTCCCCAGATATACGGGTTGCAAAAGAAATAAAACACTGCGGCTTACTCCACGCAGAGGTATTTTTATTCACTCACAGTAGATCCTTGAAACTATTTCATACTCCGCTGTTTTTCCAGCTTCACTTTTATGTGCTTTATGTTATTCCTAGACTAACATACAGAATTCCACTGAAAGATTTTGTGCACATCATGGAGCAGCCAACTGGGAAGGGTGGAAATGAAATCAAGTTGCCAGCTATTTGATTTGTCCCAAAGCAGGAACTATCTATACTTATGGAACCTAAGAGATTTTAAGTAACTTCCTTTTTCCTTATAATATATGGCTTGCATCTGCAATTTCAAGTGATCTGAAAAAAAACAGAACTACTCTACCGAGCCATGGGATTGTATGCCTGAGCCAGGGCCCAGCATGACCGCAAGGATGGTGAGGAGGAATCTTTCAGCAGCTCCAAACTCAGTCTTCTTAACCATTCCAACCAGTCATCTTTGGAAACTCTTCTTGCTGCTCCCCAGGCCTGCAGTACAAAGCAAGAAAATTCAACTACCAAATGAAGCACTATCCAAAAGGAGGGGGGGGGAGGGGGGGGGGGGGGGGGGGAATCCATCAGCAGGCAGCATTACTTCTTTACAGCTCCAAGTCACATTGCTGAGATTCCCTTTTCGATTCCCTGAAATCCATTACCTTTACCAGATAATTTGCAGTACTTCAGTCTCATTTCTAAGAAATCTTCCCTAAATGTATTCCTGTCATGACATGCCAAGTATTTAACATGAATAATTCTTTTCCTACAAAAATACATTGAGCTGAAGCCACTGTTGAAACATCAGCTTAAAAATACTTAATGCATTTAGAATTACATTTTGAAGTCCAGCATTTTCAAACCAATCCATCCCATTACTGAACTGAGTGCTACACACATTAACTGTTCAAATTAGCCAGTGCTTAGCTATTAAGTTCTATACCCGCTTCAAGAGAATATAGCACTAAGATATAAGAGAAGTGGCTGATGAAAAAAGGCAGAAGCTCTGAAATAGATGTCTCTAGAACCTACAGATGATTCCTTGTGATCTAGGAAGTTTTGTTCATACTTCACATAATAAAAAAGTGTCAAGATTACTTCATGGCCATTAATAGTCTGATCATTCAGCTGCTCCTATCTTTAAAGTTGCTTAGCACCTTCTAATTTTAAAGAGAGTCTCAGATGCTACTTTGACCTCAGTTTTGTACAGAACTGGCAATAGACAAGATACGTAAATAAATGCAGTTTAGATGCACTGGACAAACTCCTTAGATGTGACACAATAGCTCCTCCCTTCAGTAGCAAACTCATGTGGTGCAATGCTCCAGTCTTACCTTCTGCAGGTTGATGGTGCTAACATGTAATTTCTTCATGGGACCTGTTTCCACAGGACCACTGGCCAAAGTTTCTCCCTGGTTGCTTCTCAACATTCGGTGCTGATAAATCAGGGGATCCTCTTCTTCATCAGCGAGAGTATAGCCCTGCAATAAATGGCTTACAATGAAGATCACACCCACACACACAAAAGCAATTTTCTACAAGCCAAATGGATGATAAAGTCAGAGCACTATCCAATCTCACAGCAAAATTTGTGAAGCAAAACTGTGTTTCATTATAATGATTACACCTTATAAACCAGAGAACTCAAATGATATCCCTCTTTTATTGAAAGCAACTGTTAAGAAATCTTAGCTCCTAGTATTAAAAGCAAAAATCATACACCTTAAAAAAAGCACTCTTTCCTATTTGACTCACTAGTAAGCCAAGAACAGCAGTGTGCGGCTTGTTCCACACTAACCAAATTGCAAAGCAGTTACTGAGTTTTTGAAATGTGAGACATACTATGGAAAATACTGAGATAACAAGGTCTCCTTAAGTCCTGAAACTGTGGAAACAATAAGGTAAATCCACATTTAAGAACTACTGAGAAAAAAGTAATGACACTGGCTACAAGTCTAAGTTCTTACCTAGAACTTGCAGTGATTTTTCTATAGGAAATAATTGATACCAGTTGACAATAATTTTCCCAATGCAATCTCAAAGTCTCCTTAAAAAGCTATACTTAACACACAAATACAGCAACAACCATTCTTCATTTTAGGAGTAACCCAAAGTGAGGTTTCCAGCTACATCTGTTTCAACGTGAAAATACCCCCAAAGTGCCCTTATGCAAACTACTATATACTTGTCAACTCACCTTTACAATTCTGCAGATAAGAACATCATAGCGTTGATGGTTAATTCTGTGTCGCACCAGAACTTTGTTCACCATCGGGATAAAAATCTGGTACTGTACAGGGGAATGCATCAAAAGCTAGTTAGTCTCACCAAGAGCAGTAGAATTCCACCTTTGTTTCACTGATCTTATAAGAAACCAATTCTGAAAGTTTTATTTCAGTAACTCCCGATTCCAGAAACAACTAAGAGAAGAAAAATCTGTTTTCTTTAAAATCCAGAATGAGTGCATTACAAATATTCGACTTTAAAGCCCTGATCTTTGGGACAGTCCATCCTTCTATGAGCTTTCAAGCCCAAGAAGAATATTACCTTCTTTCCCAGCTGGAACACCAGAGAGGAGAGGGTGTCCATTGCAGTTGTTCGTAGCTCAGGGCTCTGATCTAGTGTTCGCACGATGGGATGAATAATCCGTGAAGCATAATCAGTGAAATCCAGGGACTCTGTCAAGCGGTCCACTGTTTCTAGAGCAGCTCTAAAGTCAGAGCAGAAAGAAGGGAGGACTTATCTCTTATTGTATAAGACAGGAGAAACGAGATGTAAAAATACTTAAGTGATTCACGCTCAGTCCTGCTAGGCATCAACAGTAATAGGAAAAACAGGTCACCAGAACTGTTAATGCAGCTAGTACTTGCAGGACAATTTGCAAGTTGCAGTGACTAAAATGCTGGCAGGTGTGAACCAGAAAGTAATAATCTATACCCAAGAAAAGCTAGTAACAGTGCTGTGATGTCCAACCAAAAATAACCTTCCATAATGATTTAACACAGAGCAAACCTGTGGAAGGAACTAAGCAATACTTCATCCTACACATGGCTAGGGCAGCCACTGCAGAACTTGGATATAACAGGCAAAAAAAGAGACTGCAAAGCCACCAGCACTTACTTGCGAGCCACCACTGGGACATCTGGGGCATCAAATAGCTTTACAATGGGAGGTAGTAACAAATGAAGGTAGTCATCCAGGTTAGCTCCAAAGAGCTGGATCGCATTCAATAACTGGAGGGAAAAATGACCCAATGTCACTCAAAGTCATGAAAGAGATGCATTTTAAATAAGTCAGTATCCAGTGAAAAGTTGCTTCAACCCTGCACTTTAAACAAAGTACTATCTGCATCATTTCACACCAAGCTGCTGCTGAACTGCACCTCTCCCATTTGCTTGGAACACACAAGCAAGAAGCCCTGCTGCAGCATGGCACATTGGGCATGCACCTGCCTTGGCGACACCCAAATCAACCCAGCTGCTGCAGCTTCCCACTCACCTTGACAGAGACAATGCGACTCTGACTATTGTCATGCATGAAGACCCGTAACATGTGAGGAATGAGCTGAGGCAGATAAAGTTTGAACTCGCCTCCTAGAGCTACCACAATTTGCTCGATAAGTAGGATAATTGTGCTCTGTATGGAGTTGTTCATGACCCAGAAGTCCTACAAAAGAAAAAAAAAGGGGGGGGGGGGGGGATTAAATAGTTCTTCAACTGAGCTGTACCAATTACAAGAAAAGAAAACTGTAGGAGACAGTGCCTAGATAAAATCAAGATTGGAGGAAGGACTATACTTCCCTTATAGACTAATATAAATTGGCAGTTTTGGTCTGTTTTTAAAAACACTCTGTGCCTTCGGTATATTTATAGCTGTTAAAAACAACCTCTAAGCAACTGATTTTTCCTAATCCTTCTAAGTGTTTGCAAACAGTAAGTGAAAATGAAGTGAAATGCCACCTATTTAGGAACTCCAAACACCTCTTGCTAAAACTATGTTTCTGAAAGTAATAAATGCACCAAATCCAAGTGCTCAAAAGAACTCAGGCACCAGCAGAACCTAGGAGCTGCTCTTATTGCGGTTACTAGTAATAATGTATATTATTGTTTCAAATACACGTTATTTCAAAGTACAATTATTATTTTAAATACATGGAATTCTGCACTTCATATGAGTTTCTGAAGTAATTGATACATTTGATAATGACAGAAACACTATCCACCTTTTCTGACAGTAATATGTGGGCTTAAAGATTGTACTCACTCTCATCAGGGTGACAATTTCATCCATATAGGGCCGAATATGACTCCTCACAAAGGACACCAACATTCCTAGCTGCTGGAACAGGAACTGGAAGGAAGAAGTGTGTAGTGATCAATGTAGCTTATTCAAACATCAAAGCAACACTGGGTAAACGGTGTTTCACAGGCCAATTGCAAGCTCATTTACCAAACAAATAGCATGCATAGCTCCTATACGCTCAAAATCTGAGGCTAAATTCTTGGCAGTTTCAGCTCAGTGGTTTGGGTTTTGGGTTTTTTTGGTGGGGGGGGATAGTTTTGGGTTTTTTGGTTGGGTTCCCCCCCCCCCCGCCCAACTTACATCAAAAATTTTATGAGCTCAAAGCCTTAGACAGTCAAGCATACAAATAGGGGTTTATAATGTGTCAGCAAATTTATAAAGTGTCAGAACAGACTTGCAAGCACAAAACACCTCAACTACAGAGCTTTGCAATTTAGGTTTGAAGGATGCTTCCAAAAATTTAGCCCCTAATCTTTTCCCCCTGCCTGTAAACCAAACTGGCACACATTTTAAGATACTCTTTCTGTACTCTTTCCCATCCCCACCAAGATATATTGGTGAAAAGTTACTGGGGAAGAGAGTTTGGTCCTTGCCAGAAATATTACTTTTTTTTGAAAGATGGTTGATTGTACCATAGAAGAATTTTGACTGAGACAATTTTATTTGGATATACTATGACAGTTTTGCAATTCCTTTTGCCCCAATACAATCTTATGCACTCACTCATGACAATGAATTTACTTTTGAGATTGGTATGAAATAATGTGGGTTAAATCACTTTGTCCACAAAATAGATGTATATAGTCTTTTTTCCTCTGATAAAATAAGGAAAATGTAAGTTATCATATATTAAATTTCATTTCTTCATGCAGTATTTGAAGACTATAGCAACAAAATACAATGTGGAGCTCAGAAAAAGAGATAACAGATTTTTGTGAAATCTAAGTAGGAAATAACATCAGCTACTTTAGTGAAAGCAGTACACCTATGTTTACCAAAAATGAACCCTGACCTCCTGTACTGTGCCTTTTTTTGGTGTTGTGAGAGGATGCTTACATATAGGACAAGGACCTGCCTCCTTTAGGCTTTAGTGTCACGCATACCCACCTCAGCTCTTCTCCCCAGTACACTTTCACCATCTTCTTTTACCTGAAAATTTTTAAACAGAGTGTGCACAACTGCATAGCTTTCAAGCAAGTTAGATCAGTCAGGTCTAGGAGTTCGGCCAACCCAGGCGTGTGAGATGTTTTCCTTCCAATCTGAGTAGTAGTTCAGTCTGGGAGAAAACAGCGGTTCTATAGCAGGGTTGGGATTCTGCTAAGGGAGCACCCATCCCACCTATAAAACACAGCACCAATAACTAGTACAAACTGCCCTTCCCACCCCAGAGATTATTTTCAGCTGCCTGAGGAAAAGGCTTGGCAAACAGCAGCCATCTCTGGTTAGGTGAACTTTAAGCCCATTATTATCTTCACACAATTCTCATTTCCTTCTAAAACTGTAACTTAAGTGGGAAGGAAGAGAAAGCACTGCTGTGGAATCACCACCCACACTGCTCTGAATGTTAGCAGACTGTAGCAAATTGAATTTTCCTTCTCACAGATGAGCCAAAGTACATGGTTGCATCAGAAATTTAAAGAATCTACTTTTATTATTTAATAATACTGTTTGCAACAGTACATTAATGCAGAGATCACTGAAAGCTCTGGAAGCTGCACAGGCTGTTTTCCTGAACAAGACCAGCTTGATAAAAAAAACCAGAATCAAATATTGGCCTTCTAAGGATTACACTCAGAAGCAGCTGTTTCAATAAGCAGCAGAAAAATTGTTTCCACTGGATATTCTACCAAATGCTCACAGGAAAGAAAAAGCAAAGCTGAACCTCACTTCTGCAGCATGCTTGGCAGCAACACATAGCACAGCAATGCCCAAAGCCAGTCGCATTCTCTTTTAAAAAATGGATTCTTATGTTAGGGCAGTGGAACAGGAAGGAAGGAGTGGTCCCTAGTACACTCACCTCTCGGATGGCACCATCACAAACCCGTATTACATTAAGGAACGTTGGCATGACCTGGGGCAGGAACTGCACACACTTCAGCCCAAGAGATTTGAAAATAAAGGTGATGGCCTGAACTACCATAGTGTGGTGTTGGGACAAGGATTGGTCTCGGAAAATTCTCATCAGTGCCACCATAGAGACAGCTGGATAGAACTCATCCAGAGGGAGGTTTCCCATGTTCACCAGCATCTCACTGGTACTGTAGTCCGCTAGGAGAAAGAAGGTAGTGTCACAAGCTACATATTAAATGGTCTTGAAGCAGCCTAGTATTAGGTGCACTCAGGAGCACCCGAGTATTAGGTGAAAACATGTACACTAATAATTTGTTAAGAAGAGGAGACAAACTGGTAACAACAAATCAAAAAATAATAAAAAAAAAAAAAAAAATCAAGACCTGTTTGTAGATTATAAAGCTATTCACTTGAAGAAATTCAGATGCTTACAAGAATCCTGGCTGGATTTGGACTCCGAGAGGCTGACAGCTGAAGCATCTCGTGACTGATCAATCATGCCAATGTTCACTTTGTGTTTGTAAGGGTCCAAAGCACCCAGCAACCCTAACACACGAATAGCCTGATAAGACAGAAAGAAAAAGAAAATTCATCAGAAATTCATCAGCAAGGCAAAAGTCAACACATGAACCCACATGTTTGGAGAGGTCCTGAGGATTAAAGAGAGAAGATCTGGAACTAAAGTGACTGCCTGAAAAAAACATTAGTGCTTTCCATTTAATGGCTGGAGGTCATTTCACTGACTTAACATGTTCACCCTCTTAATTCTCCTTATTGCACTTCTGTCAGCCACAACAATGACTTTGACCTCCCTCCCCACCCCTCCCAACCCAAATCTATGCAGACACATTTATTTGACAGCTCTCTCTCTCTCTCACACAACCATTAGAAATGGTTGTGTGATAGCTTTGTATTCATACCTCTCTACGGGTGCCCTGGTTCTGCTCAGTCTTCAGGAAGTTCAGAAGCACCTCCAGCAAAGTTGGGTACTTCCTGTATGGTTCCACCACATAACCAGTGCTGGCCACAAGCTGTCCCAGTGTCCAAAGTGCCACCTGGGAAGATCAAGCCCAGAGAAGATTAATTTTGACCAGGGAATTTATTATGTCTCCTGATCCATCAGTCATTCAGCTTCTCTAAAGTTTCTTTGAGCTTTTTAGGATCACACTGCAAACCTTAGCCCATGATTTGAAAGCCTCTATAAAGAGTGTTTTTTAATAAGCAATAGTAAAGAAAATGATAATCAACAACTTGCTGGACTCTGACTGCCATAACTGCCCTCACTCAGAGATGCAATTCAAATAGGCATTAAATTCAGTGAGTCTAAGCCTTCCAATAAAAACTGTTTCCTTTTTTTTTCTCGTTCTTCCTTTCCTTTCACAATTCTGCACTATATTACAACAGACAGGCACTGCAATCCCTGACCTGTGTGCCACGAGTGTGACCATACACTCCACAAGAGAGACTTGAGTGACTTAAAGGTTCATTTTAGCAGCTATGATGGGACACGCGAGTATTTCGTTACAGCTTTGGTCACAGCAGATGGCAAGTTTAGTGCAGTTGTCAAACACTTACTTGTCTTTTGGCCAGCAGGGAGGAGTCCTGTAGCATGTCCATAATTATAATGAAGAGCTCATCCACCCACTTCCTCATCTCCAGCCCACTGACCTATTGAAAGACAAAAATCAAAGTCCTTCATCTAGCATTGCTAAAAGCTTAACAACTGACAAGCATGGCAAAGAGGTACCTGCAGCATCCTTACCTGTGCAAGCTCCCCTATGGTAGCTAGGACGTTGTTAATCACCCCTGGATTTGGATCTGGATCAGGATCTTTCAGTTTCACAATCAGTGCCTAGTAGGTGACAGAGGAACAAAGTAGAATGTGTTCAGAAGACTCCTTGCTGTATGTACACCACTCAAAATTATCTTTCCTTTTGTTTACTCCCGAAATTGATTCCATAGGGGCTCAACTTGCATCATGGTGAGCATTTCAACAGTAAATGAAACTTTCATTTCACTAACTTTATGCAAATCCAGAATCGTTAGACTACACTGTCACATACATGCATTACTGTGGGTAACATCCACACCAATCTGATTTTTTCCTGCTATGATGAAGCAAAAGAACTGCAGCTCCTGGTCATGTATCCACTTACTGTATCATCTCACTCCAAAGTCACCAGGAAATGTACAGAGACTCTACCTTAAGAATAGGCTCCATATACGGACGAATGAGGCGTGGAGCATTAGAAACCAGATGACCCAACATCCTGGCACTTTGCTCTTTAATCCTGCCAACACCACTGTGTTCCAGCTCTGTTAGAATCTGCAGAACAGACAATGGAAGCATGAGAACAGGGAAAATAAAGGTAGGCAAAAATTCTTTGGATTTCCTCCTCTCCTGTCCAATGATAACAGAAAGAAAAAACAATCTCAGCGCTTGTAAAGAGTGTTCTACATTTACACTCCATGCAGTCATTTATGTCTAACTGAAGCTAAAATTAATAGCATAAAACTGAATAGCTGGCTCCAAAACCATCTACGTTTATGAAGTGGTGCCATCCATTCACCTAAAAAAAAGCACAGAACATTCTTCCTCAATACAGATGGAAAGCACTCCAGCACGATGAATGTGGGGCGAAATAATGACTACTATCCTTTCCTTTCTAATACATCCTTAGAGCTCCAGTCCAAACATCTATCACTAAAAAGACTTCCTGAAACCTACTAAGCTGAGTAATAAATATTTTCCAAAAGGGAGATATTCCCCCACTCTCCCACACATTCACTGCAGCTAGATAGCCCAGTTATTTAACACCATCTTAATCTCAATACCAAGTACTCTATTTTCACTGCAGGCATCCCTCTTCATTTACCTGGATTAACATCTTGCGCAGGAAAGGCATGACAAAAGCAGGGTTCATGCTGCTCAGGCGGCCCACAGTACAGATGGCCAGCTCTCGGATTTCAAATACTTGATCATTCAGGGCCACAAAAAGAGCTTGCAAATTTTCCGCCTGGGCAAGGTGAGCATCAAATCGCTCATCCAGAGAAGCCAACACACAGAAACGTATATCAGGGTCTGCAAGAACACATTTGTTTCTCTTTAAGTGCAGTAAACTGTTCTTATTATTGTCCTTACTCACAAGCTGGCCTCAAAAATTCTTCACAACCTCAGGGAAATGCCAAGAGCTTCCCCAGCATGAGACACTATAGATCAGTGTTTTACACATGAGAAACAGGGTAAGTCAGCCTGGCAGATTCAGTGCTGCTCAGCACTGCCCCAATACCCAGATCAGTACAATGCCAACCTCTTGCACCTACAAGTGGCACATCTGGAAGCAGTGTGAAGAAAATGAACTCATCTCAGGTTACCATATTGCAACTGAAAGAATAAAAACCAAGTAGAAAGATTCAACAGAAGGGACCAATCCCTTCCCAAACTACAAAGTTGAAGGCCACAACACAGAACAACAGCAAAAGAAGTGTCAGGGCTCTTCCTAGTTTAAAGGGTTGCCAAGGGCACAGTTTGAGCATTTGGCACTAGTGTTCATTAATAACTCAAAAATCAAGATCTGGGAAGAGAAATTGGGAGATCTTCTTAATTTGTAAAGAACGACAGCTTAAGTTACCAGCAAATATGTTCAAATTCTACCACAACCTTAATATCATGACCTGCTCACATGCTAAAACTAACATGTGGTAGGAGAACGCTTTTCTCTGAACCCCACACTAACCTGGGTCGGTTATTCCAACCACAAGCAGTTTGCTGAGAACATCAGCCACAACTTGCACTGCCGTCTGACTGACCACATGGGCATGACCACTGATCAAGTGGATGGAAGGTGTAAGCAAGCGAGAGCAAGTGCGGGCTGCTTCCATCCGGATCTCCTTGTGTTCGCTGTTCAGAAAGTGGTCTGCGCAGTGCCGAACAAACTGAGTCAGAGAGTGGCCTAGAAAGAAGATGAGGAGTTTAACACAGGTTTACACCTCAATTACTGGTCTTACCAGGGAACAGGAGTTTAAAGAAAGTGCTCTCAGAGTTTTCCTGCTACTTGTACTCTACTCCAATGCACTAGTGTTTATACCCCTTGGCCCCCTGCTTCCTTATTTCATCTTACCTTCAAACTCAAAGCTACCCAGTGTACGAAGGGCAAGGGTGATGCTACCCACATCGCTGGCCTCTGGGATGTTGGTGAGGCTAGGGGAGGCAAGCTGGTGGGCAAGGCCCTTTGGCATGCCTGGATGTCGCAGAGGCTTGTGCATTAGAACAAGGGAGAGCATTTTCAGCAGCCCATCCTGGATATCCTTCTTTAGCTGGGGGATCTGACGACTCAAGTCATACAGCACAGCTGTTAGAGCAGGGCTGAGGGAAAGAAGCAGGCAGATAGTCATTAGAACAGAAACAATATGAGGTGCATATTTCACCTTTTTGTTTATTCCTTTGCCCATCAGAAGATAATTGTGGGCATTCACACATCACAGCAACGCCTGCCAGCAGAGCACAAAGGTCCTTGCACGAACTCAGGCACATGAGATGACCTTTTTGTGTGAACTTGGCCAGCAAACTGCAGGACTGCAGCACACATTGCTACATTAGGCGATATTGCTAGAATACTGTTACAAATCTAAGCAATCCCTTACACTTGTGCTTTTTAGACACAAAGGCAACTAAATTAAAATCCAGATGGCAACATTAATCTAATCAGCTTTGTGCTACCTGGATACTTTCTCCATACCCTCCCATACTAACAGCTTCATGAGCTAGGAAATTTCCAGTAGGAACTGTCAGCTCCAAAGGTGAAAGAAGCTAGGAGCAAATAATTCAGTGCTTCAATTCTCCTTCCCTGCCAATTTGATATAGGAGAAATCTGCTGGCCTTCAGAGGCTTTCTAAATTTTTGCAGGCTGTTGCCAAATGTGCTTGAATAGTGGAAAGTAAAGGCTTTTGAGTTCACTAGTTGTTCTACAAAAAGATTTATTTGCACAGAGACCAACGCTCTTAAGTAACTCAACAGACGCATTAACACTTAAAACATTTTATTCTTCTGAAAGAGCTATATTGATCTTCTGAAAGATCATTTAAAAGCAATAATCCTCCTTCTCAATCTGAAGACTTTCAAGGTCTCATTCTGTATGGCCGACAATGCCATCCAGTGGCTAACAGAAAAATGTGCTCCTGTGCCTTGTACTTACCTCAGGCCCACAGCCAGCATAGGTTCCAAAAGCTCCTTGATGTCCTGCTGGATACTGGGTCCCATGGCTCGTGCCAGCATACTAATGCAGGTGAAGACTGTGGCATCAACCTGCACAGACTTCTGCCTCCTGGAAAGAGACCATATAAAAGTTAATTAAGAGGAGCTGCTATTTTTCAAACATCTTTCCTCATCCCACTTCTCTGTTATCGGTCTTACAGAAATACCTCTGATTTTAATACAATAATTTGATCCCACATCACAAAAATTATACAGAGAACAGGTGTTTCACTTTCTTCCTCTAACCTTCACATACTTACTTGTGGGCAAAGTCCTTTGGTGGAAGAGCTGCTTTTATGATTTCAAGGACTTTTGGTAGGTAAGCTTGAAACTCAGACCTCACAGCCACAGAAAGCAAACCCAAGGCCTGGAAGGCTGCTGTTCTCTCCTTCTCCTTCTTCACACAGCTGAGAACATGATTCATGGTGTCTGGAAGATACTGATCAGCTGCCCACAAGAGAGAACAATACAGATATTGGAACTTGTTTAGGTTTATACAGTTTCATCACATTTGCAATTAAACCTTTACAAGTATAAAACTAGGGAACAGACATAGCCATATAAAATTTGCTGACACGAGCAGTGGCAAACATGTCACCATATAATAAAATTTTCAAAGCCCAGAAGGCTTTCTTTTTTCCAAAAAAAAAATTCACCAAAATAAAAGAGCTATGAGAAAAAAAAAAAACCATTGCAAAAAGTTCTATACACAAATAAGATCCAAGCATCTTGTTTTTATAGTGATTGACAGGAAAGTTGGAATAATAACACAAAGTTTGTTCCAACCCACTTAGAACAGCTTGGTGACTTGCCTCCAACTCTGACACTCTCCTAAGCTTGCTTTATAAATCAATTGAACAGCTTTAAAGCCAGCAGGTAGCTCCCATTTTTACTTGATATTTCCTGGCACACGCAACAAAAAAAACCAACTCTGCTGATATTTAGGATACACTGAGTGGGAGCAAGAGAGCAGAGTTCAACCCTAAGTCTGACATACTGAGAAAAAAAAACCAAAACGGAGGTTCTGCCTCTTATGGTATTGATCACAGAATTCAGACAATAGTTTTCAATCCATTTTCTTCATCAGGGCAACACTTTGGCTCAGATATCAAGTCACACTTATTCAGGAAAAAAAAAGACTGTCCTCCCACAGAAGGAATTTGCTCATCTTACAAGCACCACGTTTGTACTGCTGCATTGCCTGCACAAGCTCATCTGGACCAGAGAGCTAGGTAACTTCCAGGCCAATTTCAGCAACACTTCTAACATCCAACCATCTGTCTTGTCACCTGTGAATGCTGAAGGACGGAAAGCCGCCAATCGTGGTAGCAGATTGAGAACCGTCATCTGGATCAAAGAATTTTTGCTGGTTCTGCACTTGAGAACCCACTGGCACACCTGAAAGGAGATAGATTGGGCTTTGAAGGATGGCCGTTGGCAGTAATGCACGGATGTTTATTACCTGGGTGCTTTAAGGCATTCTACTGACATTTGGCTTCAGAGTCCATCAGAAAGATGGATAATTAAGACTGCTCCAAAGAAAGTAAATCACTTATTCTAAGAGAGACAGTGACAAAGCCAGGGTACATATAATTAATGAGTTTTGATGCCTCAATTCAATAGTAGGCAGTGTTGCCTGCTAAGTAAGGACATGAAAGACAATTGCTCTGCAAGAACCAGTGTTGAGAATGTAGACAAGTTGAAGAACGAACACTTACTTGATCAAACTTCTCTTCCATTAGATCCCTGCAGCATCGACTTTCTACCAATGTAGACTTTGCTGGGACAGGTGAGGTTGCAAAACCCATGATTCCTTGGTGGGCACTGTACCCCAAAAGACCAGCCAAAGCATTTGACTGAGAGGGCTGAAGAGACTGGAAGCTAGTGAAGGGAGTGATGTGGCGAGGTTTGGTACTGAAGCCCATCAGGTCTTTGCAGTACTTGTCATGCACAAGCTGCTGCTGAGTGATCTCTTCCATCTCCTCTCTAAGGCGCTGGACAAAGTAGAAAAGCATGTTTTTTTTAAAAAAAAAAAAAAAAAGAAAAAAAAAAGTAGCTGAATAAGACAGTCCCACCACAGTGCTACCCAAATCTCCTGAGCAGCATCCTGTATAATTGATATCCAAATGGCTGTAGAACATCAACTAAGCAAAACCCAGCAAAAATATTTGGGTATCTAACATGCAACAAGGAGTCCTCATTCCATATAAAATACTTTTTCACTGTAATTAATCCAGTTAATAGCACTTTCCATCAGAGCTTAATACCTACTCAGCCCAAACTTGTCGCTATTATTTCTCTGACACACTTCGGTTTGTAAAAATCAATGCTCTGACGTCACGTTCAGATGGCTTTTCAGCCCAACAACCCCATTTCAAACACAATGGGGTATTTCCACAGATTGCTGAGTTGCTACACATTGACAATCAATCTGGCAACCAAAAGCCATAACCCCCATCTTGTGCATTTGCTCACCTCTCCCTCCATACTGCTGATTCTCACTAGCTCATTGAGGATCAGTAAGGCACCATGGATTCGGTCATCACGGTTCATTCCTTTCTCTTTGGCCAAAGTCTCATCAAAGCCCTTCTCAGCCTCTTCATATGTATGCTGGGGGGAAAAGAAAAAAAAATCTCAGTGACCATGCAGAAACAAAGCCTGTGGAAATAAAGTAGTACTGCCAGCCAAGAGTTACTGATGTCTTGTAATTTTCCAAGAGTAGCCACAAACCTCAACCGAGTAATAACAGAGTATAATACCACAAAATTCAGATTCACCCAGAAGTTGTGGACTCTGCTGCAAAGCATTTTCAACATCACTAATCAAACAGCCAGTCAACCATGCGATGGTATAAACTTCATCAATATCCGCATCACATATTTGACTATGAAGAATCCAAGTTCACAACATTTGACGGCACTGTCCAAACCTTATTTCATATTATGAAGGTTGAATTCATGTGATGATGGCAGCAAAGGTAGGGTTCAGACAAAAGAATCCTTACCTTTTTCACTCATGTTTTATCTACACTAATAAAACCATCTGCTAGTAAGAGATGACAATAGATAAATGATTGCATGGCTGTAAAACTAGGTCAGGCTCAGCAGCTGAAAATGAGCTGCAGATAGAGCAATGGATTCTTCATGGAGTTAAGTCTCTTGCTTACTTTTATAGTGGGCTAAAGGAACTACTCATTTTAAGCCATTATATTTTCAACCCTTTCAAGGGGAGGCAGTTTTCTACTGACAATCAGACATACTGACAAAGGTGACACAGGTTCTTAGCTTAGATAGCTCTTCTAAAACTAGCACTTGATCATTTGCATTGCATTATGAGGAGCTGCTTCTAAACAAAGTTATTTTCTTACTCTGTACCACTGGGGCTTCTGCATCTCTTTTGGCTCCCGTTGAGTGGTGAGGATAAGGCAGGCTCTTAAGGCAGAAACAGCTCCCTCTCGGATGGCCTGTTTGGGATCCCACACAGCCACAAATATATTGTCAAAGAATGGCTGCACTTGTTGGAAGAAGAAGGTAGGCACGCTGATTGCCAGCTCACGCAGGACAAGAACCTGGAGGTAGGGAGAAACACAGTAACAATCTGTGAGGATGAGCACCCACAGACAAACCTCGTAATTTCTAGACCATAGTATCATTTATTTAAACCATCAATGTCTGTGAGCCTGAGCTGTTTCCAGATCCACACTTTTACAGCTCCTAGCACAACAGTGTTCTCAATCTTCTTTAGTCACTGGGCTAAGGTAGAAGCAATGAAGCAGCACTATATCTGCCACAAGAGCATCACAGATTCTCAGACATGGACTGGCAGCCATTCTGATCCTGACCAGAGCTTTTCTGCAGCTTTCTGTGCACATCTCCTACCACTGTTAACTAATCCTAACCATCCTGTTCCAAGACAGGTGAAGACAAAAAAAAGATCACTTACAGCTGCATGTCTTCGACCTTCATTCCTGTCAGCTCCCAGCCATTCCAGAGCTCGTTTCACCTCAAACTCCACGTACTCAGCTGTGAAGGTGTCACCAGCCATCGCAAGCCGCCCAATAGCCTTGGAGGCCATCTCCATTACAACAGGGTCATTGGATGGCAAGAGGTTCCTCAGGTAGTTGGCAAACCTGCCGATACGGGTGGCATTACCTCCTTCAACACCGATAAGGCTTGCTGTAGAGAAAGGGAGCAATGCTGTAGGTTCTCCCTAAGAGTCAGCGAGGCAGACAGTAGGTAATCCCTGGATGAGAGTTAGTATTCCCTATCCATTCCTTAAAGATTCCCATTAACTCCTCCTAAACTGCAAATCCACAGGAAAAAAAATAAAAAATCAAGCAATAGGAGAGGGCCACCATTCTTTTGAGCCTAAACTTGTTAAGTGGGCAGGAAAACGCATCCAGTAGCTTCACAGATTTTCCCCATTTTTAATTTAAAAAGAGAAAAAAAAAATCCACCCTGGGATCACAGACCCATTCCCAATAGAAAGGCATCCATCCACATGCAACTACTACGGCTGGTCCGCCTCAGTAGAGAAGTCAAAGACTGAATGGACCAAGGAAATTGCTCTCCCCCTCAGCCCTAGAGATGGCCTCTCCTGGCCAGGGTGGAGGCACATTGGCAGGCAGCAGTGTGGCAGAAGCTTTCACTGCCGGTGCCTGGGTTGTACCTGCTCTGTAGATAAAGAGGCCATCAGTGTCCAGGGTTGTCAAGCCGGCACCTTTCAACAGCACTAAATTCACAGAAACAATTTTAAAGTGATACTGTCAGCTTAAAATCAGATGTTGTCAACAAAGATTTCTCTAGCTAAGGGACTTCCGCTGTCTTCAAACACGTTGGGATTGGATGATTACGTCTGTGAGGCTAAACCATAAGCACCTCCTATTTGGTTATTAAAGAAGTAACTGCTACAATACAGGCTACTCACTTGGAAGGCAAAGTATTTATGCAAGCTGATTTCCCTAAGAGTCAAGATGCAGGCAGCTCTGCCATGTCACAGCGAAAGCACAACCAGAGCAACTGATGGAGCAGCTGACCAGGATCAAAGCAGAAGCTATGTGAGTCCCTCCCAGGGATGGAAGCTGCTGTTACTGAGCCAGGTAAATTTAAATAACAAGGATCAATCTCCTCAGACAGAAGAGAGTTGAGAAAGTCAGCCCACCCTGATATATATAAATGGACAGCACAAACTGTTCTCAGCTGAGCTCAAGAACAGAATTTTCACGTGCTTAGCACACACATTTGATGCCTGACTCCCAGAAGAGCTCAGGGCCCATTAAGCACCAGGTTTCCAGCCACTCTCAGCACTCAGCAGCTCCCATGCTGACACTTAGACAGATTTTCAGAACCCAGCAACTAGCACACACCCAGCGTACTGAGCAGTCAGACATAAGGCCCTGATTATAAAAGCTCATTCCTTTAGAAAACCTGTCCCTAAAGATAGATGCATGAAGAGAAAACTCACCAGAGGCATTAAGCACTTTCACTCACCTATAGCCAGAATGCCACCCTTCCTTTCATTTGCATCAGAGCTAGAGACCAGCTCAAATATGTGATGGTTCAGTTGATCATAAAACCTGGTAGATTCTTCCTGACTCATCTGTAAAAGCAAAAAGTTCAAATCAGCTTTCAGCATTCTTTCCCTCCTTCCTGCCCCCAAAACCTCCATAAAGACAATGCTTCTCAGGTCACTTAGAAAGAAATTAAATCAACCATACATTACAAACACAAAACAGTATCTCTTCTTTGTACCCTAGACATGTCAAGTTTATTTATTCTGGTGCTTGACCACCCATCTGTATCACCAACTCACTCACCTCTCCTACCTGCTGGGGCAAAGGTAAGCTCCCTCCTCTGCCCCACCTCCTCTCTAAGACCAGCTTCCACATTCCAAAAATCTCCATCCCCAAAGTACCCAGCCCGTGCCCTACACTCATACGATCAACAAGGATAAATTATCTCATTTGCAGCACTCACTTCGCGGAGCTCCATGGTGACATAATGCTGCAAGTCCTTGGCAGCTTTTGCCCTCGTCTCTTCACTGCGACTCTTCAAGCCATTGGCAAATTGTTGGAGAATGGACACGGTGCCCGACATGATGGCGGTATGTTGGGGCTTGGGGGCATCAAGTCCTGTAAGTTCTTCAGAGAAACACTTTTTTTTACTGCTTTCAGCTACTGAAATCTCTGAGCTTCTTTCTTAATGCTGCCTGTTTCCAAAACACACATCCCATTGCATGCAAGGATGCTGTGCCAGTAGAGCATAAAATTACAAGTAACGACTATATTCCTTAGGCCTTACAACCCTGTGACAAAACTGTACCACCACATAATATCTCGACCCCCAACCTGTTTGCTCTCTAGTTCCTCAAATACCAAAATACACTCCAGTAGGTCAGGGGCCCAACCCTATGGTGATCTAATTCTAAATCAAGGGTCATGCAATAGCTGAAAAATAGCAAGGTCAGATTAGGGTTTACAACTACCCTACAATAAGTAGGCACAATCATTCCCATGATTATATCATTATCATATCTGACTCCTCCTTGAACGCTTTCATCCAAGTTTCTCCACAAAAATTCTGGTGTTATGCCAACACAAGGGAGACTCGGCACTCAGGGCCTGGCAAGTGTTACATTCTCCAGTAGATATTTAGAGATGGGAACTCTACTTATAGCAACACCAATCATTGCAACAGGATGTTTACTATCATAACAAGTAACCAAACTTTCTCATGAGTCTTTCTTTATGTGGAAAACGTTTTAGAGGTTTGAACCCCCCGATTTTCAGATTACATAAGCCCAGCCCGAGCGCTTGACAGAAGGGCCCACAGCGACACAAGGCACCAAAACTTCAACTCCTTCTTCCCCAAATATTCCCCACGCGGTCACAAAGATCCACCGAGGCTACAGCGTGAGGTGGCTTCGGGGCTTCCCCGCGGCTGGGAGCCAGGAGAATCTCCCCCGGACGAAGCGAGCAGCATACGGCTGCGGCCCCATCGCCGCCGGCCGGGGTGCCCCTGCGCGGGGGCTCCCTCGCAGCCGCACTCGCGGAGGGACGCGACAGCCGGCGGGCAGGAGCCGGCAGGCCCGAGCCCGCGGGGGATCCACCGCCGCCGTTCCGCAGGCCGGCAGTGAGGGAGGGCTGAGGCAGGGCAGGGCGGGCACCGCCGCCGGGGCGGGCGCGGGGCCTCTAGCGGCAAGCGCCGCGGGGGCGGGGGGCTCGGGCAGGCGGGTCCGGGCGGGGAGCCGCGGCGCGGGGCCGAGGCGCCCGCGGGAGCGCCGGTGCCGCTGACAGGGCGCAGAGCGCCGGCCCAGCGGGCGCTCCGGCGGGAGCGCGCGGGAGGGGGGCCGTGAGGGGAGGCGAGGGGAAGGGGAAGGCGATGCTGAGGGGAGGCTCCGGAGCCGCACTCACCGCCTCCGCCCCGACCGCCGCCGGCTCCCCCGCTCCGGGCCCCGCGCCCTCCCCTCCCCCGCGCCTGCCGGACCGGCGAGCCGCTGCCGGCCAATAGCCTCCCAGAAGGACTTTGATAGGCACCGCCTCTGACCAGTAGAAAAAGAGCAAAAGGGAAGGAGCGCTCGTAGCTCCGCCCCTTCTCTCGAGGAACCGCAAGGAGAGACCCTCGCCTCCCGGCCAATCATCAAGCCAGCCGGGAGCGAGTGGCAGTAGAAGTAACCAATGGAAAGCTGGACGTGCTCGACTGGTGAAAAGTCCACGCTAGGCCCACCTTCCGGACGCCGGCTGGCTTCCGCCCTCCCGTAGTGTCTGTGCGCTGTGTGCGCATGCGTGGATGGAGCAGAGCGGTGCTGTGCCGCGCCCTGTGTGCGTCGCTGAAATGTGTCCGGCTGCCCATGACAGGATCAAGGGCAGCCTGGGCGGCGCCCGGCTGTGAGCGCAGTGTTGCCGTCATGGCGCGTATCGCAGTGATGGGGTGTGCTTCAGAGTGACCCCTCACAGCCGCGCGTAACGACGCGCACCGTTTAATGTTTACACCGGGCGCCGGGAGGTGCTGGCGCGTCGCTTGGGCGCCGCTTTGGTACGCGACCCTCCGCGGAACCCCCTGCGGGAGGCCGTGGCGGCGCGGGGGCGGTGAGGAGGGGCGGGAGCGGCCGTTGGGCGCAGGCGCGCGGCAGGCCGGCGGTTGGGGCGCGCGGGGCGCTGGCGGTTGGGGCACGCGGCGGGGCAGGCGCCCGTCAGGCGGGTAAGGGCGGCGCGCGCCTCCCTCAGGCGCTGCCCGCGCGGCCATGGCGGCGGCGCCGCCTCCCCACTGGGCCCCGCGGCGGCGGCCGGGCTAACGGGCGGCCCTTCCCCTTCTAGGTGCTGCTGCTGTGAGGCGGGGCGGTGGGGAGAGCATGGGGCCGGGAGACCTGGCGCAGAAGATCAGCATTAGCGCCGAGAGCCCCCGGGGGAGCGAGAGGAGCGACTCCGGCGCCGCGCTGGCGGGCGCTGAGAGGGTCTCCCCCGGCACCTGGAGGCAGAAGTGTGCGGCCTATGTGCTGGCGCTCAGACCTTGGAGCTTCAGTGCCTCCCTCACCCCCGTGGCCCTCGGCAGCGCTCTGGCGTACCGGGCCGAGGGAGCGCTAGACCCAGGGCTGTTGGTGGGAAGCGCTGTGACCGTCCTGGCTGTGCACGGAGCCGGCAACTTGGTGAATACCTACTACGACTTCTCCAAAGGCATCGATCACAAGAAGAGTGATGACAGGACTTTGGTGGACCAGATTTTGGAGCCTCAGGATGTGGTCCGGTTTGGAGTCTTCCTTTATACCGTGGGCTGTATCTGTGCTGCTGGGCTCTATGCTGTCTCAACGCTCAAGCTGGAGCACCTGGCCCTGATTTACTTTGGAGGACTTTCCAGCTCCTTCCTTTATACTGGAGGTAAGCACTGTATCCCGTTTGCTGTGAATCTGAATGTAATCAATTAGCAGATTAGCAGTGTGAATCTGAATGTAAACAATTAGCAGACTTGTCAAGGGTTTCTAGAAGATGCAAGTGATCTAGCTAGTTAACCGCCACGAAAATATTCGGTGGTATTTCCTGGAGTAGTGGTACATAAACCTGTGTTCTTTGCCCCAATTGTTGTGGGAAGAGGCACACTAAGTTCTTCAATTGGAAAGTGGTGTTGAGGCATTGTTATTTACGTATATGGCTTTAGATGCTCATCAGAACTATTGCTGAAACTTTTCGTGATGTGTATCTTGTATCCCTCAGCAGTATAGCTCACGGCATATGTTCTTTTCCATTGGTGGAATCTGTTACTTTGGAATGTTTTGTTGTTATTCTCTAGATGGAGTTTCATTGTGATTGCAGAACAGTTTGTGTTTGTTCTTAATAAGAGGAGGATACTTTATTGTTTTCCTGTGTTGGGTAGATACAAGCATAATTATTAGGAAAAGAAAAACAAACTCAGTTTCAAACTGTCAAACTTTCAAACAGTTATGTTAGTTTCCTTGAAAGAATCTTGTCAGTTTTGCCTTTGGTTCTGAGCATTATATATGTTTCTTCAGGATCAGGTTCTAGTATGCATGATCATACTAAAGAGTACCTTATTTCTATAGCTTTCTGCAGAAGTAGGTACTTCTAGATGTGAAGATGGGTATTAGAACCTGGCCCTTAGTTTCTGTTACGTTGTTTGACTGGAGAAATTCAGAAGCTGCATTTCCCTTATTATCTCTGGAAAAAAGAGAAAACATGCTTCTCAGCCTTAGCTACATGTGCATTGGTCATTTTACAATATTTCTGTGGGAAGGGCTGATCTGTTATATTACCCATTCTCTTCTGTCATTTGAGTTGTTTGACGATGCTTCATTTTATTCTTGTGTCTTGCCACAGGAATTGGATTTAAATATGTTGCACTTGGAGACGTGGTGATCCTGATCACCTTTGGGCCCCTGGCTGTCATGTTTGCCCATGCTGTGCAGGTTGGTTATCTGTCTGTCTCACCACTGCTCTACGCTGTCCCACTAGCTCTCAGTACCGAGGCCATCCTGCACAGCAACAACACACGAGACATGGAGTCTGACCGGCAGGCGGGTATTGTCACCTTGGCTATCCTCATCGGCCCTGCGTTCTCCTATATTCTCTACACCGTGCTGCTCTTCTTGCCCTACCTGATTTTCTGTGTGCTGGCCACACGCTATACCATCAGCATGGCATTGCCGCTACTCACCATCCCGATGGCATTTTCACTGGAGAGGCAGTTTCGGAGTCAGAGCTTCAACAAAATTCCTCAGCGGACAGCCAAACTCAATCTCCTCTTGGGGCTTTTCTATGTTTTTGGTATTATGCTAGCACCAGCCGGTGCTCTGCCCAAACTCTAACAAGAGCTGTAGAGTCAGGCCTCACAATTCGGTAGTAATGCTGATTAACAGTGGATGATGTGGGTGGATGACCCATTATGGACAGTGGGAAGAATGGACTGTCTTGAGCTGTTGATTGTGACTTTTATAATTTCTGGTCTTGGTTAGCTTGTGCAACAGACTTTTTAAAAGTGATTTGTCCATTCTTCAGAAGGGGTGAACTGTGCAGCTTTGCTTCAGGGGAGCAAGGCAACGTGAGGACAAGGAAACGTTTAAAAAACTTCATCCTTCTGCCACTGAATTCTTTCACTGTCAGCTCAATGAAAGTAAGATTGAGCCTCAAATACAAACTCTCTGTTCCCTTCACAAGCACAGTGATTGCTCTTATGACTCCTTTTCTTACTATGGTCAAGGAGTCCAATGGCTTCTGTGTGGTAAACAAAACACTGCCAAATGTTTAGCATCACAACGATGTAGGTGCTATTACTTCACTCCCTTATGAGCATAGTTCATCTTCATCTGTTGTATGTTTTAATTTTTGTTGGGGTTTTTTTCCTAGCCAAATTTTGAGCTTTTATTTCCAAGCCCCCTGAAATGCACTAGATACTAATTCATTAACTGTTGCTTCTGCTTGGTCCTTATAGACTAGAAATTTCAAAGTTATGTATCTCTGTGGGATGTTGGTGCTAAAATGGAGCACGAATAGCCCACTGCCCAAATTTTAAGCCAAAACCAGTGTATTTATATTCCACTATGAAAGCTGAAGCTGTAAATGCAAATCATGCAACTGAAAAGCCCTCAATGCATAGAAAAACAAGTGGTTTCCATTTTTGCATTTCCTTAGAATTTATTCTCTGAAATGACAGTCTTGGAGTTAAGGGGGAGACAACAGACACAGTGCCAGATTTCTCTGGCTGGATATGGATTAATGGATACATGAGTGGAAGAATAAATTCTTAGTTTAAAAAAAAAAGTTATTTTTCAAGTTGTCACTCTCTGTTTATTTAGAGGCCCGGAGTATTACAGTCAAATGTCAAATAAGACATTTGTCAAATGTCAAATAAGACAAGCCCCAAAAGAAGCCCAGTTGAGCAAAGGAGAAAGATACAGGGTTAGAAAAAAAGAAATCAGGATTATTGCATTGGCTCTGCATAAAAATTGGGACTGGAAGCAGGAAGAAACCATTTTTGTTAACAAGATTTTTCCTAATAGAGTCCAGAGTTTGTGTGACTAAATCACATTTAAATGTTAAGTTAGCTCTGAAGTGAAGTTCCTCACCTCTTTCCTCCCCCCGCCCCTACACCTTACGATGTTGTTTTGTTTTCTCCTGCAGACCTTGCCACTTGACATTCATGTGGCCATTTGGAGAACTGATTGTTTCAGCAATTATGTAGCCGTGTGAAAAACATGCCAAACACAACTGAGAAAAAGTGTGGCTTCCAGTGCAAAGATGAATTTGATCCATACCATGTTACTCAGTGGCAACTGAATTCTCTTCTGTGTTGAAGAAAAAGTATTCCTTTCCTGTATGCAGGGTTTTGGTGAAAAGTTTGTTTACAGGAGTTGTGGAAAGCTGCAGAGGAATTGATACAGGTGTTGAACTGGATGCTGGTGCCTGGAGCACAACCGTGCTTTTGAACCAAGTGGGAGTGTGCTAACCACTATATGAAGGGCTTTTAAACACGAGCAATAAACTAGCAATAAACTAACACGGTGTTATCCTGCATCTGTCATGGGTAAGTTACACCCTTGTGGTGTTCATCTGAAAGTGCTGAGTGTTATGTTAGTGGAAGGTACTGACAGAGTAAAGCTGAGTTGATGGTACAAGATTACATGGTGTAGATAGTTAAGTGACTGTTTTTATGGCTTCCATGTTATCCAGTGTTACCCAGCTGTTGGTCTCCTGCTTTACAGCTGAGCTGTAGTCAGCGGGAAGGATTCTTTGCAGGCGTATTTTATGAGCCACAGTTTCATCTTTTATTAAAATTGGGCAAATGATGTCTCTAATCTGACTAGGCCCAAGACAAGAGGAGATGGACTACAGCAACTGTGTGCTGCTTTCTACAGCAAAATACTTGTTTAGATTAGAAACATGAGGAGAAAATGCAGAAGTTCAGCTCAGTTGCATGGAGGGAGATATCTAGAAGGTTTTGGAAACTGTTTTCAGTGCAGACATACACAACACATTATCGAGTGTTACTTCTTTGTGGACCTACAGAATGAAGAAGAGCCTGGCTCCGAGACCCACTTCACTTTTCTGCAAAGCAAAAGCTTTTCTAGGGATATGGACTGAGCTGGTGAATCGGTTAACCTTGCGACTGGGGATATGTGGGTTTATTGGGTTAATCCCTGCATGGCTTTGTTGCTACCCTTCGTAGCAGCTGTGTGCTTTATTTTATGATAGCTTGTTCTTGTATAGCTATCACTTTAGCAGAATGGATAGTTATCTTTTCCTACTCCTTTTACATAAACTAAAGTACTCGAGCTAAATTCCTCAAAGTATAATTCCTCAAGCTAAATTCCTCAAAGCTAAATTCCTCTAAATTCCTCAAGCTAAATTCCTCAAATACTTGGCTCATATCTTTGATAACTGTAATTGTAACGGTGGAAAGATCTGGTGGAGATCTGGAAAGATCAGGATATGATCATTGGTGGAGTAGTGTGTGTAACTCTAATTGTATCTAGGCTACCCTTTACTAGCAGCGGAGAGCTCCCTGTGTAGGATGTCTGCTTACTGCTGGAAAGGACCAGTGCTTTTTGTTACAGAGATGAAGGAAGAGCTCACTAGTACATGTATATGTTTGTGGAACACTTTTCATGGTGGGGGGGATTCAAAGCATTTTAATAGTAAGAATGAGATGAAAATTTGGTCATTCCTTACTAGCAGATGCTGGTTGCCTCCAATTCCCTGTCTGTGAAAAACAATATCATTCCAGGTTCTTAAGGTTCTTAAGGAATAGTAAATAACACATTCTTCACCATGGCTTTGAGGAAGTCATTTAACTGTGTCTCAGAAAACAGCTAATTTTTGTCTACCTCACAGGGATGCTGAGCTGACATCATTGTCATAGAGAGCTTTGAAAGTAAAAAGTGCTTTATCTCTGTGTGCTTTCTAAAAGCATGTTAGTACTAGAAAACATTTTAGGTATGAACTAACCTAACAGGTGACTTAACCAATGTAAGCAGACCAAAATAATCTCCACATAGGCATTGAGTGGTAAGAGAGGTTCCTTTATTGGTTTGTTTTGTGATGAGGATGCTGGGTCTCTTTCCCTACCCCTCTCCTCCCTGTCCGATGCTCCTTTCCCTGAATATAAATTTTTTAAACTTCTTTCAGGTCTCTCTTGACGAGCTGTGTTGCAATGTGATGAGTCTACACTGGTAGATGAACAGATCTGTAGCCCATCTGTTAGTGTGTCCTAAAGCACCTCCTGGCCTTTCTTCTTATCCAATAAAGTGTCTGAATGTTATTCTGTTAATTATGCTGTGTTTGATTATTTTATATCACTCCACTTGTATTTTTGCACATTTTGCACAAAATACTCCAGTGCATTTTGCACTAGAGCATCTTACTGGAGGGAGGAGGGTCTTTGTTTATAGTATAAGTGCATGAAAGATCATACTTTTTTTTGTGTAAGAGTCCTTTTATGAATCACATAGTTCTGTCCTTCCGTATCATCGGATAAGAAGTTCAGTAGCAGTGATCATCTCATACTAATGGCAGACTTCAGAGTAGTTTCGGTGTTTTCATCAATGAGCAGAATTTTCTTTGATGCCATTTTTTGTGCTATGTACAGTTCAGCATTTGTATGGAGGTTTCAGCTGAACTTTTAATCTTCTTAATAAAGATGAACTTTTTCATCCTTGCCTGTGTGGTCTGCCATTCTTGCAATGCCATGGTCTCTGCTCCTGACTTGTAACAATTTTATTTGCTCCATAGGACTGTGACAGCATAACGCCTCCCCTCTGTGTGTCATAAATGATCCCTAAAGCATGATTTGAAATTTTCCTGTCTTGGCCACTGGTGCAGTCTACTATACAACTGCATGTACAATTAGCTTAAGGAGACTAAGAAGTCTTACTGTCTTACGTGCTTTGTGGCTCTCTTTTTTATGTATGTGGTTAAAGTGGTTTGAACAGCCTAGAGAAACCTCTTGGCTGTGCCACCTCTATTGTCTGCAATGCACATAGCTGAAAACAGATATGAAGACGACTTGTGTGAGGGATTTGTGAAACATGATTTCAGTTTTTGCTTCTAGTTTAAAATCCATCTGAATAGGAGAGAATGAAAGAAGTTCCTGCAGTAAAGTTTAGTGACTATAAACCATTGTGGAGCCAATGCTTTTACCTGCAACACTATCTTACTATCATTGTCTGCTTTGAAGTGATTTCCTGTTTGGGTTTGCAGGACGTTCTATGACGCTAAGACAGCTAGGCCTGGGAAATATTTTTCAGCCTTTCTGAGGTGCAGAGTGGGCCCCAAGGTCATAGCATTTGGAGATAATTTTAGAGGATAAAATGCAGAATAGCATGGCATCCAGGTACATGTGGGCTGTACTCAAGAATCCTCCCAAATAAATTTGATAAAGCTCTTTTTCTGAATCTGCAGAAACCAGTCCGCTGAGTATCCTTTAGCAAGACAGCATGTTGGCTGTTTTGTTACTACTGTAATTGTGCTGCACTTGCTCTTAAAACACACTCTAATGCTTTGTCCTGGTAGCAGGCAGAGTCTATTAGTAGTCAGCTTAAACTCATTTTAAAGAAACTGGACTTCTAATAGAAAATGTTTAGAGATTTGAAATTCATGCAACATTGAAAACCTTTTTGTTCAGTGCCTGTCTAGGTGGAGGCTGTAATTCTGGTTGTCTGCAGATGGTGGCATTGCTCTTCCATCACTGCTGCGAGCACCCTGTATTACCTGTGCCCTAGGCTGAGAGATCCTCTGCCAGGCAGACAAGAAGGCCCACTGCAGAGCGCTAGGATCGTCCTGATACCTTTGACCTTGTTCCACAGTCTAAAAAAGCCTGATTCCCCGTGAGAGAAGTGGTGGACCTGGTGATTCTGGTGTTGCTGCTCCTCTGCTTTTCTAAGAGGTTGATCCAGAATCCTAGGTCCACTTTTTATTGAGTGGCAAAATGTTTTATGCAGCAGACTGTATTGTTATTGGAGGAGGAAGGAGAGGTGTCCCTCCTGCATTTATGGTTTTAAGGGGTTACACAGGCTCAGGTCACTGCATTGGTCAGCACTTACATCTTATTTGGGAGATTTTTTTACGGCCATGACAGCTAGGCGGGGGTTTTGTTTTGTTTATTTTTTCTCTCCTCTACAGCCAGCGGATCAAAATCTTCAGGACAATGGAGAAAGGGGACTTTCCAAATATGTACTTAAAACGACCTAATTTTTTATCTCTACAGGAATTCATGTTACCTGTGTTTGCAAGATTTTTTAGTGTTTGTCTGGTTGTACCTCATTGGGTCTCCTCTGGTGTAAGGAAACTTGGAAGGTAAATGGCTGCAGATTAATTTCTAATGTGCAGATTATGTCTTGACAGATGCTTCTAGCCCAGGCAGGTAATGGGAGAAACAGGCATTTGAAGAAAGCCAGTCAGCTCTATCATACATTTTTAAAGCCTTTGCTGATGGCTTAATAAGCTTATTCTGGTCAGATGCTGAGGGATGAGCTTTCAAAAGAGTGTGGGCAAGCTGTGCATCTTGGGTAGTACACTCATGTGGGGAAAAATGCAGTGTCTGCACACTCTGAGATGTACTTCTGTTCAGTCAATTGCTTTTAACACATCTTGAATCGCTGTTGGAAAATCTTAATACTTTTATAGTGGTTTTAGGAGCTTGGACTATATTCTCCCCGTTTCTTGGGTGAGTAGAATGAGTCACTGCTGCTTAATCAAGGTCATGCTCCTCCTTGGAGAGTACATAAGAGTTCTCCTTTCCAGTCTGGTACCTTAATAACTAGGCTTTTCCCCTCACATATTGGTTTGTCTTTTAGGTCACTGGTACATTATTTTTATGTGAATCACCTTTGGTTGCTTCATACTTGGAGTTTTGCACCTGCTGAATTACATATTTAGGTAATGAAATGCTGCTCTGGCTTTTTAAAGCTATTTTTCATTTTAAGGTGGAGCTAAATATCTAGCCAAGTTAAAATCTATAGCTCCCAGAATGGCTAAAAAAATTGTAAGTTTTAATAAAACTCAGCACGGCTGGGTTATTGCAGCTGTATGTCTAAAGGAAAGAGGCCCAGCACTGGGTAGAATAATGCCCATGCTTTACTGTCTGAAATAAGGTTTTTACTCTTTCTGTGTAACTCAGAGTGAGACCCAAAATGAACATGTTTATCAAGTTTTCTTTTACACATTCTTCTGATGATAACTCCTAATATTCAGTGCTTATGCTTTCTATATAGTTGCCTTTCCATATAGGTAGATCACAGGAAAGCCCATGTTCTAATCCAGATGTTTCAGGAGACACACGGATTTGTCTGAATGAGAAATACTTGAAGGACATAGTTCAGCATTCCTTTGGGGTCAGCTGAGAAAGTGCGACTTGCTTCAACATTCAAGTCTCACTGATCTACAGGCACAGTGGGTTACTGACCAAGTCTGTGTGTTCCCTTGGAAAGAAACCTATGCTTGAGCATCTGTCCCAGACTTCGTGTGTGCGCTGTCTTGCAGGAGAAGTTCACACATGGGAGTTCACAACCTCTGCACATGAAGGCCCAAATGTTTTTTAAAAACAGAACAAATCCAAACAAAACTATAACCCCTGACTGTCCTCTGCTGACTTCTCATCAGGCTGCCAAGGCCAGAGTGGTTTGAAGAACAAAAAATCTATGGCACCATTGTGCTGGTTTCTCATGAAAACAACAAGGAGGAGAATCTGCTCATTAATCAGATGGCTCTGTCAATAATGAATCAAGATGAACGTGCTGGCTGAGAGATGTGTCATATAGGCAGTTTGTCAGGGAGCAAGGAAAGCAGTGAGAACCTTGCTAAAACACAGGGTCTGGCATGCTGCTCTAAGAGCTTGACAGTGATGAGAGCTCAGCAACAGAAGAGGTTAGGGTCTGCCTCCTACAGTCTAACTCTTGGCTGGCACCTTTCAGATGTCTTGTCCTAGCCTAGACTAGTACTGGGGAACTCTGCTGTTCTCGCAGTGATTTTAGGTGCTAATTGAGGTGGGAGATCCTGGCATCTGCTCTTTGTTCTAGTGCTAGATCTAGTGCTAGATTAGGCCAGTTTGTTAACTGGGAAATGCTGAATAGCTCAGCAATTTTAACAAAAGCTAGAGTCGTCTTTCCTCCTCTTCTTTTAGGATAGAATGGAAAGTTCTTTTAGGCAGTAGTTCTATTTGTGTTGGAAACAGTGCCTTGTCACTGATTTAGCACAAAGAATAAAGATGATGCATATTTTTAGGTGTCCCAGTAAGCCAAAAAGAAGGCCTGCTCCCTGAATCGGCTGACTTACTAGTGGTAAAGGAATAAACTGAATGCTTGCTCCATATAAGGGGCAAATTCAGGCAATTTGCATCTCATGCAGTGTTTACAAATAGGGCTGTGAAACATCATCACACTGTGGGAAATAAGCAGTTTCTCAGACTTTGACCTAATGAAAAGAGGGTCTAATAAACTGTCTTCCCAGTTTTGTTAGCCGTTGTCGCAAGGGTTAATGAAATTACTTCAGATAGATTATAAATTACTTCTTGTATGGTGTAAGGCCACTGTATGCCACAGTTGAGTCATATTTTAACCTGTGGGGGATAGCTCTACTCCTGTATAAACCTTAGCTCTGGTCAATATAAATAAAGGAGAGGCTGAGAATAACATGCTAGAGATTCATGTACTTTTTTGTGTGTGTATTCTAGAGCTCAATAAAGCCTTAAATGTATACTTGGTGCTGTGCCATACCATTCTTCATCTGGTCTTTCTTCTTCCTTAAATTGGTTCTTAAGTAGAAGTTAATTAGCCACCCAGAAACACAAAGCTTCCTCCCCAGTGATGTGCTGTAGGCTTTCTATAAAGTTCCTTTCTGCATTAATCCCCTGCAGTATCCCTGCTTCTTCAAACCTTTGCAGTTGAGGTTTCCAGGAAAAGGTGGAACAACATTTTCACATGGATGCAGAGAGGAGGATTAAGGGGAAAGATGAAGAAGGGAGTTGGAGAGGGCAGTTATGTATTAATGAACTTCAGAAGCTGAAATCCTGTCTGTCTTTATGCCAAAAGATTTTTCTTTTTTTCCCCACTACCTCACAAAGCAGGAATCACATACTGTTCTGTGAGCAGTAGTGGGTCAGCATGGCACACAGAGCTTCCCTGCCTCTGTCCTCCTTTCAGCAGTGATAGCCTGCATTCTAAAATCCATGTCCCAAATTACCTACTTTTCAAGGTTGTTGGATCCTAGGGTTCTAACTTGTTCAAATGCAAGAGAAAGGATGAGCCAGGGAACCTGAACCTAAACTATTCCAGGTTTTTAGTGGTTCTGTCAGTATCCCTGCACAAGAAGTGGATACACAGAAATTCAGGTGTTCTAGAGAAAAAAAAAATCTCTCTTATATGTAGGGAATTTATATAGTGCTGCTTCATCCAGAGTTACTCAGCATATTCACAAGCATGATGATGTGACTCTTATGACTGAAGAGCCTGGGATTTGGAGAAGGGAGGTGACTTGCTCCAGTGTGTGAACTCTGCATGTGCCTTCTGAGATTACAGGCCCTATATATTTGTCTGCTGGCCTATTCCTTGTCTTCTGCAGAACTATATTCTGGGAAACCATTAAACAGGAAATTGGTCTGGTCCCAGTGTGTGTGTGTGTGTGTGTGTAGGAGTCTCCAGTTTTGAACAATGTTCATGTCGAGAAATGGCCAAGTCCTAAATTCCTCTGTCCCATTCTGCAGCCTCTGATCAGTAGATACACGAGATATACCTATCGACAGAAGAGTACTGGGCTGAAGGCAGCAGCACCAAGGTGTTTCTGCTTTCTATGAGTCAGGAGGGGTTGAATGCATGTACATACATGAAAGTGATGCACATTCCCATTGAGAGTTAACTCATCTCCAGATGGTGAAGAAACGCATCTAAGTAATTTAGAGGCCCTGAATGTCTCCTGAGGATTGAGACATAAAAAGAAGAATATCAATCTCTCTAGCAAGCTAACTCACAGAAGAAAAAAAAATTATTGTTTTCTAGAGATCTGTATGCTTTTTTGTGTGGGAGAGAATGTGTTTCATTCTGACTTGTGTAAAAAGCATCTTATGGTGGAAAAGTTAAAGGGAAGAAATGTTTGCAGCATTTACTTCAGCAAGGCTTTGTACTTTCTAGGGAAAACTGAATTTGCTGCAGATTCTTTCTCTTACACTTAAAACCTGGCCATCCTAGTCACCACTCTCCTGCTAACAGTTTTTTGGGGAAAAACTGAAATTCTGTGAGGCTCTGTCTGTGTATGGGGAAGGGACAAGGAATAGTTTGAGTCCCAGGGAGGTAGCGAGGTAGAAATGTCTATCCTGCAAGGGGAACAGTGGAAATAGACTATTCAATTTTCATCTGCTAAATAAGAGCTTTAACAGTAAAATTGACCCAAATGTCAGGCTATGGTGGTGCATATAGAAATGTTGCATTTGGAACTTGTGTAGCTTTGAACAGTTTGGCTGAAATAGTAGCATAAAGCACCCTGGGGATGGGGCTGATGCTGATGGAAAGGGCCACCATCAAATGGTGCCAGTCCAGGTGTGAATGTCAGAAACTGGCTCCTGTGACAGGAGGGCTGTTCACCATACTAGCACAGGCATTTGTAAAATGTCAATGGCCAAACACAGTCTGTGCCCCATTTTTTGTCCTTGATGTGAAACAGCTGTCCAAAGAGACTATGGTGTTCCAGCAGGCACTGCTTCCCCTTTACTGGGGTGACAGCCCACTTGGACAGGAAAGGACATTTGAGTCCCGGGAGCTTTGAACTCTGCATGTGATACCTGTCTGTAAAAGATGCAGACAGCTGCATTATTTTGTGTCCTTGTGGTAGTAAATCAGTCCGGGGTCCTCGATCAGCTCAGGGACCAGCTAGAGGAGGAGTCATTTACAATAACAAAGCTGATGTGGGTGGGCACAGAAGTAAAGGCATAAAGATGAAGGCAGTGCCTGGTGGAAGTCCAAGGGTCTTATAATGGATTTCCGGAGCCCATTCCTGGCTGCAGTTTGACCGGTGGCAGCTGAATCAGAGATGGAAATGAAATAGTTTCATCATCAAGTCCTTACACTTCAATTTGCTATAAATTGTTCCAGTCACTGCCAAGTGACTGACAGTAAAGAGAGTCCCCTGGCTTGTTGCCTAGCCCATGAATATAATTTCAATCAGTGCTCACTGTAGACACCCTGGATGGGCAGAATAGCATGTATACATGGTTGCAAGGGAGGACTGAAGTGAACTGGAAGAGCTGTATATGGGGAACCAAGACTGGAAATAGAATAGGGCTGAGAGGATCTGGCAGAGCTTAGCATAGTCTTAGACCTGGAAGAGCTTTCTAGCACTTGCTGGGATGTGTAGGAGTCCTTCTGGTCATGAGGCAGCTGGCTAGCAGCTATCCGCTGTGCTCAGCCCCTCTCCTTGATGCCCTGTTAGCTCACTGCATCACCTAATGTTAGTCCCTGTGCTTTGTCCTGGAGCAGGGCTCTGCGGCTGATGCTGCAGCTTAACTTATTGCCTCACCAACTGGGATTCTGTGCTTGCTAGAGTTCAAGGTTGGGCTATAAAAATCTCTTCCAGTCTGAAATGTGCCATAAAACTAGTTACACACGAATGGATGTATTTACCAGGCTGCAGGGGGAAATGAGCTCAGCCATTGATAAAGGAGAAAGTCTTGGTTTCTGACAGATTTTTTTGTTTGTTTTATTTTCAGTATAACCTTAAAAAGTCTCCATATTTTTCGCATGCAGGCTGTTAGCACACTTATTAGAAATTCTTTTTAACTAATGTAGTACGCACCTTTGTGGTCTGCAGTGAATTGGAAAAAAAACCAGCAAAATGTCATCCATGAGACAGCACTGGTCTGTGAGAGGATTCAGACAAGATCCCTGGCTGCTCAGAATGTGTAGTTAACAACTTGCAAAATCATCTGTGTACAATAAGCCTTGCCCATATTAACAAACCACTGGGTTTGATTTGTTTCCAGGAACCACGAATGTTGAATTTTTTTTTTGCAATGCTCCTTGTGCTGCCGCAACCACTTTAGGTACCTGGAAAGTGACATAATTTTGTATGATTGTCCATAATCTTTATTCCTCTTTTGACACCAGTCTTTGGTGTCAGTATGTTCCTTGAGGAAATGAGCAGTTCCTTGAGGATGCTTTCTTTTCCAGGGATACATTCCTTTCTCCTTATTCATTGGTAGAGTTCTTGCATGAAACATTCAGTGGTTGTTGATAGCAGTAATAGTACTAAGAAGACACCAGATATAATCTGGACTATGAGCATCATTAGCTTCTGTGAAGTGATCCTTACACACCATTGCTGATTTTGGCTCCTAATTTTTTCTTTTTTTAGGACTAGATTTAAGCCCATCAATGTTTTCTGTTGATTTCCTGCAGAGATGGGGATAGTGTGTTTGACTTGCTCTCTGTGTTTTCTTCTGCATTTGCGAAAATGTTTTACAAGAACTAGCTTGGTTCCACCATATTCACAAGCTCCTCTGTGCTGCAGCCAAACACTTCACAGTTCTTGAGAGATTATTTTGTGATTTAGTATGGGTTCTCTATAAAGAATAGAACACCTCCCCATCCCCCATGCTTTTCTGCTAATGCTATTGGCTTTCAGTGCCATAACCTTGAAAAAAGCTGACAACACAGCAGCAATACTACCTAGACAACTTATCTTCTGAGCACTTCACGGTGGGCTGCCAGATCTGGGCTGGAGAGGTATTTATCTGGCTCTGTTTAGACAGGAGCAGGCTCTTGCATACAAGCTAGCCAGCCAGCACCCTTTAGAGAATGCACTTTATCATCCTTTGTGTTTGTGGACATTGTGAGCTGTTGTTTTACAGCAGCTGGGAGAAAGTTGTATCCCACTCTCTGTTCCAGTGAGAAACAGAGGATAGAAACTGATCTATCAGAGCCTGACTTCCCTGTATCTGCAACATCTGTATTTTTTCCCTGGTGTGATGATTTGCAAATTGTTACCTGTCTCTTGCAGGCAATGCCAGAGCCTGCACTGGATCATGTGAGAAAAGACTAATTGAGTACCTTCTCTCCCAGCAGAGTAAACCGAGATCATAACCTTTCAGGGATTAGGAATCCAATTATCTGGAGAAACAGCCACCAGATTGAAATATCCCTTCTAACCTCTTATTGCTTAGTATTCCAAACCTGTACCATCTCTCTGTACTGGAAGTTTCAGAAGTCACCTAATAAAAAGATTAGAATTACCCTTAAATAGCTTCCATAAAGATTATTATCTAGTGATAATTCCGTATCTGAGCCTGTCTTGAGTACTTTCTGGATCCAGATGAGCCAAAGAGAGCTGGTGGCTTTAAAAGACTACACTTATTTACAGGCCCTCTAGGGTGAGGCAGAGAGCTTGTGGGACTAACTGTGCACTTCAGATGCCTAGGAGGAGACCTTCCTAGGTCTTTCCTCCCCACTATTTCATGTTTGATTGATTTATGGAACTCACCACTGCATGACAGGACTGAGAACTATCTACAAGAACAAAACTGAAGACAGGGTTGCAGATGCCGATAAAAAGCAGCTGCTTCATTATATTGATGTTAGCGAGCATCTGAATAAGCACTTGCCTCACAAGGTTTAAAATTATTATTGGGTCAAGAAGAGGTTTGCCTCCACAGTTTAGCACGACAAAAGCATTCAGCACTCATCATTATCAACCTGTAATACCCAGAGTGAACATCTCTTTCTGCAACGGATGAGAAAGGTGATTTTGGTCTATGAATCCCCTTCTGACTGCATATGCCAGAAGAACAGATGCCCTCAGTAAGGGGGACTCAGAACTATTTATTGTCTACAGCATTGTACTTGTTTCTCTTCACAGAAGAAGTGTGTGGCTCTCTGGGTTTCCTGTTTCTTGGGTGACCTACAGATAGATGAATGGGTAGATTTACACAGTGTATAGTCCAGTGGAGCTGTATGATATGGAACAAGCAAGAGAATACTTGAGAGATTGAGGATACAGGTAAGGGAATGAGAATGTAAGATGTCATCCAAAAGAGTCTCCGTTTTATACAGAGGCCCCGTGAGGATTGTATGGACTGAAAGCACATCTGTTTCATAACAGAGGGCTTGCATTTGCCAGACTGCTCTTTAAGTATCTACCTTACCTGTAGATTTCTGCAGAAAATTCTGCATGAGCCAGACTTCCACTCCTGGTCCAAGAGATGGTAATGAAGGAGATCAGGAAAGCTCAAGAGTGCAAAATTCCAGCGTACCATGGGAGTGTTTCCTTCTACTTGTTTGGTCTGACAGTGGGACAGACATGTTGGGAACCACAGGAACAGAAGAACTGTGAGACACTGAGATTATTCCCTTCAGCACTGCTGCTTGTGATTCCTCTCCATTTGCAGCCTTACAGAACTTGTTCTAGAGCTGAAGAGAATTTTATGCTGTATTTACTGCTTTTTCATTTTGTCCTTACACATTTTTTCCCAGGTTTTCCCTTTCTTCTCTTAACCTGTTGAGTCAAATAATGCATGCCTTTCCCCTTGCTGAGGGACTGAAGGGCAACACTCCCACTGCAGTCAGTAGAGACAAGTGGCAAAGACAGAAGCATTTCAGGGGGACTAATGGGGAGAATTCGGGTTGAATTGTGGAGGTCCCTTGCAAACACTCTACAGCTTCTATTAATTTCAAATGGAGCACCTCCAGGAAACAAACACCCTATAAATTGTTGTTTTCTTTAAGTTTTTAGAGCACAACACAGAGGTGTGCATTTATTTTGTTTGCAAGACAGAAAATATTAGCGCAACAGGCAGTGTACAACAGGCTGTTCCTTAACCTGCCCACTGCTTGTTCTCTGTAGGATAGTGGTACATAGTGGGAAGTTTCCCACCAAAGGAGTACGTACACAGTTTGTTCTTGTCTGGGTTTTGAGCACAGAGGTTGCTATGGCCATTGTTTTTTATTAGTTTAATATATGTTGAAGTCTACAAATAAATGCTGGGACCCAGGTGGAACAGATGAGATGTGACTAAGTTCTTGGATGATTGATAATGAGCAGGGACTGGAAAATCAATTGTGTTAATTCCTGGCTTGTCACTGGGATGGAGAATTAATGAGAAAATCCGTCTAACTTAATGGTATTTACACATTTTACAGACTGTGATAAAATTGTCTTCAGGCGCTGCTTGGCATCACAATTGTGGGATTATTGTAGATCCAGAGGCAGGAACAGAAATCCACAAACACAAAAACTCCCTTCACAAACAGCAAACAAGTGATGACACAGACCAGCTAGGAGGGCTGAACAGAAAACAGACAGGCATCATGTTTTGCTTTTTGCACTGTACGCTTAGGAACTTATTGTAGGGGCTGTGACATTGGTGTGTGATGATTCATATTTTGTGTGGTGCTGTGCTTGTGACAAACACTATGCCCCGTGGGAATCCTTCCCTCCAGGGGTCTTAGAGCACTTTGTAGACAGCAGGGAAGCTGCTCATCTCACAGTGCAGTGGATTCTAGGTAGCTGTTTAAAACATTTGAAAGACTTGAACCCCCATCTTCCTCTGAGTTAAGGAGTGGTCTGCAGTTATGGTTGCTGAGCATGAAGAGTTTGTGCCAGACCAGCAGTAGTATTATGGCTCTGAGGGTGAACCAGTGATGCTAGCTTCCCTACACCGACCTGCCAAAAAAGTCAGGTAGGAAAGCAGCAGATGGCCGTCAGACTCCTGCAGAAATTTGTGAAGCTGTCAGTAACTCCTCTGCAGACCCGAGCACACATCTACCTGCTTGAATGAGTGGGGAACACTGGTCTTGATCATGACTGACAGAAAAGCGAATCCATCTCCCCAAATGCCTCCTGTGTGCCAGGAGTTAATCCAGCTGAGACAGCATCAGTATAATTGATGTATATTACTGAGTAAGTCATCCATAAACCTTGTGTACTCAGAACACCTGCATCCTTCTTGCTTTTCTTGTCAACCTCCCTCTCCTTGCTGTTGTACTTCATATGCCCTCCCATCCTCCAATCTACATTGAAGTATGCTGAGTGCTTAAAATCCCAGCCACTCCCAGGGCTGTCGGGAATAAAGGGAGATGCTATATAGAGAATGACACTAAATTTGTTTAGTGTTTTCTCTCTAAAGATTTGGTGCAGGTTCTTTCCATCTCAATGTGTCAAGGTCTTAGTTGTGTTGGAAAGTTTTGGAAGAGGATGATTAAAAGTTTCCCCTTCTGCAGACAACTTTCGCCCCGGGCAGACAACTACAGGGATGAGAGTCAGAGGAACAGGCCAGACCTCAAATGCCCCCAGAGCTGAACCCTGCTGGTTCTTGAGCTGCCTAGGTAGCCTCTATATAGCTGCCTCTTATAGCCTAGAGGTCCCAATTTGCAAATCTAAATATTTTGGGAGAATTCCTACAGGGCAAGTCCTGGTTATCTCCTCTAGGTTGTGTTATCCTCAGGTTTTCTACATGGGTCCTTAAACTTTCAGTGCCTTCCTTTGCATTAGCCAGATCCTATTGCTAGCAAGAGATGTAAGGAGCATCTTTCTGCTACAGTCTACTTAACAAGAAAGGGACCCAGGTTCTTCACAGTTTCCAGACTGCTCTAGCAGAGATTTGCAGGTTCTTTATTTGCAGGCTTTGAAATTACAGCTGGGTTGGATGCACTATGAGACTTGTCTGACAGTGGTTGTTTCAGAGACCACATGCTAGAGGTTTCCAATATGCTGATGGGCAATGAGCAGAGACAGGCTTTCCAAAGCTTTACTGTGCATAATCTGCTATGAAGGAAGAAAATAACATCCAGAATGAAACAATGTGGGACACATCTTTTTGAGATACAAAGGGGGTGATCTTTGTCAAGGTTCAGATTTAACTAAATTTTTTCACAGGTGCTCAGTAAAATCCTAGACTCAGGCAGAGACAAGGATTGTCTATGCTATGTCTATGTTTAAATGACGGAAAGGAAGTACCACGGTGCCATGAAGAAAAGCAGCTGAGAGCTCCCAAATTTGATCTCTGTCTCATGCGTAGGTGTATTTCTCTCTGTGTGTTGCCTAACTGGGAGGAATCAATAACACTGTAAAAACAGGATTTCTAGAGTGTGACTGTGTTACGTCTGGCAAGAGATGTGAACTTCAGTTCTTCCAGCTCTTAAAACATCCAGGAGAATCTCTCTTAAATGCTTGTATAAATGCACTTGTAATACATGGGTTGACTAGTTCTGATTCTCTCCAGTGGAGGATAACGGCTTGCCTGCTGCTTCCCAGCTTTACTACACATCTCCACTTAGCCAGAGGGGAAATTTAGGAGCAGTGTGCTGAAGCAGCCTGCTTGAGGCCGCACAGTGGATTGGTGCTGTCACAGATATAAGACCAGAAAGTGAAACTATTTGTTAGTCCTTTACGTTTTTTGTTTGTTGTTCATTTCATGGAGGAGGGAAGATGGGCTCAGAGGTAAGGAGAGCAATAAAGGGTCATTCTTTGCCAAAATGCACTGAGAAATCTCTAAGCCCAAAGGAGTTTGCCACTATGCTGTTCCTATTCCTTGGAACTCCTCACAAAGGAAGCAGCTTTCCAGAGTTGCTTTGGACATGTGTCCAAGGTGATTTGGACTTAACGAAGGCATGTTGTTTCCCTTTCTGAATGTAATTGAATTCAACCCTGACAAAGCCAAATGAGGTGGCCACTGTGGCTGCCAACTGTAATTAAGAACAGAATGCTCTCTGAGTAAAAAGAAAGTGAAATCCCAAGCATTCGTAATTCTCATGATTTCTGACAAGTGTGTGGAAAGCTGGCTCCTTAATCCCCAGGCTATGTTCTGCTTGGAGTCCCCCTGCTTTCATGAACTCCTGCTATGCCTGTGTCACACGAACATCAGACAGGAAGATCAATGAGCAGATTGTGCTGTGCCTACATGCTCTGACATACAGGTGTGCTGTCTCACTGTGCATAAGTACATGTTTGGATGGCCCCAAACTGGATCACTTGGGTGCAGAGAAGACAGGAATTATGAGGCTGTGAGGTCAGTCCGTAATGATGCATGATCTGCTTGGCTGATGCTCTGAATGTTGCTACCACCAGTAAAAACTACCCTGATACATTGTGGAAGAGGGTTCTCAGCACTGAGAGCCTCAAAACAGTGAAACTCAGTGCAAGCCTATGACCACTGCAGTGATCTGTCCTGGGAAGAGGGGCAAAGTGTTACTGAGGGAGAAAAAGGCTTGCTTCATACTGAGTTTTATGTTTAGGAGGTAAATTATAAAAGCAGCTAGTGGTTAAGGCATTAGTCTGCAGCTTGCACGCTCAACTTAAATTCTTTGCTCGGTAACAGGTTTTGTGTCTGATAGTGGATCAAATGCTTCCCTTTCCTGGTCTCAGTTTCTCACCTGTAAAAAGGGGATAATCACTCTCATCTTGCCAGAGCATTGTCATGACACATCTGTTAAGACTCTGAGGTACATAGATTGTTGTGATGAAAGCTTCATCAGTAATTAAGATGGAAGTTTAGGTGTTTTTCTGGGTGATCCCCCCAGGCCTGGTTCTGGGGAAGGGCTTGCTGACAAGAGGCTGAATCAGGACTTCCTTTCTTTTGTTCTGCTCTTGTCTACAGGGGAATTTTACCTCCTTCTGTTGTGGGCTTAATCACTGGAAACACTGCAGTGCATGATAAGACTGTGAAGAAAAAAAGATTAAAAAGCAAAAGGATTATAATCTAAAGGGCCACTGTGTGCTCTGGAAAATGTGCTCAAACTGACGCCTCTTGGAGAAGCTGCATATATCTCTATATTAGTTCTGACAAGGAGAATGTCTCTGTGTCTCTGTTACTCAGGCTGAACGGCTGTGGTCCTGGACCTTGAGCATCATTTTCTTCAGACCATAGCCTGGAGGGTACCTTGAAGATATGGCATGGAGAGCTGGAAGCTTAAACTAGGTCCTGGGTAATAGAGTGTATTTGATGAGGTTAAATTTGTTTTCTTTCCTGGGGAAACCATGACAGGAGTTTCTCTGATTTGTTGTTTGGTTTCTTTTGAAAATATCTTAAACATTGTGGACTGATCACGAGCATGTCTTGTGGCTGAATGCAGGCAGCTACATCCTTCTTATGCCAGATCACCTTTGGGAAGTAAGTAGGACTTAGACCAAGCACTACATCTCAGCTCTGAGAGTCTGCAAAGAAGGGAACCTGTGGTCTGCCAAGGATGGAGTTTGTTGCTTATCCACAGTCACTGAGAGATTTCCTTGAAATTAATGGAATGAATTCCTTAGGAATTGAGAATGAGTGGTGGCAGGGGGAAAGGAGGGCATGGAAATAGGTCCAGGAAGAGAACCATCTCTTGGGGAATAGTCAACAAAATAAAAATCTGAGCATTCTTTTTGCTGCACAAGACTTATATTTGGATGGGTCCTCAAAGGCCTTTGAAGACTTTTATTTGGCAGAGCTGAATGCTGGCAGTGTATCAGTATGCCCTTTGCAGTGATAATAGTCCTGAATTTACTTTCAGGAAAAGCTACCTTTGCTTAATTCTTTAAGGGCTGGAGCACTTGTAGAGATTCATTATCTGGTTTTAGAGGTTCCTCTCATCTAACTCCACTCCTGTCTTAACAAGGGATTAATGTGTCGTCTGCCTGGCTTCTAAGTTATGATGGGAGAGTGGAAAATGATGGATTTGAGGGAGTAGCAAAACTTGATGTTCATCTTAGGAAAGCAGATATTAAAATGCTTCAACAAAAAAGAATCTCTGTATGCTTCAAAAGCCTGAAATGGCTGAGGGGCTGATGAGATGTAACAATAGGAATAAGGGGAAGGTTTATTAGCAATATTCCAGGAACTCCAAGTAGCTGAATAACTCATAAATCTTTTGTGAATTTTACAAAAATGAGGGATGAAATCCTAAACACTGTAGATAGATATATAGAGAGATATAGACATATTTCTTTTGCCTGAGAATATCTTGGTAAATTATTATCTTTTGAAATTAAGGAACTATCTGGTTTGGGTTTATATTATTTTTCTGCAGTCTGAGAATCTATTGAACACTTTGTGTGTATTGTGATCTCCCTTGATAGAGGGAATGGGGAGGGAGAACATTTTAAATATTAAACAACAGATTTTACTGTGAAATTGTTACTCCAAAGCAGGAATGGGATAAAGCAGGTAAACGAGATTGCACTCCAATTTATTGTGGAACCTCTGTGATTTCAGCTTGCAGTAAATAATCTGATTTATGCCTCTTATTCCCTGCTGATGGCCCAGTAACACGTCTCCAGGAAACCAAATTTGCCAGTCTCCCAAAGAGTGAGAGACCTGGGGAGAGCAGCTGAAGGATCCGTAATGTGCATTTATCTTTGTATCTGTATTCTTATATTACAGTTGTCATTGTAAAGGGGTCTGAGCCAGATCTCACTGAAGTCTATGCTCAGAACTGAATCCTTCTGATGGATTGGACCTGGCCAACAACCTTAGGCAGCCACAGTGTGCCCAGGAACACTGAGACGTGGCACAGCCTATTTTATGTTGCATGACCTATACTCTGTGGTGCTAACAGGGGATTAGACAGGAGGTGAAGCCCACTCTCCCCCCAAAATCCACCCAGAAGGTGCAAAAAGAGAGGAGAGGCAACCAAGCAGTACAGGATAACTCAATGGAAACTGCAGGCTGAGGGTTTAGTGGAGAAGGGCCATTGAGGAAAGGAGGCAATTTGGAGATTTGCAGGCTTACAAGGAAGTTCTGTCTCATTCCAAGTAGCTATATTTCATCCCCTGCTGGGAATCTAATCCTCCTTGATCTTCAGAGCTTTGCCTGTGATTCCAAAAGTGTGTCAGTCTCAATGCCAGCTTGTTAGTAGTGTGTGGGGGCAAGAGGTCAAAAATCAGAATGAAATATGATAGGGCAGCAAATGGTTTTGGAGCAGGCAATGAGAGAGAAATATGCTAGGGACTTCCTTGGCCTTGTGTCCAGAGATGCTGTGCCTGGAATTGGCAAGATCTGAGGATCCATATAAAGGATCCTTATTCCCTTCCCTAGCCTCCATACCATTTTTATGTCATGTTCCCTCCATAAATAGTACCTCAAGACCCATCCATCTTCACTGTCTCTAAAATACAGTGAAGTGTAGTGGTTGGTATGGGTATTTGAAAGTCCAAGTAGTAAGATCTTATGCCCATTTCTTCTGTAGACAGCCTTTTCCTCTCTGCTTGGAGCCTCAGGTTCTCCAGTTACCCTACAGAGTACTATGAGCAGACCGCACTGTTGAGAGCTCTGGAGGCTAAGAAAGCACTTAGCCTCCTTTTGCTTTGAAACTTTTTCTGCACATCTGGTTAGAAGAATGAAGATCCTTTGCGGTATACTTGATAGAACCTCTGGGAACAGAGAACTCACAGATGAAGAAACTTGTCTTTGAGTGAGAAAACTGTGGCTTTCTCTGCTTCTGTGCAGGTACGCAGCTAGATGCTGCATTGACCCTGCAGAGAAATGGGATGGCACCCACAACAGTTTGAGAGCTTCCACCAAATCCTAGTCTTACTGGAGTTGTCCTCTCACCCATGATGCTGTGCTTTGCACATCCGTGTTACACACAGTTACAAAGGCAGCCAGATATGCAGGGGAAAAACCTGCTTTATTCTTCTCTGACATCTTTTTATTGGCCTCTGTTGCTCAATTTTAACAAGCGCTGATGGAAAGCTTTGTGCTGGCAGCATATGAAGCCCAAGTGTTCTGCTGCTACAGAAGATGGTTAGAATTAACACTGTTTCCCTCAGGCTGCGCAGTCAGCGTGGTTCAACCAAATGTGCAAGCACCATTCTGCAACACCAGGAGTCCAGCCCGTTCACTGTGTGACTAATGAAAAGGCACTGCTAAATAAGGATTAGCTACTGACAGCTGTAGTAGGAAACTAGGTTGGGAGATCTGTCTCATTGCAGAGAATTGCCAGGACCTGTCTATGATGAAGGTAAAGGCCTCTTTGAGGCTACTGCGCTGTGTTTCACCCTGTTTTCCTCGAGCTTTCTACCTAGCTCCCCAGCTGACTGCACTGCCTGTGCCGCACAGCAACTCTTAGATGTTGATACGCTATAGTTACTGATGTCTTCAGAGACATTCCAACAGGCAGAAAGGCTTTTTATCCCAGTGCTGTTCAGTCCCAGATCCCTTGTGTCCAGCACAAAATACCTTGCATGCAGTGTCAAGATTGGCGGGAGATAAGGCTTCAGTTACATCACTAGATGGAGCTCACAACATAAGAAACACTTGACTGAGAAGAGCCAAACGCTGTGTTATTGACTAAGCTGGCTGTTTTAGAAGAAGCTGGTGTGGGAGTGGTGGCAAACTGACACGTGGGGGAAACATGTAATGTGAAGAGGATGGAGTGGAGCATGTGTTAAAGGAAGGAGGGTACTAGAGAATGGGGGATGAGGAAGCATGAAGTTGAGAGCTGTTGCTTTGGAGTGAAGATTTAAGCTGCAATTCAGTGAGACACATTGTTTGTTGAGGATCTGCTGTATGCCATATCTGTGGATAGTTTGGGCACCTGTCCTAAGAGCATGTTGCCAAAGTATGACTGGTAAGGACAATTACTACAGGACGATGGCATCTTATCAAGCACAGGTGTATGTGGGCACATTGTCACTACAGGCACACGCACATCACAGAATAAAAGGACAAATAGTTATCTGTTTGCATCATTTTGTTTTGGCCTTTCTCACACGCCAGGCAAGCTGTCTCGCTGACATCACTGGGAAGAACATACTTTCTGTATGAGGGAGGTGTCCAGATTGATTCCTTTGTATTCACTTTCTGTAACATTCATACCATGCAATCATACTAGGCAGGAGGGAAGGAAATTTTAAATTCCATTTCTGTCAGCATCAACATCAGAATCAATCAAGGAGCTCATCGTTTGTCGAGTCATGGAGCAAAAATAATTCCGAATGACAACTGTAACTAAGCAACCTAGCCTGACTAGTGAGCGGTACAGAAAATGAAATTAGTGAAACAGTTTGGTAACTGATTTCAAGTAACAAATCTGTTAGGTAAAAAAAATCTCCCTCTCTCCAGAGACATTCTGCAAAAGAAGGAAGAAAAACTTGTTGAGAAAGTTATTTGTTGTCATTTACCTGGCTAGTAAGCTCTTTGGGGCAGGGATCATCAGGGGTCTTTTTTTCTGTGGTTATATTGCACCTAGCACATGGGCTACCCTCTGCCACTTGTGGCCTATGCATATAGCTAAATTCAAACAAATAAAAGTGGACTACAAACAGATTAAGGACTACAAACAGATTACATAAATAGGTTGTAAAGGCTCAACACATGTCTAGTGTCTGAGTATTACATGCCAGGGGTTGGTATAAGGCACTTGTGTCATGATAAATGTTTATCAAAATCTGCGAGTCATTTATTAATGGATAGATCTTTAATGTTTGGTAACCACATTATTAATACAGTTCCAATATACATGGGGATGAAACGTTGACGAGAGCAGCACCAGGGCAATTGCGCCAAAGCTCAGCATCCTGACGGACTCCGCATGCAACCCAGCCCATCTCTGGGGGTGCGTGACTGGAGTTGTCTTCAGACTTAAATGATACTGGCTTTTCTAGGTATAAACCAAGAGGGAAACCTCATGGACCAAAACAATTTCTGCCATGCTTGAACTGGCACAAGCAGAATCATACTAAAGATGAATTTGTTCTCTTCTGCTATCTCTCAGCATCCCCAGGACTTTAAAGCCAGCATGGAAGAGATGGTATCTCTTGCTGCCCTCATATCTCATTGAAGTTGGAGTCCTTCTTAAGCCTTGGGCATTAACACACTCCTCCACAGCCAGCCAGCAACAGCAGCAGCATGTAGTGGCTGTAGTATCATTCTTTAGTTTCTTAATGGCACAGTATAATGACTAGCTCTGTTACCATATCACTGACACAGAGCATTACTAATTATGATGATTAATGGGTTTAATTTACTTAGAAAGAATAATGTGCAATAATTCCATTGTCAAAGCTGAAAATCTGGAGTTCCAGCTTCAGATTCTGTCAGCACTGTTGTTACAAACCCTTTTGTGTTGGAGAAAAGTCACTGAGAGATGTTATTTCCCACATGTTTTAGAATTCAGGCTGCCTTGGGAATTTTCCTATGCACTGATAAGGCTGCTTTGCCACCAAAAAGGCTATTAGGAGAGATTCTGCCTTACTTTTTCTTTCCTGTGCTTAAAATTTTCTTTAACGATGCTTTTATAAACAATAAGAAATATTTATTACCTATTGTGTGGACATAAAGGAGTCTGCTGTTTTTTTGTAGTGGTAGATGAGAGAGAGCTCCTGATGGTAAAGAATACGAATGGTACTATTCCATTTGAGGCTGCTGGCCGGACAGGCCCCCTAGTGCTGTGTTTTCTAGCTCCCGTGCTAACTGGTGCTCCCTATTGCAGCTCTGCCTGTCTCCTAAGCTCGAAGGAGCAGTATTGGGATTGCTTACATCAGGGTAGTTTCATGCTATTCCTGTCGATATGCAGTTTGAAAAAATCATTACAATTTTTTGTAGTGTCAAAGCCTCCAAAGATGATTGGGGCCCCAGTTGAGCTGAATCAAAGGTGGTATAGTCCCTGCACACCCCATATCTATCCAGGATAGCATGGCTGCTTTTCCAATTTCTTCTCACTACCCAGGTTTGTCTGGCTGTGACTTCCATGCACCAGACAGTTAAGTTTCTTAGATCAGCAAGATCACTTCTGTGCTCTGTAAGCAAGGCAGAAGAGGTCAGATACAAGGCACCATTGTCTGTGATTCAGGAATCTTTATGGCTTTAATTGTTGATTTAATTATCTCTTCCTGTGAGCAAGAAACATTCCCCAGAGGTAAAATAATAAAAAAATCCACATTTCCTCTCGCAGCTGTCATTCTGAGATCTAGCAACTCTGTGCTCACAGCAGCTATAAATAAACTGTGCTTAAGCCCTAGTGACTATTATGATTCTAGTGAGTCACCCAATTGACACAGCTTTAATCTGTGTATCTCTGACTCTTCCCATTACTTATCCAGTATCACATTTTGTTGTGATCTATGCTCATGTCAGTACTTTGCATCAGGGTCTGTGTCTGGCAGAGAAATAGCTCACATGCCCATAGCACTGTCTGTTAAGCCTTAATGCTGCAGAAGCATTAACAAATTAATTGCTCTGTGATTGAGGGGAAACTGAGGCAGGGAAAGGTCAGCCAAGGCCTCCCAGCTGATTATTGACAGACAGGAATAGCAGGGTGTAGCTATGCCCCCTTAGCCATTGAATGCTGCTTTCTAACTTAAACCTTGTCTAATCTGTGCTGTACATGGCATAGGTGTTCGACCTTTCTTCCAAAATCTCCTCTTAAGCTGCTGGCTGGAGCAGTTGCCCTTTAATATTGATGCACATGAAGGTCACAGTTGCTTGCTCATGATCCTTGATAGGAAGATGATATTTTTCAGGTACACTAGAGGAAGGAAATCTGAGTGATTTACAATATTTAGCAAGGAGTTGTCAGAAATCTGTGATTTTCCCAGTCAAACCCAAGTCTCATTGAAGCTTGTACTTCGATTTTTCTGGCTTCAACGAGAGTTGTATGAAGCTATTATGCTGCCAGCCACTGGTGTGGTGAGGTGCTTAATGCATTTAAATAGGATATGTTGCTCCCTGCTTCCTGCCCCTACCAGTGGACCAGTATCAGAGGCTTATTGAGGTGGAGGCTATGTATCAGTAATGAGCAAAAAGGTGTCTGATGTACTCTGCAAGCCACCTGGAGAGACACTGCTTTTGGAGAAAAGTCCTTGTAGAAAGAAAGGATATTACTCCAGTTATGAATATCCTAAGAATTGTGACCTGGGCAGCCTGCCTTGTCCTTGCTGAGCCATTCAGAGCCAGCGTGTTGTGCTGCTGGGGCACCCCAGAAAGTGTACTCCTTCTCTGCAGAGCCTTTGCTGTGTGCGCTCTTCTGTACCAGCCTGCACTGCATGCTGCTGGGCTTACATACCCAATGAACTGTCAGCTTGCCAGAAAGCTTGTTTAATTCTTCAGCTGCCTCTTTGGCTGCTGGCTCTAACCATAAAAAGGGAATCTGAAACCACCCACAGGCCATTGCAACAGGGAACTCTCTAGCAATCTGTCTCTCACCTTATGCACTTTCGCTCTTTTCCTCTATTTTCTCTCTTTGCTTTTGAGTGGGATAGAAACTTGCTACTAGTGTGTGCAGTAGAGACGGTGCAAGATCCTCACTGAACCTTGTTCTTAGCCCACAGTTTTAGACTGTTTATTCCATCACTGCCCCTTTTCTCCTTCGTAACTGCAAGTCAGATAAATCTGAGATAGCCAGCAAAGCCTGCCACTGACTACTGTTGTCTGCTTTCTCTCCAAGAGTTTATCTGTCATCGTGCTCAGGTGTGGCCTTCACTCCACTCTTCAGCTGGCAGAGCATTGGATTAGACATAGGAGGGCAGGTTTCTGTGTTCTTCAGGAAGTGACTGGTGAGACAGAGGGCAACTCCTGTGTTTCCACTTCTCATTTGCAAAATAGGGCAAGCCTTCTTTCCTCCCCATTTTTTCTCTGTTTTTAGATAAGGTCTCTGAGTTGTTGATACAGAACAAACACACAGTGCAGAGGGGCCCTAATTTCATTTGAGATCTTTAAGAATGCTGTAATATCCAAGGGGATATTTTGTGACAGAAAAGAGGATGATGCTGAACTATATGTGATTCCTTACTGGCTCAGCTCTTATTCAAGTATCCATTAAATCTGTCTCCCCTCAAATGAAGCAGAATCTTCAGTATCCATTCCCTCTTGCTCCCCTGAAACAGTTAATAGATAATGTTCTTCTTTGTAGTCCTGCCAGGAGTTTTTTAATTACCTGTATGGTTTTATTACATAATGGCAATGTTCGCTCCATTAGGCTATTGGCATCCTTGCAGGAAGCAAACCAACCTACTGGCATCCATCAAGTTGAGTAATTACAGACAGTTTGTTTACTTTTTTCAGTGTTCCTGATCAATACTGGCACTAGCTCTGCAGCTTGGGCTCCGAGCCTGGCTGCTCACACAGCCGGTGCTTATCCTGCTGTCTTAGCAGTCAGCTAGTTGGGAGATGATGAGGGCTCGATAGTCCTGAAAGAACAGGAAAGGGACAGACAAATGCTGTAGGATCATCCCCAAGAGCCTAGGCACAGGCAATGCCCAGATTGTGCCCTGGTCTCTTCCTGTAGTATTTTACAGCTAGTGGAATCTAGCATTTTGTACTGTAGGTGTTTTTTACAGGGAGTTGGGAATTGCCTTTGGCTGGTGGTTTTTAGGCAGGCTGAGTATCTATTCTGTGGAGCCTTCTGGGTTAAACATCTGTTCCATGTGCATCCCCCATTGTAGGAGGCTGGGTCCGCTGACCCAGCTCCTGTCTTTCAGGCCTACGTTTAGAAGAAAAAAGTAAAAAATGAGGGCCCAAGTGTATTCCCCTTCATATCCTCACCCTTATGTGCTCAATTATACTTGTCCAAATAAGGTGTGAAATGCTACCTAGCAGAAGGGAATCTTTTTGCATTGTAGCTAGCAATAAGATAAGGTCTAAAGTGGGAACAGCCTAACCCAAAGCACAGATACAATGTCACTCTACCTTCCTATCATTGCAGTGTATTGCTGGGGAATTGTGCCAGCCAGCCATCTTTAGCAGTGAAATACTTCAGTGACAGACCAAATGCACCCTTAGTAGTGGAAGAAATAGACATCATCATGGTAGAAGTGGGATCTCGTGCGTAAGCCCTCCTTTCATGGCTTGTTTATACAAATGCTCTGGAGTGGGTCACTGCTAGCTTGTGGAGACCAGGAAAGGCAGAAGACCCTATTCAGCAGAAGAGGGAAGAAGTTAAGGGACAGCAGGAGGTTCTGACTCCTCTTCTGGTGAGGGTAGAAGGGGAAAGAAGGGACCAGACATTGAACTAAGTGGTTTCCATCCTAAACAGAAACAACTTCTGTGTGCAGAGACAGAACCTCTTCTGTCTGTGTTAGAATTTACATGGCAGGGCTCGGTAATGTGTAAGGATTGTGTGGCCTGACCCTCATCAAGTGGAATGTGTTAGGCACTGGTGGGAGAGCGCAATGCCCTCACTATTTGAGCAGTGAGATGTGGTATAGCCTAGTGCAATGATTTCCTGAAGAGAAAGGAAGCTCTGAGAGGAGGTGGGGAGGCTGAGCAAGGATGGCAAAGGAGCAGGATAATTCATATAAATGGCAGTGCTTTAACCCTCCTCTCCAAGGCATGATGAGTCCGAATGCCCTGATACAGGGACATATCTGTGGAGATAACTACGAATGGGGCAGCCACAGGAGAGTAGAGGAAAAGCCACATGTTCCCCCACTCAGTGCCTGTCACCTTTCCTCCCCACAATGAGAGCCTTTGCGAAGTGGAACAAGGCCTTATGTGCTGACATGCTGTTGATCTGAAAACTGCTGTGTCTTGGAAAGTCAGAGCAAAGGTTCATAATTGAATCCAGCAGTCACAGGAACCCAGCTTGGGGGCTGATTGGTATTCAGCTCTGGTGCAAAGTGCTTAAGAAAAAACTTATTAATTTCCCCTTCCACAAAGAGCAGGAGTGCGACAGTAATCACAGTATCAAGTCATAATAATAAAAAAAACTCAATTGAAAATAGCTGTTAAGACTCTGGAGGGTTCAGCAGGGGAAGATTGTATTAAGATAAAGTAGATTATAACACCGGTGGACATTAAAGGTTGTCATTGTATGGTAAATCACATCAGGAAGTCACAAAAGCTGCTCTTTACACAGTCAGGGATAGAATACTCTGATATAGCACCTGATTTATTCTCTGCCCCCATTACGCCATCCCTGGCAAACATATAGGTAGAAAGAGGAGAGGAGGAAGAGGGAGACTTGCCAGCTAGACTGGATGTCTGAGCTGTGGTTTTTGAGGAAGATAGGTAGGACTGGGGTGGGGCCAGACATGTTTACCCCTTCTCCTTCTGCGAGGTGCTGGGGTTCTGCATACTTACTGCAATGCAGAGGCATGGATTGAAGCTTTCCCCCAAACCCTTCTCTCCTGTGGAGTAGCAGCAGTGAGTAGGATACACATGGTTCTAGTGCTGTATGTCCCACAGGGAGCATCCTGTGCTCCCCTGGATGATGAAGGCTGCCAGCTGGGCTCCCCCACTATTCAGACTGTCTCATTGCCACCACACAGGCAGCAGCCCACCAGTAGTCCCCAGTGCCCCATATGTGCATATCCAGCCTGGAACATACCCCCAACCCAATCCCTAGCATCCCAAACGTGTCCCAAGCACACCTACCTACCTTTCAGCTGTCCAAATGCTTTTGAAACCTGCCCTCTCCCTTCTTTGCCCAAACTAAATTGCCAAAATCTCTTTACTCCTTGCTTAACAGTTACAATCCAGGAACAATGCAAGAACACCTTTAAACCTGCCAGACGTTTATCAGTGGCACTTTACACATTACATAGCTTGAGCAAAGCCCTTTCAGTGTTGGAAGTGAAAGGTGGGCAAGACTGTTGGTAGGTGGGCAAGACAAGGGCTACTGGCTCCCTCCTCCCTGGCCAATGCTGTGCATGCATCTTCCCAGGAGTCTGACCCAATTCTGTCTCAGATATGGATTAAACTAATGCCTAAAATCACCCTCCTTGCCATTTTGCAGTTGGGTGTTTTCGAACTCCTGCCTATCATAGTTCTGTGTCCTTGACAGATATGCAGTTGAAAGTCACTTTGTATTCTGCCCCAGATCTAAAGGTAATGTTTTACCAGATAGCCATACCAGCAAGGGGTGTGAAAAAACCTGAATGGTCAGGGCTCTGCAAAGGTCCCATGATTTTCTTCTGTACAGATACTACTGACACCTGCAAGAGAGCCTTTTGCTAGTGCAGCTTGTGTTGCTTTTGCAGGTGGTTTAACTGTAGCAGCACTGAATTCCTTCCAGCGGTCAGAGCAAGCATTGTACCCTCCAGGAGCCTTGGCAAAGGTTGGAGCACTGTCATCTTCCTTGCACACCAAAGGTGACCTACTCTGTCACCATCAGAAGTGTCCTGGAGACCCAAAGTGTTGCCCTGTTAAACTCTATGACTGACAGCAAGGTCTGTTAGAGTCTCCAGACTGGTCCTCAGGTGAGGCCCGGCATGACAGACTTGGCTTTTTTTGCGTGCAGTTATATTCAAAACTTTCCCCAAAACACTTTTTTCAACTTGCTTTTTCAGATCAAACAAATACTGTTTTCACAGTTCTCCCTCCAAACATTGTTTGGTGTGGAAAGCTGTATGGAAGCAGTATCTCTCCACCTTTTCCTAGGGAAATGTTATAGTGCCGTTTGAGCCATTGAGAAGAACGTGGACATAGAGGTCTTGCTAAACTTGCACAAATGTCTCTTGCACAAAAGTGCTTCTACAACTAAAATGTATGCTTTTTTCTTGTCTTTGACACCCTGTTCTCTCTAGTTCCGGGTAAAGAGTCAGTATGCTGGTTTCATTAGTGCTTCTGAATTTTATGATTCTGAGAAGTGAAGGAGAAGGCATATTAAGTATAATAGCCTTTTGCTGAGATGAATCTTAGCTTGTGTAGATTAACTTAGTAAGTTGTTTCACCACTTAATATGCACATTTAGGAACAATTTTAGAGTGTGAAAACATTTAAAAGGAATGCTAATTTCAAGCTGAGGAAAGTATGTTTGTGTAGAGAATAAGAAAGCCAAGACTGGCCAGGCAAGAACCAGACTGAGTTAATTCTGATTCTTCTGGTTCAGCTGCATTGCTACGTTTGTTAATGTATTTCAGATCTTTTGCCCATCATGCTGCTTTATGAGCTCTCATGAAGTGGAGGGAGAAGACAAATAAGTCACCACATTCCTAAAGAATGTCAAGGGGAAAAAGTGAATAATAAAAAGAAAGCTGTGGCAACAGCCAAAGAGCTGGAATGAGAATGGAATAGCGGGCTGCATATTGCAAACAAGCACTATGATTAAACTGCATGATTTCAGCTAACTTGCTAATGCATGGTTTTCCAAAGAGCAGCCTGGATTCACCCAGGTACTGAGCTCTGTTGAAAATATGAAGCCTGTTGTGGGCACTGAGTCTGTTTGCATGTTCTGCCAAAATCATATTGTCCCTCCTATTAGAAGCGGAAGAATGTTAGGGGAAACCTGACTCTTAGTTTGCCCTTGGTACTTCTTTTTCCAAATATTTAAGCAGGTGCATTTTGCTGGTACAGAGTTTTTTTGAAGTAATTTGAAGCTGCATGCACAAGCACTCAGAGGAGTCAACATGAACATTTACACACTTCTGTGCTCTTCAATTGAAACTGTTCTATCTGACTTACCTGGCCAACAGCAAAAGAATAGCTGCTCAAGCTAGTGAATTTTTATCAAAATTTTATGTCCAGTGCAGATAAACTCAGTGAACAGCTCTGAATAATGACTACACTTCCAGAAATTCTGTTTTCTGCCATGGTAGAATCACAACTTAGGTATATTATCCTTATACAATTCTGTGAAATGTGACAGTAACAAGAAGTTGTATCTGGTTTATACAAAGGAAGCTAAAGAGGTGACTTGATCACAGTCTTTAAGTACAAGGAGAAGATTTCTGATAATAGAAGGCTCATTAATCTAGCAGACAGTGGCCACAGTCAGATCCAGTGCCTGGAAGCTGAATAGCTGGAATTGTGTCTAGTCTGACTCACTTAGGCTGGAAATAAAATTTAAACAATGCAATAATTAGGTATTGGAACAGCTTGCCTAGGATTGTGGTGGACTGTCTGTTAGTAGAAGTCTTTGAATCAGGCTGAGTGGCTTTCCAAAAAGTGTATGATATCTTAGGCGTCTAGGCTTGTTGCAGAAATGAGGTGGTCTGTTTTCTAGCTTGTGCTAGGTAAGAGACTGTGTTATGCAGGCTAATTATCAAAATGTTTCCTTTTGGCTATAACAGCTAGGAGCCTTGCTCTTGCTTCCACATCACATCTGCCTTCTTACAGCATTGTAAAGGGTGTATAGAGAGGCTGTGGATAAAGTCCCACAGCTCATTAAAATCAGTGGTACGTTGGTCACCGACTTCAAAGGGATCAGCATTTTACTCCTTGTCGTTTTATTGGTGGCGCTGGTTCCCCCAGCCTTTGTCTGTGGCACGATGGTCCCACCAGGAGAGTTGTGTCTTGTCGGTCCTGATACTTGTTCTCTTCTGCTGGCTGGTGCAGGGACTGGTCTTCCCCCATGTGAAAACCACTTCTAAGCTTGCAGCTAGTGTAAGTCTTTCAATGCAACTGCAGGGTGTCCCTAACTGGACTCTGGCTGTCCATTATGGCTCTGTTTCTCACTGAATGTTAGTATTTGAAGCAACAGAGAGGCCTAGGGTCAAGATCCTGGGGCAAGGAGAGAGAAGTTGTAATCTAGAATAGACCAGCCAGAAGTGGTTGTTCTGGAGTTTCCCTGACAAAACTGAGCTCTGTCTGCTTTCTTGACATTGGGAAGCCAAAGAAACTGCCTGCTCTAGATTATCTCTACCTGCTTCAGGTAAACTATTGTCCAAGTGCTTTTCTGATCATTCTGTCTTGCTCCCTCAGGGGGATTCCTACATTATTTTCCCAGGGAATTTCCCTGTGGATCTTGTGCCAGAGATGCATTCCTCACATGCTAGGAAGTATAACATACCCAGCCTGAAACTGCACATACGAATAGACTCATGAGGCTGTATGTTTGAGGCCTTAGTTCCATCATCTCCTGTTGTCAGATGCCTAATGAGCTGTGTTATTAAATGGCTCTACTTTGTTACCTTGTGCTGGTGACGAACATGGCCAATGGGCAAAAAGGAGCTAAGCTTCCCAATTGTATTGATTTCTCCAGTGCTCACAAATTCTGGATTGCATTGGTGAGAGGGAGTTGGTTTAACGCTTTAGTGACTGCCCAGAGCTTCATCCCACCTAGGGAAGGCAAATGTGACCCACAGAAGTTGCTACAAATGAGGCAAAGAAGGGAGCTCAGCACAACATCTGTCTTGGGAGAGAATGTACCTTGTGTATTTAATCCAGCCTAAGAACTCCCTGAGGTGGGGAGTTTTTCTGAAGATGCTTCCCTTGCTCTTGTTTTGCCAGGATTTGAGGCTGGGTTATCACTGTGATTTCTGCTGTGACAGTACATGGAATCCCAAAGGACAGGTTCCTGCCCTGTTAGGTACTGAGAGACATTGTCGCTTCCCCAGACAGCTTGCGGTTGAGGCAGGTAAGATAGACAGTGGACAAGTAGAGAAACAGAGGCATACACTGACTTGCTTGTCCGTTTTATTTCACCTTGGTTGGCCAGAGGGTGGTTATTCCAGCTCAGTTGTTGCGTGTTATATTGTTACGCCCCAGTTCATTACTTGCTCACGTTTCTGAATGCCAGGGCTTGCTGTGAGGGAGCGACTGGGAACCTGAGGGTGGTGATGTGGTCATAGTAACACTCAAGCATGTACCTGTTTATTATTGCAGCCCTCCTGAGAAGTAGCCATTGTCCCATGAAAGGGACAGGTCAGATCCTGTTCAGAGGGCAGAATGTATGAGTCAGGACTTGGAAAAAGAAAAACAAACTAGGAGAAAGTTTGCCTCATTACTGAGTAGCAAGTTGTTGACAACTCCCATTCCTGCTGGCTCAGAGGGAAGGAGGTAGTGTCCAAGTACTTCTCTCTCCTAAGGGCAGTTTTGATTTAGGAGAAAGGCACAGGAAATAACTGTGGTATGAGACACAGGTAATGCAATTATGGTGATATAAAACTAACAACAGGCACATCCTGAGTGACAGAACGAGGCTAAGCTGTGTCTGGAGCGTGGCAGAGTGGTGCCTAACTTTCCACCTGCCTCCCTTGCTTCATAGTGGGGTGTGCTGTAGGGAGCTGGAGCACCAGCAAGGGGTGACAGGGCTGTGAAGGAAATAAATGTACCTGTACAGAGTGCTGCCCCCGGGAATGGCTTGCTATTAATAACAGTAATAACATATGCCAGGATGTGGAAGAAGCATCTTTTGTAAAGTGCTGATCACTGCCACTATCTGGGGTAGAAACAAATTGAAAAAAAAAACGGTTTCATTATTTTATAATGCACAATAATGCCACTTTTGTATTTTTTATTATTTCCTTGTGTTTAAATTTTGTCTGTAGGAGAGCTGTTTGTTTTTAGTAGGCCATGCTGCATATTGGCAGGTAAATCAGGGTGCTATATGATGGAGGGTGCTCAGCAGCCCTAGACAGCCATAACTAGATTAGCCAGAACAGAAAGGCGCTAGAAGCTAGCTGCTCTGGAGTCTTATCCACAGATATGACGGTCAGCTTGTCCTCCCTCTGCCCCAGATCCACTGCAAATGGAACAATTTGGAATGCAGCCCAAATCCCACTGGAGCAATTGGAATGCAGATGGCGAGGAAAGCTGAAGGTGATTTCCTCCTCCCCTTCTGCCATACCAAATAGTGAACGTGCAAAGAGAAAAACCTTCCCTATACAAAGGGAGAAGGGGCAGGGGAAGAGAGTTTCACAGAATTCAGACAGTTCTTGAACCAATGTCCATGCTGAAAGTGAGTTGCCTTCAAGATCAAGGGATTCCATTCATGGGATAAAAGCAAGTGGGGACACAGTGCAGAGAATGTAAGCCTGTGCAGCACTCGGGCAAGGAGAAAGAGATCACCCTGAGTAGAGATCAAAGGTTGCTCTGAAGGAGTTAACCTGGGCAATATCCAAGTACTATAGCTTCAACAGCTTTTCTTTTATTAAGGAAAACATTTTTGTCATTCTCATAAACTATACTCAGCAAAGTCTCCTTACACTGAATCATTTATTTTTCCACAGGGAAAGATGGCTGTGAGTGTAGTAGGCTCATTATGGAGAGAGTTGCAATGTGCTTGTTTGCACTGATTGAACGAGAGCGTTTCCTGCTGTTCCCTGATGCAGTGAGTTTCTGTAAAGGTGAGTAATCTCCAGTCCCTGAGGATGTTCCCTTCAGGCAGACAGTACAGGATTCAGGCTGGCTTCCAAGGCCTCAGCCCCAGTGCACACTGCGCCAGAACTTGGGGAGGCTGGTCAGAGCTGCAAGGATGCTTGTACAACTCTGCTAGTGCCATAACTTACACAAATGTCAGTGCCTGGGTTTAGAGAGGTCATAGTACAATGGGGTTCAATGCCAAAGTCATTGGTACTCGAGTTTCTGTGAATGGGGGGCTTCTGATCAGCCTGGGTATATAAAATAGCCCCCAGACAGAGAGCAGGCAGGGAGAGCAGCTGCCACATCAGCACAGCTAGCCAGTGAATTGTCTAATAATCCTAAGCATGTCGCAGTGCCCTTTGCTGTGGCACTTTGGCTCTACCGCATGTGAATAGTGCCCCTAATAGCATATTACGTGTATGAGATGTCAAAGAAAATGCCTAGCAACTTCTTAAGGTTTCAGCTCCCTGCTCTTTTCCCAGGCAGCAACTGAAATGGCTCTGCTTTTTCCTACTGTGGTGGGCACCCATGCAGAACTGAAAGGGTCCCCTTACCTGTGTTATCTATGTGGTCATATGGAAGTAGTAGCAAGAGACAAACAAGAGGGAGTTTTTCCTTTTTGCTGGGGCTGAGACACAAGGCTCTGTGTGTGCTTTTCTCCTTTATCTTTTTTTTACTCTTTTTTTTTTTATGAGATGCACAATGAAAGGAGGAAAAGCAAATTTAATTATAAAGCCATGTCTTCCTCCCCTCTCTGACTTTCTGGACTGGGAAGTGCAATCATCACCCCTTTGATGCAAGAATGAATTCAGCAGCATACATTGTTAAATTATTATTTATTTAAAATGAAAGGAAATTACTTTCAGTTCAGTGCCAGTTTCTAGCCCACTGAGAACAGCAAGGGGAGAAAATAAAGCAGCAGCACTTTAGGAGGCAACACCACATACAGGTATGTGTGTATATGCATAGCTGGTAAAGGAGTTGGGGCAACTGCACCAAAGGATTGCATGCTTCCCTGGACATGTATTCCCTCTTGTCAGCACACAACTGTTACAAAAGCAGAGAAAGCAGTGTCTCGTTTAACCCTCTAGAGCCCCCTTTACATGCTGAGTTGTACCTTTATGACACCTAGACCCTTTAAAATAATCCACTACACTGAATTGTAAGACTCCATTTTGCAGATGAGGAAAGAGAAGCAAAGACAAGTGAAGAAATATGCTCAAGGACAGGCTGTGGGTCAGTGAAAGAGCCAGGAGCAGAATTCAGTAGCCACAGCCCACTATAGTAATAGACTACATGTGCCCCACATCTTTAAAACAAGCTGAGAACATTGGATATGTTCTCTGGGACAGGGGCAATCTTCTTGGTATATCTTTGCACCATGTGTAGCACAGAGTCTTGGCTCACTAGCTGATGCTTCTGCTGCTACCACAATGTGAATAGCAGTATTTCACCAAACCAGAACCATTCTTGTTTCTCAGAACATCATATTTCAGAGCAAGCATGGGTCTGAGGGAAGGGTAAGTGTCAATGCTGCATTTCTCTTGACCCATCACTTCATTTTTCTGGTTATGAGGCAGACATCCCCCTGTCCTTGCCATGCACTGTTAAGAAGGAGGACAAGGCCATCCAGGCTTCAGTGGCGCTGTCTCATTCTATTTCTCTGAGCTGTGAGCAGCCTGGGACTTTGTGTAAGGCCTTAATGAGCCCCAAGCAAAGGTTGACTTAAAAAATTCCTTTATGATCTGTGCTGCAGATGGAGCAACAAATGGATAATAAAAGGGCTGGAGACTGGAGGCAAATCCTCCCCTTAGATTAAGGGAAATTAAGTCCTTTGGGGGATGTGTAATGTATGAGGCTTCATTATTCTTCTTGGGGGAAGCAGCATATGATCACTTGGTCAGAGAGATAAAAGGATCATAAACTCAAATGGCTCCACACAGTCCGTGTGACTCAGACAGCACCAGAGAATCTGCTGCAGGTAAGCTAGATACAACTCAGCCTGCCTTGTGCTGTAAAAGCAGTTCCCGTGACACTGGAAGTCATATTGTCCCCATGCTTTCACGTCTTCTCAAGGCAGGTGGATACATACTGTCTGCATGGATGTCTTAGCTGGGGAGAGGGTCTTCTGGAGGCAAGTAAAGGACCCCAGAAGAGACACGTATCAGAAATAAACCCGGGTCAGGAAGTCTCTAGCCCCTCCTTCACAGTCCCAGGTACTCACTCTTCTCCAGTCCAAGTCTTCCTACTGTCAGCCTCCTGCGCAGTCTTTCTCGCTGCTCCAGCTCATGCTCACCTCTGCTTTCCTCCCACGGAAGCTCTCCCTGATCCACACCCCCATCTCTCTGGCACCTACTCGTGCTGGAGTCTTATCCACCTTGTGATGCCCAAATATATGTTGCCCCTACTCCCAGCTTCTGAATCCTTTTGTTCATTTGATTATTTTTTTTTTTTGCCAAATTGTCAGCTGATTTATACTGTTCTGAGAGGTCCCAACACATCCTCCATCTTCCCTGAGCTTTGGGAGCACATGCTTAACCTGTAAGCAGCATGACTCAAAACAACATTGTTGTCTGTCCCTGGAGCAAAAAGAAATAATATGCTTTGTTCTGCTGCTTCCTATTCAAAGGTAAATTGCTTTTCTTTTCTCCAAGAGCAGATGCTCACTTCTTTTCTTTACTTCTCTCCCTGGTATCTAACACAGATTTAGGAGAAATCATGTTCTCTGCGTTTTTTATGGGGTTTGGGGATGGACAGAAGTTGTGTTACTGGAGAACTTGATATATCTCTTATTATTGAGTTGTCCTGAGATCAAAGAAAGTCAACGTACGCTCTTGTACTGATCGTAGCACTGCACAGGGGAGTGTGTCTCCGTGCATCTTTGAGTTTACCTTCTATATTCCTGCCATACTTGTACATTCCATGCACACTTATACCTCTGTGTGTGCCCCTTTTCTTTGTGCATGCTAAACTGTTGTACATGTGTTTTTCTGGACTTGGGCATATATATTGGGCCTTGTGTAAGTATCTTGTGTGTTCTTGTGACTTGGTGCATGCCTACGTCCTTGTTGGTCTGGGGGGTGTGTATCTGTGTGCCTGCACTTTTTGGAGGAGCAGGTTGGCTCCTGCTGAGGAGTCAGCATTAGGTTAGACTACAGACGCTAGTGCCATATAGTGAAATGCTGCAGCTTGCTTTATATTTCTTGAAGTACAAGGCATCACCTTTCTCCTCTGCAGTGGAACTGGGGGTGATTCCTTCTGCCAGTGGCAGTTCCCTTGCCATCACAACCATCCAGTCATCATACCTGGAAGTGATTAATACCTACCACAAAGCTCTATAGCTAGCAAATGGGAAAGCAATTTCTGATTGCTGTTGGTATGGCTGATACCAGAAAGCCCTGCTCAGCTGTGTGAGGCATTGTAATTTGGGACTTTAAAGCAGGACCACCTGAATCACTACAAACACAAAAAATATTTTTCATGTCTGTCATTTTGTTTTACTTCTGTGGCTCTGAAGTTCTGAGAAATCCTGGGTGGATTTTCCACTCTTGGCTCACTCTCTCTGTCTCCATCTTTTTCCTTTGTTTCTCTTTCTGCCTCTGCAAAGATGTTACCATGATGAAGCTCTTGATGGATTCCTGGGTGACTCCCACCTGGTGGTGATGGATTGCTGCTCTCTTTGCTGCACGCTCCAGCTGTCTCTGCAGTTCAGTCTGCTGGATTGACAGGGCCCATAAATCACTCTTGGAAGGCAAGGTGCGCTGAGAGCTCTGGCCCTGTTTGTGATGTGCTGATGTGACATAGCCTCACATATACCACTTGCATGTGGACAGTGGCAGATTGGGGTGCATGTGGATTTCAGATCTGACTGCCAAACTCTCATATGCTCCTCTTTGGGTTTGAGGAGGCTGGGTTAGAAGGGCTGGGAACATGCTGTCTCTCCTACTGCTGTTTCCTTTCTGTGCATACACAGTGCTTCACAGAATTGATAAAGGAAGGAGCTGTGATCTGAGGAAATTGTAGAGAGAACTGGGACAGTGGATGATAAGGCGGCAGGAGTGATGCACCATGCAGGCAGCCACAGAGCCTCCTCAGAGAACATGTGGATAGCAAGTAGGGGAAGGGAAGAGTTTTGATAGTGCTGCTATCTTTTGGTTAGTCCTGCCTTGCCTTTTTTTGTGTGGAATAGGAGCTGAAAGGCACAGTGAAGAAAGAGCCTTGGGAGAAAAAAGGGAATCACAGCAAGGCAATCAGGTGAAGTTGCACATTAGACTATCCGAGGATGCAAGAGACGCTTGATCATCGCATGTGTCCAAGAATTTGCCACAGTTGTCCTTGAGAGCCTCTGCAGCAGTAGTAGAATCATAGAATTGTTTAGGTTGGAAAGTCCATCCGTTAACCTAGCACTGCCAAGTCCACCACTACACCATGTCCCTAAGCACCTCATCCAAACGTCTTTTAAATACCTCCAGGGATGGCGACTCAACCACTTCCCTGGGCAGCCTGTTCCAACGCTTGATAACCCTTTCAGTGAAGAAATTTTTCCTAATATCCCATCAAAACCTCCCCTGGCGCAACTTGAGGCCATTTCCTCTCGCCCTATCACTTGCTACCTGGGAGAAGAGACCGACCCCACCTCTCTACAGCCTCCTTTCAGGCCATTGTAGAGAGCGATGAGGTCTCCCCTCAGCCTCCTTTTCTCCAGGCTGAACAACCCCAGGTCCCTCAGCCGCTCCCCATCAGCCTTGTGCTCCAGACCCTTCCCCAGCTCCGTTGCCCTTCTCTGGACACGCTCCAGCCCCTCAATGTCTCTCTGGGAGTGAGGGGCCCAACACTGAACACAGCATTCAAGGTGCGGCCTCACCAGTGCCGAGTGCAGGGGCACGGTCACTGCCCTGCTCCTGCTGGCCACGCTATTTTTGATACAAGCCAGGATGCCATTGGCTTTCTTGGCCACCTGGGCACACTGCTGGCTCATATTCAGGTGGCTGTCGACCAACACCCCCAGGTCCTTCTCTGCGGGGTCCTTTCCAGCCACTCTTCCCCACGCCTGTAGCGTTGCATGGGGTTGTTGTGGCCCAAGTGCAGGACCTTGCACTGAGCCTTGTTGACCCTCACACAATTGGCCCCAGCCCATCCATCCAGCCTGCCCAGGTCCCTCTGCAGAGCCTTCCTGCCCTCCAGCAGATCAACGCTCCCGCCCAACTTGGTGTCATCTGCAGACTGACTGAGGGTGCACTCGATCCCTTCGTCCAGATCATCGATGAAGATATTAAACAGGACTGGCCCCAATACTGAGCCCTGGGGAACACCACTTGTGACTGGTCACCAACTGGAGTAAACTCCATTCACCACAACTCTTTGGGCCCGGCCATCCAGCTAGTTTCAGCTAGTTTTTTACCCAGCGAAGAGTATATAGTACTTCATCCTCACGATGCACGTGTCCCCTGTGCACTATGGGTATAGCACAGACACCAGCAATCATTCCTGCAAAGCATCCGAACATCTTCCTTGCAAATTCTGCAACTATTTAATGGAAATTCCCTGGTTTCTTTACCCCTGGGTCTCATCAGGGTAATGACAGCCTCACAAATCTCTTTAACCACCATACCAGCTGTAACTTTGTGAACCCCAACAATTGGGGGGCCACCATTTTCCACAGGGTGGCAGCAACATGCTTCCATTTTCCATGCCGAGTGATCCCACTTTGGGGCTTCTCTATCAAGGTTCTGGGTAGGATTAAACCTGAAAAGAGAAATGTTTCTAGGAGGGAGAGGGGGAATTTGCATGTACTCCGTGCAGACAGCATACATCCCCAGATGAAACATCCTGACAATGTTAAGAGACAGCAGGCAGAGCTGTATGCAGGATGTTCCTGCTTCTTTCCAATGCAGCATGAACCTGCCTTCCAGATTAACCCTACTGTTTTGTTCCCCCCGCACAGAAAGCCCTCAGGGTAGGAGAGAGAGAGATTTTGTTTCTCAGGGGTTGAAACCGTGAAATGACAGATGAAATTTTTATTATGATGATTTTTATTTTTGTGTCTGGCTTTGAAATGATGGTGAAAATTCTCAACAAAAATACCTCATGAATATTCAATTACAGTGCCAGTAACACTTTGCAGTCATGGATTATTTATATACGAAATAACCAAAGCTTCATAAATAATAAAATAGCAGCAATCTCCGCTGTGTTTTATGTTCCCCATAGCCAGCACGGGGGCGGGGAGGATGTGTCTTTGTAGCACATTTACATGCTGTATCAGCCCCTTGCAGGCTGGGAGCAGTGGGGATGACAGAGGTAGCAGAACAAAGTGTGCAGGTGAAGGCACTGGAGGTGTGGATGCGCACAGCACAATATGTGCACAAGGAAATGTTTCATTTGCTCCAGTGCTTGTGGGTGCATCTGGCTGCAGAGGACTTCTGGTGTAGCAAGAGGCATATGTGTTTTTGAGGGCAGAGGTGGAAGTACATGCAGAGGGATTGCAGCAAGGGAAGAAAAAATATAGCCTGGACGTGTTGCTTGTGGGCAAGAAGATCGAGCACTTGGCTGCCTTTGGCTTGGTGTAGCTTGACAGCAGCTGTCTATATGCCCATAAACATAGGAGATATCCCCATAATGGACTGCAGTAATAGCAGGGCATTGAATTGTTTAGGAAAGGAAGCCCTCAGTTCTCAGACTTGGCCCTAACTGATCCCTGCTTGGTGGTTTCAGATCATCAAAAAGCCCCATGTTGGCAGAGCTAATGAACCCCTCTTGGGAAAGGCTCAGGTTTGCCTAAGTGGGCATAGGTAAAGGACAGGGCAGTGGGCTTTCCCTCTAGCCAGAGCAGCACCCACTTGCAGTCCCCTCTCCTTTAAGTAAACCTGTGCTTTAATTCCCTGGACAAATCTCTCGCACTCCCATTTCCCAGCTGAACAACTGGCATGTGCTATGTAGCTTGTTATACAAGAAAGAAGCATGATTCTGGGGAATGTCTAACAGAGTTCCTCTCCTCCAGCCTAACCCCACTATTCAGTCAATAATAAAGCAGAGTAAGACTTAATAGCTGCTTTCCTTAGCACCAGACAGCAGTGTGAGCACCTGATCTTTGCAGACTCCACTGCTTTCAGGAGAAAGGCTCTTTTGCCCAGATGCCTTTGCTGGATATTCAGCAATGAGTAATCCTAAGGGGATGAACAGAGGGAACTGAGCCCTCCATTGCCCATGGTCTTCCTTCCTTTCCTGAAGGCTTATGCTGATGTCCCTCTCCCTACTGCTCCCACTGGAAAGCACTAAATGCCAAATCAGTAAAAGTGTCGTTGGTTGCTCTGAGGGATGATTTATCACTCCAGTTTGGTGGCAGCATATTTATCCCCCCACCAGCCCACCTGGCAAGAGAAAAGAGATAAATTGCTGTCATCTCTTTTTATGGAACATATAATCGGGTGGTAACATGGAGAGTCGCCTCGGCTCAAAGTCATTCAGAATGAATTATTCATTTGCTTAAAATGTCTTAAAAAGAAAGGGAAATCATCTCCCTGATACAGTATCTCTTCCTGACATTGCTGCAGTTGGGCATTGCTTGAAGAGTCCTGGTTTGATGAATAGCATGAAGTATGAACAGTTCCCCAGCAGGGTCCCAGGACCTTCTGCAGCTCTCCCGTGGCTGACATAGCACTTCTGCACTGCTCCCAGGCAAGAAGACAAATCTCCCTGCTCAAGGTTTGGGAATGGGCTCAAATGTTTCTCAGCATCCTCCTGAGGGCTTGTCAAGGGGGCTTTGAGTGCACCTAGGCCTTTCTGGGCTGGATCTTTGCACATGAGAGAATTTTAACTCCTCTCTAGGGTCCTCACTGAAGGCTCCTCCTTTTTATCCCCTTAGGAAGATCTGTCCCATGAAAGTTGTCCCCTCCACAGAGAAAACCTCCTCACAGTGAGCTCGAGAAGGCCATGGTTCTCAGGGAAAAAAGGCTGAGATGACCTCTTCTGAAAGAGCTTCAAAAACAGGCATCTAACCATGACTGTACCTCTATCCTGCAGGAGCAGGGAATCCGGCTTTTTAGAGGTTGCCATCTTGCTGCTTCCTAGTCTGTATATGAGGACAAGTGATAGTTTCTGATACCTTAAATTCTCATGTCCTTGCTTTGGATTCCTCAGTTGGAACTGACTGAAGCTCTGACCTTTTTTTCTTCCTAAACCATATTATATAGTAAAAAGTTTCTTGAAGAAGGAAAAGTTTATATAATAGTCCTGGAAGAACATCTAGCAGCTTGGAAGCATGTCTGAGGCTGCTGAGTCACTGGAGCGGAATTAGACATCTCCCATGGAAGAGACTTTCTACTAAGGTTTACTCGTCTTGCCAAAAATTTCACCCAAGACTCTTTCTCAGTATTTTTAGCTTTTTGCTGAAAAGTGTGGGGGTTTTACCCACTGGAAAATGGCCTTTAATTAAAACTTTCCTGAAAAATGTTGGTAATTAATTGACAAATATGGACTTTTCATGATTCTGTAGTATTCTCCATCTGGTTATTTGGAATAATAATCAGCTTTTTTATATTTACCAAAACAGACTTCTTCAGGTTAAAACATGTTTTTGTCTGTCTGTGTATTGAAAAATATTGATCATGATTCTGTGAAAAGTTTTCAAAGAACTGAAAATCAGCTCTTCCATTTCCCATCTCAGCTAACAAGGAAGAAGAAGAGAAAATTCCTCTTATCCACTTTCTCCACGTAACCAGTCTGATGCTTATCTTTTTCCAGAGGAATAATATTGGGAAGCAGAAGTTGTTGAGAAGGAGAAAGATTCTGTATCCATATCACTGGAGAAGGATGTGGAAAAGAACCTCTGTATATTCCAGTGGCTTTCAGGTAGGAGATACAACACATAGCACATGTGTTTCTGGGACTGCATGGTGGTTCGTTTTGTGCTGTGCCATGGGGAAAATGTCAGCTGATTCCTTACTGCATCCTAAACTGACTGTGCAAAAATATTAAAAGCCCTTATAATCCCTATAGCTACCCTTGCCTACCTGCCCTTCAAATCTGTCTCCTTGAGGCTCCTCTTACCATGTTCATTAACGCACACACACAAAAAGCCATGACAGAAGAGACTGTCAGAATTCAGAACTATGAGTGTGTGTCCATGCAATAACAATACTGGCAGGATGTCTGAAGGGTCCTTGGCATAGTCAGCTGAAATGTTTAGTTCTGAGCAGTAAACTATTCAAACTTGGATCCATCAGGAAAACTTAGAAAGATCTCGTATCTTTCTTCATGCACTCTTTGGTTATTGTCAGAAAGCCATAATTGCTTGATGTATTTTATGTCACCTGTCAGAACAGTTGCAAGCGGTGTTTCTTAGCACAGAGAGAGTATATCTTTTAATAATGAGTACTTTCTGTTGTATGATCTCAACATGTGTGAGGTAAATAAACCCTCTACTGTGAGGGAATGATATGTTTTATCCTGGGTTTATGAGTGGGGAAATTAAGGCAAGAAAAGCTACACAAGATACATGTGAGAAATCCATGTACAGTCCCCTGACATCATAAATGCTAAAGTCATCCTTCCCTCTCCACATTCTGGAGATTAAGGAACCAGTTACTGATTAAAACTCTTTGTTTTAATGGCCATTTCCTCTCTGTCACTCTTTTGGGGAGGGGGTCTTTTTTATTTGCTTTCCACTCATTTATCCTCACTTTAAGTCCAATAACAGAAAAAAATTAAATTACTTTCTGCTAAGAACAAGGCCTTGTGTCTGAGCTCCAGTCTGTCCTGGAGAACTAGGGCAGTTCCGCTCTGCCATACAGGTAATTCAATTTACAAGGAGTTTGTAAGATAATGGTGAAGGAAGCATGAGCTTGTTATGTCCATGGAGAAATTAGTTCTCAAAAGAACACTGCTGAAAGAAGTAGGGAAGGAAAAATGAGCAAAACAAAATGAGAAAGGTTATAAACACATTAAGCTGGGCTTCCCTACTTCAGTGTTTGGAGCTGTCTCTGCTATAAATTGTATTGATTAAGAAACTTATTGGATCTACCTGCTGCTATCAATTACTTTCCGCTTATTGCTTTCTTTACCTGCTGGGCAGTCTGACAGAACTGAAGCCCCAAGTCTTCTTAACATAGAGCTCATGAGAGCTGGAAAACAGAAGAAACTAATTTCCACTACTGCTGTTTCCTACTGGAAAGGGAAACAACCCACATGGCTCATATGGGTGGGCTTTTTATGGTGTCTGGAATTGGGATGGGAGAAGTCCATGAGCCTATGGAATATGAGAAATGCTATGGACTTATGTGACAGGCAGTTCTCAGCTTGTAGACCCATGGTGGAGCTGCCAGTCCTGTCCTGTGCAGTGTGTCTGAAGCTGGATACTGCCTCCAGAGCCTCACACTGCAGAGTAGACAAAGGCATTGTCAGGTAATGAAATAATGATGTGAAAGGGATGGGATGGAAGATTCTTAGGACAACATAATCCTCCATTTTTTCCACCAAATGCTGCAGTGACTCTGGTAAGTTAGGGGAAATCTGATCTAACGCTATTCATTTTATGGTAAAAAGGAGGGGAAAGCAATAGAGCCACAAGAGCATGAATGTCAGCCGCCCTTCTGCTGTTCCGGAGTCTCTTTGTAACTCCCTTTTATACCCTGCAATGATTCCTCTGTAGCCTGCAATTCTTGACCCTTAAGGCTCTCTGATGGTGAGGAAATGATTGGCTGTTTTTGCTGATTCTTTATATAGATCTATATATATAAAAACCACAAAAAATAAAGCAAAGTCTAGCTCCTCTTTTCCAAATTCAGACCTCCAGAATCAGAGCAACCCACAGGATTTTCTTGGCAACGATCCAATAAAATAAAGGGAAGTGAACATCCAAGTTGTTGAAAAGGCTTTGAAAATCTCAGCCTAAGTCCTTAAAAGTCCATTTACTTTCTTACTGCTGTGACTTCAGGTCAGCTTGGGCTCTTGACTTCACTAACTGCTTTAAAACTACCTTGAATTTCTCATCTCTTTTATCCTATGGGATTTTTCTTTCTTTGCCTTTTCCCTCTGACCCTTCATAAATCCTTTTTTTTTCCCCTTCTTGCACAAAACTAGCCAGACAGAGATGCAGGGCAGGGGCAATGTGAGGGCATGCCCGGTTCAGAAATACGCCCCTGGCATGCCCTGCAGCCAGATCACCTCAGGCTGTTGTCAGTTCTTGCATGCTAAGCAAAATTGGGCTGGATGACAGATGCTGAAAGAAACCTGGAGTTTGTAGGAGACAGTGTTGGGAACCCATTGGCTTTGTCTGCGCAAGGCCCTTAAGTGTAACATCAAGTGGTTTGGTCCTAATGTTGCTGTGTGGTATGGGGAATCAGTTGAGGAACCAGAGATTTTGCTCAAATGTTGCCCATTTCCATGGGCAAGTTACTGTGAGTTCCAAGTTACTGTGAACTTAGCATTATTTCATCTTCTTTTTTCAACCCTGGAGATCCTAGAGGAACAAGATGCCACAAGATATTTTGTTGTGTTCAGAAGTCAATTCCTGTCTTTCACAGTTGCAGTGAAAAGCTTGAACATTTGACCCAGGTGCGACCTAAAGACTCAGAAGCCGGAAAGCAAGAGAGAGCCCTTATTTATAAAAGTATCCTGTTTGATAAGCCAGTATGAGGAGTTATAAAGTGTCTGACTTAGATTTGAATTCAAGGGACTTAAAGAAGTTGTAAAAAATGCTGGCTGCCAGCAGTCCTCTTGCCCATATATATCTAGTGATCTTGGGTGCCCAGACACTGATAACATAAAGAGGCAGGGAGATCTGAGTACTTTCCAGAAACGAATACCTTGAAGGCACTTGTCAGTAGGATCCTGAATTGTTAGTCATGTTTGAAAAATCAGGCTTTATGCTGACTAGTGCTAGTGCCAGTGGGATTTTGGAAGATGCCATGTGGGCTAATACAACCTGAGCTGGAAAATGTGACACTTCCTTTGTGCCTAGACTGAAGCCGTGCCCTAGCAGGCTCTTGGAGGCAGCTAGTGCATCTGGAGCACACTGTTAGCAGGGCTGTGCAACTGCATTCTTGACCTGTGCAACTGCATTCTTGACCTGGAAGACCAGACATCTCGGGGCATTTTTACTTTTAGGGCACTGTTTTTAATTTCTTTTGTTGTGATCATGGTTCAATACGGTGGGAAGGCACCGGCAGCCCATCTGAAGTCTTCCCCTATACTTTTAGCCGGATATGTGGGTCTTTACTTTTTTCCTGGTCTTTTGTACCAAGGGCTCTTGGGCTGTTTTCTACTGAAGGGATGGTTGCATTTTATTTACATGGACAAAAAGAGACTTTTTAATGTAAAAAGCTGAACATGACTATATACTGCAAAGAGATATTATTTAGCATGCAAAAAAAAGGCATTCTTATTCTGGGGTGGCAGGAATTTGTTTTCACTTGTTAGAGTGCAGTATGAACTTGTTAATTTGATAGTATATATATAAGTTCTATCTTTCTATATAAAAATGTGACAAATTCACCCCCAGACATCTCACAGTTACTGCTCAGCTTCACATCTTTGCATCTTGAAAAGTCATTGTGACAAAGGCAATTGAACTCAGATGTGCCTGGTCCAAAATTAATCACTCTTCATACGTAAGCTAAAGGAATTTGCTGAGGTCCTTTATGAGCAAGACACAGGTAAGGATTGCAGCACAGATTGGCATCTCTGAGTCTGCCCGTCAGAGGGCGATGAAGTGCTCATGTGGAAGAATACACTGGCTCATGCACATGTCTTTGGCCAGTTCATTTGCCTAGGGTGTATATCTCTGAACTGCCACATTAAAATTGCAATGCCTGTAACAGGTCCTGAAATTACCGTCATGAGCCATATTCCTTTGACCTTCTCTGTATTCTGTTTGGATTCACTCCTTCTGCCAATTTAGCCAGGCAGCCAGAAAGTAAATAAATGCTCCCCACCTGGCAGGTGCAGAAAGGTTAGATTTGCATAAAGTGGCCAGTGTAAATTTCTCCTGTTTGTTGTCACCTCTTCTCTCCAACTGGGAATTCCAAGGCAGAGATAAATGTCAGCTGGAAATAGCACTTCAGTGTCAGCAGTTAATCTCCTCCTGCTATTTCCCTGTAGCCGCTTCGTGCTGCTCTTTACCACATGGATCAGCCAGTCACCTCTTGTGTGAGCCTCTCATTACTGGGCTCTTCTGTTATTGCTTTGCTTACAGTCTTGACTTCCCTTTTATGTTTTCTGTTTGTAAATTAGAGTCTTCTCAACTGGTAAGTCACTCTGCTGAAATGATTGTGCGAAACAGCCTGCTATCAGTTTCATTCCCTGAATGGTTCAGTGTGTCTCTACGCTCTGTTCCTGAGTCTAGATGGATTAAGAATCATATAGATTCTCTTCTATTTCTTCATCATATAGCAAGCAGATCATATGAGGCACTGTAAGTTCCCAGGCTGAGAATTCAGTTCTGCAAAGCTCTAAGCTGTTCCTGAGGTCACTGACTGCTGCTTGGTTGCCCATGTTACCAAGAGTCCAAGAGAGTCAATTGGAGTTCTGCATCTTGGGCACGAAAATCTCAGCAGTGCTCCTCTGTAAGTGCTTGTCTCTTGCTCAGGAAGTGTTGGCTAATGGGGATGCCACTGCTGAAAAGAAGGAGAATGACAGCCTCATGAGTGGGTCCAGTTTTTCAGCTCTTTGACTTGGACGCTCATTCAAGGGCCTTCTGCTGGTGCACCCTGTTACATGTTAATGCTATAAATGGTTGAAAAGACTTCACCCAGTGAGAGCAGGGACTCCCCACTCCTGCTTCCCCACTTATTCTGCTTTTAACTCTCTCTGGCTATTAATGCCACTTAGGAGGCAGAGGACTCTTCAATCACCCTTTTCTCCTGTACCATCTCTCTCTCATTTTTTTTGTGTTTCTCTTGCTTATTCTGACTGTTCTTGGTGATCTGCTCCATCTCTGGCTATTTTTTCTTCTTCATCTTCTTCTCATTTCTCTTTCTCTTTCACTCACATGCACAAATGCCCCTTCAACTGTTAGTCTACAGTAAAGCTCACAGCTCTATGTCATAGCTCAACTCAGATCAACCCTTGTCCTTGCGTTTTGAATGGTGATCTCCATTGCTTCAGTTTGTACCAAACAAAGAGACATGTAAGTGTTCTTTGGTTTAGCCTGAATCAGAGGCAGCTGCTCTTCTCACGGGTTCCAATGAGATTTAACCTAGCCCATAACAACAAGGTCCATATTGCCAACTCCCTTCTGCTTTGCCCATGTGCCAGAGTGATCCTATCATCCAAGCAGCCACCTGCCCCCTGTTTTTTCCAGCTGCCTCCGTCTGTTCTCAGTAGAGTCCCCAATTCCTTAAGAGCTGTTTCCTGGCTGGTTTAAATCAGACTTATCTGTACCCTTGGAATACATTGTACAATTGTTTTGGCATTTCTCCAAGAACAGTTTAGCCCCTTCGTGTTGGACTGTGGTGGAGAATGGCTTTCTGCTCTGTCTCCCTTCCCTGAATGTGTTCAAAATGCGCTGTTTCAGACAGCCTCTCCAGTGCTGCTATTGCTGCCTCCAGTAAGAGGGAGGAGGTGAAAGAAATAGATCAGTAATTTGGTTCTAAATCACTTTCCCAACAAAGCCAGTGCTGAAGGTCACTCGTAATGAAGCTGTCATACAGGTAAGGCCTCACAATCAGGGAGAAAAAGAGGAAAATGAAAATGAGGCTGGAGATGAGTTCGTGGTAATCCTGAAGCAATTTCATGGAGATGCAGGTGTTTGGATTGGAGTCCGGGATGCTAACAGGAAGGTCATGAGAGGGAAACTGCTTGTGTGGAGTTTCTGTGTTGTGGTAGGAAAGACTGCATGGTCCTTTAGTGGAGCTTAGCCCTAACTCTATGAAAACCTATAAGCAGAGTCCCATGCTCCAAGCCCTTTGGGAGAAGAAAATTATGAGATTAAACCATTGTGACCCTGCCTGCATGCCCACAAAGTGACTAGGCATAGTTTCACATCGTCTGAGAATTGCAGGAGGGTTTGCATGGAGGTTTGAAGCCCTAGTTTGGAGACCCCAAATCCCTTCTCATAGCAGAGTGGTACTGTGGAGGAAAGAAGCTCTGATTTGCAGGAAAAGGAGCAAATAGGATTTCTTAATGAAAAACATTTTTAAATTGTTGAAAATCCTTTTTTTTACATTTAAAATTTATGCTTTCAAATAAGGAAGTAATTTACCAAAAACCTTAAATGCATCTTTTAAAGGTTGACATAAAATGAGTTGGTTTAAAATTATTGCAAAGAAACCTATTGACTGACCCAACTTGAATTTTTTTAGGCAAGGAGTTTAGGTTCAGGAGGATTTTTGTGGTATTTGATTTTCCATCTGGTTTCAGGATGGAAATTATTGTTTGTCAAAACTGACATTCTCTGGCTTCCATCTCAGGCTAGCACTGTGTCTGGGTGTGGGCTTCCTAGAGCTTTGGTGTCCAGTATGAATCCACTCCCTCTGCTGCAGCTGAGCTCAGACCAAAAGTCTTTGTTGGCGCAAAAACTGTACCCATGTAGCCAAAGCTTGGGAGCTCCATTCACCCACCCAACAGCAGGCCCGTTAAAAATGCTGTGTGCACAGGGCTGACTCTTGCATGTGAATCCTGAGCACTCCCCTTAGTGCTGCTTGTCCCTCAGCTCCGTGCCTCCGATCTCATCTGCCCAAGTCTCATCCTGGCTCCCAGTGAGACAAATCGTTCACTGATGCAGCTTTTGATTAAATTTCTGGCCTCTTTTCCAGAATTATTTCCCCTGGGATTACCCAGAAAAGCACTGCAGCAGAGAGGGGTGGGACTGAGGCAAGGAAGAGCAAGCAAAGCTTCCCCCCAGTATACAGCCTTGAGAGCTACAGAGATGTTCAAGAGAGTGGAATGGGATGATCTGTCTTTATAGTGACCTTCTAGGGTGCATCATAATAACTGTTCACTGGAATCCATGGGAGGGTGTGTGATATTTAGTGTGAAAATATTTCCTGTTGGTGTCCCTGGATCTAACTCCCTCCCCTCCCTCCTTCTCACCCACCACCATAGATTTCTTGTGATCTCTGGAGAACCCAGATCCCCAGCCCAAAGAGAGCATTATTTTAACTTGGCACTTAGCCCCCGGGACTCAGGGTGATATTTACACTGGCAATGGTGGGAAGAGGAAAAGAAATAGTGCACTTGCTGGGTTTTACAGTGCCTGTCATGTTTATCGTCATTGAAGTTCACTGGAAAAAGACTTCAAGAAAGACAAGCAGGAAGTAAATCTCTTTCTTCTCTGGGGAGGCTGTTTGGATTGTGAGAGATTTCCATGGCTAAGTTTAGAAGGAACTTTTCAAACTGCTAGGCAGGGGAATTCTATAGCATAAACCGTGGATTTCAGGGGGTATCCTCAACAAATAGTGGTGTATCTCTTGGGTGCAGTGCCCTTTGTGGAGGGTTTGGGCCACTGATTATGACAAGGCATCAGTCATCCTTTACAGCAGCGTTTGACAGTTGCTTATCTGTGGTGTAAGAAACTGCATGAGAAACCAGGCATGTTGAACTAGACTTTTAAGTGTCTTTCAGAGCTTCTGGAATGAAGCCTGAAAGGAAAAGTCTTGAGGGTGTTTTGTCATGGGCTTTTGTTGGGGGAGGATCTCAAATGCCTGTGCTTTGGACATCACAAAGCAGGCATCCTTGGAGAGCTTATTATCACAACTCCTTGAACAACTGACCGCTCCCAGAGGACCGCATATACAATAATGTAATGAAGAACTGTTGCCTTCAGTCTCAGGTTAGAGCTCTTCTACATCACACACCCTGCCTCTTTGTACAGCTTTGGACGCGTGGCCTTTGTTTGGCTAATGAAGCTGTCTGCAGCTTTGAAAGCCCAAGCACACTCCTAGTGCTCATTACCTGGCTCCTACAGCAGGAGCCTCCACCAGCAGCAGCCTCACTTAAATACCTGTTATTTCATAAGAACCAAAAGGATCAATGCAATTGGGAAAGTAAGCTTGGAGATGCAAAGTCATTTAATGGGGAAAACAGTGCAGGTAATTAGGCTTGACAAAACTTTTTCATAAGTGACTACACCTTTGAAGGGAACATAATCTCCTTTCACAAGCTTTGTGTCTATACCCTGATGAGTACCACGTGCATATATAGACACAGTGGCATGCACGTTTGTCTTTGAGCACATGACAATGTATATGCAGTATACACAGCTGGTAAGCAATATCATGAACTTGTGCATGGAAAGAAATATTCTTGGTCATAATACTGTGTAATACTGCCCATATGTGTGTAAGTGGTGATGCCAGAAGCTTGGAAATGATAGAGAAGTAGTTGATAACTCTCATGCTCTGGTTGCATTCTCTGCAGTTACAAAATATGCTGTAGCCAAAAATGTTGGTTTGTTTGCTGGAATTTTCCATCAGCACCCCTCTGTCCTGGTGTCTGGGTTTATTTTACTTATTTATTTGCATGTCACACCTATGACAATGCCTTTGTCAACATCCAAAAAAAGCCTATCAATGTAGTGGACAAATAAATAAGCCTCCAAGATCTAACTTATTATGCATGTTCAGATAAGCAGATCTCCCAAAAGCATACTTTTGAGTGACGTCACCTGGTGTTGCCCTGTGGCATAGCAGTGAAAATTGATCTCTTCCCATATTTAAAAAAAAATCTGAAATTTTCCTGCAGAGTTTTTGTACTTGCAAATCGTGTCCTTGGTTGCAGGCTCATCTGTTAGACAATGCACCTTGACGTCATACATCCTGAGCCAAGCTGTGGTCCATCGTTTCCTGCTAGAACACGTAATTGGGCTGGGGAGCAAAGAGCAATTGTGGGATACAAAACCAACTCTCCACGGGACTCTTTACAAAGATTTTTCACAGTGGGAGCTGGCCACATTCCCCTGAGCTGCACAGATGCTTGAAAAGGGGGCTTGAATTTCCATGGCAACTGGCTGCATTCTGCTGACTCTGGTAGTCTGTCACTCTCCGGATATGTCTGTCACCCCTGGTGCTCTGAGTTTCAAGGCCAACAATGTGTGATGGACAAAGATTGAAGTGCGGTTGTGCTGGGGTCAGACATCCTGGTCAAGGGAATGTACTGCAAACACACCAGGGGAGAGGCACTGTGCAGTTAAGATGATACAGGCGAATCCTCTGGTCTGGCTCAGACATCAGTTAAAATAGGATCTTGCTAGTTGAGCCGTTGTCTGGTTACTAGGAAGCTCAAAGGCATCATGTCACAATATGATTGTGCCCTTGTCTAGCTCCTCTCATCTGAAGAGCTCAGTTTTTTATATATGTCAGATGACCCATTCTCACAGTGTCTCTGTGAGGCAGTCACAGTGGGGAAACTGAGGCAGCCCTAGGAAGTAGCTAGATATACAGAAAATGCTAGTGCTAGAGCTAGGAGCAGGATCAAGAAGTTCTCGTTTCCTCTGCTCCCGCACCTCATTGTGAGGAGCTATCACCTCTCATGGAACTTGTAAAGTAGGAGGATACTCCTGGTTATTTCTTGAATCACTTCTAAGAAGAAAAAACATTTAACATGCACATACTCAAAATAGTAGGTAAAAATGTTATAGTGGAATAGAGGGCAGTAGCTGTGGACAAATCTGAGGAAAAGGAATTGTGTGCTAAGAGATAAGGGTGAGATGGGCTGAGGAGTTTTCTATTTCTGGGTGGGATTGAAGCAGAGGAGGAGGGCAAGGTGCATTAACGGCGGTGTGAGGCTGAGTGCAAACTCAGAGGGATAGGAAAGGCTCTGTCTGTCTTGAGTTTATCCTGAGTTCAGTGCAAGCTCAAGGGCTGGCACAAATTTTGTTTCCCATGACCCATGCATTTCCCACGAGCTGTAGGAAAAATATGGGTTACAGCTTACAAGACAGTGTTTACTGAAAGGGCTGTGCATTACTGGAGCCAGAACATTGGACCTGGGGGAGAGGGCAGAGAGGGTCACAAAGGAGGTTGCTGTGATGATCTCTGAGATCTTTGCCAAGCTGCCTGGAAATGTCTTCTTTCGACATGTATGTGAGGATCCTGGTTTTCTGTTGTCACAAGCAGTGACAACATGTGGCAAGCTGGGCTGAGAGGAGGAGCTGGGGGAGAGGGATGGTGTGGTGTCCTATTCCATCATGTGGGAACATATTGGTTTGGCTGTGCTGCAAAATGGAGGGGGCTGGCAGGCAAAGCACTAGCCTCAACTAGCTACACTAAGGGGAAAAAAATGTGTCTTGGCCCCCTCGGGGACACCACTCATACTGTGAAAGAGATATCCAAGGAAGACATCACTTCTGTGTGCAAATGGGAGAGGAGTGGGATGGAGAGAGCTGCATCCCCTTTGAGAATTGGGTTATGCTTAGGGAACTGGCATGCAGGGGAGGCTGAGCATCTGTAGGCTGGCAGGCAGCATTTGCCTCTGCTGAGCAAGTGTGTTTATCTCTAGAGCTCTCAGCAATGTTTATGGCTGAGGAAGGGTGTAAATCTCATTGGATTCAAGTCCTTGGTGGATAATTATTCCCTCCTTCTCCCGCCCCCACTCCCCACGCCCTCCTGCCCTGGATATGAAACACTGTTCACAGACTATAAATGGATGCAATGCTATGCTTAATGTGGAGAGACACCTTATAATCAGGTGAGGCACAGGGTGGGAGGTGAGGCACAGGGTGGGAGGCAGCTTGCCAATTGCTGCTCCTTCGCACATGTAGCCAGTTCCTGAGCCTTCTATCATGCTCATCTGTGGGAAGCTCATTTCTTCCATTTCCCCTTAAAATGACTTGTAGCCTATAAAGCCTGGAGCAGGGCAGCTGCGTGCTCAGAATCCTAAGGTGCTGTCCCTAACAGGAGAAGGTGGCGGGGTGCAGGGAGGGAGGCTGTGCCACTCTAATTCCACATCAGGACTCTGGTTTGGCTCTTGCAGCTTATGAAGCTATCAAAGCCTCTCACTTAATTAGAACCATAGCAATCAATCTTTCTTCCTGTTCATTATGCTTCCAGCCAGGGTTAGCAGTATTTTTATTCTTGAGGCCTCAAGAGAATTTTCAGCTCATAAGGAATCACAGCCAACATAGTGACTGGTACAGGTTGTGTCTGTAGGACTGCATTCCTGCCCCACGGCTGGGATAAAAGTGTGGGGCAGTAAAGCTTGGGACATCTGGCACTGCGATAGTTGGTTCTGTTGTGCACGACGAAGGTCCACTGAATGGGTCCTGTGCCCAGAGAGGCATACAGGGCTTTGCATTAACTGGACATGAGCAGCTGAGTTGCTAGAGCCCTTGCACAGTGGCGGTTAGTTGTTCCAAGGCATTATGACTGGGCTGAGTGTAACATATCAAGTCATTATGGCATTATCTCTTCATTACACGCGAAGTGCTGTTGGAGCTCAGGGAGGAGCACAGGGACAAAGACGGAGAGGAGGGAAGCGGCTCATTAGCTGCCCAGAGGAATCAAGCTGAACATCTCTTTTTCTCAGGCAGAGGCTCTGTCATCACCTGCAAAGGACAAGTCTATTAGAAATTAGGGCTTGGCTCAAGGGCATCTGTGTGTATCGGTATGTACATGTGCTAATACACAACTAGGGCACGTCACCTACAATACACCCCTACCCCCTGGACCAACTAACACACATACAATACACATCTTCGGTACTCCCATAATGCAAGAACAAGCATCTTCCCTTCCAGCACTGTCCACTTAAATTTAGAAACACATGTACCAAAACATGCTTTTGCATCTACGAACATGTTCATCTGCTTTATAGGGACTGCTTACAACCATGTCCAACACAGTTACGTCTAACAATCTCACATGTGCTTCCCCTCCTACCAGACAGCATGCACAGCAACTGTACCAAGCCTGCTCCCTATGGACAGGGAGTTGTGTCTCCCCTGTATTCATTCCTCTGTGCTCATACTGTGCACTCCAGTGCATTCTGTCCCTTCAACTGTGAAATCGGCTTCTACGCAGCTGCATTCACCAGCACAAGTATGTTCTTGCTTTTCCCTTCCTTCCAATTTTCCTTTATGCTGGTTTCTGTGAGTTCTGCGGGCATGCACTGGGGCTCCCGCAGGTTTCCCCACAATCCTGCCCTGTCAGAACCAGCAAGAGCTCTTGCAGCAAACACGAGGACTGGCAGAGTAAGCTGGCACCACAGCTAGGTGAGCTTTCTGGTGTAAGGTCCCCTTTCATGGGGGCCAGGAAGCATTGCAACTTGCATGTTATTCTGGATGAAGCATGGGAAACAAACTCCCGGTGGTCTCTTAGCTCACCCACCCGCTGCTGGACCTTGCCTGCAGTGACTTTGCAGCACTCCTTATCCCTGCTGCTCTCCCTCTTCGGACATGGATCAGGAGGCCATTAACTTGTTTACTCCATGCCTGCCCCAGCCTCACAGACTTCTTGCTGGACAATATATCAACAAAAAGCATTTGGCAAGATTTATGGGGCTGTTGCTGCCAACTGTGGACTGTGGAAAGTAAAAAATGTCCTTTCTGAGGCAATAAAATATAAAACGGGACCCAATTTCTCTCCAGGGTAGGAATCATTATGTTTGACAATGCTGTAAAACACATGGTGCTACAGCATGGGGGTGAGAGCCAGAGTAAACGCTGCCTTCGGAAATCTCATTCATTGCAAAGCTGGGATGTGTGATTCATTGCAAAAGAAGACAGGAAGGGTCTTGGGTGGAGACAGTCTCTTCAGCCTTTCTCTTCTCTGAAAGGACAGGAAATCCCTCTACAAGCTTTGAAACTGATTCTGAAACTCCAATTTTCTGAAACTGATTTTAAATTCATTCAGTTAAATTGGAGCGAGTACTCTGGGTATATACAGCAAGACTTGTTTGCTCCTTTATTAAATCAGTTTAGCTTAACTGGCTCACAGAATGATTAAACTGATGGAGTTATATGAAGGAGTTTTCACTAGTTAAACTGCACCAATTAGAAATCAGGCCTGATAGACCTGAGTCCTTCTCTTTGTGCCAGAGACTCCGGGCTTTGTACAAAGACTTTGTCTAGGGGAGAAAATAAGTAACAGTTCTCAGCTGATTAAATTCCACTTGTGTGTCTGCCTGTTTATCCTGCATGTTGTCTATACCTATTACTGTGCTGGTCTGTATATACTGTGCATCTCTGGCAATGTTACTGTAGTGAAATGCTAGCTACAACAGTTTGATTTAAGTTACACTATGATAGGGAAGACCTGTATTTCTAAAATCTATCTGAGGCAAGGGAAAGAGGAGGTGTTATGTCAGGCAGGAATAGAAAATGAAGGAGAGATGAGAGAGATGTAGCTGTAGGGCTCAGTTGTTCCCCTGGGTGAGGATGCGAAAGAGATGTTCACGCTAGATATATAGTGCAAACTGCATTGTCTCATCCCCTGTGTGCACTGTGCTCTGCAGAGCATGTGTGCTCAGCAAAGTTATGTCAGCCTGGTGGGAGAAGCATCTTCTCTGGGTCCTTTTAACTTCATGTCAACATTTCCAATTCTTAATAAAATCAGATTGCCTCAGGAATGAAAACTCTTGATGTTCAGTTCTAGGAGGGCAATGATGAAAAGAGAGCCCTCTGAGAGGAAGAAAAAGTATACTGGGCAAGTCTGAGATTTCTGTCCTTTTCTCTAGGCTGACTTCTGGAAATACACCCCGTTCTTGCCTTGTAAGCACTAACCGCTGGCTCTGCAGTAGTACTGGTGTCCCAACAGTCTTGTGTTTGGCTGAGCTTGATGCTGGATGACCCTTGGCAGATCAGGTAATTTATGTTATGAAGGGTGTTGGAGAAAACATAAGGTGGATGTGTCCTTCATTCTGTGTATCTCAGGAAATTCAGTGTAAATGCAAAAGGCAGCGAGATCACCTTAAGCCAAGACAGCAGGGGTTTTTGGCTTACCAACAGCATACCTTGTAGGAGCAGAAGACAGAGTACTCCAATAAGTGGTTACTTTGACTGCATTTGTAGATGCAGCTGTTTACCTGAGTTGGGGCACTGTAATCACTGACAGCTCCAAGAGCACAGTAATAAAATTTTGAACAAATGTTATTCTGGATTAATGGCTTTGGTTACCACTACCAGCAGGCCAAGATTCCTTTGATCCTCAGCAGTGCGCATTATTGTTAGCTTTTTCTTTCTCCAGTGGGTTCCTTCTTTGATGAATAAGTTTCTTTTCTGAAATATTCTTAGATCCTGCTTATCTGGTCTCAAATGCTTTGTGTCCATCTAGGGCATAATTTACACCAGTATTGAACATACCATATAGCCTGTAGTATGTGTCCCATTACAGCCTAATAAATCTCTAGAATATGAACTACATGGGCTAAATTTTCACATGGTCACAAACTAAGGCCAGACTATTTGAAAGAGGTAAGTACTCCCTTGATCTCTCAAATGCTGAACTGTTTGGGAATTGTGATCCATGTGGTGATGAACTGCATCTCCCTGCTACTGCCTCCCCTTGCTTTGTACATCACAGCCACTTTGGTAAACATGCAAAAAGACCAGTCCCCACTGGCTCTAAAACACTAGAACATTTTCACACAGCAACCACTGCAGAATAGGTAAGTGTATTATATAAGGCACTCTTAATGCCAGGCAAAGGCAGTGGTGTGATTATGATGTGTGAAAGAAAAGGAAAGAACCCTTAAAAACAAAGGAAAAAGAGGTGAAAAAACACATCAAGGCCAGCAATTTCTTGTTTGGACAAAACCTGTTTTTAGTGAGGAGCCCCTCTTTTATTTCCCCTCGTTCTCCTTATCATCTCCCAATACTGTATCTCCCTCTTCTGTCAGGAACCTGCTCTGGGGTTTATTCTTTACTATGCAAGCTTGTCATGTCTGTGTTTAATGAAGTTTAATTATCTTCTGAGATTCGATGAATAATTATAAATCTCTTCAAGATGCAATCACAAGCACTTCATGGTTCATTAACGGTGAAAAATCAATTGTAATTCACGTAATCCCTCTCTCCTGACCAGCCATACGCTTGTCCCCGCTGTGCACCTTGTTGTTCCTCCCTCTTTTCAACACTGGAGAATACATTAATCTATTTTCCTATGAAACAAGTTCGAGTTTAGCTAGGGTAGGGGCCAAGAATTGGAGAACGCAGGAACTGGGAAATGGGAGCCTAGACAGCGAGGTTAGATAAGTCTACATGTGAACTCTGTCTCATGCTGTGGGTGCTTTGGAGGTGTCATGAGCTCCAGATTGCCAGTTTCCTCGGTTTGGAGACACTCCCCTCCATGAGTGCAGTGGCCTCCCTTTAGGAATTGTCTTTGGCTGTATACATCTTTTCTTCCTCTTGATCTGGTCTTCAATTTGAACTCAAGCTACCATTTTCCCAGTTGAAAATCTCCTGAGATCTCTGAGCCTTTGCACTATTTCAAAAGTAAGGACTGAAAGTTTATTTTTGGCGGGACTGAAAAAGCTGGGGGTGTCAGCCCTGTCACACGAAGCTATTCAGTGCTATCTTTAACTTTCTAAACGGCAGGCAGCATGTGAATCCAGCTGCACAAGGATCCTGGAGTGACCTTTCTAATTGAAACTCTTTAACCTTTCTGCACAATTATAGCTACAAAATTTTACTGAATGCAGAAAAGATGGTTGTTTTTTAATTTTTTTATAAAGGTTAAAAGATTGAAAAATAAAAGAGAAAGTGAGACAGAGAAAGAGGGATGGAAATTAATGCAGTTGAGTTGCAGTTTCCAGCAGCCCCAGGAGAGCTCTGCAATGAAGATGACATTTCCATACAATTGACATTTCCCGGCTGGAGCAGTCCTCTGATTTGCAGCTGCTTGTGTGCAAAGACCATCATGAAGAGGATCATTTAGTTTCTCATATTCATCAAATGGGATTTAATTTTCCCCCATCCCCACATACCCCACATCTCCTTTCCAGAACTGGCACAAGCTGCGAACTCTGCCTTTCCTTCACCTTTTGTAGGGGTGACCTTTGCCAGACCTCCTCCTTTTTCAGCTCTCTGTGGAGTCTTGCAGACTTGAGAACTTGCTTTTTACTGGGCAGATGGATGGGATGGGAACAATGGCTCTCATGATTTCAGCTTCCAGTTTTGGAAGTGAGTTTCTGTGTATTTTTCCATTTATTTGTATACTTGCATGTTTGTGTTTGTGTGCACGTCTCTTCTTGGCAAAAGTTGTTGTACGGCACTACCAGGACTCCTCGCAGAGCATAGCTTTGTGGCTTTCAGGGTCTGCAGGCTCATACATAGGCTTCCAGCATCTTACACACAAGTCCTTCATAGGTCATACTTTCTCCTGGGCACAGGTTGCTGTGGAACAGAGCAGCTTTTCTTCCAGACTGTAGAAGTTTTTCCAAAGTGCGTGTATCAAACTGGAGATGTATGCTCCATGATGCTACATCGCTTTGAATCTGCTTAATTCAATTTAGATGAGTAGGATATGCATCTTCAGCTGAATTATTCCTCTTCAATAAATATGTTGCTGCAGTAATCAATTGGCACGTAATTAACAAACAATAACTATCTTATTAAATCTAAATGAAATGCAAATGCAATTCAGATTCATTTAGATCCCCAGTGATGAGTTCCTTTGCTTCCCCTTCAGCCATTGCTCCTCTTGAAGAAGAGCTGCTGCCGTGGCTGTCACTAGATACAATAATTGGCATGCTGCCTTCTAGGGCAGTGTTGAACCAATGTTTCATGCATGCCTTGTGCTTGCACAGCAAGTCACTTTGGGCAAAGCTGGATCAATTCAGTCAGCAGCTTAGGCCACAAGGCACAGTGCTTTTATTAACCCTCTAATCCTGATGCTTTCCTACAGGGGCACTTCAGACAGCACAGAGATCAAGGCCGGCCCTTTCTTTTCACTCCTTGCCACCACCTCTGTAGCTTCTGTCTTTGCCCCAAACCATGGCTATTCTCAGCCTCTGCCTTAGTCCCTCTAATCAGTGCTTTGCTACCTCTCAGGACCTAACTGGTGTGCAGCTGCAGCACTTCCCTAGACTGAAGCCACAGCTGCTACATGTCTGCTAACTGCTTGCCCAGTCGCTCTGCTGTCCCTTATTGCAGCTGCTCCCCTGCCTACCTCTCCAAACTGGGCTTTCTGAACATTGCTGCTCACTGAGCACAAAAGGCGGATGGATTAATGCAGTTCCTGGCTGAGAGCTGTTGTGTTGCTGGGAGCCTTGATGGATGGATGAGAGTAAACTAGAAACCCCAGCAGCTTGGTGAAACAGGCTTTGCTAGCAATCAGATAATGTTATTGTCCTGATCAAATCTGAATTCAGGTGTTTACCAGCTGTGTACCGTGGGATAGGATTTTGAATCGGATGACACAAATTAGAGACAACATCTAAGTCACAGTTGTCCTAAATTGCCATGTCACATTGGTATGCAGTGCTCATAACACACAGTTTCAGCTGGGAAATGGTTGTGTTCAGTGGTGAATGAGCTGATCTTTACCTGGTGTCATCCAGAGCACTGGAGCAACACTCGAGGCACTTGAGTTTGTTTCTGGCTTGGCCAGTAATCTGCTCTAATACCTTAAGCAAGTCATTTAATCTCCCTGTGCTTTCATTTTCCTGTTTATAAAATGGCTATAATGATACATGCTTCCTGCATAAAAAGCTTCAATATCTTTTGCTGAAAAGAGCTGTGCAAGACTAGATGTTTTCTTTAATATCATCTAGTTTGAATTTTTGCTGAAATAAAGACACTACAGATGAGATGATTAGATATATGTTTGATAAGTGTTGACAGATTGTTATTAGCAAGAAAGCCACTGGAAAGCATTCCTTGCAGATTTTGACCATCACAGGCAAATTCTTTCCTATAAATGTACCTCCCAAATCTCACTTGAGCACAGGTTACCTTTTGACCCTGCTTACACTGAGAGAATTGATGACTGACAAAGAACTTAATTATTTAGGAGAGAAGCTGAAGATAGGAATGCTATGCTGGTAGATAATTGTGCTTCAGTTACACAGAGTTAACAGAAAGACTTTGATGAGTAGTATTCCTGTTGTCTTAAATGTGTCTACAAAAGAAGGCTACCCCTGTAAAACTAAATTGCCTCTGAACTTCTTTCAGAGCAGAGTATACATTCATAGAATGACAGAAATGCTTTAGCATCTTTTAGAGAAGAAGTGCCAAGCAAAATGGAAACTTCTTCCTTAAATTTCCAGACTAGGATCTCCAGGCCATATTCACACAGCTTTCAATTAATTGATGGTTCAATTCCTGGCATCTTGCAGGTGCAAGGTAGTCCAAGAGAACATCTCAGATATTTCTGAATTCCTCATGCTGATTTAGGCCTGATTCTCAACCCAGAGGAGCTGAATAGTTTATCATTGGTTTCAGTGGAGCAGGGGCAAGTCCTTTACAGAAGGAGGCTTTGATTACTGTGCAGTGTTGGAAAGGGTCACTTACAGGGCCAGAATGTTTCAATGGTAATGTCTCAGAAAGAAATCCGTGTATGCTTCCTATGCAGAATACGTAGAACCCAGCATTTAGGATCCACCAGATCCATTGTGGATAGTCTGTGGTGGATATAAACTGGCAATGGGCCATTGATCTTTATCATGTGCAGACTTACAGCTGCTGAGGATCTGGTCTAGAGTGATAAACTGAAAAAATATATACTTTTGTCCTTCATGAGATGCTCTGTATTTGTAGGAAATGTAGCAACTGCCCAGATTGAACTGTAGCTTTTAGGAGGGTCTATACAAAATTGAAGGAGTGATTTCATACTCTGTCATAGTGGTCCAGGCTCATTACTGAGCAGAGTGTCATCTACTGCATGCCAAGAATCTTGTTTACATAATTTTTTTTAGAAGTTTTAATCTCAATGCTTTAATGCACTTGCAAGTCATATGGGAGATGAAACTAGGAGGAAGCCACAGGGGACTGATGGGAAAAGAACTGGCTTATGCATTTTGAAACAGAGTATTATTGCCAGTGTAAAATGCAAAGAGCCAAATGCACGGTCTGTCCAAAACCATTAGAACAGTCCAGGGCTGCAAAAAGGTTATAAAACACATATTTGTTTTCCCCAGTACTGCAGCTGTCTGCCATGCTACTGAGTGGGAAACTGTGGAGGACTTCTGTAATGTATGCTGGTTGCCACATGAAGGTCTATGTCTTTGCTTCTGGCCATACCAGAAGTGGATATATTTTTCCATGTATGTGAGTAGAAAGAGAGAGGGAGAGATCACCTTCCTTCCCTGTAATTTTGATGATGACACTCTGGAATATATCCCACCAAGGGGAGAAGCCCCTGGACCCATTTCTTTATTGCTTTTTACCTGCTTTCACCATTTTTAGCAGGGTGAGAGAGGTGCAACACAGTCTGACTCCCAGTAGTGACAGTTCACAACTGCTTTGCACTGATACAAACTGGGATACAAGAACAAGGTGAGGAACAGACGAGGCCAGTACCTGGTAGGAGCTTGCCCTACATCCTGGCAGTTCCCTGTACTGCAGGGACTTGCCCTGCTCTTCTTCGGGGAGCAGGGGGTGAGGGGTGACTTGTGTTAAGTGAGGGAGCTGCTGTTTGGGAATCATCTCTATTACAGTGCCATTAGATAGATGTTCCTGAAATAGCAGCAGATCAATTGATTCATAAGTAATTAATGCATTCCCCTCCCCTTGGGCAACTCAGAATCTATAGCTCAGGAATTAGATAACACAGCTCAGCTCCATTCAGCTGAGAAAACACTGGCACTTGTGCTCCTCATGGCCCTGCACATACTACTGTGAGTACCATCTCTTCTACTGCAGAGACCTTCCCGTCTTGTGTTGGGAGCCCTGGCAATTATCTTCCGTGTGAGATGGAGCATCTCCTTCTGTAGTTGCTGGAGAATTCTGGTTTTAGCTGTTTAAATGGATGAATCACCTGCACACCCCCCACAATGCTGCAGCCGTCTCACCTCTTCCCCCGTTTGTCTGGTAATTTCACTCTCAGTATTGTTGCCTGCAGCAGTGTGCAGAGTGAAAGAGCAAGAGATGCTCCTGATCAACAACACTGTCATTGAGATCAGAATCAGATCCTTTGCAATGTTACAGCAAGAACTTTGCAGAACTTTAAAAAGGGAACAAAGTCTAGTGCATCCATCTATGGAGACTCTGGTGCATGGTGTCGGAGATGGGCTTGAGTTCTGCATAGGTTTCTGTATCTCTTAGTGGAGCACCAGGACTCTGCAGCTGTGTACCCAGGAACAACTTTTCCTAGGCTATATCACTTCTGACTTCAGAGTAAGAAAAAATAAGGCTTTCTTTCGATTTCTGATCATAAACAACCTGTTCATGGCAGTGGTCCTTGTATGAGAACTGACAAGCAGCAAAAACAAGCAAACCTGCAATGTGGCCAGCTGGGTGGCATGGTTCTTGGGAATGCCGGTGGTGTTCTCTCTGCTGTCAGGGACAGTTAGATTAAATGGAAACAAAGCCCTTCAAAAACTTAGGCTGAGTTACTACAGCTTTCTAATCTTCTAATATCCTGCAGATGCTCTGCTTCAAACTATCTGGGCATGCAGTAGGGATTGAGCAGTGGGCATGCATTGGACAGAAGGGAACCAACCTCCTAATATTTCTAAGGCTTACAGGAATATTATTATTTTTATTTATTATTTGCAGTCACTACAAACACTAATTAGCAGCCTCCCAGGGGAATCTGCTAGCTGTGCATCCTGCTGGGCTTGAAAGCTACTGCATTCACTTTGTGTTTAAGTTGATGTTTTAATTAAACTGGCCCCTAATCATCTTAACTAGCTTTTAAATAATAACTTTCCACTGAACCATTCACATCAGCTGCTAATTGGCTCCCTTCTGTTTACATATATCCGGCTGGCTCAGACAGACGTGGCAATGGAATGGCAGGTATGTTTGGGAAGGGGCTACGCTCCCTTTCTTACACTGTGCTTCTGCTGTGTTTGCCTTCACGATAATGAATCACATTCCAGGGTGAAATGGAGATGGCTATGCTGGCAAGCACTTCACCATTTATTCATGTGCTGTGTGTGATGAGGATATTATATGCTCATGTTTCCACAAGTTACTCCACCTTCAGGGGATCTGATCACTGGCCCAATGGCAAATTATTCTGTTTCTGTGTTCACCCAGTTTGGACTAATTCACAGTGCATAATTAATGGACCTTGACCCTGGCTGGGAGCAGGGTCAGTTCTTGGCAGTGGCATTAATAATGTATGCAGTCGCTGCTGCAAAATGTAGAGGTCACCACACAAGCTCAATAGTTCATGGGCTTGCTGTGTGTTGTACTGAGTAGGAGTGGAAGGAGGAGCAGCATATCCAGAATTCCAGGTGTCCCTCAGTATGCTGATGTTCTGCTTTCCATGGGGCAGTATTTCCTGTGCTGGGAGAAGGTTAGTGTTGCCTGACTTACTGCCATCGCAGCCTTTCCCCTGCAACCACCTTTTGAGTGATACTGTGGTGCCAGTCACACCCCTCCCCACCACTGACCCATACAGCTGGGCTGAGAAGAGCCTGAAGTTTGGACATGACATCTGATGCAGTGTTACAGCAAATGTGCCTTTGGCTGATGGTGTGTGCTGGGGTTTGGGGGTGTCTGTGTGTTATTGGATTACTGCATGCAGGCTTAGGTGCGTATGTGTGGGTTCACACACATGAGTGTGTGCCTTCATGTACGTTGCAGGCTAGGCCTGTGTGCACATCTGCAAATGGCTGCATGTTTTCTGCGGACTGGGGATAAGCAGCCATACTGGTAAGCAAGTACATGACTGCACACTTGTTAGCACATGGGGATCAGATTTGATTCAGAGCTCTGTAGTCATGTGTTATTTAAATGTTCTCTGCTGGATTACATTCCCAAGGTTCTGATCTATATGTTGTATCTCATGCAGTTTGTCAGCCTGCTTTTTCCTTCTTGTTTTCCTGCATTTGTTTAGAACATGTACCACAAAACCAACAAAGCATGGTGTGAAGAAAAGTGTCCCAGAGGTAGCAGGTGAATGTATATAATCCTTCATTACTTGTGTCACCAATGCAAAACCATCCTACGTGCCATCAGCTCCCGTTTGGAGATGTGTGCTAATTAGACTTTTATTACAATGTGTATTTGAAAACAATTAGAATTACAGTGCCAGCATGTGGCTAATTCAACCTCACGATGTTGATTCAGTTAACTCAGCAACTGGTGACTTAGTTTGATTGCCAGAGTGCCTGTGTGTGTGGATAGCCTTGGATCAGGTGCCACTGCAGCCACCTGCCATCAGAGAGGGACACGCATACTCTTCAGTGCTCCTTAGCATCTACAGGCTCCTGTCTAGATTTCAGGGATATAAATGTCCCAGGGCCCTTGAACATTTATGTTGGGCCAGGAGAAGAAAGTATGCATGGTGGGTGACATGCCAGGATTGGGTGGGCTGGATACAGTCTGTCCTTTACCTTACCATCAATCAACATTTTCTTCTGAGAACAAGGGAGCTACTGTGTCGGTATTTGCACCCATGTGCTCCAGTGCCAGGCTGTTGTAATGCAGAGATCATTCAGCTAGGGCTGGAGCAGCGCAGATCTCTGTCATGTTTCGAATCAAAAATCCAGAAGTGCTTTTAGAAGGGACAGCCCTGGAATTATTGACGTGTGCTTGTTTCTGTGGTTTTCTGTAGCTTTGTGGAATGAGACAGGACTGAGACCAGCAATTTGTCTGACCTGAGACTGTCAGCAAACCTTGGGGCAGTGATCACTGCTGGCCGACTACAACCATTACCTGAAAGAGAAAGGCGTTCCCTTCAATGCTGTTCCCCTGATTCGTCTGGCATTGCTCCAAAGATCTCTGTTGCCAGAGGATGCTGAGCAGAACATATTCTTGGAGATAAGTGATTTTTCCCCCTTCAGGAATTTGCATTCAGCAATCCTCATCTACTCTTACTAATTTCCACGTCACAAGGCAAAACAAAGGCCTTAATCTTCTACATTTCCAAACAGCATAATTTTGCCTGCCTTATAGGAGAAGCCTCCTTTTGCCATCATCACCATCTGTTTTCAAATAGACTGTCAGGAAATCCGGTTTGGTTTTAGTTTAACAGAGCAGACTTGCTGTTTGTCTCTAAATCCTTTTCTCTTTGTAAAGGCAGCACTGTTTCACATTATAATTGTGACAGGTTTAACCTCTACAGCTGTACTTTCATGCTTTACATCCTGTATGTGGTTTTTCTAACCTGTGGCTGTTAAATCTGGAGCTCTGGAAAGGGGGAAACGGGAAGAAAAAGGCTGCATGTTTTTCAGGGAATGGCTAGGACTTATGTGCGTGGTCTCCCCAGCCTCCTCCTTTGAATGCGTTGACAGGTGCCTCCTTCGGCAGCCTTTGTCTAGCTTCCAGTCTCTGCCTGGATTAATGCAGTGGTAACAGAGGTTTTAAGCACCTTGCATGCACGTCAATGGCTGTAATTGTCAGTTAAAATTTGCTACTGGAATAAAATAAAGACCCTTGAAGGTATAAAAAACTAAAGCTGGAGATAAGGAGCTGTTTTATATTGACTTTCATTCCAGAGACTGGAAGAAGAACATAGGTTTTTGTCATCTGAGCAAAGCCTTTATGCACCAAAAAGGACAGAAAAGCAGAGAGATACCGAGATTGATGGATGAACAGGAGGAGAGTGGGGAGGATGCTTAGAAAATAGAGTGGTGAAAGGGATGGTTTCCTGTGATTTCAGTTCTATATTAACAGACATTAAGTTGCTCCTTCTAAGGGCACCTTTACAATTCCGGAGCAGTGCAGATGTGAGCACAGTGGCCCTTCAGCATTTTGCTGGCACCTAAGAGGAGCTTGTGGGGCTTGTTTAACAACACACACAGATGCCTGATGAGAGAACTACCAATTTTTGCATGCAGGCAAGAAAATGAATGGGATGAGCTTTGTTCCCTCTTTGTGCATCTTCAACAGAGCACAGTGAGGCATGTCTTTTTCGACGGGGACTTTTTGTCAAGGATATGAGGAAACCTGAAGCCTTGATCTGCTCAGCGCTCACCCTGGTGAGCTGTCCTTACTGATCTTAATACGCAGAATATAGCCCAGAGTTAGCAGAGTCGAGAACTAGGGTAAATTCTTTTATTTTGAGTCAGTAAATCAAGACTCAAGCAGAAGTTTTCCACTGAAATTACTGAACATTTTGGAACCAGATTCAATAGAATCAGGGTTTCACCTCAGCAGCCTCTCTGAAAGGCACACTTTAACCTAACCACTCTTGGACTCTGTGCAGCCATGGCTGGCTGAAATGCTACACACTGTCCTACACAGACTAGATTACTGCAGGACTTTTAGAGCTGTTAGCATCTCAAAATAGTCCAGAAGACCATACCTTCTTCCTTTTTATCAAAATGCAACCTCATTATTTTCAAGTATTTGTGCCAGGGGATTTGCAAGTGCAATGTGAGTTACATTGCACCATCAGTTGGGCCCCATGATTTATTTCCTTCCCTAACTCACTGTACCTGTCTATTTTAAATCTTGCTGTGGCTGGAAGCCAGAGGCTGAGGGCCTCATTCTTATTGACCAAAACCTCACATCTTCCTTCCTTTTTCAGGGAAGCCAAGAGAACTGAATTATATTGTTCAACTTCCTTACCTTTATTTAAGACAAGCTGTGCTCATTTTCTCTGTTAATCAGTTTGAGCTAGTAACACCACAATACAGAAACAATGGGACTTTGTGCCTGGACAGGAGTCAGATTAATGAGTACACTGGAGCTGTAACACAAATTAACTTTGCCATGAACACAAATCTTCTGAGAGCCCATGTGAGTGCCAGGTGTTATCTAGTGGTCTGCTATCCTGGAATGATGGAGGTACAGAAAGCTCGCTGGGTTTTGCTGCAATGGAGAAGCAGGTCTTTGGGGATAGTTTGATCCCTTTATAGCTTTAATGTTAGCAGAACTTACTCATTTTGGCCTCTCTTTTACACTCATTGTAAAACTCAGCTTCATTGTTAAAATGTTGTAACTGAATGAAACTGGAGAAAGGAAAAGATTGGATTTTCTCGGTTACATAATTTTCTTTTAAAGCAAACAAACCATTTTCCAGCTGACAGGATTTATGTGGGTAGTTAATCTGGAGCCAATCATAATCTCTAAAAATGCAGCTTCCTAGTAGCTGCCTTGCTGTAATACCTAAAGTTTATAGAATTGGTGCAGCCAATCTGGGACCCTCAGAGAATCATATCAACCCAGTTCCTTCTGCTGAGAGAAGCAGCTTGCTTCTTTTTATGATGTTCTCCCACCCTTTCAGCTTCCTTTGATTACTGTTTTCTTGAAAATTAGCTCCTTAAAATTCTTATAGCCAATCTCCTAGACCTCCCAGCTGACACATCTATCTTACACTGCTGTTCTCCTCCTTCATAAGAATTCACACAGAGCATGGGAAGTACTTCACATTTTGTTTGCTAATAAAGACCATGGAGGGATGTTAAACCAATAGAAACCACCTTACAAGAAGATGGTTTGAAAAAGATTATACCGCTGTATCCTTTCTTTGATTCATAAGCTCAGCTCCCAGTCTGGCAATGGTTTTAAGCTTGATGTTCCTAAGAAAAGCAAGAAATAGGTGTGGAAGTAGAAGGCACCGTGGTTTAATGGTGAATACACCAGCTGCCAACATTGCCACCAGCTCAGCTCTGTGGCTTCAAACCATACAATGTCTTTATGTGTTTTTATTTCCCTGTGTGTGAAAAAACAATGTCATATTGCCTTTTCCGTCCCTCTCTTGTGGTAATCCCCCCTCCAAGGTATTTCTGGTATTTTATTCAGTGCACTTTAGTAAATCTGTAGCATGCAGACCTGCTTTAAAACTTGAACTACTGTGGAGATGACTGGGTAATGTCTTGCAGTTTGTTTATCTTTTACTTAGGACTCCGGGGTGAAGCATCTGGAAGCCATTCCCTCTGCCATGCTCTTGTCTCTTCATTCAGTTTATTAAGTAAATATTTCTTTTTTTATTTCATTATTTCAGATTTTTCGTTGCCTCACATCTAGAGGAACTGAGAGAAATATTTAATTCATTGCCTCCTGCCTATGCTGTTTCTTGGGGAATTCCTCCTGAAAGTGCTGGGCTTCTTTGGTGCTTTGTTGAGTTGCCATTTCTGAGAAGTTTTATATTTACTCAATTAGCCAAAGGTGATTATTTATTCAACCGGAAATAAAAAATCATAAGCAGCTGGGAAGCTTTATTTGTACTTGTGTTTTTCTTCTCAAATCTGCAATTTGTTAAAACCTGCTGCATGAGTATTTAACAATCATTTTTTCCCCTCATGCATGCCTATTTATGAGAGGAAAAATAGGCACTGATTGCATGGTGTAGCTGATTAGTTAAACAAATGCTCTGCAAGGCTCAGCCATACTGGAGCTTTCTGTATTGACCCCATATACTGTTTCTCTGCACATAGCAAATACGAGAGTGGTCTATATTCACACTTGGCATAAATTGGCATAGCAAGTGCTGCTGATTTATGTATTTACCCTGCTAGTAATGATGGATTTCATCAGAACTCCTGATGCCACTAGCAGGAAGATTGTAATGAGAACAGGATAGGCTGGAATCAATAGCATTTTGATTTCCTTAGGTCTGCAGTCCTGTAGCAAGCACGTTTTTTTCATTATTATTCTTTCAGAACCATGGCCGGCAGCCAGAATGGTTCCATGCACTGCACTGAGCTCTCGGAGGTATTAAATTGTGTCTCTCGGTTACAGACAATGGCCTGCGAGTCTCTGGTGGGACTGTGTAAATTCACTGCAGGCCTGAAAAATGGAGAAATGTCTCCCCAAATACATTTTCCTAATCCAGAAATGCAGCAGAGTCAGAAGCAACAAAAGAAAACAGATTCTGTCTTGTTCTAACAAAGTTTCACCTTCCCCGTACCTCTGGGGATCTAGTATTCTCATTATCACTAAAGTGATGGTAGCAGGCACAAAGTGACTGAATGCATAGGAGATACTCATTTATTCTTACAGATGAGACAAATATGGAGGGAGCAGGCAGGGGGGAGTTGGCAGGGAAGATGCAATACTGCCATCCCCAACTGCTGCAGCTTGAAGACACATCTTTAGAAGATGTTCCCAAGACTCAATTAGGGAGGTAATTAGATAATCCTGTGAAAAACATCCTGGTAGCCAAGTATATTGTAGACAAGGAGCTGAAGAAGTAGTATACTTCTGTAGGGGGTAGGCATGAAAAGTATCTGTTCTCCTTTCTACCATTGCAACAATTTGTAAAGTCTAGTCTCCAATTCCGTAAAAGTCCAAACAGAACTAAACTAATGAGAAGCGTGTTGATGAAAGTGCTATTCATCCAAAGGATTTTGGGCAGGATAAAGGGTTTGTCTAATCTGAAGTCTTGGACTGACATTATATCACAGCGAGCCTAGCATTTGCATCTTTCATTTAGCTTTTCTAGATAACAATAGCAGATGGGATGCAATGGGAATGCCGTTACAGAAAGAAGCGGTGGGATGGAGGTAAGCATAGGTGAGCCATATGCACCCAGGACACCTGCAAAGCGTGTGCAGCCCATACTGAAATTTATGCTTCTGTTGCTGCTATGTGCTTGTTTGAAGCTGGCTCAGGTACTTACACTGCAGGCAGACTCCAGTTGCATTGCAGGTGAAGGTAACAGGATAGATCAGTTGCTAGTACTCATTTGTACAGGGTAAGGGAATGCAGAATTCTGCAACGATCGCGTTCAATTAGAATAATGTCAAGGCATAGGCAGGACTGTTTAAATTTTCTGGGTTGCTTTTTCGTCAGGGGACCTGAACACTCTGAATTGTGTAGCAATTATGGATGTAATAACTTGACAATGTTAAATATCATTAATGACTGATCTAAGGGAACTTGCAAATGACCATGTAGTTACACAGTGTTTGCAGCATAAATACCAATTAACGTTGTAGCTGTAGCTGTTTGTACTTAGTAGATTGTATCAGGGAATCCCACAAGAGTGGGAAGGAATGTCAAATGATCTAACACAGGAGAAAAGGGTGATAATATGAAACTGATAATTAAGGAAAATCTTGGTCTTCCCTATGATACATCTGCTAAAGCAATAGGGGTGCTTGGGAGTCATATGCAGAAACCCAAAGAGCAGTATGTATATGTCTTTATCTACATCCATCCATCTGTCCCTACCAGATTAGGCAAGGTAGAGAAATTACTATGGCAGTTAGCTTAAGAAATTTTGCTTTAGCTTAAGCTGTAGAGGCTGTATTCTTGGAGTAAAAAGCTTGGGACTCTGGATTTTGCTCTCAGGGATTTATACGGTAATTGTCTGCAGTATGCAGCACATACATTTGTTTCAACTGGAAGCTGGAACGTGCTCCAGTGCAAAGATACTTCTGGACTCCCTCCAGAGCCCATCCCGAAGGCCAGGGAGTGTCTGTCACAAGCCGCAGTGCTCTGGGAGCACCAAAATGATACACCAGCTCATCAGTTTCAGCAAAGAGTTTATATCTCTGTCTGATGCACTAGTCAGGAAGATGTTTGTCACTCTCAGGAAAAGGGGAGAAAGCAGCCAGTTAGCCAGGGTTTGCTTCACAAGGAAGCTTGGGAAGGAGTTTGTATTTCATTGTAGACAGAAATTGCTGATGCTATTTCTCTCCCCTTCCCTTGGCTATAAATGAGACCTGAAGAGAGGGACAGAGAGAACAAGGAAAAAGAATTGATAAAATGCCGTACTGATCTTTGGTCAATAAACTTATTTCTAATTAGGAACTACAGCAGCAGCAGGTGCACAGTGTATATTCTGCTGCAGGGTACTCATCCTAATGGTAAGAAACCAAATTTTAGTAATATTTGCATCAGCATGAATGTGAAGTAATCCCAGTGAAATCATGGCGTTTATCCTGGATTTGTACCAGTACCAAAGAAAGCGAAATCTGTCTGGTTTATGTCAAGGGCCTTCTTTACTCTAATGACTAAAACAGCCCTGCATTGCAGCTTCCCTTTCTGCAAGCTTAAGGATGCCCTTCTTTTCTTTAGTGCAGGGTTTGGGGCTTTCATTTCTTGGCCCAGTGGTAAACACTCTGTCCTTCCCCTGAGAGATGGTGGCCGCTTTCCTGATTGGAACTCTTGATTTTATGTTCAGATCTAGTATATGTAGGAGTAACTCCATCACAAGTGTTGGAGGCAACATCTTTTATGCTTGGCCTGGTATCCTCATTTCCTGCTGAGGACAGTAGTAATCAGGCATTTGTATTTGAAAGAAAGAAGTTGTAAAAGGAATAAACAAGTAGAAGTGTGGAGAGATGGTTGCAACTTGTATGGAAGAGGCAGGAAGAAGAAGAGAGGAGGGATGCAGTGGAAAATTGAAGTGACAGGGGTGGGCATCAGGTGATGCAGATGGGCATCTGGAGTTCTTCCAAATCACATCAGAAGAGGACCTGTCCCAGAACTCCCACCCCAATGACTGTTGCATTAAAAATCTGTCTAGCAAATCAATCTCAAGTGAATACTGGCAGCAAAAGGCATGTTGTAGGGTGAAGTCAAAAGACCTAGATGGATAGATGTGAATATCAAATGCACGTAAGAGCTGGCAAAAGGCTTTAAATGTGGTGACTAGGACATGAGCATGGGAGAGCAGTACAAGGGAGAGCAGGACCGGAAACACTGTACTCTCTAAATGTATCAGTCTCAGAGAGGTGACAGCTGTCAAGGCAGATGACAGCCTGATGGATTGTCACCTGCACTAACAGACAAATGAGCTCTGGTTATTATGGAAGATTTCATTTTAATGATGTGCTGCTTTTTTTCCTGTTATCCAGAATCAGAGAGAGTTGGTCTAAATTCTCATCTCTGTTAGAGGCTGTTAGTGGTTTCCACTGCAATCAAAAAGCCTTTTACGTCTTATCAGAAGCATGATTTGGCTCCAGCTCCATTGGTCTCACTGGAGTTGGTCTTCTCTGAGTGGAGTCGGAAGGATTCTATAGGCACAAATGCATGCAAGACCAGGGGATGCTCACATAACCTGGGAATGGAACTTTTCTGTAGCCTCAAGTTAGTGTAACCTAGCAGTTTGGAGAATCCTTTAATTTTTCTTCTTCTCTTTTCTCCTTTCTCCTCCATGGAATTGAGGAGAGGTTGAACTACAATGCTATCCACTAGTTCAGAAGACATTATCTACACCTCTGCTTTATTAAACCATTCAGTTCTGCACAAGGATTAAAAAAATCTCCCTGCCAAAACATGCCTGTTCCACTCAGTGTGTTGGCTGACAGGCAAGAGCAGGCAGCCTTGGCAATGTATTGTTCATCATCAGACAGGCCAGGCAGTGAGACACCTCCTATCCCCAGCAATTTCTGGAGCAGATTATCAGGACATCAGTGTTTTGTTGATGCTGTTGTGTCTTTTTCCCTGCCAGAGAAGTGATAGCAAGGGGAGCTCTGGTGATTGTTTAGTTCTGACATAGCTAGGAAGGGAGTGGGGCCATACCTCATTCTTGTTCTATTATTACAAGCCCACTCAGTTCATTCTTCCTGTATGTTTCTCTGTTTTGTGTGTGAATTTAGCCCTCTAGAAGTATCAGCAAACATTCTGCACACCTGCAGAGTCAGTTCAGTGCAGGTAGCTTCTTAACTAGGTCTTGGCTCTGTCCTGGAAAGATGTTCTGTAGCAGGAAGGACTCAAGGTTTATACCTGACCCACCATTCCATATTTAGCCCCTGCCTTCTCTGCAAGCATCTCCAGATGCTATCTGCAGCTGTGATTCCGCATTCATTGTACAAGATCAATACAATCCCGGTTCTTCTGGCACGACAAATTTGATTCTTGCACTCTGTTACACATGGCTGCATTTCTGTTGGATTAGCCCATGCACGTAGCTCAGAGTTTATGCCAGTTTACACTTTTATGTCAGTTTACACACTGCTTGTGGGAGGACAAGCAATACCTGATCCAGCATAAAGTTAGAGCAGGGCAGACAGATAATGTACATGTTGCTTGGCAATGTGGTGCTTTGTCCGGGACTGTCCCCTCAGCTGGGGAGAGTACAGAGTTTGAACAGAAGGGACGTTGTGGAAGAAACCTGGAAAGGGCGAGGGAGACTGGCTAAGTTGAAAAAAGAATGGCAGAAAGAACTAGAGACAGAAAAGCAAACAGGACCTAACCCTGCATTGTACTAAGTTCCCTTTAAGAAGCATAAACTGCCCGCAGCTCCCAGTGACTGCGGCAAAGGTGGCTTTTACTGAGTATTTATATCACTTGTCAGTTATTCTCACTCCACAGTTACAGATAGGATTAGGATGGAGACAGGAAACACTTAGTACCATGCTGGATCTGACCTGTGGTGAAAGAGAACAGTAAGGGCACAGCTCAGGGGTTGCAAAAGAGCCAGGGACTGGGGACAGGCAGGAAATCTACTCTATCATTTATCATTCCTGCTCCATGGCCCCTTACCAAACATCAGCAAAGATCCCTTGCACTCCAAAGAGCAGGAAGCCATTTTACAGGAGGGCGAACAGAGGCAGGGAGAGAGGAAGGCTCTGTTTTCCGAACGAGGCTATCTGTTTTGGATGACTACATTTCCTCCTAAACCATGCACCAGGTTTGTGTGAGATCCTGCATGTCGCCAGAAGAGAGCCAGAAACAGAACCCAGGAGACCAGATTGCCTGAACGGGAAGTGCAGTGTCACATCCCAAAGCAGCTGAAGGTACAGTCCCTCCATGAAAGGCAGGGAGGAATCTGCAGCTGGGTGCCAGCTGGAATAGTTAATGGAAGAAAATATTCACCTAACCCTTAATTTAGAGCCAGAGTTAATTTTGCAGTTCCTCTGGCAGGTTTCTCTGGTCGTTAGGGCACTGGCAATGAGTCTTTCCCAGCAATCCAGCTATCGATCAATCTCTCTGAAGGCTAATGTGTCACTGAGAGGTTGGAGATAGCTGTGTGTCAGGGCAGAAGCTGAGCAAGGCAGAATTTATCCATGCTCTTAAACTTCACTTTTTCTTCTTTCCTCCCCCTCCTCTCAGAGAGATGATGAAAAATAAAGACACATAAACTCAAAAAGAAAGAATAATGGCTTCATCCTGCTTAGGGACTGTATTTTGAGATTTTGGCTAGCTTTCATCGTAAGTGCTGCTGACTTGAAGAAATTCTTTTGATCATCTAAACCCTGGCTGGATTAAATTGCCAAATCCCATTAGATTCCTTGGGATTTACAGCAGATGCTGAATGAAAGATTTATCTGTGGCCCACCAGGCCTGCATGGCCATTCAGACCTCTGCTGTCCCCAGAGGCATAGGACAGCGTTGGAGGAATCATCTTTAAGTCCTCATCTATTGTGCAAAGGTCTGAGAAGGTGTAGGGATCACCTGGTCCTACCCAGGGCACAAGGATAATTTCTAATGGAAGGAGGTCCTGAACAGGGACATTCCAGCTTCCCTGGGAGAGGGGAGATATTTTTGTGCGAACCGGGCCCTGGAGGGACAGACTAGCAGTGTGTAGGAAAAAGGAATTAATTCTGGGCAACACTCGGCAAGATTTGTTTGCATTAGCTCTCTACTTTCTTGCATTCTCCCCCATCCACACTTTTAACATCACCCAAAGGTTTGGGAGTAGTGGGAATAGCTTATATGTTATTAATGCTTGTAACCAGTGGCCAGGCTAACCAAGCCATTACAAAGTCAGCTCCATTTCATGCCCTCTTTCCACTTTCTCTGGCTTGACTTTTCTGCTCTATTTGTCTGAAACGAACAAAGATGAAGTGAAATGACTTACAGCTTGTCCCTGTTTCATGCTCAAGACCTAGCAGGAGAGTAGAGTGTTACTGTGTCTGGCTCACAATTTGTGGCTCTACTGCAACGCAGCCTTACCCTAGCAAGTGCTAGCATGCGCAGAATCCTTCTCTCCCATTCAAAACCTAATTTGCATGCACCACGCCCTTCCTTTCTGCTCTTACTGTCCCTATGCTCTGTACACTTCTCTTCCACAGGCTGAAATCTGCCAGATGTTGAATGTTCCCTGAGAATTCCAGTAGTGCACAAGACTACACAGAGAGTCCAGATGTGATAAGTGAACTAATACTTAGATGCTTCCTCACTCAAACCTAGAGGGATCTTGGGGACCCAACAGGATCCTCGCCCAGACTCCAGGGAATAAGCAAGGAGGCTACAAGGAGAAAATGACAGTGGCATTCAATTTGATGAGGCTTTTTCCTCAGGGACCCAGCTGTAGCTTGCATTGCAATTGTAAGGTAGACACACAACATCCATCACCCCCACTGCGATGAGATATTATAGCATTGCTGCTGTTGAGGCTTCTGCCTCGCCATGCTGTGTGAAGAAGTTGGGAATTCTGCCTGGAGTCAGCCAGCAGTGGGAAGCCACCACACACTGGGGTTGCATGGAGAACACCCACCAAGCATGTCTCCTTGTGCTCTTTGCTGGTTGAGAAATTGTTCTGGCTCTAAGTTTTAATCGTTTCCATACAGAAGCTTCCAACTGGTACAGCTCATTCCTCCTGCTTAGCTAAATGTGTTTTCAAACACTAGCCTGAAACTTGGTGGATGGTAATTACACTTTGACATTAATATTTAAACCACAAACACAGTTAGCACTCTAATACTGTCCCCAAAGGCTACTGCTCATTTAAGTTTCATCCTTATGAGACTTAATTATTGTCAGGGATGAATCCTAAAAGGCAAGAAATATTACAGCTGGAAGACTAAACATTCCCTTGATTATTAGAGCTACAGGATTTGGGCACAGAGTATGGAAAGGACCTTGGCTATGGTGGTAACATTTATACCGCTACTAAAATCTGGTGAGTTTTTAAATCCTAAAGCCTGATTTTAAATGGCTGCTGAGATTTCTTTGTACTTACACTTATACAGAGATCTCAGTGTTCAGTTAGTTTAGCCAAAGAATAACTTTGCAAAACTTAGATGTCATTACCTCTGTTGTACAGATGGAGAAACAGCAGTGTTTTGAGGGCCTGACCCAAGGCAGCATCAGGACTCTGTAGTCTTAGCCTTCACCTCTCTGGAATAAGTAGCTGAGGTGGTGATAGTAGCAAGTGTCTGATGTTTCAAGCCTGCCACTTAACTATTCTTCAAGCTATTTCTCCAGCGTAACCTCTTTATAGACCTTTTATAAGAACGAACCCTAGGATCACACATTTTCAAATCAGTTTGTGCAGCTGCAGTTAAGTTCCCAGGATACAAAGAGCTAGCCTGCCATTTTAGATGCTTTTTGGCATTCTGAAACACACTTTATTCTTTGCAATACAATAGGACAATCTGTTACAGAAACACTAGTAAAAAAGTTAGGTTTTCTGCTGGTGTAACTCCAGAAGCATCAAGAGACTGGGCTGTGAAGGGAGTTTGGCTAAACACCACTGACTTGATCCTCAGTCAAAAACGAGTCTGTTCAATTACTCTCTGGATGACTCATGTCTCTGAGATAACAGCTGCACGCTGGGTGAGAGGAGAGCAGTGAGCTGGAGCAGGGAGGAAGAATTCCTCGTGTGTCCCTACGCCGGCAGGCATCCCCGATAGATACCACCCAGCAACAGGATGCCAACAGATGTTGAGGAGACAGGCTGCGATTGATAAAAGTTCATGCTCCCAGGTTCGTCATAGGGGATGTATGAACTCAGCCAAGTTCTGCCCTGGAAACCAGATAGTGTCAGTGGATTTTCTTGATCAACAGTCAAGATTTGTTGTCCTTAGAACGCTTCAGATAAAAGCTTGAATCAGAGCCAAATTGGGTGCAGGTTAGAGGCTGTTTTCTGTCGTGCTGCATTAAAGGAGTCAGTGTGGTTAGACTTGTTCATGGCTGGAGTGTATCAGGATCAGGGCATGTGTACAGAGGTGACTCTCCTTCAATTCTCCTCCAGCTACACTTTGCTGAGGATCTCCTGATTTTTGTTTTGAGTGCAAACAGGAATAGCCACACTGATAATTAGCCGAAATCGCCAATTCCACCTGGCTTAGCAACAGTAGTTGTAAAATGGCTTGTTTCCAGTCTTCTGAAGGGAAATCATTAATTCCCAGAGGTCTGATCAGAACTGAAGCCAGTTTTAAATTTGCCACTTTCTGTTTGGTATTGGGCCTTGGATGATGTTGCACTGGACCCAAGCTTACTCCAAAATTTTGCAAGTCTTGGCAAGCCTCTGGCTCAGCCTGGGATGAATTTCAAACCTGAGGCTGTACCCCAAAGTATGTGAGCTTTCCTATTTCAAGATGTCATTATTTACATTTTGCATGGTTCTAATAAGAATCAGAGCCAAGAAGCTGAATTTTGTTTTTCCTCCTGCGTCCCTTCCTCTTTCTCTCATCTTCTATGCTGTGCTGGCTACTTAGTAGTGATATTGTGTGTGGTGGGAAACCCAGACCTCATGGAAGGAGAGAAAGCCTTTGACATGGATCTTTAGATTAATTACGAGTTTCTTTAACAGCCTCAAAGCCTTTAATGAAGGGCAGTGCAGGCTCTACCACCTGTGTCCAAGGAAAGGCAAGTCTGCTGCCATCTGCTCCCTCAGCCTAAAACTAATGAGTGCATTAACTTCCAGAGAGAGATTCATAAACTTCCACTGCCTGAGGATGCTATGAGCTGTTGATGTTTAAAGAGTAGCCTCCAAAGATTGCTTAGCCAACTGTGCTCCATTTTATTTAGAGTAACCCATCAGAAGGCTCCCATTATTCACAAAAAGGTGTGTGATTTTTCTGGGGGTGATAGCTGTGTTATAGTAGATTAAATCCATCATTTACATTGCTCAGGAAGCAGGGCTAGTAAGCTCACTCCTACCACTCTGGCAGATGATTTAAAAAATAACAAATCCAGGCACAGTGGATATGAAGTCTGTGTCCGCCCGCACAAACGCGCAATGTGTGTAGGATGCTGGAGCACCAGAGTGGCTATTTGTATATTGATATAAATGATGACCCAAGGAGCAGTGAAACCAGGAGGATGTAAAGGACTCACACAAGGAAGCGAGTATCAGGAGCAGGAACAGAAGTCACAGGTCCTATTCTGCTTCCACTTTCACCAGCGTGAAAAGCATTTTTCCATACTGCCACAGCACTGCATTAATTTTCTCCATATCCTTCTAGTCAAATTAGATTTGTCCTCCCTTTGAGTGTCTAATTAGTCTCTATTTAACATGCAAGTGCAATGTTTTAAATGAGAAGCCTTGATTTGTGGAAAGAGGCATTGACGTTCAATCTATATTTAAATTCATGGGCAAACAGCCTGTGGACTGAGATACAAGCTGACAGAGCCATTGAAGTCCCCACGGAGGCTGACACTGAGAGCCTGAATCACTGGTGTGTTTACCCCCATAAATTGATGGTATAAATGCAGATTAATACAGGGGTGACTCAGATACTTTGACTTTAACCCATATTGTTTAGCTGGCGTAGAGGTGGGGTGCACACTAATGTGCCTGCTTTGAATGTCCTAGCTTGTTTTGCCTTGTCTCTCAGTTGAATGCTGATCTGAACTGTTTCGTGTACATTTTTCTCAATTTTAAACACCAAGCCTCAAAATTTTCCAAGTGGCTCTTTGGGGCTTTAGCCATGTGACTCCCGTTATAGACATCAGCAGTCACGTACTACATTCTCGTGTGCAAATTTATCCTGAAGCATCCTGGGATGCAGCTATCGGGAACCATTCTGCTTTTTGGCAGTTGCCAATCAGGGAAGGGTGGTGAATTTCCCTGTTGTGTTGTCTGGTGAAATGTTATGCTGTGTGAAGTTGTTGAGCACCTGCTTCTTCACAAAGGGAGAAGGTTGAAACTGCTCCCTGATGGCCTGTAGACACTGCTAAAAAGATAAGGAGGGAGCGGGGGTCAGATGGGTAATTGCTAAAATGAGCAATGTGCTAAGTGCTCACACTTTTTAGCACTGGAGCTTTGTGCACAGTGAGTTCAATGGAATTAAAAAATGAGAGAAAGCAAGTTTTTGTTGTTGCCGTTGTTGGAACTGACGTTCTCCTCGAGGGTGTGATGTTAAGCACTAATGCAACGAACTGCACAGCAGAGGCCATTTGCTCTACACAATCTTTATTATGTGTAATACACAACTTTCAGAGCGTGGTCTACTGGCCTCTTATTTGTTAGCCAGCTGCGTGTTAACAGATGTCTGGGTAGCATTTTGGTAATATTTGAGATGCTAGTGACCCAGTGGTGGCTGGTACAGGAGTTTGGACAATGACACAGCCTATAAAAATGAAAATGATACAGCACAGTTTTAAATCTCATTTTGTACGAGACATGGCAGCATTTCTGAGGTGCAGAGGTTAGTTTTTCCCTCGGATGAATGTGCTTAGTGCTTTAAAGAAAATATTGAGCATTTTCCAAGACCCACTTCTATATGCAGCGGGTGAGAGGTGCCCTGGGAATACTGATGATCAGACCAACTCAATGAAGGGCCCAATTCTGTCATAGCCTGACTCTGTTTAAGCAGTTGGATTTGTTGTGACATAAAATCCTATTGATGACTCTGAGAGACACTTGCCAAGAGATAATAAAGAATAAAAGTGGAAGAGTGTTCATCTGCAATTACCTTAGCTGCTTTTAGTAACAAAAGAATGAATAATTTTGCATGCAAGTGAAGCTACTCAGAGATTAATTTGGCCTACAGCTTTATTTTTTTGTGAGTTCTCTGTACATTTTTCTTTTCAAAGTCTATTTTTCTGCTCACTGTGCAAAGAGAGATTGACCATGACACAGAATGAGCACATGGTAGTTTTAGGAGTAGTCTGACATGGCCTGTTTATCCTTTGATTGCAAAAGCACACCAGATAGACCTATCTATCTAGTCCTCCTTCTGTAATTCCCTCCTTTTCTTGCTTTTTTTCCTCTTCTTGAAAATTATAATAGTAAAATTGCACGGGTGCTGAGATCTTCTTGGCCAAATTGTAGCACAGGAGTAAGCTTTCTGTGCCAAGACCTGAAAAAGAAAACCTCAGAAGAAAGGATATAGGCAGTTAAGATGGAAGCGCTGATACGACCTTAACTCTACTGTCATCCACAGCAATGCTTTAATTTATTCAATCAATTTCAGGGCCCTTAGGCTGGGAAAGGATAATGCTAGGATATTAAATCTGTCCCTCTCTCCAATCTGTCACTGGTGTGTCAGAACACATTGATTCTTCTAGTCCTGCTTTTATTAACTGTCGCCTCAATATGGCCTCTCAGTCTATCACACACTAACCTGCAATTGCTTGCTGAGTGCAAGACCCCTGGAAAACCTCTGGGTTCTCTGCTGACCCCATTTTTTAGCACTGCCAGTGCAGATGTGATGACCTGCTATTATTGCATGTCATTCATTCCCACATACCTGGGAACTGCCATGGAAGACTAGACTGGAAGTCTATTTTGTCTTCTACTGTCTCACAGACTAGAGATAGGTGCATCAAAAAAGATGTACTGTACCTAACTAACTGTGTTGTAAATCCCATGGCATGAGGAAGGGTGGTCTGAGGGATGTTCCTGCCAGATCCCAGTTGATGATGGTGTGTGGCCTGCAGGGTGGGAGCTGATTACCCCTGTATTTTGTCTGCAGCTTAGTTAGTTTAATTGCACATGCCATTTGTGCATATGGCATTTCCAGCTTGCAGCTGTATTGGGCCCTGGGGCCATCTCTGTCAGGCAAGTGGCTGCCTAGGGCAGTAAGAGGTTTAATAGTTGCTTACTGTGCAAGTAGCTCTGAGCTAAGGACAGGCATTTCCCAGTTTGACTAAAGTGTCAAAGCACCTAAGGCTGGCCTGACTGTCCTAAATTAACTCTGTGCTTAAGAGTATTATAAAAAGGGCTAAACTCATCCCTCCTATAGCTTGCTTAGTATGGATTCAAGTCCTTTTTAAAGGCTAAGTCTACTTGTAAGCACCTTGTGGATTAGTTTCCAAATGTACTAGTGGTCGGTGTCACTAGTTTTTTGGATGTCCACCTTAGTGGCCAAAGCTGGCATACATTTATGCCTCTGCACAGCTTTGCCTCTGTGATTGCTGACCCCCAATAGCACAATGAAATACATAGTCATGAACATTAAAGCTGGGAGCAAGATTTTGATCACCCAGTCTGGCCTTCTGCCTAATACAAGCTAAAGACTCTAACCCAGGCTGCCTGTGTCCTCAGTTTGGACTGACTCTTATTAATTTTCGTTTTACAAACTGCCAGAGCTGGAAAATCTACAAGGCGTCTTTTGTACAAGTTGAAGTGAATCAGATTAATCAGAGAAGTGAATGCCCAGTGAGCTCAGCAGAGTAAGGGAGCTACACATGCAACACACCCCGTGTCACATCATGAGTGAGAGACTGAGAAAGTCTTACCTAATAACCGTTGTCACGATGGCTTCATCGAGCCTTGTTACGACTGCAAAATTTGGAGAGAGGTTGTTTAAGGTTCCTATAATCACCTTCCCAGCTGCAGCATCCAAATCCACTTGCAGCTTTGAAAATGTCAGCCTTTTGGCTATTTCCTGATTATATTATCCACAGCCCCGGAGTGCTTTAGAGACGGTCCCAGTATTTTAAACACTGCAAAGCTGGGCACTGGCAGTGGGCTTCTTTGAAAAGCTATGAATTTTTGCCATTACTGAAAACTCCCTTTGAAAAGAGAGGTACTTTTCCCCTCTGTAGTCTGAGCAGTTGAGACACCTCTCTTTCTTGATTTATTTGCCCATAAAATTCCAGGTGTTTTTGGCACTGTTTCTTTCCCCTGTAGCATGAGCAAATATTTAGCAGCAAATCCTCACCCTAATTTCATTAATTATCTGCTAGGGCTGGAAGCCTCTGAAATAATGTCTGATTTTAATAGAGATCTCACAAGCAAAATAAGCTCCCAGTGACTCCACTTCTTTCAAAGGTCTTTTTCTCCTTTTACTTTGAATCTGGTTGTAATTCCCTTTCCTTCACTTTCCAAGGACTTTCAGATTTCTTTGTTTTCATCTGAGATGGAGAAGAATAGGTAATTGTGTTTCATTACCATGTGCAATACAGTCTGATCCAGGGTAAGTTTCTCACTCCCACAAATATACAATGAAATAAAGTCCCTAATTCATCCAAGTGATTTTTCTTTTTAGTGCCTGCATACATAGTTATTCACTGTGTCTGTCTGTGAAGATCAGGTTGGAAAGAAAGAAGCCATCTTGCCTTACTGTACACATCCTAGCATGAATAATATACACGTGAGGAAAGGAAGTGGAGAAGAAACAGCTGACTAAAGTCTTCCTGAAATGATCCTATTCAAGATGCGGACTTATTAGCTGAAGTTCTGGCCAGGGACCCTAAAGCAGCTGAGAAATCAAGATTGTTTTTTCTAGAGAAGTCCCTGCTGCCTGGGATTCTTATGAAGTTGAATCTCACTTTGATAATCTGTAGTAGTCCTGATGTGTTCTGCTGCCCCTTCCCTCCTGCTGCTGCAACAGCACTGGGACTGAGAGAAAATTAGCAAAATAAAAAGACTCCCAATTGTTTAATTAAAAATTAAATATTCATGGTGATGGAGGACAGTGCTGAGTGTCCGGATCCCCACTAGCTTACTGATAGAAACACTTGTGTAATCACTTCGAAAGCAGAGTTGCCTAGGAAAAATACCAGAACAGACGAATAGGTGAAGGCCAGCTTAGGGCAGTCTCCACTGGTTGACAGCGCCTTGAGGGAAACCATCACAGACTGTGGATTTCTCTCATTATTTTGTAATTGGTAGGGGAGAACTCCAGGTGACAGAATTTGACCATCACCTTTCCCTTCTTCTCAGCCATCCCCTCTGCAATCATGCAGCTAGGACCTACAGTGACGGGCTTTGGGAATAGTCTTGGTCTGTGAAAAAAATAATGTCCTTGTCCCAGGGTCTGTCCAGGCCTAAAGTTGGCCAGCTCACTATCCAAGTATTGTACCACATGCTTTGGGGGACCCAAAGACCTTCACATTTCTCGCAGAATAAGGAGCACCATCTGATCCATAGTTTTACACTGGCATCACCGCCTCTTAATTTAGAGATTGCATTCTCATACCGCTGCAGGTATGCTGGTTGCAGCCTCTTGCAGCCAAGAAGCAAGACTTTAGTCTGATTGTCATTTTGGTTGCAGGCGGGCTATCCTGCATGGTGATCACATCAGCCTCAAAAAGCTAAGCAGGCTAACTTGTCAGATGGAAGCTCTCCATGGCGTCTCAGGGAAATAATGTGTTTATTTTAATAGATCAAAGGCTGATCCATAGCTCCAGGCATGGAGGCAACTCAGTAGCACTCCTCCATCCAAGCCAGCTTGAAATTAAAGCCCAGCATGACATTTGGTTGTGGAGAATGCACATGTGCAGGATAGACACCCTCTCTATCATGACCAGCTGTTGAAAAGTTGTAGTATTGTTTTTCATCAGTTGCAGAGATTTGTCCAACTGCAGGGTATGTAATTACACCCTGCCTGTCTGTGCTTTCCTGTCCTGTCCATTGCATTCCTGGCTCTTACAGTGGGGGGCCTGGCACAGCTCCTCTTTTCTCAGTGGCAAAACCTTGTCTCACTTCAGCGGAGCAGGGACGGACCACACAGTCCAGACATCGTTGCATGTCACATCATTATGCGCGGTTTAAGTAGCAGTTGTATTCCTCCCCAGACGTGACTGTACTGCAGGGAGTGGAGCATTTCTGTTAGCACGCACAGAGCAACGCTCGCTGAAGTCAGGGGAAACCTCCACTCACTACAGTGGTGCCTTTCAGGCAGCCTGGTACTGCCTTGCTCCAGCAGCATCGCTGAGTGACTCCGTCACGCTGGGCAGATTCAAGACCTGTAGCATCTTAAGGTGGCAACAATGCTCATTTTTCAAAACTTGACTTGCAGTTTCATAGAAAGCAGGAACGGGTTACTGTTATTCCGTTTGTGCCTCTCTTTGAGACATTGAGGGGCTGGAGCGTGTCCGGAGAAGGGCAACGGAGCTGGGGAAGGGTCTGGAGCACAAGGCTGATGGGGAGCGGCTGAGGGACCTGGGGTTGTTCAGCCTGGAGAAAAGGAGGCTGAGGGGAGACCTCATCGCTCTCTACAACTGCCTGAAAGGAGGCTGTAGAGAGGTGGGGTCGGTCTCTTCTCCCAGGTCACAAGTGATAGGGCGAGAGGAAATGGCCTCAAGTTGCGCCAGGGGAGGTTTAGACTGGATATTAGGAAATTTTACTTCACTGAAAGGGTTATCAAGCATTGGACCAGGCTGCCCAGGGCAGTGGTGGAGTCCCCATCCCTGGAGGTATTTAAAAGCCGTTTGGATGAGGTGCTTAGGGACATGGTGTAGTGGTGGGCTTGGCAGTGTTAGGTTTACGGTTGGACTCGATGATCTTAAAGGTCTTTTCCAACCTATACGATTCTGTGATTCTGTGATTCTCTGCTTGTCTATCCTTGTCCCTTTCGAGAAACATCCAGCCCCTCAGCCTTTAGGCCAGAGGAAAACCCTGTCCTGCTGTACCCAACTAACCGGCACAGAGGTGAGCTGGGTTTTCTGCTGTTTTATTCCCCAGGGTGAGGAATACTGCTCTATATTTACAGGCATCTTTTAGGTGGGAATAGGAGGCTGTTCAGGGCACTGCTGCATTTCCAGATAGAGAAGGTGGTGGCTATCATAGCAAATCAATCTCTTGCACATAAAATATCACTGCAAACAGGGAACACATTTCTCATCTAGTCACTGTTTCTTCTGGGACAAACAGGCAGATCAGAAGTTCCAGGAAAATGAAATACATCTTGCAGAGGATAGATCGATATGCTCGTTTATGGGGAAGAGCAGAGTGTGGACTGTGTGCAGGTGTAAAGGGGTGACAGCTGCTATCAAGTGCTTTCCAAATCCTATTAAAAATGTTGCACTGAAGAGTTTGTGGGGAAGGCTCTGTGAGAAGAGGGGTGAGAAAGCCAGAGAAAGGGAGGAATGTAGGTTTCATTGAGCAAGTTTTCTTATTATCACTCCTGAGAGCACCGTGTGATACATATGAAGATGTGGTAGATGGACGTGTTAGTGAATTTTAAGCAGGAAAAAACACTTTTGTAGGAAATGCTTTAAGACAGGATTTCAATCACTGTGAGCATGGAGAGCACAGTCATTTGCAGAGTGCTTGTAACTAGTTAAATACACAGAAGAAGGAAAGTTGATAGTCAGGACAGTAATCCCAGAACTGGGAGAACTCACTTTAAGAGTGCCATGGGGAAATCATTTAGTAGATGCCCCAGAATAATTAGGTGCTGTCTCTCATCTTCACTCCTAAATATATTTGTTGGTTTGTCTCTTTTTTAATCTGAATCTCATTTTCCCATACATGTAATAGGGGATACTAGCAGAGAGCCTTCAGAGACTAAATATATCAGCCATTAACACAGTACACAAGCATCCTGGCTGGAAGGACTGACAGCACTGGGTGCACAAATAGGTAAGTAGGTAGTGGTAGATAGATAGGTAGGTAGATAGAGACAAGCAGACAGGCAAACAAATTGCTATGTGCTGTATGGTTTGCTTCTATAGCTTATCTAAGACTCACTGTTGCAAGTTGCTTTCTGAATTTCTGCTCTTGTCACGAAATGAGCATGTGGTTTGGGGCCCAGTCGTCAGCACACTGACATTTAAAGGCTTGAGTGAAACCAGGTATTTGCCTGTTTGTGCTTGGTTGGAAATTCCTTCCAACTTGGTGACTCTATCAAGTTAAATGCAGAATTGCAGCAATTATTACAATCAACTGATAGCAACATAGATTTCTGAAGAAGTACGTTGCATGGGGGAATAGCACACCTCAGGTGGAAAAATAAGGGCTAACATCTGTTTCTGGGCCGTGAAGCAAGATCAAAGTATATGGGATGGAAGAGAAGGGTATAGTTCCCATAAATAACTTTGCAGGCACTGACTAGCATACATCCACAGTCTAGAACATGTTCCTAATTGTCCCTCATCTGAACAGTTGCAGCCCCAAATTGAATTGCCTAGTTAGGTCATTTCTGCATCTCCTAATCATGTGTGACATTAAACACTTATTCAATGAAACTCTTTTCTCCAGCACTAATTATTAAGCATGAAAAGTTGATATTGAGCGAGGCCATTGAGCCAAGACGATTCAATAACTAGCAGGGAGGAGAGATTATTTCAATAAAATAAGTTCGGTTGAGCCAGATGGAGTTCCCAGGATGCACTGGGACGATATGACACATGAAATTGTCCTCTGGCTTGTGTTGACAACTCTAACTGTGCTATTAAAAAGCCATCAACGAAGTGGAGTGAGGAGTTGCAAGAAAGGACACAATGAGGGGGAAATTGAGGGCATTTTAGACAAAATGGAGGTAAGTGGTGAATATAAAATGCAGCAAGGCATGGCTGGGAGACTCCGAATTCCTCTGTGATCCTCAGTGACACAGATCAAAGAAAACTGCTGTGTTACTACAGGGCTAACAGGCAGCCATTATGTGACCTGCTGCTGCACAGTGTGACAGGCTTGTCCACCCAGTGAATTTCTGGCTAAAAGACCTCTGCATCCCACCCCCCCAATTTAAGAAGGAAATACTTTGATTTTGTGCTGGGAAAAACCTCCAAGTAAATCAGTCCTCCCCAAAGGTGTTCCCAAAGCTGTAGCTGGAAGACCAGTGCCACCATCTACCATGTGAGACCTACACACCAGTCCTGCTAGGTCTGTAGAGAGACACCTGGAGATGTTTGTGCACTAAAAGACATGTTCATAAAAACAGAAAGCACATTTTGAAACCAAGCTTCCTTCTGCTACCTTCTCCTCCTTTTCTCTCCTCTCTTAGATTTGCTCCCTTCCCTTTCATTTTCTTCATCTCTTTCTTGTTCCATATGCTTTGCCTTGTCCTGTTTTTCCCCCTCTTCATTACTAACCTGACCCCCAGAGGTCCAGTTTGTAACCAAGACTGCTCAGAGCCAACACCTCTGTGCTGGTTTTGGCTGGGAGAGAGTTAATTTTCTTCACAGTAGCTAGTATGGGGCTATGTTTTGGATTTGTGCTGGAAGCAGTGTTGATAGCCCGGGGATGTTTTCGTTCCTGCTGAGCAGTGCTTACACACAGTCAAGGCCTTTGCTGCTCCTCACCTCACCCCACCCCACCCCACCCCACCAGCGAGTGGGCTGGGGGGGCACAAGAGGCTGGGAGGGGGCACAGCCGGGACAGCTGACCCCAACTGCCCAAAGGGCTGTCCCATCCCATATGGCATCATGCTCAGCATATAAAGCTGGGGGAAGGAGAAGGAAGGGGGGGACGTTCAGAGTGATGGCGTTTGTCTTCCCAAGTCACCGTTACGCGTGATGGAGCCCGGCTTTCCTGGAGATGGCTGAACCCCTGCCTGCCCATGGGAAGGAGTGAAGGAATTCCTTGCTTTGCTTTGCTTGTGTGTGTGGATTTTGCTTTCCCTATTAAACTGTCTTTATCTCAACCCATGAGTTTTCTCACTTTTGCTCTTCCGATTCTCTTCCCCATCCCACCGGGGGGGAGTGAGCAAGCGGCTGTGTGGGGCTTAGTTGTCAGCTGGGGTTAAACCACAACAGTGTCCTTACTTTTTTCTCCATACTTCATGGGACCTATGCCTTGTGTTCTCTGCCCTGGGATGCTGCTAACAGCCTCTTTAGGGAAGGAAATGCCATCCTATAACAAGTCGGGTGGTATATGACATCCAATTATCCAAACAGAATATAATGTAATTTCACCCATGGGCAGCGCTGAAAGGAATGAATTTCCTCTGAGTGTGATGTATGAAGCCGCCTCTGCTATCTCTGTTTGCTGAGCCTCTTGCTTCATTCCTAGCTCCCTGGCAAATCTCTAAAGCTCAGAAGACGCTGGAGCACAGCACGTTTCACAGCTGAGGAACCAAGATAAACCAGAGACATAGCAGTTTGTTGTTTAAATCCCAGAGCAAACAGAGGCAAATTAATGGGTCTATCTATATCCCTCCCTTTCACTCTTCTGTTTGTCTTTTCCTTCCTTGTTTTCTCTCCTCTTTCCCTTTTCCTTTGTTCTCTTCCTTCTTTGTTTCTTGTTATGATAAACATGATTCATGCCACAGTGGCATACAGCCTTAGAGGTTTGCTTTACATCAGGGGTATGGCTAGGACAAGGCAGGACAGTTCAGGGGATTTAGCAACTCGTGTTGAACCTGCTTTTCCCAGGGATGAGGTGCTGGTCAGGAAGGAGAATGGAGCTGTGCTGAAATGGGTTAGTTAAATCCTGACGGGAAGGGCCAGCAAAGGCGCTGGGCTTTTTCCAATCTTACATCTCACAGATTTTACTATTAAATAACTTAATACCTACCCTCCAGTGAGGAAGTCTATAGCGTTCCTGACTGACTCTGGTTTGGAACAAAAGTTCAAAGGTATGGAGGCATCTACAGAAAAGAGAAACACATCTAGCAAAATGTTCAAAGCACCTAAGCAGTTTGGGTGTCTGACTGTGAATAGGAAGGGGTCGTGCAGCTCTTTGGATGCTTACTGGGGTCTTGCTGCATAAGTGTCTGCATCATGAGGTACCAACAGCCCACAGTAACTCTGGCCTTGTGTTTTAGCTCTGGCCAGTGGATGCAGGAGCCTGTTGTGCTGCCTCCGAGTACTTGCACCATGTGTCTGCCTGCACTAAGCACCACATTGCTGCTCCGGAGTTAGAAACAGAGCAAACCATATTCCTAAATGTACAGTGCCTCAGGCAGCTTTGGGAGGGGTAAACAGAGACCTGCATGTTATTAACATGCTACCCTGAGCACTTAAAACTTCCCCCTTAGCAGAGAATTGTCCAGATGTGAGCAGCAGATTATGCCACGATTAATGAATCACAGGTGTGAGAAAAGGGAAGGAGGAAAGGAGAGAGGAGTTGCTGTTAAGGAACGTGTTGGGTGTTTGTCTGATCCCTGGGCCCAGCTCTGCTCCCAGACCAGCTGGGTGCTGCCCCAGGGACTGCTGTGTGATTCCTCAGGCCAAATCTGGGCCCAGCTATGACACAGCTTCTGTGTTTCCTGATGAAATGCCTTATTGCAGAATGGAATTAATGGGACTAAGGGTTGATTTTAGTCTTTTTGATGCCCTGTGCTCTAGGATAAGCTTTAGGACTTCTTTGTGGGCTGTCACTACTTTTGTGAGCTGGAAGTGGTGTCATTCATGCCACTACAAAGTTAGAGCCACCCAGATCCAAGCAGAGGAGCTGCTTCGAATGTGTACTAGTCTAGCTGAGATTAGCTGTGAGATTACCAGAATGTAACAGAGTGATGGTCTGTCTAATCCAGGACAGTGCCACTGGAAAAGGACGACGATACATACTTCAGAGGGAAACATAAAACGTGTACACTGCACAGCATTCATCATATAAAGGTGTGCAAGTGGATCACTAAGGACTGTTTGCAGGACACTCTCAGTGTGAAATTGCTTTGGCTAATGCATGCCTGTGTCTCCTCTCAGGCATTCCCTTGATTGGCACTGGCTTTGTGCGTGCCGCTAACTGGCTGATAAAGACGCCAGGATAACTCTCTGCCCTGCAGCAGGTTATTGGTAGATTCTTCCCTTCCGAAGGTTTGGAAGGGAGTGAGAGGAGGGTCTCCTCTTTGCAGCTCTGGTGGGACACTTAGGAAAGGCTGTGCAGGAGTGAAAGGAGCACCCAGCACTGCCCTGCGCAGTCAGGAAACATGAAAGCAAAGTGGTGTTAATCCCTCTGGGCTGGACTGTCATGCAGCCTTTAGCTGTAGGATCACACATAATCTCCTGCATCATGCGACACATCAAACGGCATGCTCTGCAAACTCCAGCTGTATTCTCCTAAGTTGCTGCCTTCGTGTTTATTTAAAACAGCTGACTGAAACTTGTTTAAAAGTACATCCAATGGAAAATGACAGCAAATGGTACTGAGAGCAACTGTGGAGATCCCAAAGGCCTGAACGGAAGGGAAACCCCTTTGCTATGGGAACAGCACAGGGAGGATTGAGGAGAGCCAGTCCTGCCAGCCCTTTTTATATTTCCCTTCTCCTACCCTCCTCTGCCTTTCTCCTTGCTGTTTAAGGTAAATACCAACCTGTTGCTCGAGGCATCTTTGGCCCTCTGAAGTGGTGGTGCCTATTTGATCTGCCATTTGAAAGGGCATTGTAGCGGTTTGGCTCTGTGTGTCTTTTCTGCTTCCTTGCTGTGTCTTTGTCAGGGGTATAATTTAGGACTAATTAGCTCTCAGCTCGCAGGCCTCACAAAGGAGCATCAGCACCTGGTGGACTCTATTTGCTAAAGCCTTTATGAAACGGGAACACATCGCTTTTTCATCTTATTGTACAAATAATTAGAATGTCTTAGCCAAAGTCCCCTGGGATGCAGTTCGTGCTTAAAACACTTCCCTTCAGTGACCGGCTACTTTGGCATCCGGAGTACGGAAGAGCTGGAGGGCTGAGACCTCTTGCCTGTAGATGCTGCCAGCCGTTCATCTGTATCCCCATGGGCTCCAATCTTTTCTAAGAAGCTGTGTTTCAGAATTGTGCCTCTCCTAGAGAGCAGCTGAAAAGAAGGGTGACATATAGGCTTGGAAGAGGCGGGATGGATGACAGATTGTGTATGTGAATGCAGTAGATCCTCTAACGACTCTTCTAACAACTAACAACTAGATCTTCTAGATCCTCTAGACTCTTCTAACAGCTCTGTGTGGTTCTGGGTCACCCCATCAGCTCTGTACAATGGAGAAGTGCATGCATGTATGCTCAGTGGCACTATCTTTGTCTCTGGAATGCTTTAGCATCTCTTAGGCCAGTGGAGTTCAACAATAAAGGTAACACAACCTCAGTCAAGTGGTTCTGCATGTTGTAAGGTTGAATCCCATTTATGTCCATAAAGATCAAGATCTCTGAGATCTTTTCTTTTTTTGTGTGTGACATCTTGTCACAGACAGATCTGAAATGTTTCACATCTCTGGGATTTCAACCTTTCACAGTCCTTCCACTGTCAGTAACGTGATCCCCTCACGCATATTCAATTGCTGCCTTGGGTGATAATTTCCCTGCTTTTAATGTATGTGCACATTGAGGTTGAGTTATAGTTGCTGTGGGAACCATAACTTTGAGTTTTATGATTCAAAAAGAAGAAAAAGAGTATATTTATAGACTTTCTTTATTTTGCTTATGAATCAACATGTTAATATTGATGCAATGGAAGAAGAAAGAGAAACAAACTTCTAAACAGAAAGCATAACATCAAATACTGATCTGTTTATTTTCCCTTCTGCAAAGTTCCCCTAGCAGGCAGAATCCCTGCAATAAAAAGGGAAAAATTATGAAGTAGGAAGAAGACAAAGGGGAAGAAAGAAAGCAGCAGATAGCTGAGAGGTTAAATTAAGTTGTTGAGAGATAAAATGTTTGCATTTACCAGTCATAGATCGCAACATGCTAAGAACCTTTGTATAAAACCAGCCAGTAACTTGAGACACTGAGATTGGCAGAGCCCAGAACTTATTGTGGGCAATTCGAATCACACTGCTGTTGTCATTCAGGGGAGTGTGTAGGGAAAGACAACAAACACTGAAAAGCACATGGGGGAGACCTAAAATCTGTATATGGTGTCTCTCCCACTGCCCTGGGGGAGCTCACAGGTTTGTGAATGTAAAGCAGAAAGGTTTGTTCCTCACAGACTCGAAGGCACTGGAAAATGTTTGTAGGAGGCTCGAGCAGAAGACTGCATTACACTCTTCTTTTCCCTCTCTCAGAATGAGGAATCTGGTTTTGATCTCATACTGGTGTTAAGTCAGAAGGAACTTTCTTCAAGTTAATGGTGTTAGATGGCATAAATCAGGAGTAATGGGGGAGAACCAGGCTGTGTAGCGTATTACACGGGTGTTTCACTTCCCAGCAGTGGCCAATACTGTGTCCTAGTCACAAGTTAATATGATGTAGGATGCTAAAGTACATTCTGTGTATACCAGTACCTTTCTAACATGGGTACTTCCGATGAAGGCACGAAGTTATCTTTTTTCAATTTCTCTCTAATTTAAAAAAATACAAACCCTTTCCCTCTCGCAGCCCACAGCCACTCTTTCTCTGGTCACGCTGCCTACTGTGATTTAATTTGTTATTGATTTTTACTGAGGTGATGTCCGTAACGGAAGTGCAGCAGCCCAAATCACAAGTCACTTTTGAAAATTGTGACCAGCCTCTTACCAGCCTGAGAAGAGGATGATTAAAAATGACTAGAAAGGCAAAATCAATTGGGCCCCTTCAGAAAGTTGTTTGCGTGCACAAAACCAAAAAGTAAACATTAGCAATATTAAAATCAGATTCTTTCAAAAGCTTCAGCTGGTCTCCTATGTGACAGAAATAGCTTTGTTTCCTAAACACAGAGCAGGGATTTATTTCCACAGCAGACACTGATGGCTGAGGAGGAGTCACTCTAGTGTGTCTGATAAATAACGTGTGTTTCTAACATTATTTTGCACTCCAAAGCTCACAAAAGTCATAACGGCCTTCAGGACAATAAATCTAGAGAGTGGGTTATGGATTTAATATTTTAGCTCCTGGATAGCTGCTGTGAGAGAGATATTAAATGGGCACTCTGGTGGATCAATGGATTCTCCAGACACACGTGTCCCTGCTCGGTTAGGCTCTGACCCCGCTGTGGTGAACGCACTCAGAAGACTCCCACGGAGCTCACTTGCAGCCCCATGCACTCACCCCAGGACCAGCTCCAACTCCTGTTGGGGTCAAGCATAGTTTCAGTGATTTATTCACAGGGTTGCTATTTTCCTAGGAGCGCAGCACGTGGATATTTATAGATGTAACCTTAGAGCAACCTCGGGAAGCAGTGAAGCGTTAGCATACCCATGAGAATCAGACACATGCAGGCATGAAGTGACTTACCAGGTGCAGCCCAATGTCTCACTCAGCACTTACTGTCAAGGTCCTTAGTGGATATAAACTGGTCTAAGTCCATCAGATTCACTGGCAATACACTGACCGCACTGATCTACACCATGACAGCTGGTATTTTGGAAATTGTGGTCTCAGATGGGGTTGAGGTGGTTGCTGACTGTGAGAATATCTCTCATCAAGCTCAGCTGGATGATGTGTTGTGGTATGTTGATAGCGCAGGTGACTGCAGGGAGAGGGGTCCAGCAAGACCTCTCCATCTCTTCTTGTAAGGCATGAGCGAGGTTTGGCCAGGCCGTTTCTGTTCTTGCCTATCAAATGTGCTAGTTCTGCATTTCCATTACACCAGTTATGGCCACAGCAAATATTTGATTTCAGTGAGATGTGAAAGGAAAGGAAACTACTTCTCCTTCCTGGCTCAGGGTGGGCTGGATGCGAGTTGGAGTACAGGAGATGGGGAGAGAGGGGGGGGAAGCAGTTCTCTCAGTTTGTGGATGGAGTGGCATGAATATGTATGAGACTGTAATTGGCTCCCACACGTAACCAAGGTGCCTGAAGGCCCAGGCATCCTGGCTAATTGTTGTAGACAATTAATAACTTAGATTCTGCTAATCCCATATCATGCTGTGCAACTCATTACAGGAGCAGAGAGTGAGATTCTCTGCAAAAGATGCTTGGAGATAAGGAGTGTTTGGGGATCCAGGCTCAGGGGCGGAGAAGGTCACAACTGGGCCGGCACCATCCTTGGCTCAAACACCAACAAAGAGTTGTCATAAATCACAGCCACAGCAGGACACAGTGACAGTCAGCCTTTGGCTGAGTTCTGGAGTCACAGTGAGGGAGAGCTCTCACCCTCTTGCTGCTCCCTGGAAACAGGAGCTGGATAATGAATCTGTGGGTTTAGTAAAGCACAGAGCAGATCAAACCACATCCCTGTCCTGTGACCTGCCTTACACATAGACCCTTCTTCTGATGATCTGAATCCCATAAGTCAAAAACATAATTAAACTCCATTGTGTCCCATCCAGAGGGATCTCCTGCAAACTGGATGACTAGTGGTGGTATGCAATTTCCTGAAGCCTATTTGAGGCTTTCATGATAACCTGCCGCTAAAACCAAGTCTCCTTGAGAGGAAACACTAATAATTGTAGGAAGGGGATGTGGCAGCTACCCAATTTGCTCTCTGTTGCAGGGCGTGGAATAGATGCGGACAGTGTATGTGGGAGGACTCATGCTGGCATAAGCAACGCCTCCCTGCATGGCCTGGGGAAAGCTGGTATCACTCTCAAGCCAGGCTGTTTTATAAGTAGTCTGAGCAGCAATGGACCCTGGTTTTCAGAGTCTAATAAAACTCTCTTTCGCTGGGTTTAATGCACTTGTCACAGCAGCATTCATCAAAGGCAAACAGCACCTGAGAGAGTGCAGCTCCCTGGTGCTTGAGCGCCCAGGAAATGGATGGTGCTCCAAGCTGAGATTTTGCAGGCAGCATGGAGCACATTCTGTCTGGAAGCAACTGATTTTTTGTGATGTTCGAACAAGCTCTTCCATTAGCTACCTCTCCCTTCCCCCTTCTCCAGTATTCACATACTTGGGCTTGCTGTGGTTTTAACTGCACAACTTCAGTGACTTTCTGTCTCCTATTCCTATTTTAACTTTCTCCTTTTTCTTTCTATTAAAATTTTTCCTGGAGTTTTGTGCTAGACATAAGAAAGCTCCTCCTCTGCAACTTTTCTATCCGTCTTGCACAAATTCTGTAGCAGAGATTATAGGTACCAGGCCTATGCTGTAGTTTTCCTCTTCTGTTGTACCGTTTTTAATCCCCTCACTGTCTCCTTCTCTTTCTCTTTTGTCTATTCTCCTTCCAGTACCCACACATTCCCCTGCTTTTTCACTTTCCTTCCTGCTCTTTTGGACAGCCCGACCACAGCAGAAGAGGTTCTGCAAGACCACGGTCCTATCTCTGTGGGCTGAAAGGGGCTCAGTGTCCCACAGATCGATGCCTGGGCTTGGATTACAAGGGGGATCCTGGGAGGGATCCTGGATGCCCTGTTTTGGGGCAGGGTCATGTGAGCTACATTGTATGGTTATAGAGATCCAAATAACTACAATTCTACAATGTAACTGCAGGGAAAAATGAGAAATAATTATAAATGAATGAATGTAACAGACTGCTGATGGGCACTGGTGGAACTTTAATCTCTGGGCCTTATTAAAGTAAACACATCCATGCCACCCACCAGCTCTGGCCATTCTCACTGCTTTGCCATCTGTTGCAGGATGGCTGGATGGACAAAATTTCCATAATTTGCAGAATGTCCTCATGCGTAGCGCAGTAAGAAGACTGCTGATAGTTTCTGGTCTTCTGGCTCTGAGGAGACAAAGCTGGGCTTTCACTATAGGGAGGAGATTCAGACTACTTCACATGTAACTCTTTTGAGGTTCAGAACTTGCAGAACTTTCCCAGAATTTTATGAAACTCTCCTCATTTTTCCCCAGGGACAATGAATTTCCAAAACATCCCAGGGACTGCAACTTCAACAAAACAATTCTCTGCCAGCACCTGAGGCAGTCTGGGAAGCAAAATAAACAAGTAAAACCCAAGCCACACACACTGCTTGAGCTTAATGCAAATAAATCACAGAAGTATTAAGTTCAGTTCTAAATCTCTCTCTCCATCTTCCTGTCTTTCATGCTGTCTGTTTCTTGCCTAAGAATATTTTATCAATCCGCCAATCTGGGTTTATGTACAGTTTAGCTTTTTCCTATGGCTATGTTTTGTCTGTCTGCTTGCCTGTTTATACTTCCCACTTTATCTTTATATTAATAACACTGTTTTGGTAAATAGGGGAGTGCCACCAAAAGCAACTGCAAAAGATATTTCCCCAGCCCCACCTCCCAAAGGGACACTTTTCTCCATTTTGAGAGACCAGGGGCTCTTTTGCAGCGATGGTTCTGGTTCTCAGCTACAGCCATGTGCCCTGCACTGCGCTGGAGGTCACCGCTCCCGCACTGGAGGCAGCACAGCTGGATCTGTCTCCACACTGCCGTGGCTGCAGTTCACAGCCTTCCGTATGGACGCAAACCCACTGACGCTGGTATGAAGGGCTCTAGTGGATGACCTGGAGCCACCACAACAGTCAGAGCTGGCCTGTCAGAGCCTGAAGCCACCCTCTTTGGCAAAAGGCAGTCCACATCTGTCTGCCTGGGCTGCAGCACTCAGACGCACACGCGGCCCCTTTTCTTGCTCTTTCAGAGAGAACCAGCCCAGTCATTGGCTTCCTCACCCGTGGGGTGGAAGAGCCTTTCTCCCACATCAGCAGTTCAAGCAGGCTGATGCTCACATGGAAATGTTTGCACAAAGCAATATACAGAGCTTCACTGAGAATAGGTGGAGGGTTTCGACTGTGCTCCCTGTTTGGTCGGTGTATGAAAACAGCACAAGCTTTTATTCTGTTTCATAATCTAAGGCAGGATGCTTTTCTTGGCTAGGTGGACGGACCCAGAGATGAGAGGAACATTTAGCTGCTTATATATAAAAATATATAAATAGCTGTTGCTGAGATAACTCTGTGTGTGCTATTTTAGAGAAAGGGGACAAAATATTTATTTGCCAAGCGGATACCATATAGAACTCCCTACTACTGGGTGTTTGCATAGACAGGTAATGAGTCATATGCTCCATTACTAGGAACTGGCCAACCTTTCTGAGGTCAAAATGGAACAGGATTGATTTATAGCAGCTATGAATTTGGTCCATGTTTTCCCTCCACACTTAATTTTTTTCCACAGAGGTAACATTAACATTAACAGGAAAAAATACCTGATATAAATGTGTGGAATTGGAATGATATCTTCTCTTGCATTAATCATTAGGCCAGAATGTGCCCTGGGTTTGTTACGTGCACACTGGAACATTTCCCACATATTGTTCACAGCGATTTACACCAGGAGAGGAAGGTTTGATTTTGAGGAATCCTTTTGCTTGCTAGGAATTTCTGGCCTAGAACCTTCCCAGGAGTTTTTTGTTTTCTAGGAATTTTTTGAGCTAGAACCTTGCTAGAATTTTTTTTTTCTTTCTGGGAATCTTTTCTGTTTTATAGGAATTCTTTGCTTTCTGGTAATTTTCTGACCCATAATCACTTCTGCAAGCTCTCCTGGTTCTCCAGTAGCTGAAGAGATTAGTAACAATTCCTGGTGTTTCCCAAGTGGTAGTGGGTATGCACCCTTGGTTCAGCATGTGAATGGTTTAATTTGATTTCTTGTCCTCCTCCTTTTTTTCTGATTCTTATCCTGTTCTGGCTTCCTGGAGCAGGCATTTCTCCCACCTGATTCTCAGAAGCACTTTTATACTGCTACTGCCAATATGCAAAACCTTCTGATTGTCCCCACTGCATAGCTGGTGGGGAAGGAGTAAGAAAGGATGCTTTGCTTAAGCATATTGTATTTTTATTACTTCAGAAAGAAATAGCTGAAACCCCAAATATTTCAGCTTAAACTAAAATATTTTGGTTCCAGCCAGTGCCTCTTAAAGATTTGTGTTTCCAGTGAAGAGCTGAAATTTTCTGCTGGTACGGTAGCGCATTTTTTGAGAAGCTCTTTATTCCTGTTTACGTATTTGGAAACAAATGGCCAGGTTTGAAAAGCTTTGAGCAAATTCTCTTACAGGTAATGGGAGCTTCAGGTCTGATGCTTAGGGGTTTCAGTATGGATTTTAAAACCTACCTTTTAGCATCTGGATTTGAACATCTTGGCTTTTTATTATTGGAATGCCCTGACTTTTCCCCAGTGTGACTGCTTCTCCTTGTGGTGTATTCCTCCTTTGGGATCTTGCCTTCACCAGAGAGATAATTTCTGAAATGCATCAGGACACAGAAAGCCCTGAGTGATTTCTGTCTGTGACACACAGCAGCTGAGAGGACCTGAGACTTCTGCTACATGAAGGTCAGGCAGCTGCTAGGGCATTTCTGTCAGTGAAAATGCAGTTGAAGAGCTCAGTTAACAGCTCTCCCTCTGTGGTGTCGGGGGGGCTCAGGGAACTGGTAATGGAATATGGCACTCTCTGCCTCTGCTTTACCAGTTAATATTCTCTCTGGTGAGTAATAAGCGAAGGCTAGTGCCAGCTGACTGTGATTTTTGGTCTCTTTGATGTGACCTTGTGGAGTGAACTTAGTTTCTAAATGCCAGATACAGCAGCCTTCCTTCAGTGCTGTACACGGGAGAGAGCGTTGCTGGATGCGGTGGGAGGAGGTGTGTGCAGGCTGTGGGTGGAGAGTGCAGCTTTGAAGGGGCAAGTTTAGAAATCACCAATTTACCCTTCAGCATTCACTAACACTGGGGTTTGAGTGTGGTGAAAGCAGCTGATAAGAAGAGGCAACAGTGGACAAATAAATGACACCCCAAACCTCTTCCACGACTAGGCGGTACAGAAGGGAGCAGAAGGCTAGTGGAAAGCCAAGGCAGAGATAACCCAGAGTGACTTATTCAAGATCCCAGAGTGGATCCGGGGGGTCCAGGAAGAGAGGAATAGAGGGGTCCTATGGACTGCGATGTGCCTCAGACCATCCTGCCTCTTTATAGATTGTTATTATTTATGTTTATACCATGAATAATTTAAAGAAAACAGTTCACTTATTATGTCTTCCCTTCTATGTTCAACTCTTACTATCATCTGTGTGGTAGAGTCTATTTAGGGGCAGTTCTTTAACTAGAGGGCAGGTAAAATGGTATTAGATGCTCTATAGGTGGATGTGAAAAAGAAGAGTTGAACAATTGCAGAGAGCTTTCTACAGGCTCTGAGGCTCAAGGAGGGGACCAGCTCTGTAGAAAAACACAAGGGAGACACAAGGGCCAAAGATGAACCATGGAACAGGAATAGGAATAGGAATAGGAATAGGAATAGGAATAGGAGCAGTTGAGCAGCGTCTGCCAGAGGAAGACCATTGGGGACAGGGCAACACTATCACAGTTCATCTGTCCCTGCAGGGAGACACCTCCTACATTTGTTCTGCCGACTTCCACCTGAGAGTGGCCTGTACTGTATAACCTCACCAGGAGGCACAGACGTGGCCTCATCTCTCTCCCCTCCCCTATGTCCTCTGATGAGAACACTGAAATAGAGGAAAGGATGTCATGTTCAAGGTCACATAGTGAGTCAGTGGCAGAGCGAGCTGGGGACAAGCCTCAGGGCTTCTTGAGTCCCTGGCCTGCGTCCACTGTGCATTCACTGGCACGAAGCAGCTCTGCAAATCCCACATTCATTACAATACAATAAAGCTTTGCTGCATGGGCTTTTTTTTTTTTACAATGTCTCTCAAAAACCCAAGACTGATTTGCATTTTAAAACCACCAGTTACAGCTCAGGAAAACGCTATTCAGTAGTTCCCGGAGCTCAGGAGTAAAGATTCTCTCTCAGTTGTTCTCTCCCAGTTCTTCTGCCTAAAATATATTTTTGTCCAAATTGCACAACACTTATTACTAATGTTTATGTCATGAATATTCATGACATCCTGGGGCTTCAAGGCTCCAGTGGAAAGGCGAGCACAGGAGGCATGGCAGCCCTGATACTCCTACACTCCATACATACCGGGTAGAGACGTCAGGGTGAGAAGGCTTGTTTGGTTAGGATGTGAGCTGTGGGATACTAATGCAGTCTGGAAGCCTTTGGGGAATGCTGGTGAGACTCCATTAAACAGTGCAGTGAAGGCCTTTTGAACAAACAACTTCCATAAAACCATTAGCTTCACTTAATTGCAAGGAAAAGGCCCCACACGCAGCGGGGGTTTAGAATACACTCTGTCTCTCTTTACATCTGTTTCTTTTCCTCAGGCAATCTGCAGATGGGCCTCCCTTTCCCAGAGAGCTTCAGGACCGGGGAAACTCTTCCTGTCCTCAAAAGTGAGGATTGTACGTGTCAGCAGTGGCGGCTTAGGTTTCCACGTGCAAATTTATGCTGTGGCCCGAATGCAAAAAAGCCTACCCCTCCTGTGCTGTCCTGTGCCCCTGTGCCCGCACAGAGGCAGCTGCCCGCCGGCAGCGTGGGCCTGCAGCTGCGCACCCAGGGCTGGGTCACGCTTCCCTTTCGCTGAGGTGGCTGAAGGCTTCCAGCCTCACTGCTGTTCAGATGGTGCCATCTGGCTCTCATGAAATATATGAGAAATGTTATCCAATAAAAGAGGGGGCTGGCCGGCTGTGTGCCTTCACCTCTGCGCTCTTTGGGGAAGGGATTGTTTCTGCGTCTGGGAAATGTTTAACATAATTTTTCAGTACTAGTGTTGCCCGAGTAAGAAATAATAGGCTGGCAGGTTGAATTCAGGCCTGAGTCAGTGGTAACTAGAAGCTGTTTTGCTTGATCAGGTCAGGGCTGAGGTTTATAAATACACGGCACATAGAAATAGCTTGTGATGTGGCTTTGTTATTTTGTGGACAGGTAGGAAATATCCCTTTCCTTGATGTTCCATCAAGCAGGATGTTTGGATTAGGAAAGATGAGGAGGAGAGGTCTGAGTTCTCTGACAGGAAGACACTAGGAAACAAAGAGCACAACTTCAAAAAGGCTGAGGGATGTTTCTAAACAGAGCATTTTGTCCCCACTCCCCATTCTTTTCCTCTGAAAATATGCTTTATCTGCGGCTCAGTATCCTTTAGGGATTGTTCCCAGGAGCTATGGGGTGTTGGATGTACCTACAGATTCTCCTGGGACACTTTGCTGGCAACCAATGAAACAGAACCTCTCTGGCTTTGGGGGCTATTGCCCTTTCTTCCTGGGTCTCTCGATTATTTTCTCTCCACTTTATTAAGCTTACTGGTGTATTCAAACAGCCTTGCTTTGAGCCCTGGCTAACAGCAAGCACTTGGAGAAAGCTGCTCAAATAGGAAAGGTCTGAATTCACGAGCCTGATTCTGTTCTCAGCTGTGCCGCCATAAACCCCACTGGCTCCTAAGCACTTGTTCTGCAGTGACATTTGTGTAGCTGAGATCAGGCCCACAGACATAAGCCCACTCCTTTTTCATGCACCCACAATCTTGCACTCACTCATGCACAGTGTCACCCTTCGATCCAGGCGCTTCTCTCTAACAGCCAAGCACACACATTCATTTACGCAAACACTGGTAGCCTTGTGGTTCTCCTGGGACATGCTGGCAGACTCTGCATGCACTCATGCGTACGCACGCACATGTATGCATTTCACCTTCCCAAGCCTGGCCCCCAAGCCAGCAATGGTGTTTAATAGAAGTTCAGTGCTCAGTTGTTACCCAGCCTTCTCTGCTGTACGGCTTGCTGTCTGGTACAAACCTGAACCTTTCAGGCAATCAGGCAGTAATAGACCTTATGGAAGCTGAAAGTCCCCCAGATAAAATTTACAAGGCCTAAGAGAGCCTGCCTGGCATTATTTAACGCTTTAGTAATGAGCACCTGAACAGGAAAGATTGCTTGGGTAGTTTTATTCTGCATAGATGAGCAGTCAGAATTTCAAAGAGGGGCCATAAATATAAGCATGCGGAATGGCCGATGGTACCTGATTTTGGCATGGAAGGCAGTCGTGCTGAGACTGTGAGAAGGTTAGAGAGCATGAATAAAGGGGAAGATGTTTTCCTTCAGCTTCCCAACTCCAAAAGGCATCCTTTAGCCAGGAATGGCTTTAGGTGCAGTAGCAATCCTTCTCCTGCCTGCTTGTGACTGTGTGCCTCTGTGCATGTGGCCAGGCATTTGTGAATACACAGCTTGCTAACGAAGACTGCAGTACAGTGCTAATGTCTCTTGGTGTCACGCGTGTGTTTGTGTACCTGCGTGGTTAATGAGGACAACAGCAGTGTGCAGCACATCAGTCTGTGTGCTAGCTGTTTGCCTGTGCACGTGTGGGGTTAATAAAGGCCACAAATGCTGCTAATTCTTTGTAGACGCATTTGCATTGTTAGTGGAGTCTGCAATAAAGCACTAAAACCTTTGTGTATGGGTATGCGCAAGTGATGTAAGTGCAGCTTGATATAGTTTGTGTTTATGTGCACGGATATTGCTGCTTATGTAGACAGTTCTAACCTGTGTCTGAGTAAAACATGTTCAGTGTTGCTGATTTAAACTAGTAATGAACTATTTATTCATTTTGGCAACACATGCTATTTTGTTGAACACTTCTGTGAGGCCTGAGGGAGGGAAATGAGAGCAGTCAGAGGCTGATGCTCTCTGAGCACAGAGGGGCATGGAAGGAAATGTTAAGCCAGGTGTGAAGATTTCCACTATGCACCATCCTGCCCCTCCCATCCCCAAATATTTGAAATGTTTTATTTCCTTCCAATGCAGAATGAAAAGAGACTGAAACCACAGAAGCTGTCATAGAGGAGGACTGTCAACCCCCCAGTCACCCCTTCCCATCCAGGTGAGTATTCCATTACCAGGCTTTCCGAGTGCTGTGCAGACCCCTGTGTGTTCATGGAGCGATATTTAACAGATGAATGTAGCATTCTCAGTGTCTCTGTATTGACAGGGAAAGGCATATTCTTCATGTATATATTGTAGGTGCTAACATAGCAAGAGAAACTTCTAGTTCAACTAAGGGCTAGCGTAGCTCAGTGGTGTGTGTGTGTGTGTGTGTGGTGAAGGAAGGTGTCATGTGTGTTTATGCTGTCAGAAAACCATGTACAAATTTTAAAAGCTAAAGCTGTCAAGTTGATGTACTTCTGCGTGCGGAGAGGAGAGGGGTACGGTTTGTCCGTGAGCAGGCGTCAGCATCACTTTGTGTCTGTTTGCCCGTGTGGCTGTTGCAGGACCCGGTGCACTGCATGCTTGTGCGAAGAGGGGAGCAGGGGGCCGACGATGGGCTCACCCTTGTGTGCCTGTCTGTGCCCTCCCCGTGTGTGCCTGTCTGTGCCTGGAGGGCTGTCGGAAACGCTGCCAAGGAGAACCGTGTTATTGTCTGAGTGCTGGTACGCAGCGCTGACTGATAACTCCCTGCAGTTTGCTGGGCTCTGCTGTGTGATTGATTGAGTGCTGTCCCTCGCATCAGCGTGGGTTCCGCTCGCATCACCGGCAAAGTTAGAAAAAGCGATTTTTCCCTTTATTGTACTCTTGCAGTTTTCAACAAAATTGCTAACCCCTCACCATCACCTTCTCTGCAGAAACCTCCATCGCTGGCAGAAATGCGCAAAGCTGGTGGAATGCAATTTTACCTCAGGAGCCTCATTAAATTTGCATTCCTTGGAGCCCCACAGGGAAGATGATGGTCTGGCTTTGTCTGCCTGGCTTCCCGTTCACATTGGGTGCTGCATCAGAAAGAGCGCAATGCCTCCGACACAGTCGCCTGCTTGGAGACAGGCTCAGGTGATGGGCCTATTTTACTGTGCTGCGCTCTTTTTGTTATTGACTTGACAAATCTCTCTAAAAACTGGGCTGGGGGTTCTTTTTCCTAGGCACCATGAATACTCAAATAAACAAGAATATTGGGGAAAACATGCTTAGGTCACCTCTGTAATGTAGCCTGATTAAAAGCCATTCCCATCAGGTAGTTTTTCAGCAATTTTCTGACATAATCCTGCTCTTGCAGGAGTCCACATTGTAGTAACAGGTCACGCCAGTAACCAGGCCAAGGATGGGGGGAATGTTGCTCTCTCCCTGCCTCCAAAACTGGAGTGAGTCAGAGGAGCGCACAAGAAATAAATGCAAGACGCTGTATCCAGCACAGTCATTAGAGACTCCCGTCAACACTAAGCAAAGCCCCTGTACTCAGGGATGTCTCGGCCATAAACAGGACTCTTTCAACTCCTGAAAGCTAAGGCAAGGGTCCGTGGTCAAGTTAGATGACCAGCTGTGCAGAATGCCTAGCTGCATAAGGGGCAAGCATGAATATAAAAAAGATTTTCTCTACCACCCTAGTTAATAGCCTTGCCACCTCCCATTTAATAACTCCTACTTAATTCAGGGATTGTTGCTGCATACCTCTGCCACTGAATGAGTATAGATGTCTCCTGTATGGAGCATTTGTCTAGCAGTGAGAGTACCAGCAAGGAAACCAGATGACTGCTTCCCAGAGTGCTGGCTCTTAACGCGGGGTGGACCTGCAGCTCCGGCCAGTTGCTTCAAAAGTTTCTGGCAGTTTCTGTTCCAAGATCCGCCTGGTACCGGGGTGGTAGCAGTGCCTGCCCTGGCAGAGCCGGATTCCCACCCCACAGTCCGGAGCTTCTTACGCAGGGCACTGCCACCACTCTCCAGGCGGCAGCCTGGAAACCGAAGGCGCCCTCAGAGGGTGGGCCGGCCGGTCCCGGGGTGGGCCCGCGCTCCCGGCGGGGTGCAGGCGCACCCCAAGCTCCTGGCCTCGGCGGCCCCTCCCGTCACCTGCGCTCTCCGCAAGGAGCTGCACGGGCAGGGCACGCACCGCGGACCCTTCCCCAGCGCCCCCCGCCGCGCCCGGCGGAGGCGGCCGCGCTTCCGCTCGGGGCCGGGCCCCGCGGCGGGGCTGCCTCGGCGGGGCTGCCTTCCCGGCGCCGCCGCACCGGGGGCCGGCGCGGGCGGGGGCCGCGCACGGGGCAGGGTTTATAGCGCGGCCGCAGCGCCGCCCGCAGCCCGGCGGGGCGGCGGCGGCAGCGGGCAGCGGCAGCGGCCGCGCCCGGGCGCGGAGCTCCGCACCGCTCCGCAGCGCAGCGGCGGGGGCTGGCGGGCGGCCGCCCCTCCGCCCCCGGGGGCCGGCGGGCTGTGCTAGTAGTCGGCCGCGGCGCACGGCGGAGCGGCATTAAAAGGAGGAGGAGGCGGTGGCGGCGGCTCGCCGCGCTGGCACCCGGCGGCGGGGCCGGCTGAGGGCTGCGGGGGGGAACCGGTACCGCTACACGCCGCCCCTGCTGCTGGGCGAGGGGACGCGGCGCTGCAGGGCGGGCATCCGCTACCGCGGTACCTGGCTCTGCCCCGGCATCGCTGCGAGCACACGGCTGCTGCCGCCCGGTCGGGCGGAGGTGAGTGCTGCGCTCCGCTGCGCGAAGCGGCCCCGGGAAGGGGGGCGGGGGGGGGCTGTGGGGCACATCCATCTCCCGCTGTACCGTCTCCTCGCCGCCCGCCGCCAGCCCCCAGGCGCTCGGCTCTGGCTGTGAAGGTGGCCCGGGGGGGTAGGTCGGGCTCCCGGGTCCCGCTGTGGCAGGCGGTGGTTAGAGGAGAGCCCAGCTTGCAATCGCTCCCCTTCACCCCGCTCCGCTGTTTACTTTTCTTTTTTAAGCCCTCCACCACCCCCCGCACTCCCCCCCCCTATTTTTTTTGCTGCCAATACAACAGATAAATCCCTCAGTTGTGTGTTTAGCCAACTCTCCCTGGAAGCTCTGGAGAGTTCATGAATATGCACAGAGGAGAGCCGCCTCTATAATAAGCTGATTGAGCTGTGCCTGCAGCAGGGCTGTTCTCCTGGGGGAAAAGTTGGGCGCCAGAACTGAGCAGCTTTGTGTCCCCGACTTCTCGGAGGGTTGGCCTGCCTTCCTGAGGAGGAGGAGAGCCAAGCAGAGGTGTTCTCCAGGGATGTTAGCAGGTCCAGCCAGGCAGGATCCTCATCTCTGACAGCAGCTGGTGTCAGATGTTTGTCTGGAAGATGTAAAGAGAATCATGTACCTGGGACACATAAGGTAACCTTCCTGTTTTATACTGGCTTGTGTAGAAATTGACTTTTCCTGCCTAAAAACCCCGGGTCACTTGGTTACAGCAGTACATTGCTTAGCAACGGTCCCAACCACAGCCCGGTCCTGGGCCCTTCCTATGCCAGGTGGTCTCCAAAGACGTGCCAGCAAAACAGCCTCTGTCCTGGAGAAAATGAACTCTTTCATGTTCTTTCCTATTTGGTGATGTGATGACCAAACCAAAAGAGTGGGGCTGGTTGCCGCTGCCCAGGTATTTGAAAGCATTTGAGAAGGATGGGAGCTGCTGGGAGCCGAGTGTCACTGAAAACCACCGGGACAGAGGGAGTAAGATGAAAGTGGTAGGTCCCTCGGGCATGTGTAGGACCTTGCATCTCCCTTGCCGCTGCTTCCTGTGTCGCTTGCACTTTTGTTTTGTGCACAGGCACAGCAGCGTGCTGGTTAGCAACCTTAGCTTATGCAATTATTAGGATAGTATTTTGACAGCTGTGCTGAGTCTGTTAGGGTTTAATGTAATATGCAAGCAAATCAGTTCCTTTAAAACAAGGCTGTGCATGCCCTCTTTTGTGGCTGCAAGACGTGACTCCAGTTAAGTGGGATGAGGACTTGTGTATTGGAAGAGAAGTACTTTTACAATTCACATGACAGAATAAACACACAGACTTTGTGCTCACAAAGCCACATGTGCATATACGTAAAATCTGCTACCCTAAAAGCTCAATTTTTTAAAACAATTTTCCTGTGAAAATTTGGGTGAGCTTTTGAAATTAGCTTTCTGTTCTCACCAGTAAAACTTTGCTTGGGGACAATATTTTTCCCTCTTCCTCCTCAACAACCTTGTGAAGTGTTGATAAAGATATTATCCACAGCATCAGCTTCCTTTGATTGCTCTTTTAGGCTGTGTGTCTAGATGGAAACCTAGCAACACAATAACTGCATTGAAGGGAGATGTTTCAATAGCTACACTTCTTTTATCACACTGGATGCATCTTCAGAGGTTAGACTCATCAAGCCAGTCTCTTTACCCCTCTGAAGCCTGGAATAAAACAGACCTGAGCTAGTGAAAAAGACAACAAAGATGGAATGGAAGTGCTTAATATGATAAAAGATCCATTCCTCCTTTCTTCCTGCTGCCACTGTGAATACCTGCTGTATTCCCATGGGGAAAATACTCCACTAGGGAGGGAGAATGCCTGTCCAATAGAAAAATGATTCAAGGGGAAACTAGCCATCAGCATGTGTGACCATTTGACCTAGACACACACAGGGAAAACCTAAGGGACAAATGGCCCAGAGCAATGTGTAACAGTATAATATGTGAGAACCAGACTGGCATTTGGGAAGTAGCATCAGCATCGTTCCAATCACCCACTGTGAAGGTTGTGATTCAGTTTCTGCAATGTACAGCGCCAAATTCATCCTCAGGGGTGAAAAAAAACCCCACTACCTGAAGTCACTGACACTCTCTCTAGATTTACCTCACTGGCTATGTTCTAGTGTTCTTAGCTACATTGACAAATACCCTTGTTGTGCATACTGTCTCTTATAACTGTGGAGTAAGGCACTTACAGGGAGTCAAGGTGACAGTATCTGACTGGCTCTGTGTAATTTGGAGGCACAGAAATGAGGGATTTCACACTGGTGAAATCTCTGTTAGTTTTCGGGTGTTTGGGGAAAATGCCTTTGCTAGGTGCTAAAAATTCTCACAATACCTAGTATGTCCTTGGCCATGCCTCCCAAGATCTTGTGCTTTTTCAGCTTTAGTGAAACATCACAATTAAACATCACAAATGCCTCTGTCAGGCCAATAGAAAAAGTGGTGAAGTTACAGGAGAACTTTGACCACTTCTGTGTCTGTCATTTCTGAAATGTCAATGAGAAGTGTTCTTAACAAGCTGTATTGTGCAGGAGTTTATGGGGGTAGCTGTGATGTGTGTGTATGTATATGTAACTGTATAGCATGAGAGTGATAGGATGTGTGCATTTCGATATGGCACTGGGGGAGGGTGTGAATACGGTGTTAACGTTTTGCATCCAAAAAACCACAGCACATCTGAAATCCTCTTGTGATGCCAGTGCTCTGAGATAAGTGCTGCTTCTACAAAGACTTGCCTGTTGGCTACAAGTACTTAATAAGTAAGCTTGACTGAAACTGGAGAGGGATAGGAGTTCATACCCTGGTGGCATACGGAAAATCTGGATAAGCTGTGATTTTTTAGTTCTGAAGTTTGAACAGGTCCTACTGTGAGTCCCAGGGTCTCTGGGTGATGCTGCCATGGTCTCTGTGCATGCCAACATGCAGTAAATCCTGGCAAGGCTCTCTTCAGCACAAAGCATTTAGCACACAGTTGGTTTAATCCTCTAATCTTATCAAGCACTGACATAAATGAGAATTGAACAGATTAATTCATTCTAAAAAAATGAAACCCTGTTACATTTCTCAATGTAGTGCACAAGATTTCTCCTTTCACTTACCTGATTGGCTTGGTTTTTTTATCCATTGTTTGTTGAAAAGTATCCAACTATAGATTTGGGCTCAGTGGTGAAAGGTAATCGGCTCTCTGGTGATGCGAGTTTACCTGCTGTTTAAGTAGCCCCACGGGATTTCAGGATCAGAGCCAGTAACGTGGTCTGGGAGGCTTGGTTACCGAAAGGTGCAAGGTTGGCAGAGGAAAGAGCTGCTGGTAAGTGTGGGTACTTGTTACCTCCTTGGTGACAAGCAGTCCTATTTACTTTTTGTTCCTTTTGTGCCAGTGGAGTGGAACATGCCCTTTGCCTTCCTCCTTTCCACACACCTCCCTGTTTCTCTTTCTATAGAGAGATAAACAGGCCTCATGAGGTGTGTGCTCAAGCTGCCATTCTGTTCTGTGAATGTGTGGCCAGGGGCAGGGGAATGTGTTTTCAGACATGTGATGAAGTTGAACAATGAAATATTAGTTTCTAGCACTTCCTTACGTCTCCCCTGTGATACCACAGAACAGGCTATCTCTTTAAATGATTGATTTCACACAGGTTTACTTGAGTTCATTCATCTTGATGCAGCTTTACCAGGGTGAATTTTCTCTGAGGTCTAGCCTTACTGATGTCTTTTCTAAGGGCTGGATCCTGCCTCCTTTCCTCTTGCAGAGGAGTACATTATTTCATGAATAGCTCTGCTGCATTCCGTGAGACTGTTTAAAGAGTAAGGTGCTGTGGTGCCTGTGACTCAGACTAATGCAAGTCAATTTAAAGGACAGATTAAGCACAGTGTGAGTATGGATTGCAGTGTCTGGCCCTTAATGAATAATTCAGGAACATGGAGGACACAGTGTAAGAGTTAAGTGCTTACTCCAGCTCTAGGTGAAGTCAGCAAGAGACTTGCCATTGACCCCGATCCAGAATATGTTTCAGCATGGGCTTAACTGTGAGTTTGTAAACTGTCCCATTGATGGCAGTGTGCTTCAGGCATGAGCTACAACAACTGTCTGAATTAGCACCCAGTAGAATATTATTTACGACCCTCTTGCCTGTCATACTGTCATGAACTGTCCTCTGCAGCACCATGAGAGAAGTTTTCTGAGGTCTCAGCACTGCTATTGAGTCATACTTTTATAGTATTGAAAAACAGAAAGGATTACTAATTGGAGTGCCACACCATTAACAGGAGAAAATATAGACACAAAGTTTGGCAAAACAAGCTACAAAGTTTAACTTTGGTTGCTTAGAGCTGGGGATGATGCCCTCTTTCGCAAGAGCAAGGCACTTGCATGCCATATGGATTTCACCAGAACTGGACGCTCAGCACTTCACAGCTCAGGAGTCCACTTGTGTCTATTCCTGCCAGTGGCTGAGTGCGATCCGCCTTCATGGGGGTGAATGGAACCCCCAGGCACTGGAACCGCTCCTGGGAGACCCGCTGTGATGGGGATGGCAGAGCAGCTATCTGCTGCTGCTGGGAAGCAGAGGATGCTCTGCACCCACAGCTCTTGTTTTGTGCTGTGGGTCTGCAGTAACTGTGGGAATCCTGTCCTTCCAGCTGGCCCAGAGGGATTTGCTTTCCCATGAAGATACAGTTCAGCGCTAGTCATAAGCAGTGCTGATTTTTTGATGATAGCAGTATCGTTGACTTGGAGGGGCAGAGCATCTCCTCTTTCTTGGTATAACTCTGGAAGTACAAAACTTCCAGTGAAACCTATGCCCTTGCTCTCAGCCTGCAGATCCTGGCAGTGCAGCAGGCTTTGCTCATCCATGGGGAGGCAGGCATGCCCGTTGCAGAGCAGGGCACCCCAGACATAGGCTGTCTCCTGCACTGAAATCAGGGCTTCACAGATTCCTGACCTTTTTTTCCTGTTTTGAGTTATCTCTGCTTGCTGGGAGAAGAGGTTTGGGGAACAAGGCTAGGATACTTTCCTTGCCATCTGCCTTAAGGCAGCAGGCTTGAAAGTTGGCACAGTTCATTCCTGATCTTTGCCAAGCTCTGTTAATAGAGAACGACTGCTCCTGAATAGAAGGCAGTTCATGTTACATAAATAGTGGAGAAGGGGGAAAGGCCAATGTGTTTGCAGGGGGTGAAAGACATACTGGCAGTCGTCTGGTTCTTAAACTGCTGCTGGTCTTGACCCTCTGCTTCTTTATGGGGGAGAGTCAGAGGTGAGAATAATTTGTTTTCTGCCTGGACGTCAGGGTGTGGATGCTATTGCTTCTGGGGCCTGGTTCTGCACCTGTGATCTCACTCGCTCTGTGTAAACGCAGTCATGTTGGTGAAGTCACTTTGGATTTGTTACTGGGAATGTGAGCTCAGGATCTACCTGCTAAGATGACTACATGGACGAGCCCGTATGGGCTTCAGGGCACCTGGTCTGATGCTGCCACAGATTTTCTTTCCATCTTACTTCTGCATAGCCAAAATTTCTTTCACTTGAACACAGAGTAGGGTTCTAGGAGATCTCTAGTTTTACTCTGAGCTCACTTGGCTGTCTGATATTGGGCTAGCAAGTCACAGGGTCTCTGTTTCTTCATCTATATGTGATGATACATATTTAATAAATAATAATAATGCTCTGCATTAAATTGGCACTTTCATTTCCAGGATCATTTGGCTCAATACATTGTTTCTTTCACAGTCTATCTACAAAAGTGTATCATAGGAGCCCTGTTTCCCCCTGCCTTCCCATGTTCTTAAAGGATCTGTGTGTTTGCAGACCAATAGCACAGAAGGAAATTCATGTGTTAGCATCACAGGCCTCTGCTGGGTATTAACTTCTTTCCACTTTATGATATTGAGCATGGGAGGAGCTGGGGCCTCTGGTAACCAAAGCAGAGGATTGGGAAGAGTTGGGTCCTGTTGTTGCTCTGCCACAAATCTGGTGATTTAGAGCAGATCTGGAAGGTCGCTGTAGCAAAAAAGACTGGGTTTTGGATGCCTCAGTTTCTGGGTGCCCAGTTTGTGTCACCGTTAACTCAAGTTGTAGGTACCACTGCTGCTCCCCAAATGGCAACTAAAGCCAGAGTCCACTTCACCATCTTAGTTGTAACTTGCCTGGTCTGTATTTAGCTTCTGTTAAAGTCAGCAAAAGTAATGGCTGAATTCCAGCAGAGCTGGAGCTAGACTGGAGCCTTGCTTAATTCACTTGTAAACTTGCATATAATCTGACCTATTTCCCTAGAGGACTAAGGGAATTGGATCTGATAGGTGTTTGCAAAGGGTTTATGCAGTCTCTGATAGAAGCTGATATGATGCACAAATGCAAAGTGCTCTTTGCTCCTAGGGAGATGTACTATATGTTGACTTGTTTCTTGGCTCTGGTTTACACCCAGGAGCTGAAAATGAATTGCTTTTGAGTGCTGTATTAAGGTCTGTGGAGAAAACTGGGGGGGGGAATCCTAATCCTTTCTACTGCTTGAGGAACTGCTGAACATGCAGCACACCTGATGCCCTGAATCAAATAATTTGTCTTTTTGTTCCTCCTTTTAACAAGGCAGATGAATTCCTGAAGAAGATGGGGCTGCAAACTTGGATTTGAACTAGAGCCCAATGGGGCATTTTAAATGTGTCTGAGAAGCCCAAAGCAACCCTGGGTCCTGCTTGTAAATCAAACCTGGCCAAATCCTCTGTCTTCATATTTCCTCTGCCACCTCTTTCCCTCCACCTCCTCCCTCCCACTTGCTCTCCAGCTAACAACTCATGCGCCAAGTTTAATCTCCAAGCCAATTTTTATGGCTGAGTTGAAATGGAAAGGTGGACAGGCCCACAAGAGCATGAAAGTGACTCAATAAAATAGTGGGCTCCGTTTAAACTGAGGGCTGTGAGTCTGGACAATATAGACAACAGCTTGTTTTGAAAGCTAAAACTAATTTGCTGGGAAGCTTGGGCTAGTTCTTGAACCATGCAGAAAGCTGCTCCTTCTGGTGCTTCCTGCCAACAGTTGCAATTTCCAGACTTCAGGCCCAGGCGTTGCAAGCTGTGGTTCTTCAGGACCCATCAAGCACTTGTCAGTGCCTTGGACTTGCCCGAGAGTCAAATCTATAGACAAGCTTTTAAATGGAGTGTCTCAGAATCTGATGTATATGCTTCGAAGCATTTTTTTCCACATCCAAACTGAATTTTACTTACAAGGCCACCCCTTCTCTTTCTCCCAATCCTAAAGCTTACATCTCAGCTCTGCCACTTCACATGGGGGTCTTTGAGACAGGCAGCAACTGGGCAGCTGAGCTGTGGTCTTTGGTCCCTTTCATTTTTGTCACTGGTGTCAATACTTATGCACAGAGCATGGTAGAAATGCTGCGGCATTATAGGGAGCTATAAAATGCCAGCCTATGACAACTGGAAACAAGATATATCATCAGGTAAATGTTTCATCCCCTGTGGCACTGCTTAAGCAGAAGAAAAGAAGCTTCTTTCCTGTAAATCTGCTACATGGCACCAATTCCTTAGTGAAAGTTACCTCACGCTAACTGCAGAGTTCATAGCATAGGTTTCTGTGTAAGTGGTACAGTAAAGCATTTGACCTTATTTAGATTTCAATAACAGAGAGCTATCCTGTAAGTAGCAGAGACAAATTAAGTTAAGGCTGTGATGACATTTCCTTCACAGACCTCTTGCTGTTTCTTGTAGTTCTCCTGTATTTCTGAGGTGTTGTGGGGGAGATCATTCCTTCTGGATCCCAATCTTGGCATACATGCAGCCAAACTCATTCCTGCGTGTACACCACCTGCCTACATTCCCATCTCGTCGGCCGTGTTGCAGATCCTGGTACTGTTTGCATTTCCATTCCTCTGGCTGCTTTGGGGAGTGCCTGCAGTGAGTTTGCTCCCTTACTCAGCCAACTGGGCCTGGTTTCCAGAGGGCCAGACACAGTTCCACTTCAGCATAGGGCAGCGGAGTGAGTGCCTTTGAAAATCTATTTACAAATGTCTGTGCAAGAATAGCCTGTGTTTGCTTGCGGAGGGGGATCCCAGGAAGTTTTGGGACAAAGCCTGCTGTGACAGGAGGGGAGATGGGGTCTCAGACTCCAGAATATGAGAGCCATTCAGAAGCAGGATTTGAAAGCTAGAAAAACTGATAGCAGAGCCATGAATCTTTCCTTCGTTTTTGTTTGTGTCAAAGGACCAAGTCCTGCAGTTAGCACAAGTAGCATCTCAGCCTGTGAATGCCTGGGCTGAGAAGAGTGGGATGTGGTAAGGAACTGGGAACCATTGCCTGAAACGCTCTGATCCTTTGCCAGATGGCAGTCCCTTGGTATCCTTTGGGTTGGATGATAGCCATTCACAAACTCCTGAGCTCGTGCAGCTTGCATGGCTGATAATCTCTGAATCTGTGGTGGTAGAAGGGGAATAGGGACACGGGTGGCATCTGCCTCTTACTGAACTGCTCCTGTGCTAGGCTTAGATCACGCTCCTCTGGGCTGTGTTGGGATGGAGGAGAACAGGGGGGAGAGAAGGGACGCTGCTGCTGTCTCAGCTCCGTCCTGGTGGCCTAAATCTGTATCCTATAGACATGGCTTCACTGGCAGGTTCTGGGAGCTGCTGCCAGGAACATTTCCCTCCCTTGCACAGGGACTAACAGGAACCAACTCTTAGTGGCTCTTGTCTGTATTAGGAAGCATCCTGGACTCTCCCTGAGATTAATGTGTCATTAAAGCCTGTTTGCTTATTCTGAGACCCTGCCCCCTCCTCTGCTAACAGTCTGCAGGACTGTGCTCATTGAGCTGTGGTAACATTTAATGTGAGTTTCTGCATGGTTGGTGCAGCTGGCAGTAAGCTTTAAGTCCTTGTACTGGCAGGGGATCTGCTGATGTGCTGTTCAGGCACTGAGGCATCTTGTCTCATCTCCACATCCTCCTTTTCCCTTCAGGAAGTTTTCCTTCTGTTCTGAAAAACCCTGTGTTCACCCAGGTCCTGGTCTGGAGCAGTCAGCTGTGGCACTAGAGGCTCTCCAGCCTCTGGGTTTTACACCTTTGCTTCCAGATTTCTCACTGATCCTGGGAAGATGAAAAAGCAGTGCTAATTAATCTAAGTCCAGAATCACCAGGTTTTCATGGGAAGGAAGCAGCTAGCTGCATATGTTCCAGGGAGAAAGAACTGTGGGAGGCAAGAAAGACATACCTGCTCGGATCCCACTTTATAGGCTGCTGAGAGCCAGCTAGCTACAAGCTACTTTGTGAGTCCCTCCTGATCCAGTAGTAAGTTTTCCGTGGGTGACAATAGAGCATGGTTTGCTGCAGTTATTCCCACTCAGCTGTAGTGACTGTCAGGATGAATTCTCCCCAAAATTCAGGTCCTCACATTCTCAGAAATAAGAGGCCATGTCTATACCACAGATGAGCTCAGCTCAGTGCATGGAGCGGGAATGAACAACCTGGGGTATGTCTTCTGCTCCCTCATTTATGAGAGGACTACAGCATCACCCAGTCCTCTTTCATGCTGGTATGTGGAAAGCCCTGCTGAAGAACCGAGTATGACTGAAATGCTGTGGGAGCTGTGTCCCCACCACAGATTGCAGTCCTTACAGCCTTCCTGTTGTGAATCTGGCATTTTCTGATGTCAGTAAATTATAGCAGCAAAAAGGCAAGATCTTTAGATCCATCAGAGTGAGGCTAGGCAGCATCTGGAGTGAGACACTCTGACCCATACGACTCCGGCACATGTACAAATGGGACTTTCTACCTGTACCTCCTTTTCCTGGAAGGTCAGAGCATGATGAGCAGAGCTGGCTGAATACAGACACTTCAGGTGAAGGGGAGTGCTTGCAACATTTTCTTTTAACCTTAATTATACTTTTTATGTTGGAGTGGCAAGAAGTGGAGATGAAATAGCTGCCTGTGCTGTGGCTGGCAAGAAGGACTGGCAGCATAGGTTGGCATTCCTGCGTTACCTTTCGTATTGCTGCCCACAGAACCACAACCAGCACAGTCCCCTCAGTACAACCTGCCGCTTAGGCTGCTGGCAAGAAAGCAGCTCACATGCATGGTGAGGAAGAAATTGCCCTCCTCCCTCTCAGTAATGAACTAGCAGCTTATGGGGAGACTCTGGAGAGGGGCCTTTAGGAGAGGGTGTTTTGATTAGTCCCAGAAGCACACTGTGCACACAAGCAGGCTATTGCTGGGGAGCTGCAGATGGAGGAGAGTGCACAGCCAGCCCTTGTCTTCATACTTCCTCCTGCTGCAAGGAGCAGGTGTGGGGAGCAGGGTCAGAGCTGAGAATCATGCAGCTGAGCATAGAGTGGTATCAGTGCGCACGGTGACGTAAACTGGGGAGCCTGAGCATGGGGTGGAATAATAAATGACTGGCAGGGGCTGGCAGCAGGACTTGGCTTTCCTTTTCAGGGTGATAGTGGTGTGGGAAGCTTGACTTTGTCTATAGAAGAGCAGCACACAAGCTTTGGGGATGGCTCTTTATTCCAGGGGCTTGGGAACTGGTGAATCTTCTCGGTGGTCTGAGATTCCTTCCTGGAGCGAGTGACACTTCTTGGGATAATAATACAAGGCCCTGGTTTGTGGCAGCCATCTGTATTTAATGATCTGTAAAGGCTTTGATATGAACACAGGTGCTCAGGGGTAGACACTGGAGTGTGGAAATCCACACACCTTTAACAAGCTTGTTATCTTGGGCCCCTGGTAGGTGGGATCCAGTGTGCTTTTGAAGTCTGTGTCAAGGCACCCAAAGGCACACAGCTGATCCAGAAGACAACCCTTCACTTAGCAACAGCAAGTGGCTGGGGCTCAGACAAAATCTAAGTAATTTTTGTAGTGGCTAGGTAAGCATTTCTGAAGCATATCAGAGTCTCGGCGTGCTTGGCGCCTGTGTGCAGAAACCTGTAAGTGCCACAGGCCTGAGTGACAGCGGGGGCCTTATCATTAGCACAAGCAAGTAACTCGAGTGGTAAACATGGCACAAGGCTGTTTCGTGAGATTATAACCAAGGAGCTGTCTTCTAACACCCACCATCATTAGTTACAATAACCAGGAGCAAATTATTGTATCAGGAAATGAATTTCTCTGTCAATAACATGCATGTTAGCAAAGTTCTTGTGTAGCTTTTCCTCTGCAGCAGTCTTGGGATGGCAGGGCACCGAACATGTGTGGTTTGATGCCGACAAATCCTGGTGACCTTTGTCTTTGAAAAGTGCCAGTGTCAGTACTTTGCAGCAAGTATTTTGGGGCAATTTATTGTGTCCTTTTGGATTTTTTAAAAATCTGTCAGGATACAGATTCCTCCTGGATTCACTTAGGGAGTAGCACCCTAGGACAGACCTCACAGCTGGTACCTGCTGGAGCCATGGTGGGGCTGCCTTAGTGTCCCAGACTAGTGCCACATGAAGGTCTCCCCCTGATCCAAGGCTGTGGGATCACTCTTTTTTTCCTAATTAAGGAAACATTCAGGAAAAGTGTCACGTTTAAAATAGGAAACTTGGATAGCTGAGCCTAGTTCTTATTTGCAGGCACCTTACACCTAGCAAAGCACAGCAGAGCTGCTGATTTCTGAAAGCAACAAACAAAAGCAAAAGCTTTCGCTGTACATCCTTGTGTGGATCACTGCCATAAGGTTAGCTAGTTCTTCTGTCCGCTTTCTTCTTGGTCTGTTCTGTGTGCAGGTATGGCTTCTGACATAGCATAGCTTGATGTTGCAGCTCCAACGATGCTCACAGAACAAAGCGGAGTTTGCACTTTGTTGCACACAGCCCCCATCCGTGCCATTCTGTGCACTCTAAGAAACTAGGTATCTTGTGTGTCTTAAACTAGGCACCCAAAATAAGTGTCTATTTTTTCCTTCTGATCTCCTGAGCTCCCGCATCTGTCAGATGCGGACTACACCACCCCCTCCTTCTCAGAGATTCTAGGAGAAGATTCAGTTCAGTCCTGTTTGTTCAGCCCTCAGCCTCTGTCGTGACAGGCAGTGTTGAAAAGCTCATGAGGAAATTAATAATTCTGCCTCTGAGGCAGGCATGAGCAGCGTGCAGGAAATGAGGCGTGAGGCCACACGCTGAACGATGAGGAGAGAACAAGGTAGTGAATAGCTGCTGGGTTCAGGGAGCATCATCCATTGCACGCACTGGTGGAGGCCAGCGTCCTCGCCTTTGGACACGGGGCTTGGAAGAAAAACTGTACTGCGAAGCACTTACAGAAGGGGGGCAAATTAAGGATGCTGTGTCAGCCCTGAATTTGGCATTTCCTGACTGGTGAGTGCTTGACTTTGCAGCTAATCTTTCCATGCTGTTTTTGGCATGCAATTATGAGTAGATCTAATCAGTGCTTGTCAGACACCTGGAATAGCAGGCAGGAGATCCTCGATGTCGTAGGCTGAGCGCGCTCCAACCAGCCCTTGTCCATGCTGAAAGCGGGTCGATAGATCTGGCTGGTTCCTTCTGTTCCAGCTGCTCTTATCTTAGCCAGGGTGTAAAAGTGCCTGTAAGGGGAAAGAAGGGTAGGAGAGTCAGCAGTGAAAGAGGGCACGTCAGTTAGGAGTGAGTGTGCGTGCATGTACTTGATTTCATAAAGCTTGGGAGATCAAACAATCCTCCATCCTGTATACAGCCCTATCTATTGTCTTGCCTCCCGTGGATAAGTGGAATTGCAGACAATAGAGCTTTAAATATTTTTTTTTTTAAATCATTTTGTTGAACTTTTTTCCCAGCAAGCACATATTTACATCATTGCACTGCAATTCCAACAGCACTGTGCTGCTGGAGCATTTTGTTGTCGTTCTAATCTGCAAAGTGCCTGGGGTCTGGCAATGTTTTTGTGCATCTTTCCAAAAAAGGATTTAAAGCAAGTGGGAAGGGAAATACAAAGGCCCCAGAAAGAAAATAGATTAAAGCCTTGTTTCTGCATTGTGCCGTACAGCTGGGAAAGTAGACCTGCTTGATTAATAATGGTGGAGCCAGCCCAGCCAGCAGTTTAAACCAGTGCCTTTAAGCACCACGTGCATCTCTGGGTTTGCATCCCACTGAAATACGTTCTGGGTTATATCCTCAGGCACGGGTTCTGGTCAATGACTGAATTAAGTGGGTGTTTTCAGAAGAATTCAGGAGATTCAGGGTCAGGTGCCCAGTGTGAGGCCTGGGGCCTGCTTTGCTTTTCCAGGACTGCAGCACCTCTCAAAGTCAGACCTCCAATTAGGGGCCCAGAAATTGTATCTCATTCCTCCTTTCTGTTTCATTTTTCCCAGTCATGAAAGGTAGTAAGACTTGCCTGCACTGGCAAAGAGCAACACATGGCTTACTCCATGCACTCAGTTACAGCTGTGTTGATAAAGGGAGAGCAGGGACCTGAGAAAGCCCTTCTTGGTTGTTTTTTAAAATGATACTTCTAGATGGGTCTCGGTGATTCAAGTGCAGAGCAAAACTCTGGCCCCGAGTCTCAGTATCACTGTGGAGCCCTGCTTTAGAGTGGGTATACATTAATGATGCCCTCCAGTTGTTTTACACGGCCAGGGCTGCGTGCAGTGTTCTTCAGCGTAACGGGGCCTGGGAAGCACTGTGTCCGTCCCTGCTATCAGCTGTGCATCGTTACAGAGAGGTGGCTTTTTGCAGGAGCTGGATGCTCTTAGAAGGATTTTGCAAGCACAAAGCCCATTTCTCTCCCTCTTAGAGGAACTTTATATAGCTAAACAAGGGACCTAAAGCTGCTTTTGGTAGAAACTCCAAGAGTTTTCAGGAATACAAATAGGACCACAAAACTGCTAGCTCTGCTCTGAAAGCTTTGCCCATGGGAGAAATGAATGTGAAGTTTAATTACTTTGTCGATAGGAATCTTCCATATTACAGAAATTGTCTTTCCCTCCCCTTCTAGCCTTGTGCTTTCCTTCCTTTTTTCTTTCTAACTTGCTGATGCACAAGGCTTCCTTTTTCCTGTAAGAAGGAACAACTGAGTAATTGAAATGGAACACTAGTGAGGATTTTTTAATCTGAAAGTCAGCATTAATTAGTCAGGTCGGGTGTAATTAGCTTCCTCATCTGTCACTGCCTCTCCCCAAGTTGTCAATGACTTTCTTCTATCCTAGATTTCACTGAAAAGAAAGAACTCTGTCACATGGGAGCTGCATGGGTGTTTTTGCTGGGGTGCAAGCGAGTGACAATACCTGCAGGGCTGTTGGGGTCTGAGCTGGATCCTCCCTACTGCAACCAAGGGCAAAACTCATGCTGATCTTAAGGTCTCCCAGGTTTGGCTTTGCCCCTTCTTTTCTGCTGTGTGTCAGGCTCTCAGGAGTCATAATTTTTACCCTGTGCTCCATAGTCCTGCAGTGCTTTAAATGCTTAATTCATTACTCAGCTCAGACTGGTAAGTTGCAGCAAGACATGGAAGATGCCCAGGTTAAATTGCTGAATGGGGGTGCAGATATCAAGGGGCTTGGATGCCCAGCCTGCCAGTCACGGGTTCATCTGTGGCAGTCATCCAGGGAGGAAAGGGGTGAGCCTCTTCCATTGGGCTCTGGTAGTATTCATGGCCGTGGTGCTGAGGTTCAGCTGCAGGTTGTCTGGTGTGCAGGGCTGGGGGAGTGGCAAGATCTGATGTGAGATAGCCTCTATGCTCCTCTATAGACAGAAGTGCCCACTGGCATTGAAAAAATAGCCTTGGCAAGGAGACCTTCCTTGTCTTCTTCCTAGTCGTGTCTCCACACTGCTGCTGTGGCCATGAAGAGGCAAACCAGATCACGAGCTGGAGCCTGGCATCATCGGTACCTTCCATAAAGCTGTGTGTCTTTGTACCAGCACAGGGTTGGAAGATGTGAGTCTCTTCATGGCTGCATGTCTCTTCGCTGTGATGAATTTTCTGAACTCACATCTTAAGATCAGGAAGGATCTTCATCCTGGGAGGATGCTGGAACTGCCTGGCAGTCTGAAGGCTGAACGTGAAGGGAGGAGGGGTTTTTATGTACTGTACTACAGACTCCTCCTTCCCTTCCCCTCTTGAATTCCCCTCCTACCCTCCCCTTCCAGCTCAGTTAGTTTTCTATAAGGTCCCTCCAAGCTCAGCTGTGCTGCTGAGTCAGCAGCTCACTTGCCTCTTCCCCCCTGCCCCTTTCCCCATCCCCAAGAGGTTCTTGGCTGGCTGAATGAATGAGGCAGTGCAGACGGCCATGTGCTGACACCAGGCGAGGAGGTGGGTGAGCCGGACGTGAACTGTGCAGGCCCAGCTTTGCAGAGGAATGCAGGTTCTGTGGTTTCTATGCAGCCATTAGGCAAAAGGTTTGAGATTGTCCCCCCTTCGCAGCATACTCTCTGTAGGCAGCTCTGCAGGGCAGAGCTATGCAGCAGAGCTCTGCAGCTCTGCAACCCTGCTGTTGAACTTCATCCATACCGTGGTAGTGTGGGGAAGGGAAAGGGCCCCACATCTTCCCTGAGTCACATACCCTGGGCAGACCTGCCCTTTGCTTTGCCCCTGTCTTGCTCTGAGCTGGCTGTCCAGTGTGCACAGTCTGCCCACACAGTCTGCCTCTGCACGGCTGTGCAGAAAGCAGGAGCTGCCGCAGGCTGTGTGGGTAGGCTTGAGGAGCTCCTTTTGCTCAGACAGCTGGTTCAGGGTCTGTCCTTCACTGGGTGTGTGATGGCAGCCTTAGGCCCTTCTCACCATGCATCTATTCACTGCTTCTACATTCCTGGTGGAAAAACCTGAAAGCATCAGGACAGTGGGACGGGGTCCCTGACATGAGGCACCCCATGGTGACTGCAGCTGTGGCTCTTGCTTCCTGCTTGCAGTCCGGATCAGGACTGTCCGTAATGTGGCATTGTAGGTTCCTGCAAGATCCGGCTTTGTGTGGCCAAGCACGCGACTCAGGAAGCAGAGGGCATTTTGTGAGGCAGACCTGACATGGGGTGGTGGTAGAGGTCTTCACTTGAAGTACTTATTTACAAAATACTTTGCCCAGTTTTCTTTACCCTTCTCTGACTTAATGGAAGCTATGCCTGTAGTAGCACCTTAAATCTGAGCCAGGAACCTTCCTTACCGGAGGTTCTGCCACCCTACAGAGTCCTGACTGGTTTTGAACCAGGAGGAAGTCTCTTTGCTTTGGAAGAGGCAGAGAGAAGCCCAAGAAATCTGAATGCCTACCTGAACAGGCTGAATTAGTGCCTCTTCTCCGAAGAAAAGTATCTGGGACTCCTAGGAGTGCTCTTATCCTCTGCTCCTTCCAACCTGGAGCAGGCTAAGCTTGCACAGAAGTGAGGCAGAGCTTTGATTAGGGCTGCAAGAATTAGGTCCGCTGTGCATATCCTGGAACTGAAAAAGTAACTGGGCCATGCTTCAGTGCTGGGAGTCCCTGGGTAGTACGGGAAGTGGTGGAGGGAAAACAGGCCAGCCCCCAAGTAGAATTCAAGCAGAAAAAAATTGCATTTCATTCCCCTTCTGGCTGATTTCAGGGTTTATCTCCCCCGCCGATTCAGTTTGCCGTGTTTTGGGTTGGATGAGCTTTCATCCTGACCCAGGCAGGATCTGACAAAGGCGGTAAAGCCAGATGAGTCCCAAGGGCAATGCTAAGTGAGCTGTGTCTGGCTTTGCAGCCGAATCATGTGGTAAACTCTCTTTTGAAGGGAGTTCAGAGCTGTGGTGGAACTAGGGCAGGATGCACGCACGTGCTTACCCCGCATGCAGAGGGAGGCTGTCGCCATCAGGGAGAGCACGGCCCAGGGGCCTCCCTCCCTGCCCTTGCCCTTCTGCCTGGACCAAATCTTGATCCTTCCCTGACTCAGTTCTCATGTGAGTGCATATAATCTTGGGACTTTTCCAGCATTTGATGTGCTGGGGTTTACACCAGCATCAGAATTTGTACCAGTCTTTAGCTAGAGGGTGGCATGCATTGGCCTTCATACATTGTGGGTGCCCATCTGTTACAAAGTGGGTTTTGCAGTCACTGTGAGAGTGGATGGGAGAGCCAGAGGGGGATGCCTGAGGTCTGATCCCTTCCTTGAGTTGAGGATTTAGCTCTTGGTTAAAAAAGAAGATGGTATGATCCTTTTTCTGCTGGCTTATTACTATCTCAGTCTCTCGTTTCCCTTTCTTGTCACGTGCAGGCTCTTCTGTTTCAGGATTAGAATCTTTTCCCTCCTTCTCCTCAGTAGCTCAATAAATGGGAAATTATTATGGCTCTACCTCTCTTTCTAAAGAGAGAATACATATGCTTGGTCAGGTCTTGCAGTAACTCCGTTCTGTTGAGGGAGAGCCCAGGCCAATGGAGAAAGGGAGCAGAGGTAACTGCACGTATACGCCACCGTGCCCAGATGGGGCGAGTGAGGTTTGCACCTGCCTTCATGCAGCACCAATCTGCACTGCTAACGTGAGCGGAAGTTGTAGCGTGGTTGTCTCTTAGAGGCAGAATGGTGATAGTACTTGTCAGCCCAGTGATGGATGGGAGTTGTACACTGGCCAAGGGCTTGCATGTGCTGAGGATGTCTGTCTGCAAAGGCGAGCAGCGTGGGGCGACCTGTGAGCTGGGGCTGGCACTGTGCTGTGTTCAGGGGGGCTGGCGTGCCAGCAGGCTTTGGACACGTAGGAGGATGTCACTGCCCGCCACTGCTTCGTCAGCATTGATGGGATCATGGCTGCTCTGTGGGTAGAGTTTGGGAGTGTAGAGTGTGGGAGAGAAGGCAAAATTGCAGTAAGGAGCAGCTGGGAGAGGATTTATATGCAGATTCAGGCACTTGGGAAAGCCTCCTCCCTGTCATGATGCAAGTAAGGCTCTCTGTAAGCAACAACAGAAGAGCACGTGGGTATGCATGCCCGTGAAGTTGAGGCAGAGGAGCACCTGTGTGCTAGTAGCTGTCTTGGGCAGTGTTGTTCGTAAGCTCTTGGCCTTGCCCCAGGGCCCAAGGCTCACGCAGTGATGCGTGGCTGTTCAGGGAAGCTTTCAGATGCTCCTTGGCTGTTTAGAATTATGTATCCTGAATATTAAAGAAATCTTAATGGAGACTAAAACCAGCTAGATTTTTCCTGACCTTTCCAGAGACTTGAAAAGACCCCCTTTGCTTTCTTCTTGCTGTCTAATGGCCCTGCATGTGAAGGGGGAAACAACACAGCAGAGTTTTGTGAGCCATGCTCTCCTCACTGTATTTCTTAGCCTCCTGAGGATGTGGAGGTCTGGCAGAAGAGGGACTGTGGCCATTTGCCATCAGTGGTGCCCATCTGTTTTCGGACTGTGAGACTGCAGAGCAGGAGGAGGATTCAGCACAGGCTTACATGTGCCCTCCTGCACAGCTCTCTGCAGCCTGGCTGCGGTGGGTGAGCCAGCTGCATGAGCCTGACCACGGCGAGGAGGTGAAAGAGTCCCTGCTCTCACACAGACAGGAAGGGTAGGATGTTTTGAGACCGTATCAGTTCCAGATTAAAGCCACTGATCAACATTTGTGCTTTCCTTGGTGTGGGCAGCAGCAGGGAGGCTGGAGCTCAGAGGTTCCCTGTTCTCCACAGGCTCTGCAACACTGGGAGTGCTCTGCCCAGCCTGCCAGCACAGATGCTATCCAGACTAGAGTGAATCCCATGGGAGCTGCTGTAGCTCCCGTGAACTCCCTGTGAGCAAAGCCACAGGCATCACCCAGGCTGACCAGTGCCAGGGAGATTGCTGAGACCCTTGCTCCTTGGCACATCGCTCTTCTGCCAGGGAGCATTTCTGCCCCATTGCTTTTCCTCTCGGTCCAAGTTCAGGCAGCTCCCAGGTCTTCTGAGGACCTAGAGTTAAGGGGTACTGGCAATTTATCTTCCTGCTGATAGATGTCCTGTTAAAATAGAAACACTGGCTAGGAGCAAAGCTGGTAAATTGCTTCTGGCCTGTGCGTAAATTGCTTGCAACTATCGGGGTCAAGCAAGGAACTGAATCTGTTCATTCATTCAGTGAGGGGGGGCTGCAGGCTTTGCTGCCGGGAGCTGGGAAAGGGAGTAACACTTGTAGGGTCTGGGCTTTGCTCTCAGGGACCACCGTCTGTGGTTTCCTGGCTTGAGAGGCTTCCATGCGACACCCAGGAGGGGCACATGGGAAAGTCTAAGGGCCTGTGTGTGCTGGCAGCCCCCTGCAAAGGAGAGCACCTCCCAGGAGTCTCCCTTTCTTTCCTATCCGAGTGTGGGCTGATCATGGAGAGTGTAGGCTGATCAGGAATGACGCTCCTTGTCATTCCATGGGAGCAGTGACTGCTTTTGCTTCCTGGTTTTTCCATAGGAACCGGGAAAATTCACTCCCTAAACAATATCCTGCAGGGGTGGAAGGAAAGCAGGGCTGTTCAGCCCTTTCCCTTCCCATGCTGGTGGTGATAGCCCTTCGGGAACTAGAGCAGGGTTACAGTGAGTTCTCTGTGGGGGTCAGTACGTGCAAATGTGTGCATACGTGTGTGTCGGCAGGCATGGGTGCATGCACATGCAGGCTTGGTAGGAAAGATGAGTACAGCTGTAAGTAGCCAGGGGAAAATTTATTGTCAGTTTTAAGGAGAGGAAGATAGGGTCCTTTGCGTTTTTCATCTGGTAGCATGAACTGTTCGTAGGCATGAGAACCAGGTTAGCTAATGAAATGTTCCTGCTGCTGCAGTCTGGGCAGCATACTGTGAACCCCCTGCATCTCCATGCCTGGTGTTCCTGGAGCTGTGCAGAGCCTTCTTCTGCCAGAGCTCTGGGACTGTCGTTTGAATTTCTCCCCTCTCTGGTTCCTCTGCCAGGCAGGGTGTGGGATACCCCATGGCAAGCCTGTTCTTTCAGTGGCTGTAGCAAATCTGCAGGGTTTGAAAGGAGTCGTGCTTTGCTGCTGAGGGTGCAGGGCTGGGAGAGCTGGAGTGTGCCTCCCGCCCCGGCTCTGCTGCTGAGACCCTTTGGCAACTGCTATGGATTCATGGCAGTGCCTGGTGGCACCCAGTGCTGGGCCTTGCTGACTGCTTTTCTCTACCCCTTTGTGCAGGGGCTGGACATGGACACAGAGGATGACCCCTTATTACAGGATGCCTGGCTAGACGAGGAAGATGAAGAGGTAGCCTTCAGCTCCCGGAAGAGGTGGGAAGGTGCTCTGTTGTGTGGGAGAAGCCCGTGCAGAGTCAGGCCCCTGCGTGTCACGCTGCCCGTGTCTGGCTTCTGGAATATTGTTGGCTGGATATTTACCAACCCGTACTGCGCTGGCTTAATCCTTTTCCTGGGCTGTGCCATCCCTGCTGTGCTTGCTGTTGTCATGTTCCTCCACTACCCGGCCCTGGATATTGACATCTCCTACAATGCTTTTGAGATCCGCAACCACGAGTCCTCTCAGCGCTTTGATGCACTTGCCTTGGCCCTCAAGTCCCAGTTTGGGTCATGGGGGAGGAACCGCCGGGACCTGGCTGACTTCACCTCTGAAACCCTGCAGAGGCTCATCTTTGAGCAGCTCCAGCAGCTTCACCTCAATGCTTCCCATCTCGGGGTCAGCGCACGGGTCAAGCGCAGCACCCCGGAGGGCAGGACGAGCTCCCCCAAGCCCCATGCCCACCTGAACCCAGGAAACCGGACTTCCCGAGTTGGGAGGGGTGCCCCACGCTGGGACTACTCCAGCAGTTATATCAGTGCCAACACACAGACACATGCCCATTGGCGCATCGAGCTCATTTTTCTGGCTCGGGGGGACTCTGAAAACAACATCTTCACCACTGAGCGCCTGGTTACCATCCATGAGGTCGAGCGCAAGATCATGGACCACCCTCGCTTCCGGGAGTTCTGCTGGAAGCCCCACGAGGTCTTGAAGGACCTGCCCCTGGGCTCCTATTCCTATTGCTCCCCTCCCAGCTCCCTCATGACCTACTTCTTCCCCACTGAGAGAGGAGGGAAGATTTACTATGATGGCATGGGACAAGACCTTGCTGACATCCAAGGTGAGCTGAGGGCTGTGGGCGAGGGCTGGCATGTTTAAGGCATGCATCTCCTGCAAGTTCAGGCTGTCACTTACTGGTGTGCAGCTAAGAGGGGTGACTGCCTTGTGCAGAGAGGAAGATGCTGCTATGTTGTGCCTTGAGGAATCGTCTTTTCTGTGCTAGGGCTGTGCCTTTCAGCAAAGCCCCTGCAACCCCAGTCATGGCTCACACAGGCCCCAACAGGCGAGCGAGAGGGACAAATGAAGGGGAGTCCTGCATTGTACAGATGCCTCCTACTGACCCTTTTTCCCTGTGAAAGACTGTGGTTAACTAGAGGAATGTCAGGTCTTGGACAGACAATAGGGATGAGCTTCCCTGCACCACGGAGCAGATGAAAGAGGTCCGTGGGCTGCTCTGGAGCTTGAAATGCAGTTTGTGAGTCACCAGCTGGAAAGGCTTCTATAAGGAGAGGAGGAGGAAGGCCCTGCCTCCTCCTCCAAGCTCCGTACCCTGTACTATGCCCCTCTAGTAGAGCAGAGGCTCTGGATGGTGAAAAGGAGGTGAATCATGAGGAGTCTGTGGGTGTGATGTGGCTGTGGGATGAAGCCTCCATCTGTCTCCCAAGCGCAGGCTGCAGATGATAGCTGCCCAGGAGCCATACAGGGAGCAGGCAAAGAATTAACTCCATCTGCTTCAGTGTGAGTAACAGTTCTGCTACCAAAACAGGAAAGAGCATAGTTTCTGGGTCTTTCTGGTGTGAACTCAAGGGAACTTGGATTTTGGGGGTAGACGGGCAGTGTCTCTTACTCAGAACTAGCTGAGTGCCTCCATCTCTGCATCCCTCACACCATCAGATGGCAGAGGTACCAGGTCACAGCAGAGCCAGGACTCCTCATCTTCCATGAGCATTGTTTAGCTCTTGTGCTTCCCAGTGTGATGGAGCAAATATTGGCCCAATGTACGAGAACTAAGTGCATCCAGTGGTGGGAGTATTGATGGGGATGCTGTGTGCATTGCTGCTTGGGGGAGCTGTGGTTCAGATCACAGTCAGGTGGAAGATGTACGCCTGATGGGGAGCTGCATGTAGGCAACATCGCAAGCAGAGTCACAAAGCAGAAGTGGAACATGAGTCTTTGCAATCCAGCTTTCCCCAGCCCTCCTTGCTCTCTGCAAGGCAGCAGCAGTCAGCATCACTCTGATGAAAGACAGGATCGCTCCCAGTTTCCTTTGTCAGACTAGACCCTGTGCCTTGCCAAGTCAACTAAGCAGGACCTAACAAAAGTGGCACTGCTTTCTCCCGCAGGTTCCCTGGAGCTGGCCATGACCCACCCTGAGTTCTACTGGTATGTGGATGAGGGCTTGTCTGCTGAGAACAAGAAAAGCTCCTTGCTGCGGAGTGAAATCCTCTTTGGGGCACCACTGCCAAACTACTACTCAGTGGAGGACCGCTGGGAGGAGCAGCGCCGCAAGTTCCAGAACTTTGTCATCACCTACGTGGCCATGCTGGCCAAGCAATCCACAAGGTGAGGGTCTGTGCAGACAGGGCAGGTGCCTTGCTGGGAGTGAGTGAGAGCAGGGAAAGGCAGAGGTTGGACAGGATGGTGCTTTCTGTTGCGCTAAAGGAGCGGATGGAATAGGTCCTTTGGTGTAAAAGCTTCGTCTTAAGGTTTACGCAGGGCAGGCATGCCTGCTCTGCTCTGATAGCCCTGCAGCATTCAGTCTCACCTGGAAGGCACAGAAGGCTTGGCATGCCAGCTCAGACTGCTGGTCAGTCTTGAACAGTGGCCACAGCGTAATGCTCCAGACAAAGGAGAAAAAGCATCTCCTTTGAAGTTGGGCTCAGGCACAGAGCTGTGAATGAGGGTGGGGAGCATATGGCAGAAAACCACTCATATGCTTCCCTTTAATGCCACTTCCTACTGCAGCAACATGCCAGAGACATCAATAGAGACAATGAAAGGGAGCCAAAGACTGAATCCAGTGCCTGCCTTTCCACTCAGCCCCTGTCTGGCATTGGATCTGTTTGCTTCCATCTCACAAGTCCAATTCCACTGGCTCCAACAGAGCTGCTTCTCTACCTTCCTGGTCTGAATTTGGCCCCGATTGGTCTTAGGCAGGGGGTGAAATGGTCCTTACTCAAGGCATCAACCTGTGGATCCAATTCTGCTTTTGCTCATGCCAGTGTAATTCCTCCCAGAAGTGTTTGCTCTTTGTACAGAGAGATGGGGAGGGGAGTTTCAGGGCAGGATAAGTTTCAGGAAATGCAGGCTTTTTTCACCACCAGGTCAGTATGACTTTGAATAGAGCTTTGCTCAGAGCTTATGAGAGCGAGATGGTAAAATAGAGCTAAAAAGGCTAAAAGACTAGCCCAGTATCCAGAGAGCTGAGGGAAGGCAGCGGGTCCCAGAGTCAGTGTACCTTCTCAGTCTCCAGCTCTCTACTGCTCTGAATCTCAATAACTCCTAGAACGAAGGGATATACTGATCTTCAAAAGCAGAGTGAAATGCAGCCAGCCCTGAAAGCAGGCAGCCACAGAGCGTTCTCAGCAATGGGCTGGCAGAGTGGGTTGCAGTTATGGGAAGCTGAAAGGGAATTGGGGCCAAGGCTCAGTTCTGAAGCTTGGATTCCTGATAGCCTCCTATGGTGCAGTGTTATTGTACTCCTGGTTAAATTATCTTGGATTACTTCCGCTCAGAGCCTGCTTCCAGAAGCAGAAGCTGGTAAATCATATGGTTTTCTGATAAGCTCTCACTCTGCCTGCATCTGCTGGTTATTACCTTTGTGCTTAATATAATAAGCAATGATTAGGATTCCAGATGGAATTGGCTTTGGAGGCTTCAGGAGCTGTTTGCTGACAGCAAGAAGTCTATTAGTGCCAAAGACCCTCCATGCACTGGAGGAATTTTAAAAATATTAGACCTGCTCTTTTATTTTTCTCCCTCCTTGTGTGAACTTCACGTCCAGCAGCAACCTTGTTCAACCTGCTTTCACCACTCTGAGCTGGTTTCTCAGAGAACTGCCAAGTTTATTCGAGCAGTGACCTCCTTTGGCTCTGGGGGAGACATTGTGCTTTGTTAAATCCCCTGGCTCTGCTCCCTTTACACTCAACTCTGCCTACTCCTCTTCCTTCCTTCATATCTTCCCACCCTAGCAAAGTCCAGGTGCTGTACGGAGGGACGGATTTGTTTGACTATGAAGTGAGGAGGACCTTCAACAATGACATGTTGCTGGCCTTCATCAGCAGTAGCTGCATAGCTGTCTTGGTCTACATCCTTACCTCCTGCTCAGGTAAGCTGCAGTCACAGCTGCCCTGATCTCACACAAAGCCAAATGTGCTGTGACTCCCTGTGTCTGTGCAAGCCCCAGGAGAGGTTCTGATGCCCTGACACCAGCCTGACTCTGTGGCACAGCAGCATGTAGAAGGTCATGCAAGTCTGATACTCCAGAGCAGAGATTTGTGGGCAGGATGGGGGGAAGGCTCTCAGGAGAACAGGAATAAGATGCAAATTCCCATCTTACTAATGCTGGTGTAAAGCTGATGTAATTTCATGGATGAGCCTCATGGGAAGGAGTCTGCAAGCGGTACTCTTGCAGCCCTGAGCTATTCTTTGTCACCAACACACTCCTGGGAACCAGTATTCCAACAGGGCAGGTGGGAGGTGTCCTCCCAGGGGGCAGCCAGCGGTGCTATTTTTTCCGTTCCTTTCCTCCTATAGTGTTCCTGTCATTCTTTGGCATTGCCAGTATTGGACTAAGCTGCCTGGTGGCTCTGTTCCTGTACCACGTCGTATTTGGGATCCAGTACCTGGGTATACTCAATGGTGTGGCTGCCTTTGTCATTGTGGGGATTGGTAAGCACGTCCTTACTCAAAACCTACCTGTGCTGCCTTGCCATAACTCCTGCCTGCAGGAGAGAGAGAAAGGTGATGGTGGCAAATGCAGATTGAATTTTCAAGCCCTTTCCCTCCATTACCTGCAAGTGAAATATTTGTAGGTCAGATGTTGAGGGGAGGTTAGTTTTTTAGCATGTGTCCCTACTGTGAGCAAAGTATCAAAATCTCCCCCCTCTTTTCACAGGGGTTGATGATGTCTTTGTTTTCATCAACACCTACCGCCAAGCCACCCACCTCAAGGACCTGCGACTGCGCATGATCCATACTATCCAGACAGCAGGGAAGGCCACCTTCTTCACTTCCCTGACCACGGCTGCAGCATATGCTGCCAACATCTTCTCTCAGGTACACTGCAGCTTTGGGATTTGGGGCTTTCCGTTTCTGCCAGAGGCCCTAATAGAGAGGGAAGCTGCCAGCACCATCTTTCTGCCCTCTCCTCCAGCACAGGGGCATGCTGGACTTGCCCTAGAGGGCTGTCCCTTACCTGCTCTAAGGCAGTGGACACTCTCCCTGTATCAGCATCCAAGGCAGTATTTCCTGTGCCACTGATCAGCTCAGCTCTGTACCTACCAGGTTTGCTGACTACCATGACTGAGGTCAGCATGTGCTATTCTCAGGTTCCTCCAGGTATCTCTTTCTGGCCTGATGTCTATCCAGGTCTCCTGCCCCAGTTGATCCCAACTCCATGTTCTCTCTCCATGTAGATTCCAGCCGTGCATGACTTTGGACTCTTTATGTCGCTGATTGTGTCCTGTTGCTGGGTAGCTGTGCTCTTCACCATGCCAGCTGCTCTTGGAATATGGACCCTTTATATGTCCCCACTAGAGAGCTCCTGCCAAAGCAGGTGAGCCCTGGAGCCTCCTTGTGTGGGTGGGAAGTTGTTGTGGAATGCATGGCCAAGGCAGTGTGCAAATGCCTGCCCTATCCTCTCAGTTATCCTCATCCCTCTCGGTTATCCTCATCCCCCTCAGGCAGCTTGGCTTCGCCATTCCCTGTTAGTCTCTAACAGAAGGGAAATTTAACTTCTGCCGTTCCAGACTGGAGCAAAATGGAAGGGCCAGGTCCCAGTCTTATTCTCCCTGGTGTACGCACAGGTGCCTCCCAGGAGCCAGACTCTGCAATGCCAGTCATACCTCTTCGTTGAATCCCATGGAGTATTGGAGCCGTTTGTGTCCTCAGAGCACTTACTGCACAGCTAAATCCTCAAGCTGTGGAGACACAGGCCCTGCAAGGCAGACAGATCAACATTGCTCCTGCCTGTGAGCACAAGCAGTGCATGACGCAGATTTGTATTTGAAAGTCAGCACATTTCCCCTTCCCCCCTGCTCTTTAGCAGTGCAGATGACCTGGCCTGATTTAATTCATTAGCAGGGAGATGAACTGCTGAAACTTCCATTGCTCAGCACCCGGTGTTCATGGCTCAGCCCTGCTCTGTGTATCCAGCCCAGCCTGCTCCTGCCTTGCCATAGCAGCTCAGCCCCTGACCTCTCAGCACTTAGCAATGGAAATTGCTCATGGCACTGCCTGTTGTCTTTCCAAGTAATTGGAGCAGGCTGCTGCTGCTCTCCTTGTCACTGAAGGAGCCTGCTGGTAACTCTTTGCAGGGTATGTGGCTTAAAACTCATGCCTTTGTCTCCTTCCCTGCTCCAATCCAGCTGTAGTCAGAAGTGCACCAAAAAGAGTGCTTTGCACCTGGCTGAAGATCTCTTCATTGCCTCGGAGGCCACCTCCAGAGCAGGCAGAGAGACGCTTCCCTATCTTGATGATGACATCCCACTGCTCAGTGTGGAGGAGGAGCCTGGTATGTGCCTGCTGTGTAGTGCCTTCAGGGGGACCACAATGCCCTCTTCATCCTGCATTTCTTCCTGTCCCTGCCACTGGTCCATGCCTCAGTTTCCCTACTTTTAAGCTGGAGATGGTGCTGTCACAGGAGGTTGTAGGAGTCTGAACTCACTGATGGTTGTAAGTTGCGTTGAGATCTTCCATGGGTGTCGATACATGCTTTCTAACTACTTTGCTAATCCTCTTGGGTCTAATGTGGATTGTACTTTCTGGCTGGAATCACTGATTGTGACATGGATGTAGCCATGAAACATCTAATCCATACTACCAGGACAGCTCACCTTTGAGTAAAATGTTTTCCCATCTTCCATGCCATTCAGAGCACTGCATTTGGGAAGCAGGTGAGAGAACACTTTGTTATTCTCCAGCATCACATCCTCCATCATGGCAAGAAAAGAGCCTGAGACCACATAAGCAATCTAGAAAAAGAACCCAGAAATTCCCTATCTCTTGTTAGCAGGAGATAATCCTTCTAGTCCTGATCGAAGATAAGGGTGCTTGTGGGGTCATGCTGTGTTGTACTTGGCTTTTAAAACTTGCTGGGATCTTGTTGTTTTAAAACCCGCAGTGGGAGTGGTCTGGGCAGTGAGTAGCCTTCAGGCCTAGCAGCAAACTGGAACTGGAGGCAAATGGATCGATGGCTGAGAGCCCATCAATTCCACAGCAGCGTGCAGACCCCCTCCCTGCAGAGTAGGCTCTGAGCTGCCTTTGATAGTGCCAAAGCTCAGTTGTCTGCCTGTGCTGCAAGAGCTGTCTCCTTAGTATGCCAGAGCCACATGCAATGGTAATGTATGGAAATAACTCCTTCCCTTCCCTTGAGCAGAGTAAACAGCAGGATGCTTTTCTCCAGGGGCCCCTGGGCATCAGGTAACTTGTGAAGGAGCAAAGCAGCTTGTTTCCAGCTGGTGACCAAGCATGGTTTGTGGGTCAGCTGTACAGCATGCCAGGCACACTTTGACCCCACTACAGCAAGTGCCCACTTCTCACCTGTAGAGAAGAAGAGGGCAGTTCCCTAGGCATCCCTGAGCTGGAGTAAAGAGATCGGATGGGAGCCAGGCTGCAGTCAGGAAGAGGTGAGCTGTGTGTCATTAGCTGCAAGACATACTTAGTGGGACAGGGACAGATTTTGCTTGGCCCAAGCAGCATGCAGTGTCCCTGTGACCGTATGGACAATGTTAGTGGGATCTGGCAGAGGAAGAAAGCCTGAAGCATAGGCTTTGGACTGAACTATGGATTTGGAAGTGTAGCTGTCACATGGCAGTGACTTGAGAAAGATGCTTCCTATGACATCTTGGGCAAGTCACTGCCTCTGCCTGGGTCTTACTCCATCTCCTTAGCTTGAGTGAGTTGTACATGCTGTACTTGCAGAAGATTTTGTAAAGGAGCGCAGAAAGCTATGAGAGACACTGATGACACTGAGCACTGAGACTGCCTTTGATTTCTCTCTCTTTCTAGTCTCCCTGGAAATGGGGGATGTCCCCTTGGTATCTGTGATGCCAGAAAATCTGCAAGTCCCTGCAGAGAAGAGCAACCGGGGTCACTTGATAACTCGTCTGCAGGAGCTGCTGGAACACTGGGTGCTGTGGTCTGCAGTGAAGAGCAGATGGGTGATTGTGGGTAAGGGAGGAGGGGGGTATTCCATCTGTATGGATTTTAGAGGGTTTGCCAGCATCTCAATCAGTCCCCAATCCTTGATTGTTAGTGACAAGAGATTGAGAAAAGGGACGTAATAGATGGCTTCTAACTCAGTGGAAGAGTGTCCCCAGAACAGTCAGTCCCTAAGGGAACTGCATGAGGAAGTCTGAGACTTTTCCATCCCTCTCCTTTCACTCAGATCTGAATTGGCAAGTCCTGATGGGGTTATCCAGGCATGGGGCTTGTCACAAGAAAGCCCAGCTGCCGGTGTGCTTTAGGGGCTGTTCCTTTTTCCTGTTGAAAATACCATATTTCTGCCACACCCCTGCTGTCTGAGTATGTCCTAAGTGCAAGATGCGTGTAGGGTCCCACACACTTACTTGGGCTTCTCCTTGCAGGGCTCTTTCTCCTTGTTTTGCTCCTGTCCATATTCTTTGCTAGCCGCCTCCATCCAGCTAGCCGTGCTCCAGTCTTGTTCCGGCCAGACACTAACATCCAGGTGCTGCTAGACCTGAAATACAACCTGAGTGCTGAAGGCATCTCCTGCATTACCTGCTCAGGTGAGAGTGCTGGTCCCCAGAACACGGTGGGTGCAGCCTGGCCTAAGCCCTGGGCTGGAGGAGCTGAAACATGAGGTAGAGGCCTACGCTGCTCAGATATCTCTTTGGACATTGGATGGACCCCATTGAAGGGAGGCACACATTGGGAGTGGGATGTTGAATTGCCTCTAGGAGTGGAGTATTTTGGAAAGTACTTCCTGCTTTAGCCAGGAACTGCCTGAGTGTTTCTGCTGGAGCAATTCCTTATAGTCCATGAAAACTAACTACTTTTACTCATAAGTGTTGGTCGCATGCCAGTGCCCAGCTAAGGGTCTGTGGCTCTGTGTTCCCTGCTTAGGGTTTGGTGTTCAGTAGCAGAGTCCATGGTATGCACAGGGCCGACAGGTCTCTTGTCATGCCATTCACTCTTTCCTCCCTGACTAACCTTGTGGGACAGGTTTGTTTCAGGAAAAGCCCCACAGTTTGCAGAACAGCATCCGAACCTCCTTGGAAAAAAAGAAGAGGGGCTCAGGGTCAACTTGGGGAAGCAAAGGGAGCATAAGTGACACAGGGCAGCAAGGTAAGTGTGGCATGATAACTCTGACCGCGTTTGGGTCCAGGGCCCAAGGATCCTCTCAGGTAAAAACTAAATCATATGATCTCTGAATAGCTGATGGGCAATAATTCTCTTCAGACCCTGCCCCGCTGAGCCCAAGCTTGGTGCTGGATGTAAGGGGCATCATTACAATCCCCTTTCCCCTGAATGCCTACTGTTCTCTAGGGCATGGTCCCATAACCCAGGTGGCAGTGCAGTCTAGTGACAAATCCCTCTGGTCTGCCTGGTCTGAGTACAGGGGTAGGAGCTCAGAGCTTTTGCATCCCAGTCCTGTGTCACAGCCTTGTTGGCAGGCCGTGAGGAGAGTAAATTCAGCCTGTTTTGCAGGGGATTTTGAGGATAAAAGAGTTATTGGGCCAGGTCCTGAGATGACGTGAATCAGTAAGTCATCAGGAATTACTGCAGCTTAGGATATATTTGTGAAAACCTTTGAAAGGTGTGCTGTGCTGCTAGAAGGCAGGGGCTGTGCCTGCTGCCTCAGAGGAGACGGCAGACCAGAAGAACCCTCCTTTGCTGCTGCCCACATCTGTAGGATTTGCTGATTGAGAAGGACCACTAGCCCTCATGCCCTCTGTTTTCTTCAGATCTCCAGGGGACTGTGTATATCTCCAAGTCCAGAAGCAAGGGAAGGCCAGCCATCTACAGATTCTCGCTCAATGCCAGTGTCCCTGCCCCCTGGCAGATGGTGTCACCAGGAGACGGGGAGGTGCCTTCATTCCAGGTGAGTCAGTCCAGGGATGCTGGACCCCTCTATCAAGAGTGCAGCACTCAACAGGTGAGCACGAGAGCCTCCTCCTGTTTCTCCATGGGGTCCTAGGTAGCTCAGGGTCAAATTTGCAGGGCATTGCAGTAAGGTAGCTAACACGGAGGGCATTGTGCCTGGCATTGTTAGAGATTATGCCTCGCAGTGCCACAATACTTATCTGTTGCTGTTGCGATGTGACTGTCAGCAATGGGAGCAGAAGTGTGGGTGTCTGGAGATCAGATGAGGCCTGGCCTCATCGGCTGAGCTCATTCTAGTAGAAACTGCTACTGAGACAGCTGGATCCCCACTGCATCCTTCTGTCCATCCAGAGACACAGGCGAGCAGGCAACCCTGCTTGTGCACAGGCCGTATTGGACGCACACACTGCCAGGAGGACTCGCTTTCAGATGTCCCTCACCCTTAACTGGACACAGCAGCCACCGTTCAGCCTAGGCCACAGAGAATGGGGGTGGTGAGGGGCCCCATTACACACTGGCCGACCCTGGGAAGGAGGCAGGCTGGGGGCTGGCTGGGTTTGTGCCTGCAGTGCTCGTTCTGTGTGGCTGTGCCAGTGCTCGGGGGGAGGGGAGTGTGATGCTAATGTGCAACAGGCTGCAACCCTGTGGAGTTAAGTGTCTGTTTTCATTAATCCATTGCTTAGGTGTATAGAGTGCCTTTCGGTAACTTCACCAGGAAGCTGACAGCTTGTGTGTCCACAGTAGGGCTGCTTAAGCAGACGAGCCCCAGGAAGTGGATGATGACCACCTTGTCCTGTGACACCAAGAGAGGCTGGAAGTTCGACTTCAGTTTCTACGTGGCCGCCAAGGAGCAGCAGCGAACACGGTAACCTTCCAAAACTTGCTCAGGGCCAGGCAGCAAAAATAGCACAGCCGAGTCGCTGATATGGGATGCCTAATGTCCAGGGCCAGTCCTACCCTCAGTTGGTGACATCCATGGCCCTAGAACTTGCTTTGCTGCAAAGATGGGGCACATTTGCAAAGTTATTTTGCAGGCCCATAGCATCATTAATGTGCCAAAGGCTTGACAGGTGCAGGACTGTGACTGGAGGCTTATTTGGGTGGCAAAAAGACGTTGCTGATCTTTATCTTGCCCTTACCCACCTGGACTTTGGGCTGAACAGGCAGCACAGAATATGCAATGGCCAGGGATCCAGATTTGGAGTTGTTCACCTTTTCCTTTCCTTCTGTCCCTGAGAACGTCTGTTTCCGTGTAAGACTTAAGACTCATCATCTTTACTACCTCTGGTCCCCCATAACAAACTTTCTTTGCTGCACAGGAAACTGTATTTTGCCCAGTCGCACAAGCCCCCTTACCATGGCCGAGTGTGTGTAGCACCTCCTGGCTGTCTTCTCAGCTCTAGCCCAGATGGACCCACCAAAGGCATCCTTTATGTTCCCAGTGAGAAAGGTAAGCTGATGAGGACGTGTTCAGCCATGTCTGGCTGACTGGGCCAGAGAGTCAGACCTTTTTTTTGCTGCCTTCCGATGTAACCAACCTTTCTTCTGTATTTTACAGCAGCACCCAAAGCAAAGCTGTCAGCCACTTCTGGATTTAATCCTTGCATGAACACGGGCTGCGGGAAGCCAGCGGTGCGGCCACTGGTAGACACGGGAGCCATGGTGTTCGTAGTGTTTGGTATCAGAGGTGTTAATCGCACAAGACGCCCGGACAACCACGTCATCGGAGACATGGTACACACATTCTGGCATGCTGGACAGGCATGCTCGGGGCTGATGAGTGAAGGATGGTCTCCTGGGTGGTGTTTAGTTAATCCCCACAGCCCAGGCAGTGTGGTCCAGAGGTGTAGACAGATGGAATAGCAGAGATGGTAACATTGTGATGAGCCAAAAGTACATTTCTGTTTTAGCAAATTTACAAGTAACGGAGATCAGGAAGCCGTTACTGAAATAACTTCAGACTTTTCAGAAAATCCCTTTCTGAATGCAATATCTAACCTTCTAATTTTGAGTCTAAATCTGGCTTTCCTGAGGATTTTAGAAGCAAACCCATCTTGAGCTCAGTATGAAAATCTCACTACAAATTCAAGATCCAGGGAACTGATATTTTTCTAAAATTGTTTATCTCTTTATGAGATATTAACATGAAAAAATACAAATCAATTACTCTGGGGAAAGGTTACTAAATGTGACTTTTCCAGGAACAGCTTATCTCCCAGATCTGATACCTTGACACGTTCACAGCCTTTCCCCAGAAAAATTGTGCTTAGCTCTGGTCACTTGGCAGATGCACTTCAGCTTTCTGCTGTTCTTCCTGCCTTCTGATCTGGGGGCACTGTGCAGAATCAGCCTTTGCCTGTTTCCTCTGGAGGGGGCAGTGCGAAATGCAGGCAGTGGAGTGGGCAGAAAGCTGGAGTTTCGTGCTGGGCACTGCTAGGGACTCAGAGCTGCTCCTTAGGCAGACCCTAATGGTTTTGGGCATGGCATGGTGGCTATTCATTTATCAATGCTTCTGTCATGCTGCCTGGCTTTTTTTTTTTTTTTTTTTTTTTGGGGGGGGGGGGGGGGGTGGCGGGTCAGGTAGTTTCTTCCTGGGTTATCTGGTGAGGCAAAGATGTCTAATGGGTTTTTCCACAGTATAACCTGTGGTCTGTGTAAGCTAGTCCCAGGCTGTGTAGCCAGGAGAGGACTCCACTTCTGCCTCCTTGTGCCAGTTGCTGTGTGTATGCCTCATGTGTGGTGCTCTTATTGTTGTGTCTCCTTGTGAAAGGGCAGCGTTATCTATGATGACAGCTTCGACCTCTTCAAAGAGATTGGCAACCTGTGCCGCCTCTGCAAAGCCATCGCCAGCAACACTGAGCTGGTGAAGCCGGGAGGGGCTCAGTGCCTGCCCTCTGGTAGGTAGGACTAATGCCAGCCATGGAGTCCCTGGGGAGATCCTGGGTCCCTGGTTGTCACCCTCCAGTCTGAGGAGTGTGGCTGCTAAGGGCTTTTAAACTTTCAGATCCCACCTTGATGAAGCAGGGAAAGGAAAGGGAGGTACCAGTCAATGACAAATGCAGGCAGCGCAGGGAGAGGTGCTTCGCAGCAGTCAGCTCTCCCGACCTGGCTGCAGCACAGTTCTGCCTGTTTCCACCTGGCTTAAGTCACAGCTCCCATCTCCATGGGCCATTCACCTCGTGCTTCTGTGTGTTGTGCCAACTATTTCAGGGGTGAGAAATACACAGCGCGTGGGACAGGAACATCAGACTCCTGTTCTGCAGCTCTGCTTGCAGCAGTGTTTGTTTGAGCTGGGGTCCTCAACAGCAAACCAGAAAGGGTGGCTGCTTCTTATTGCTTCCTTTTCTTCCCAAGGCAGCTTTACCCTTCTAGAACATGCCCCTGGTCATGCTTTCTGGGAGATGAGAAAGAAATGGTCTCTCTAACTCCAGAGACATTGGGCATATTCTTCGGGATTTAATCCAGTGAAGATAAGAACAGAATTGCATCCATTCTTTCCAGTCATGGGTATTGCTTGTGATACACTTAAAATCTTTTGAACAAGTAAATATCTTCTTAGTAGCTCCTGAATAACCAGCAAATCACACCTGATCTTGTTGTGATGAGGCTACTCGCTGCCCCTGTGGCTTCACATACCTAACCAGTGACTGTCTGTTCCAACTTCAGAGGTCACAAGGTTGTAGAGCTGAGTCTGGGAAGTATATATTGGCTTCCGGCCAAAAGCCAATCTCATGCCTGGAGAAAATCCCGGCCAGGCCAGGCCCACAGCTCCTCAGCACTTGCTGTTTGTGCTGCTTCCTGGCAGCTGGGGACAAACAGCGGTGGTAGTGTCCTGTCCAGTGCTGATGGCACAGAGTGCCCTTTCAAGCTAGCCGCAGCTGAGGGCTCTGATGCTGAGACCTCAAGGGCTTTGGCAAGTCAGAGTTGCAAGGGAAAGCAGCTGCTGACAAATGGGGCCTGCAGCTTTCTCTTGTTTTTATTCCTCCTTGCTCCAATGTGCTTCCTTTCCCTGACCTGTCCTCCATCCCTTGCTCTTTCTTTCTCTCCAGGTTACAGCATCTCCTCCTTTCTGCAGATGTTGCACCCCGAGTGCAAGAACATCCCTGAGCCAAACCTGCTGCCCGGACAGCTCTCTCATGGGGCAGTGGGGGTGAAGGATGGGAAGGTGCAGTGGATCTCCATGGCATTTGAATCGGTGAGCACATGGCATGATCGTCTATCCTTGTGACGGTTTCTTTTTGTGACTTCTGGGGTGTTCAGCTCTGCTTTCTGCACTGGCCACTTTCATTTGCAGCCATATAATTTAGTGGTTGGGAGTGTTTGTGCCTTGTTGCAGACAGATGCCTGCACTCACAAGTTGCTAGAAGTGGCTGCTTATGCCACAACTCGCTCTTACCATGAGAGCTCAGGCAAACAGCTGGTGGCAGATTTGCCCATCTGCCACTGCCAGTTCTGCCTGGTGCTGCAACTCCAGCTGGCTTGTTCTACCTCTTCCCTCGCCATGCATACCCTGCCCCAAAGAGCAGGACACGAGAATAACATGTTCATCTTCTTACAGACAACCTACAAAGGGAAATCTTCCTTCCAGACATATGCTGACTACCTGAAATGGGAGACATTCCTGCAGCAGCAACTCCAGCTCTTCCCAGAGGGTTCTGCTCTCCGGCACGGTTTTCAGACATGTGAGCACTGGAAGCAGATCTTCATGGAGATTATAGGCAAGTTTCTCTCCCTGAGGAGCCCAGCTCTCTGATACATCTTCACAGCACACTCTGTCCCATCTGATGGGCACGTGTTATATCTTCAATCCCTTACCATTGCTGTGCAAACTCCTAAAGCCTGTTTCTGCCCCAAGCAGTGTATACTGTCAAAACCCTTGGCAGAGCTGAGGGAAACAGAGAAGGGAAGGGACTCTGCCCTGCTGATGAGAGGCAAGAAGTTGATCACCTGCTTTCCACTTTCATCCTGCCCTCTGGTCTTCCCCAGTGTGAGTCCCTGCCTGCCTTGTCAGCAGGGATACGGTGCCTTTCTTATCCCAGCTGTCACCTTCCAGGAGTCAAATTAGCTGGTTCTTTTTTTCCCAGGAGTGCAGAGTGCCCTGTATGGTCTTGTCATCTCGCTGGTTATTTGTGTGGCTGCAGTGGCGGTGTTTACCACTCACATCCTCCTCCTGCTGCCAGTGCTGCTCAGCATTTTAGGTAAAACCACTGATTCCAATGTGTCAAGCTCTCCCTTCGTCTGAAGTTGGTGGGTTGTGGCACTGCTGAGTCTCTGGTGATTTGAACCGAGTTGCTCTTACTCTGTGTAAACCCTTTTGGCTTTCCAGGAGCCAGTTCTGATATACCTATGTGAACAGGAGAAACTCTCAACAAATGCACAGGAACCTCACTGGGAAAGTAGATTTGTGTGTCTAATTCCCAGTGTGTTTTATCTACACAATCCCTTCTGTTTGTTTAAATAAGGGTTTTAGCTACACAAATGCCATCCCTGCCTGTTATGTATAATAATGTGATTAAGTCCCACATGCTCTGAATAACAATTGCACTACTTCCCAAGGATCTGCACCACGGCTGCTGTTTCCAAGCAGTGGGAGATTTTAAAAGCTGAATATTTTAGCGGTTTTGTTAGTATTTGAAGCAAATTTGTAAATAGTTCCCTCTCCCTGGCTGGTGATTTGACGATATTGTGGACTAAGTGTGTTGTTAAACTTCTCAGTTTAAAAATCAAATCTATCATTTCAAAACCACTTAGTCTCCCACACATGACTCACAAACAAACATCACTCTTGCCTTTAAGAAAAACCTGTGCATGCGCTCAGCCTGTGTGTAACTCCAGCAAGCAAAACAGGGCCCTCTTTCCTGTAGTGCATGTGCACACATGCACACTTGCCTGGGCTTGGATTCATTTAGCAAGCATTAGTCTAGATTGGCATCAGTCTGTCAGTTTGCCTAATATTTAATTACGTGCTTCACTGTCCCCGGCAGGTCTGATTACCTGGTTGAATGGGCCCTGTGGCCAGTGGAAGGGGAGGGAAGTGTTTGCCTCTGTGGGCAGGAGGGAGTGTGTACAAGATTCAGACTGGCTAGCGTGCAGACCTGCAGGGGTAGGATCCCAGACTCCCCAGGGATTGACTTGGCAGCAGTGCCAGAGTACTTTAAATTTGCCTAACGTGACCTTCTTCACACAGGGGTGGTCTGCTTGGTGGTGACCATCATGTACTGGTCTGGCTGGGAGATGGGAGCTGTGGAAGCCATTTCCCTCTCCATCCTCGTTGGCTCCTCTGTCGATTACTGCGTGCACTTGGTGGAGGGCTACTTGCTGGCAGGGGAAAACCTGCCACTACACCAGGCAGAGGTGAGCTCTTTTCTTCCTAGAGACTTGTATCCATTCCCCTCGTGCCCTCTGTGCCGCTCGGCTGTGATGCAGGACCTAAGGCATGATGGGCAAGGGGGGATGCGTCTTGCCACCCTCACAGCATGCCTGGGGTGCTTGCTGCTTGTCCAGCTGACTGGTCAGACTGCTAGGAGCTTGTGTACCTGAGTACAGTAAGCCCAGCTGCGGGTCCAACACGCGTGGTTGTCCCTCTCTTACTGGCCACAGCTGTGTCCAAAGCAGCCCCCTTTCATGCCTCAGTGAAGACAGTCTTGCGCTGGAATGGCCCTACACTTGTTCTGTAACCTCTGCAAATTGCTTTGCTGTGCTGTGCTGGATCTCCAAGTCTTCTCCAGCCTTGTTAACAACTTTTCCCTCTTTGGGAAGAAGGAGACCACAAAAGCTTGGGGATCTCTGATCCCAAGTAGAGTGCCTGCATGCAATGCCTTTGTTGTGTAGGCCCAGCAGTCAGTCTGATGTGGCTGAAAGGAGGCACTAAATCCAGCAGACTTTGTCTCTACTGGGTTTTAACCTCATGGCTGTTTGCCCAGTGAGCTCAGAGACTGCATGAACTGTTCGATCTGTACTCACACAGCATCTCTGTCCTGGCAGGACCCCATGAGCTAAGCCACCCTCTCAAAGGCTAAAATATTAGTGTAGCCCCATGTGCTTGTCCCCACTCCCCCTTAACACTGCTGTCCCTTCTGCCAGGACCCCACAGCGTGCCGCCAGTGGAGGACGATTGAAGCAGTCCGTCACGTGGGTGTGGCAATTGTCTCGAGCGCTGTCACCACAGTGATTGCCACCGTCCCACTGTTCTTCTGCATCATTGCCCCTTTTGCCAAGTTTGGGAAGATTGTGGCCCTCAACACAGGAGTCTCCATCCTGTACACATTAACTGTGAGCACAGCCCTGCTGAGCATCATGGGGCCTGGCACCTTCATCCGCAGCAGGACTTCCTGCCTCAAGGCTGTGGTGGGGGTGCTTCTTGCTGGCCTGCTGGGTCTATGCATCTGCCTCGCCCTGCTGAAGAGCGGATTTAAGATCCCCCTGCCTAATGGGACAGCCCTGTAGACCCTATGCCAAGAGCCACATGCTCTGTCCTCTTGCTCCCTTTCTTTTTCTCTTTTTTTTAAAGGATATTTTTTGTAAGAAAAAAAAAGAGGAAAAAAATCCCCTTTTTCCAGAAGTTTTTCAACTCCAGATGCACTTTATTTTCTAATGGGTTTTGCTCTAAACTTGTATTTATTTCGGTAGCGATGGATGGATGACGGACAGTGAGGGCTGCCCAGGGAATACCTCAGCCCGTGAGTAAGAGGGGAGGAGGTCTCCTTCTCTCAATTTTCTTTCTGCTTTTCTTCTTTTTCCTTTCTTTTTTTTTTTTTTTTTTTAAATGAACAAGCTTTCTGGAACCGCAAAGCTAAAAGGGGAGAAGTTGGGAAGGCCATCTGCTCCCTTTCAAAACCCTTCCCTCTGTCCCTCCCCTCCCCTTGGCCAGGGTCAGCATTGCAACGATGGCTCTTGAGGTGATGTCCTGCCCCCATGCTAAGCCTGTGCCTCGCTACCTGAGCCTCCGCAAACAGCAGTGAGCTGTTGGACAGGCCTGGGAAATAGCATTGTCTGCACCCTTTTGCCATGCCCTGTGCCCAAGCAGTGAACTCGCTGCCCAGGAGCTCTTATGGGTGTTGTTGTGGGATCCAAACCAGAGATGTTGGGTGGCACCACCTGCAGTGACCTGCTTTCATCATTCACGGGGGGCGTGGGGGCGCATGGCTTTCCCCTTCTTTCTGAAAGGACAGCGCACTTTTGCTGGGATCTCTTGGGTCTGTGAACAGCCACCAGGAATGCAATCGGTGCCCTCAGTGACCTGCCCTCCTCTCCCTCATCACAGTAGCGAGGCCAAGGCAGTATCGATGCCCAGTCCCACGTCCTGCTCAGTGTGTGACCTCACCGGTCACTGCCTCTGCTCTTCACGGCGGAGAGAAAACAGACAGCCTTGAGGTCCCTGAAGAGCCTTTTGGTCATGGTAGTCAGCTCTTAGCCTGAGGATGAGCTAACTACTGGGGCCAGGTAGAACCCGTGCCTGGTGGCATGCACGAATAAACAGCGGTGCGTCCTCCGTGGCAGCTTAGAGACACCCTCCATTGTGGAGACGCGAGCTTCAGCCTGCGGCTGCTGCCTGCTCAGAGCAGATGGTTTATATTAAAGTAAAATGAAATCGCAAACTGGTGCCATTAACAAGTACATTTTAAGCATCACTGATTCTATCATATTTTAAAAATTGAAATAGCTAAGTGTGTGCATTGATATGCAGCACATCTGGTCCTCAGCAGAAGGGGAGGGGTTGGGCCCACTGGGAGATGCATTAAATGCTATTTACAGGGATGCCAATAGAGGGGGTTGGCCAAAAAGCAGCCTGACTCCATTTGTTTGGAGATACCATGTCTCTGGTGGGTTTGTGCTCTCTGTCTGGATTGACCCTTTTTTTAAGACGGAAATTCCAGGAAGCCCATGCCCTTTGCCAGCCAAGTTCTGGGGCTGTGCTGCTGTGACAGACCAGCAGCTGCTTCTGCTTGGCTCAGTGTATCCCTGCTCTGATCCCTGCCAGTCTTACACCTTCACATCATGTCACCCCTGTGAAACTGGATCAAATGTTTGTTCCTAAAGTAGGTTCCCCAAGGTGTCAGCTGGAGAGAGGAGTGCTAGGACAGGACTCTCATTGATGCCAGGGGAAATCCAGAGCAATCCTGCTGCAGGCAGTGAGGGTGGTGAGAGCATGAGCAGAACAGACCTGGTTTCTTTCTCACCATCCCTCTTTCTGCAAAGTGTTAAATGTTCCTTGGTACCTACCTCTGATCTGCACCAGTTCCTTCATAATGAACCCTGTGCCCATGAATAAATGGTTCTGGAAAGGATTTTTTACTATCCTTAAACTGTGCTGCTTTGATGGCTGCTGCGCACAGTTCAGCCCCAACATTGATCCGTAAGCCATGCTTTTCCCTATGTCCGTTCTCCGAATTTAGTTACTGGTGGTGCCCTGAGCACTCCTAAGTGGCAGCGAGCATAGAGGGCAGTGTGCTGATGATATACAGCCCCTGAGACCCATGTGGCTGTGTGGGTGCTGCAGGGGAGAGCAAGGTAGCCCTAGTGCTGCTGCCAAGGATGCTCTGGCTGGCGGCTGACCTGAATTTAGCTAAACTTCAAACTCCTTGGGGTGATTAAAGCTGATGGATATTTCCAGGTCACTAGATGAGAATAAGGTGCCGAGTGCACCCTTAGAGGAAGTTCGTCCTTCTATGAGCATGAAGAAACCTTGAAAGGTCTTTAAGAAAAGGCATAGATGTGCTTTGAGTCCTGCAAGTTTAAAGCTCATTTAAGCCCCCGGTGTCCTATGTTTGTGCTCACTATAAAGAGGCTATGTAAGCCCCCCACCTCCAGAGTGATTCTGGACACACCATGCTGGGACCATTCATTCAGCCACTCTTGGAAGGCAAAGATTAATTTCAAAGTAGTGGAAAACCTTTTATGTCTCTTGGGTCTGATCTGGCAGTGTCTGATCTGCAGACAAAAATAAGAGTTCTTGGCACCTGACAGGATCTGTCCTGTTTTCTGGAGCAGGCAGGGGAAAGGACAAGCTATCATTTTCCCTCCTCCTCTCTGGCCAGCCCAGGCTCACTCAGTGCAGAAGGGCTGGCTGGCACTAGCAGGAGCAGGGCATCACCTTGCCCTTGTTTGTCCAAGGTGGTACTGGGAGAGCAATGGCTGGAGTGGTTCAGAAAGGAAAATGAGAGACTGAGATAAGTGCAGAGCTGTAGCAGATGATTCACAAAGGCCTACTGAGGAGACTGTGCCCCTCCAGCAAGGAAACTGAGGCAAGGAGAGGAGGAACAACTTACTCCAGATTGTAGGGGGATGGCAGAAGAGCCAGGAGATGATCCTAGGTGATGCTTTTCACTGCAAGGACCTACTGGATGTTGGTAAGCTGAAAACTTGATTAAACATAGTCATAATGCTTGTCTTAAGATTTAACTAGACATTTGCCCCATCACCGTTTCACTCTGCACAGCTCTGTGGTCAGGGTGGCCGGTGCTTTCTCCATGTGCTGTGGAGTGAAAGAGGCTTAGAGGTGGGGCCAAGCCTTCCCCAAAATGCTTACAGCACCCTGATCTCCCCAAGCATCTGTGGAGACAATAAATCAGTAGCAGATGTGTACATCCATCTCCACGTAGGCAGTGTCCTCCTTGGGATTAGAAAATATTCATAAAATTATAGAGGTAAGAAAACGGATGGGTTTGTCAGAGCAAATGCGAAGGTGGGGCTGGCAGCCCTGCTGGGAATCGGTGCTCTGAGGCAGATGCTCGTAGCAATAAAAAGCAAGGCCTCACCTGTCTGGTGCTGTTCCTGGAGCAGATGCTCACCCTAAATTAATTCCTCCCACATCTCTGCCTATCTTCTTTCTCTGATGACTCCTCTGTTTCCCAAACCATCTTTTGGGCCCTGTCGTCTTGCTGAGCAATGTTCAGCCTTCTCTGTGGTAGCTGCTCATGCCTAAGGTGCTCACAGAGTCTGGACTGAAAGTGGCTGGAGATTGTCTGAGGGAGAATTTCTCAGGCAGAGGAAGCTAGGGAGTTAAAAATGCTTCATATGAAGCTGTCAGTTTTGATGTTTTTGAACAGCAGAACACAGCAGGCCGGTCGTACTTGGAAGAGAATGCTCTGACTTTCCATTTCAAAACAATCTTGCTGCAATTAAAAAGAAACGTACACAAGTTCTCAGTTACAGCACAATGCAATGGGATATTTTTGTTAACTGCCCGCTCCTTTATTTATAGTAAATCCTGTCTTGAGGGTTACATTCTGAAAAGTTGATGTTAATGATTCAGGATGGGGGTCATTCTGAAACCGTGCCGTCTCTGACAAAGCAAAGCGGGTCCTGTCCTGACCAGAAGCTCTCCCTGCCAGCCCAGGGCAGTCACAGAAGGGTACTGCTCCACGGTGTTGAAGCACCGTGATACATGCACAGAGCTGGTGTTGCTGCTCCTTGCCTTCAGTGGAGCTGCTGCGCGAGTTTAAGGCTCCCCGTGGCTGCGGACACTCGGGGAGAGAGTCTCTGCTCACAACGGCCCTGTCAAAATCAGCTTTGGAGCGAGGAGGAACAGAGCTGACATGATTTCCAAAGATCAGTGTCAGAGGAAGGAACAGACCCAGGTCTCCTTGCTGTTTGTTTCCTTATGTCGTGGTGCCTCTTGAGGTGCTGGGTTCACGCGGGGTCTGTACAGGCAACTGGGGCATCAGGTTTGGCCACCAACCTCGGCAATTTCAAAGGCTGCAGATGCTCAAAGGGGATCAGTGGCTGAGCTGGGCTGTGTTTCTTGATCCGTGCTGGATCTGAAACTATGCCGGAGCAAAGCCAGCCTGGGAAATATCCCCAAAGAGAAGGACACGTGGCATGCTTACAGAGTCACTGGGACCACTGGTAACAGTGGTCTGGATGCAATGGTCTCCAGAGACCCCAGCTTTGTCTCCACTGGAGCAAACTGGGATGTTGCTTTATGTCACGGCATCTAATTCTTTTAGCTTGTCCTGCACTGAATTTTCTTACCACAGCAGCCTCCCCTCCTGGAAGGTTATAAAAGGTTTTTTATTTAACCCTGTGATATGTATAAATCCTCCCACGCTGTCCACCAAGGAAGCTGTGCTGATTGATTTGCAGCCAGGCAGGACAAACTCACGGTCTCTTGGTAATTTCTTCCAAAATCACTCCTCACCCCAGATAGCATGCAAGCCATAGTTCACAGGTTATGCTTTTTCAGAGGCCTCCACTAACTGCGGTGCCCTGGCTTAGTACCCAGGGTCCCAGAGCTAAAAGTCTTTGAAGGCCTGTCTCCATCCTGAGGACGTAGTTGTTTGGCTTTCTCCCCTCCGCTCCTCCTTTGGGCAGTTGCTGGAGGAGACAGGAGGGCGATGGCCAGGACCAGAGGCAGAGCAACAAGCAGATGAGCAGCAAGGTTTGCAGGGGGAAGCAGAAGAGAACAAATGGGAGGGAGGATGGTTCAGAAACCAAGGGGAGAAGAGGTGTGAGCACCCCGAGGAGGGAGGGCACTGCCGTTTCACCACGTCGTGTGCAGACCTTAGAGTGTCGGTTCTCAGAGTGATGTAGCACAATTCCTGATGTAACGTATGCGTGTTACTTTTGTAAGTCGTCTCCTACCCTCACTATTTTCAGTGTTTCTTGATTTTTGGAGACTGTTGTAAATAAAAAATTTTGACATTCGCACCTTTGGATCCCTCACTCGTCTCTATGTCACTGTTGTATGTAAGCATAGCGCTGGCCAGAGTGGCACTGACATGTTACATGTTGTGTGTGTGGGGTGCAGTGGGGATGAGGCCACAGCACGGGTTCCCAATGTGCACAGGATTGCTTCTGCTGCTGAAATCAGGCCCCTTGAAGCCAACTTACCACATCCAGAAAAGCTGACAGTCCAGAAAAGCCAGCTCAGGATTCCATGCAGGTCTGCAAGAGGGCTGGCTCGAGTGGGAGCTTTATCCAAGTTTTTTGGAGGCCTGTTACCCCTCCACTGCCTACTGTGCTACTTGCAGTGCACGAAGATTGCACCTCTGTGCTGACCCCACAAGAAGGGGACTCGTCTGCCTGGTCCTGCGGCACCACAGTTTCTCACAACGCACAACGCCTGGCATGAACTGGTCAAGGTTTTGTCTCTGTGTCCTGTGCTGCAGCAGCGAAGTGCTACTCTGCACCTCCCAGGACCACGCTGAACCGTTGCACGCAGAGGCCAGCAGCAGGACAGGAGGAGGACCCAGGCACTTACCTGTCTGTGCAGCCATGCTGAGCGAGGTTTGCTCCCTGCAGCCTCTCATTTGGGTGTGCTCACGCTGCACCCAGCGACAACACTGCTGGGATGGAGAGCACCGACAGCACGTTGCAGCAAAAACCTCCCATGTTTTCAAGCCCTCACTTCTACAGATGAGGCCAAAGTTACTGGTGAAACCCCTGTTGTCATGAATACCAGGAAGGCTCAGGGTCACAGTCTGACAAATAAGAAAAAAATGCGGTATCCACAGGAAGGAGGAATGTGGCCCCTTTAATGAGAAGTTGGGGATTGCAGGTAGGGGAGGGTCTATGCTCAAGCCTGTTGCTGGGAAATTGCCAAGCAGGGCTGGAAATTTGGCAACCCCCCTTAGGCTGGGGTTGATTTTGGCTACAAATTCAGCCCTTTGCCCCAAGAGCAGGCGCAACGGGCACTCCCTCGCACGCCGGCGGGGAGCTGCGTGCAGGCTGGACCACGGAGGAGGCACGTGTTTCTCTGAGTTCACGGGACTGCGGGACCACCTGGCAGTGGCGAGTGCCCAGGGCTGCCAAATGGGATGGGGGCAGAGGAAAGGGGTACCCTGGGGTACGGCAGCTGCAGCCCCAGGCAGAGATGGGCTGGGTTTCCATAGCTCCTCCGAAAACAGCTGCTGGGCTGGGACAGGGTTTGGGACAGGGGAAGGGGCTCAGAGGATGGATTACACAGGGCGACAGCTGCTCGCTATTCATTTCAAGCTGGCAGAGGTGGGAAGGAATTGCGTTTCCGTCTGTGGGAGCCTGTCCATGCAGGGCTGCTGGCTCAGCCCCTGCGCTAACACTGATGGTCCGCGCGCTGAAACCTGCTGCCTGCGATTTGGCAGAGCCCCGTCTCTTCTTCCAGGTGAGCGAGTCTGGTGTGAAGTCTTCATTACGCGCAGCAGATTCCCCCCGGTCTTCTATCAAGCTGTGGCACAGTGAGGTCTCCATTGCTTCCCCGGCGCCCCACCAGCATTTAGGGGCTCTGCCTGTGCACCCTGGGGTGCTGCACCCTGCACCCCTTCTCCCACAGGCTCCTTCCTACCCCGAAACCAAACCCTAAGCCCCAATTCTGTGGCTTTGAAAGGGAAAAGCCACCTTTTGCCTGAAAAGCGGTGTCAGAGCCTGCCCCTTGCCACTTAGGCAGGATGCTGTCGCTGTGCCTCTGTCCCTCCATCACCCTCCTGGGAGGACTGGGGGGACTTTTTGGGGAGATGGAGGGACGGAAACGCACCCCCCTCAGCACCAGCGGGGCCGGGCTCGTTCGTCCCCCTTATTTCTGTGGGGAAAAGCTGCTAAAACGGCTGAAACTCCCGGGGGGGGCCGGCACGAGCCCTCCCGCCGTTTGCACGAGGCGTTTGCACGAGGCCGTGGCACGAGCGGCCGGGGCGGGCGGGCCCAGGTGCAGCCGTTACCTCATCAGCCGCCGTTAAGGCGCAACCGCGGGGGGAGCTGAGGGGAACTGGCCGCCTCCGCCGCGGCGGGACCGGACCCGCCACGCCACGGTGCCGCCCCGGGTGAGTGGTCCCGTCCCCTCGCGGCGGGGGCTGCGCCGCGCAGTGCCCGGGGGCCGGGCGGCTCTGGCCGCTCAGGGCCCCGCCGTGCCGAGCTGCGGGGCGGCCTCTTCGCTCGGCGCCGCCCTGGGGCGCTTCACCAGGGGATTCGGCCCCCGAGGTGCCGGTGCCCTCAGCGGGAGTGGGGCAGGGGCGGCAGCCCGGCTCGCCCCGCCTCGGAGCAGCGTCGGTCCCGCTCCCCGTTCCCGTCCCCTCCTCCCCTCTGCTGCAGGTGACTTAGCCCAGAAATAGGGAGCGTTTAAACCTTACAGGCGTCTGACTCAGCCATGCTGATGAAAACAAGCGTCTTCTGGGGTTTTGGTTTTGGTTGTGGTGGGTTTTTTTTCCCCACGCAGCCTTGAGCAGGGTTTTTCCTCCTTGGTGTTTCTCTCCCCCGTGCTGTCCTCGCTGTCTCCCTAAGCACCCTGCCCCGTACACGGTGCCTGTGGGGCATCGCCCTGCGTTGAACGGGGCTGGGGCTTGGCCCGTGGCTCGTTACCCGTTTCTGAGTAGCTCGGGAAGAGTCTTCTGCCTCTGGAGATTGACGCGAAGGTCAGTCAAAGAGGATGACTCACTCCCTTCCCTTCCCTGGCAATTTGTCACCCTGCAGATGACACATCTTAGTGGCTCCTCAAGTGGTGAACAGAGCTCTGGCAGACCTGTGGGGAGCTGTGCCTCTGGGATGCTCTTTTTTTATTCTTGTGGCTGTTTATTCAGCTGTTATGTGCTCCCTAAGGCCCGAGGATGGTGATGAGCAAAAGCCGGAGAGGCTGGGTGCCAGGCTTTCCTTTGCTGTAAGCCAGAGCAGGAGCTGAAGTGAGCCCAAAACAGTGGGAAATTGGAAGGTTTGTGCATCGTGTTTCTCTGAGTGTTGGCCCACGACGCCTATTTCTTGTTGCTTTTTTTTCCTCTTAAGTTAGAGCAAATTTATTGCCCCAGGAGCTCAGCATGAAAACATGTTTCAGTCTGCTGCATGCAACAAATAGTAGGAAGGGCGAGGGAGCTTGGTAGCACCTTGATGGGTGTTTTGGCAGGGAGAAAGGCAGTGAAGGAGCCTGGACAGGAATAAGGCCTGAAGTGCATTGGGCTGGGCTGAGAAGGGTTGCCAAAGATCTGGTTTCAGACCCAGATTTGAAGCAGAGAAGCTGTTTTGCCAGGTGGGGTTGTGCATGTGTCAGTCTGGGGGGGATCAATTAATCTGCCAGTGAAGTGCAGCCATGGCTGGCTGAATGGCAGCAGCTGGTAAACAGCACCGTAAACAACCGCTTGTGATGGGAAGCGGAGGAGGTTGAATTAAATTACAAATAGGGCGTGATTTAGGCAGACGGTAGAAATGTCCTCCATCTTAAACATGAAAGGTTCTGCTTCTGGAAAAGGAGGTTGTGAGGCAACAATAAGGGCAGGGAGGAGGTATGGGTAACGCCTGCGTATGGACTAGCCAAGAGGCGATATGTCTCAGAGGAAGGGTTGTGGTGCTGCTTTGGGTAGCTGGTCAGATAGCGTGTGGGCAAGGAGGCTGGGTCACATCCTCTTCCAGTGGAAGATGCAGCAATCTCGGAGTCCCCAGAATGAGGGTGGGTGTGAGGACATCCAGTCGCTGAAGAGGTGAACTGAAATGTGGCACTGAGAGCATTGTGGCTCGGCTGCTTTTAGCAGGAAGGCAAGCAGCTCTTGCTACCTCATGACTGCTTTACTTTAATGCTGGTTAGCTTATGTTCTGGGTTAGGCTCATCTTAGCTACAGGTGTGGGTACTGATGTCTCGTTCCCCGTCACCAGAGAGCTCTGCAGCCTTGTCAGAGTGCTGCAGGGGATGGGTGTTGGGTGATTAAAAAGTTCCCACATGAAATGAGGTGGTCTGGGATTATTTCCCTAACCAGACTGAATCCAGACATGGAAGGGATAGGACCCTTTTCAGCCCGGGGCAGCACAAAATCAGGGTGAGCTTTTAAATCAGCTGTGCAGAGGTGCTTTTTTTTTTTCCTTAAAGTTTAATGACCTTTTCAATTGAATCTCTTGGTGCTGAGTGAGAAGTGCAAGGTGACTGCAAGGAAAGGTTGCATGTCTGCACTAGGACTTCTAATCATTTCTAGCTGGTGGCCTCTGTCCCGCTGAGCTTCTCAGGGCTCTGTTGTGTTGGACAGAGGCATATGAAGAGGCAATAAGGACTTGAGTGTTCTCTCTTGAACTCATTCCCAAACCCATTGGCTGGCTTGTGCAGGCTCCTGGGAGCCTTTCCCAAGATGTAATGGCCTAGGCTTCCCCTGAGCTTTTTTAGGACTAACAAAGGAGTTGGAAAAATGAGGAGATGAGCTGATCAAGCAGGCAGTGCATAAGCTAATTGCCCACAAATGGCTGTCTGAGTCTGGACCAAAGTTTGTTGTCTTAGCATTGAGCACTGCCTGTCAGAACAGCTCCATGCTATGGGGAGTGATGAGAGCCATGAGCTGTCCCTTGGTGGTTTTCAAGAGCATGATGAGTTTGCTGCTGCCTGCCACAGCTACTCAGCTTTGATTCAAGGAGTTTTTGTTTGACGGACGATATAGTTTTGTCACTAGAGGGTGAGCAGTGGCGGTTCATCTCCTTGAGTGTCACCTGGGCTCGTGGTCATTTCCTGAATGAGACGCAGCCCCAAGAACGCTGAAGGATCTGCTGCCTGTGGATTTTCTTTCCAGCTCTTTGTTTGGAGAGGGGGAAGTCTCTGGCAAGAGAAACTCGCTCTTAAGCTGCAAGGCTGCTCAAGGGAAGGTAGTGGTGAGGTGCTGCTTTGGTTGTGTTTGCTGCCTTTACCGGTTCCTATCTTTAGTCTCAGTCCATGCCCTCTGGCACGGTGACACAGTACTGCTTGCAGACACCTGAAACAGTTTGGGGGTCTGACTGAATTCTGTGAAAACTAGACCAGCTTTTTATTTTTCCTGCAAGTGCTATTGACTAGCTCTGGATGGTACACAGTCTCCCACTGTAAGCTCCTTGGGGGTAAACCGCTCCTGATGACAGTTTCTCAGGCTGGCTGCAGAGGGTGGTGGGCTGATTTTTATTTTTATTTTTTTTAAAAAACCCTTGCAGTCTTCCTTAGGGTTCTAGTTTGTCAGAGACATAGGTGTGAGTGAGCAGCAGGCCTGTCCCCTGCCTCTGGCATTTATATACTTCTCAAAGGAGCTGCAATAAGGGAGCCAAAGGGTAAACCCAGGCTGTTTGTGAATGCCTGGAATGACAGCAATGATAAATCGTGAAATCTTGCCAGTGCTTTGTCTGTATATATTTAAGCTTTATTTTTCCTCATGTAAAAATGGAAGTGACATCTGTGTCTAATGTGTGAGGCCGTGACCTCAGTGAAATCCACTGATGGATGCTGCCAGCCGGCCCTCATGCATCATCTAAGGCTGCTCTGCAGAGGCTCTGCCCTTGCTGAGCCGGCTGTTGTGCAGGCCCCCTTGCAGTGTCCTGGGGCTCTTGCTGCTAGCTGGGAATACAGGAAGGCTGCTGTTTACTTGGGGCCTGGCTTATGCTGGCCATAGTGGAGCTTATGTGGGGAGAGAAGGCATGCTCTGAACTGCCCCAGTGTGTGTTTAGGCATCTGGTGTGGTGACAGATCATCTCTGACCTCCCAGTATGCAGTTACAGTCTTCTCGCTGCTGCCAGAGGCTGAGTTTTGTTGGCCCTTTGCTGCTTTGGAGCTTTAGGGCTGAGCAGTCTGTGCAGCTGGTAATAAACCTGAGATAAGAGCATGCCTCTAACCCTCGAAAGCACAGAGGGCACTGGGTCAGAGACACCCAGCTATCCATTAATTCTGTTCTCTGCAGGTTATCATCGTGTGCTACCGCAGAAGTCCACCAGTGCTCTCCAGAAAGCCTGCTCTCTGCTGTCTGATCTGCTGAGGCCATTTCTAATAAAGCGAACTACAGAAAAGCAGATTCAGCTCCCCCCTAACCCAGGGAGACAAGTAAGTTCTTCCTCCAGCACTGCTGCTCTGACCCCATTCCTGCCGAGCTGAGAAAGCCACCTTGCCCCACTGGCTCTGAGAACAAACCCTCCCTGCCCACCTCACAGCTGGTTTTGGGGGGCACTCTGCTGTGCTGTGGCAGCTCCCAGCAGGGTTAACCGGGTGCCGGGGAGGGGGATGTGTGGGACAGAGCTGGGACTGCTCGGCAGGCAGGGCCACGCTCTCTGTGCTGGGTTTGAGGGGCGTTGATGGTTGGGGTGGGCAGGCAGCACTGGACCAGAGCTGCTCAAGGAGCCTGGGCTGGGGACGGCTGGTGGTGACCAGCCGCGAACTTCGCGTGCGCTCGGCAGCCTGCGATCCCATTTATTAGCACTTAAAATTTGCTGTCTCTGCTCCAAATGGAGTGTTTACAGCATTGACACGAACAGCTGTCCCAGTCAGCCAGATCATAACAAATGGTAGCTCTGGCTGGAGTGTTATTTTGCTGCAAGGGGGCAATACATCTTATTACTAAACAATGAAGCTCGTGATGGATGGTGACGAGTCTCTTTGCTGTCTTGCTTGATGATCACACTGAGAAATAAACATAAAACTGAAGATGTTCCCAGGGATCTAGGCAAGGCCTCGCGTTGTACCTGGGAAGAGACCGCGTTGAGGTTCTCCGGTGCCGTAACTGCAGGAGCCTTTGCATCAGGCTATTGGTTATGCTGCCTCCTCTCCAGGAGGGATGAGCTGGGAGGGATGTGGCGATTCGGGGAGAAAATTTGGGGAGAGAGAGGAGGAGGTGCTGATCAAAAACATGGGGCGTAGCAAGAGCTGAAGGCAACCGGTCTCTTCCTTGGGAACACTGCAGAGCTCTTGTCCTTGGTAATGTTACCTGTTGTCTGATTATAAGGCAGTACGGGTTGAACGGTGTCATTTTGGTCCAGCCTGAAGCAGGGCTGTGTTATTGGGGGAGCTTATGGCTTGAAGGGGGGGAAGTGGGTACAAGGCCCTCCAGAGGGCCGTGGAGGAAAATGGCGGTTACTGGGGGACGAGGCCCTCCTGAGGGCCAGGCATATCATCCTGCTGCTTCAAGTGACTTGTGTGGAGGACCGTGAGCCATAGCCTCTCTGAGCAGAGAGCTGGAACAAATGATATGCTCATTTAATGCCAGCACAAAATTGGAGGAATTGTGTTCAACAGAAAGGAGGCGAGCTCGTCTGATCGGCTACCTCTGCTTCTGAGCAGCTGCAGCAGCAAAGCTCAACCCTGCGCAGGTACGTTACCTACAGCTCGGCTGCTGCAGAGATATCAGTGGACTCTTGGACCGAGCTCTGCAAGAGCTGCAGAGGAGTGCCAGCTGGCTCAAGGTGCTGGCTCATCTCCTATGTGTACCTTCACCCACGCACCCTTCCCCTCCTGCTGTTTCTAAGAGCAGCCAGCACGAGGACTGCTGGATTTTCTTATCTGCTCTCCCCCACCCGAAGGGTGTTTTATTTCAAATGGGAACTGTGAAATGATCGGAACGGGCGGTGCTGTGATTTCACACCAGAATAAATATATGCAGAGCACAAGTGGGGCAAGCAGAGCAGACCCATGGGAACGGGCGTCTCCTCTATTTGGGCTGTGTGGGTGGCGGTGCAGGGTGCAGATGCAGCACAACGGGGCTGACAGCGATGAGGACTGGCATGGGTGCGTGAGTGACATGGGTAGTGTTGGGAAACCAATTACAGCTCATTTAAAATATTAGCATATCAGCAGGCCGGAATTCTTCCGACTGGATTGGTTTCACTAGGGGATCGGGGAATAGGGCCAACATTCAGCTGCCAGTTTTTCTTTCAGCATGCTGCATTCATCGCCTGACCTGCCGGGCATTGCTGGGATCCGCTAGAGGAGAGCAGCAGAGGGGCTTGGGGCCCCGGAGAAGGGTGTTCCCAGCATCGCAGTCGTGCAGCAGGAGCTGTGGCAATGAATGGCGGCAGAGGGACAAGCTCTCGGTTGGGAGCCATGAAAGCGAACAACAAAGCAGCTCTATTTTGGTGTGTGTGTTTGTGGAGTAGATGAAGGAGGGGGAAGCTTTTAAAAATGCCAGTCCTTTTTTTCCCCGGAAAGTTCTCCCTGGTATATATTTATATTTAGTATCTATTTAGCAGAGAAGAGGGGGAGGGCTGTCTGGGAAGGGGGTTTGCTGAGAGGGAGTGGGTTTGTAATCCAGACAGATTCAGAGACAGACTTAAATAGAGCATTAATGGAAGAGGGAAGGTTTGAGATTGCAGCTTTCTATTTTGGCAAAAATAGAGCTTTGTGTGTGTGCCGGCTGCTGCTCGAGCGCAGGGTCCCTGCACAGAGGAGCTTTCATGTACGTGCACACAAGCACTCCTGAGAATCTTCATGCTGTTTTGGGGATTTTTGGATGGGGTCCTAAAAAGATCAGGAAGAGAAAAGAGAGAGTGGAGCTGGCTTACCCCGTGCCTTGTGTGTGTGCTCCATGGCGGAACAAGCAGTGTTGCTGCCAGCTTTGGGGCTTGTTTGCCTTTCTCCAGACATAGCTGAAAGCAGCCTGGCCTGGTGATGGGCAAGTTGCTGCTGGACACTTGATCTGGGAAAGACCTCGTGGCTTTGCCTTTCTCCCCTGGTGGAAACTGGGGCTTTGAAGCAAAGCTCCGCTGAGCTCCTGTTACCTCGCTCTTTGTGCTGTCTTTTCCCTTAAAATTGTACTGAAATTGGAGAATCCAGTACTGCAAGATTTGCTGGAGATCAGACTGCAGCCAAAATCATTGCGCTCCCTTTTTTATTCCTGTCAAGGTCACGGTGCACTTGGAGATTTTATTTCTGACTGTTCAGTAAAGGTGAGCGCTGGGACCAAGAAACTCATCTGCAATAAATCTGTGCCCGGTGACTGCCCGGGAGCAGGCTGCAGTTTCCTCAGGTGCATTTGGTCTTTGGGTCAATCAAACCCCGATTTCTTCACACTTATATTTTTGCTGGTAGATATTAATACTTGAAAATTGCAGTCATGTTGCCTAGTTACCATGGGGTAGAGAAATTGCACAGACTTGATTTCTGTGGGTGGCTGCGGATGGGTGTGCAAGCAATTCCCAAGCAGCTGCATGGGGTGGGAGGGAAATTCAGGACCTGGAGTATTGCATGAGAGATCAAGGATACAGATCCAACTGGAGCGAGAGACTGAAATAGGAGTTAGTTGACCAGATGCTTACTTTTGTGGACCTGGGTACGTGATGTTACAAGAAAATAATCTGAAGAAGGACTCTGCATTCCCACACTAGAAGTAGATGTACTGAAGCTGTTCGGAAAAGTTAGTCTCTAATACCTCTGTATCAGTAAAGAAATCACAACCTGGTCCCTGGACGCAGACTTTGACAATCATTTCCTGCTAAAGCTTTGGACAGCGAGTCTGTCGCTCAAATATTTGCTGAGAGGTGAGGTTCTTAGCTCAGTCTGTGCCTGGCTGAGTCCTTGCCAAGGAGGCACAAGGCTGATGGGAGAGGTGACCTGGGCTGGTGCTGGTTTCTGCACTCAGAGGAATTTTGCCTCTGAAAAATGCAAATGTGGTTGGAACCAATTTTGTTCAAGAACGTGAACAGACACTCAAAGGACCTTTTTTCACTCTCCCCATGACTTCTCCTTCTCTAATTGCTAGGATGAATGCATAAACCCTTATACTGAAGTGTTCACAAGAGCGGGTTTACTCATTTTACTCTTTCTTGGCATAAAAGGCGTCTTATTAAGCGGGTTTTAATGTTTGCTCACCAAGAGACATGGATTATAAAGCTTTAGAAATAACTTGCATCTGGAAAAGCCAATTAATAAAACAAAAATTCTGATGTCATTTTCTCATAAATTAACAATTTATAGATAATTTACAGTGCTCATGTCATTAGGCAAATGGACTTTAAATTGATTTCAAATTAGTGGGTTAATGATTTCCCACAGGTATCATTTCAATGGGCAGCATATGCATGGTGTTTTTTCAATAGAAGGGTAGGTGTGCAGGAGCAAACTCCTGCCTCTGTAATTGAGGCAGTAATTGGAGTGGTGGTCACATCAAGTGTGGTATTGATCTGCAAAAAAAGTGCTGACTGTCGCCATCGCTGTGGCAAAGAAGGGGTAGGAAAGGACTCTGGGAAAGACTGCAGTCTTTGCATGTTTCTTGTATAATAACTTTGTTTGGGTACATGTTAACTCCAGGTGGTACATTAAGGTAGCAGATTGATTTGGTATTGTTAAATAACCTTGCAGTTCATAGTACTGGAAAAAATATTCAGCTGAGTTCTAATTATAGTTGTAAGGGAACAATATGTTCCCAAATTGATTGAAAGTGGGGCGATGATTGCATGGAGCCCGAGACCAAGCCGAGGGGGGAGGTGAAGTGCTCTCGTTGCTGCTGCCATGGCCGGGCTGCCTGCTGCGAGCCGGGCCTGGGAGCCAGTCTCCAGCCTTGCCACCACTCTGGTGTCAGCTTCCATCTTTGCATGACTGACTTTCCCCTCATTTTTCTTTTTCTGTCATTTTGTCCTGCCTGCAAAGGTTGTAAATACTTTAGGGAACGGCCTGACTGGCTTGTGCATATCAGCACGGGGAGGTAAGGTGGGAGCCCTGAGGTGCTAGCAGAAGGTCAGCAATTGGTATCTCAGCTTGGTCGTGTTAGTTGCCGCGAGGTCCAGACTGGTTTCATGTTGGAGCAAATCTGGAGCAACTCCGCTGGCTCGGTTAGCATTTCTGTAGCGCTGGCATTAATAAATTGATGATCAGGGCTTTTTGTGTCTCATCACCCTAATGCGTGAGGCATAAGAAATGCTAATGAATTCCTCCCCTGGGAGATGAGGAGCTATCATCCCTACCGCATGGCTGAGTGACTGGGGCGGGGAGAGATGCCCGCCGAGGTCACGAGAGGCAAGAAGGGGCTTCCCTCCTGTTGATGTAGTGCTGCTTTCTGCAAGCCCCGCTTTACGCAGGTGCGTCTCGCAGCGTGAGGCTATCGAGGCAGGACAGTGCTGTACAGAGATGACTGTCTAAATTGGCAACACCCTGAGCAGTGCCCTGGGCGTTGTTGTTCGGTGCCACGGATGGGGAGGCTGAGTGCTGAATGATGTTTTGAGCATGACAGACAGTAACTCATGAATTAAACGGCTGTGGAAATGGATTTTGTTGGCAGTACATATTTGTGGAGTGCAGTCTCCCTGTGGCTGGCTGTTTACACAAACTCTATTGCTTCCAAGCTTTGTATTGCAAAATTAAATTCCTCCTGCATTAAAAATTTATGTTGGATGAAAAGATCGGAATGTTGAAACTTGGTGAGAATATCCCCCTCCATGCACATACACACCTCATTTAGATGTACCTTTCCTATGAATGCCAGCTGATGATCCAAATCATGCGAGATAAGGTTTATAATTACCTTCTATCAGTGCTCTTTAGGAAGTGGAAAGGTGCCCTTAAATAGGGGGTGATTCCTATAAAGATGAAATTTATACCAACTGAGAAGTTGTTATTGCATCCCTTAGCATCGCCTGTGCTTCCAGAGGTGTTGAAAAGAACCTACAGAGATAGATTTATGGGAAAGCATCTTCTCACAATATGCTATTTTGGATTCAAGGACACTGAAATCCTGTCGTTTATTGCGCAGAGCTAGTTGTGTCAGTACACAATTCAGCTCGTAATTATAGCCTTTCATCTTATTAGCATATGTAAGAGTTTATATAAGTTTTATCCAAACATTTTTTAATTCATTAGGTGTTCTCCTTGTATCTGCTGTGCCCTGGGGCTAAGAAACACTCTGCACTTGTTTTTTTATGTAAATTAGACCTTAAAGATGCACATAAATCTGTAGACATGCTTCTACCATTTAAAAATGATGCCTTAAGATGCGTACAATGAAGGGAATAAGGATCTAAAGCCCCATCTCGGTAGAGTACACTTTATTTTGTATGTATTTTGCAGGAAAGCAGATATAGCAGCATGTCTTTAGAGGAGTTTGGGGGGAGAAGGTGGAATGAGGGGTGGGAAATGAAAGGGGAAGCAGGCTGAGGGTGATAGCGGAGGCGAGCAGCAGCTTCAGACCCAAAACAGGGCAGGGATGGGAGGGTGGCAAGAGAGGAGAAGGCTGGAAAGACCTCAGGGCAAGATCTTTGACATCACAGCAACATGGTCTTCCTGTCGTAGCCACCACGAGTGCTGTACGTCCTGCGTGGGGCAGGAGGGATGCAGGACTCTAAGCAGAGGCTTAGTGCTGCTGCTGGAGAAGTCTGCTATAAGCAAGAAGCAATGATGCTGCCCTCATGGTGTGGAGGGGGCCCCGACCCCCCTTGCAGAAAGGCATGTTGGTGCCGGCTGTCGGTAGTGGTGCTCCATGACTCGGTGGTGTTTCCTCTGGCCAGACGGGGCTTGGCCTCTTCTGTATGAAATTCCTTTTTCCCATTAAATTGCGTGCTGTTTATTTCTGCCTTCTTGGCTCTGGCTGCATGCTATGAGTCTGGAGGAGCTGTGACCTGAAGGGACCATCTGTTTCCACGCATGCAGGCTGCTGGCAGGCAGGAGGGGTGGTGGGGGCCGGGGAGGAGGGCTTCAGCTCCCACATGCTGCTGTTCCCCATGCCTCCTTACTGTCTGGGTACTTTGAAGGGGGGGGGGGGGGGGGGGACACGACACCAAACAAAACCCCCCTCCCATTATCCTGGGCAGCAGTAGAGGAGTCAGACTGATCGTTTCTCCCCACAGATGGAGAGGCTGGGAAGAGCGACTTGTTTCCTCTCTGCATCAGAAACCCTCCCTTGGTCACGGGAGTGATCTGGCAGGCAGCGCTGTTTTCTTCCAGCAGCTGCAGGGCCTTTTGCTGGCACGGCAGCCCACGCTTGCGGGGAGCTGGGAGCACCCGGCTTCAGAAGGGCTTTGTCTGATAACAGACCTCTCTGATTTCTAGTGGTTGGAGCCTTGGCCAGCATCTTCAGAAACCCACGGAAATGCTTAGGGTCTAGACCCACAAAGGCACTGAGGCTCTCAATTTAGGAACCCAAATGGGAGTTTGATGCTTTTGTTGCTGGCAGCCTGTGAATGAAAGCCCCTGCCCTGCAGTGCTATCTGTAAGTCTCTGTCATTCTCCACGCTTAGTGAGAGTGGGAGATACAACCTCTGATTAATGCCTCCAGGGAGTTTCTGCAATATTGTTTTGCAAGCAATTGTCATTTAACATTAAGGTAAATACCTTGCAGCTATGAATTAGAAAGCCTTTTTTCCCATCCTTTTGAAAACAGCCTTTTGGCTTTACAAGCTCTCCAGCTAATGTTAAAAGTGCCTCTTTCATCTGCCACCACTCCAGCCAACCTGCTGGTACCCTGGAGCTGGCCCTGAGCAGCGTGTGGTCGCCTGCACTGAGCTGGGTCACGGGCAGAGCAGCTCGCTGCTGCGATGGCTGGGAGAGGAAAAAATGGAAAGGAAACTTGGTGCTTCTGCCCTTTTTACCTCTTGTAGGAGACTGCTGGTTAGTTGGCACAGGCTAGTGCTGAGTGGTTGGGTATGTAAATGAGTTCACTTTCATTAGGGATCTTGACTATGTGAAAACACCATTAACTCTATCAAGGCTCATCTCTTTTAATACCTGTGTTTCCCCTGGAGACATCTAAGTTTCTAAGCTAATAATTTCTTAGCAGACTCTGGTGACTTTTACTTAAAGTAGCTTGATGCGGGAGACACCACTCCTAATGTTTTTCCTTCATTTCTAAATGATGTGAAGTCTTTTAATTACTATTGCTTCTCTGAAATGTTTACCTTCTACCTTTGCTTGGTCCTTGTTGCCTCATCTGGTTCTCGCTGATGTAACCCAAGCTGACTAATGTGGTAGCCAAAACCCACAACAAAAGCCTTCCCACCACCCTGTGTTGGAAATCAAATCAAATGGTTTTGGGGTGGTCGCTGCACCATTGCAGGCGATAATGGTACCAGTGTATGCCCCGTGCCCCTGTGAAGGTGGTAGAAGTTTTCTCCTATGAAGGACAACAGTCTCTCCTTTTTCTAGCAACCCCCCAAAAAGCCAGCGGTGTGCCTCGTTCTGGCTCCTTCACAGCAATGCAAACAATTACCATTGTGTGAAAGCCACGGCTGCCCATGCTTTAACAGCATTGCAAATTACACTCATAAATTCAGAGCGCAGCTAATTGTTGTTTTATGGAGTAGATGTTCTTTAGGGAAAAAAATTAATCTGTAAACACTCTGATGCCCTGCTGAGCAGCAGGCTATTTATCTTGGGTGAGGAATAGCCTTCCAGAGCAATGTAAGTGCAAGGTAGATCACAGACTTTTCAAGGGCACTTGCATTCCCCTGGTGTGGTTCTGGGCAAGTGGGATCCACAAGAGGTTTGGTTTTTTTATTTTTAATGTGGGGTTTCATCTGCTGCTAGAGCAATATGCTTTGTGACTATGGTGGCGTTACTTGTTCTGGAAACACCTCCGGCCTGGCTGAGATCGGGGCTCACCTGTGCCGCCCGCTGCCCTTGTGAAGGGGAAGGATGCAGTTGGTTTGAAGGATTACACTCAAAGTGGATGCGACTGGCTGGGGACGGAGGTATAAACCTCATTGTGCAGGGGAAGCGAGATGCTGGGCAGACTCTGCTTTGTTAATTTGCCAAGATACTGTTAGGTGGTATTTGTCACCATAAGGAGGTGCCACGAGAAGGTTTCTGCCCTTCATTTGTCTTGAGCCTGTCCTGAGGATTGATGGGAGAGCCAGGAATGAGCTGCTCTGGAGCCTTGGCCCAAGAGCCCTGCCCTGGAGCGGCCTCATCCTGCACCCAGGGAGGCCCGTGGTGGAGCAACTCCCCGGTTTGCTTGGGGGTGTGCAGGCTTCCCCTGCTGGAATGACCCTAGCTAGGCTTAAGCTCCCCTCCTTACCCCCATGACACTTGTAGGTCAGCCAAAACCACCTGCTTCTCATGGTGACAGTCCCAGCTTCTCGTGGTGACAGTCCCAGCTCCCCCGTCCTGCCGGTGCGATGCTCTGCGTGCAAATGTAGCCCTTTAAAAGGCCACTTTGCTTCCCTGAGTGCTATCGTTCTCCTGAGCCTTTCTCTCTTTATTCCTAATTGGATCCTCTGTACTCAATTGTCTTCATCTGTGGAAATGTTATGAGGATGAGGTTTCAGCACTTTTTTCTTAAGATAATTTATTGTATTTTAATTCTGGTTTCAGTGTGCAGTGACTTGGCAGGATATGTGATTTGCAGGGAGGCAGAGAGTGGGAGGCTTTATAAATAAAATACCTGCGTCTGTTCCATCTCCCTTCACGACCAGGGGCTGATCTTTGTTATGCCAAGGCAAACTTGGGAAGCTTTCCACTAAAATTCAGGGTGGCACCAGCACGGTGCTGGTGTAGCAGAGATAAAAACCTGACTGCATATGAATTGTCAAGGCTGTAGCTTTCAGGGTTCTAAATAGACAAAATGTGTATTTTAATAACTGTAACCTTCACAGCAAACACAGTTTCTGCTGAATGTGCAGAATGTAAACCTGCATTATAATAGCTGGAAAGGTTGTTTGTGGTAGCTCTTGATATACTGTTGGGACTGGGCTTTGCTTTCCTCCAGGAGGGTCCAGTGAGGCTTTGGAAGGTAATGATGTGCTAATTGAGAATTCGGCAAATAACAGCTTTTTAAAAGGTCCTTGTCTAGTAAGGTAGGAGAAACCTCTAAAAACACCCTTTCACTGGTTAGAAGCATGTAAGAGAATGTCCTTGTGGGCTGAACGGGACGCTTTAATTATAGGTAATAACAATGCTTTGAGCTTTGCAAATGCTCTGTATAATCCAAATGCTTTTGGCCCTTTCTTGTAGTGCTGAGGTGAAGCAGGTAAGGACAGGGACGTTTGTTCTGTGGTTTTCCCCTTCAGTGCATGGAGAGGGCTGGTGGGAGCTGTACCGAAAGCACTGTCTCTTGCCCGAGTCCAGCTCCTGAAAAGGACTTGAGCACTGCAAGGAGCTTTGGTGTAAATGCTGAGGTTGGCCTAGTGCTACAGGGAGTGTCGCTGGGAGCCCGTCTGAGATCTGATACCGTGCAAAGTGGGGCCCGGTGGGAATCAGACCTTTAAGCACATAGTCTGCTTTATTTGGCTCCCAGTCAGCTGGGGTGACTCCTATTGTAACAGCTACCCTTTTCAAGGGGAAGAACTTTGTAGCCTGTTGAAAGTGAGCAAAAGCATTTGAAATGTAAGGTTGAGCCAGGCTTTCATGAAAACAATGCGCCTCTTCCCTTCAGAGGTGTGGAGCCTTGCATGGGGTGCGCTCTTGGCTGGCAGCCCTGGGAGAGTCAACGGTGACCTTGTCGTGCTGCTGCTGCTGGAGTCTGATCCTGTTTCAAGAGGAACAGATGCAAAAAGGGGCGAGAACAATAGCAGAGCACGGGAGTGGCTCGCTCTGGTGCGGACTTGGCTGGCGGCTCTGCTGCTGGAGGACCTGGGGCCTGACCTCTTGTCTGATGAGTTGAGCTGGAGCACCTCGTCTCTGCCACTGAATCAAGGGTTGCTCTGTTATGGGGTGAAGGAGGCAAAGGCTTCAATCACTGCTCTGCTGTAGTCGCCAGGCTAGAGCATGTGTGTGTTGTTATGAAAATTCAATGTACGGAGAGGCCAGGCGGGAGCCGGGTTCCCCCAGTAATGCTGGCTCTTGGCAATCAGTCAGAATGACTTGAAGGGGAGAAAATCTTCATCCATCCCCTCCAGCCCCAGGTGTGATTTAAAGGAGTCAGGTTTTATTCCTGGTCTGAATGCGAGCTTACTCTAAATGCTGAGTGTTACTGTGAGTAGGCTCAGCTATATTTCTGTGTGGTTGCTCTTGCTGCTGTACCAGGGCCCCTCAGACTTCCACTGCTTACCTCTGCAGCTGAAATATCTCAGCTGTAACCTATTTAGGTTTCCTGGCAAAAGTTTTCAAGTAGAGCACAAGGCTTTGCAGGCAGCATGTGGGTGAATGTGAGCAAAGCCAGTGAGGTATTCAAATTCAAGTAGGTCAAAAGTGGGAATGAGAATTTCACAGGAAACACCAAGACATGTATTTTAAGTGATTTTGTTCCAAATGGAAGTCAAATAATCTTTTTTTTTTTTGAAACTCAGGTTTTCTAGAACTGAACCTAAAAAATACATCCCTTCCACCATGAAAATAATCACCCAGTTTAATGAACATTTATCTCCAGGAGATTGGGTAGGAGCTGTTCCAAACTGGTGCAATTTGCGCTCATTTCTAAGTTGAAATGCACGTGATCATTCAGCAGGGCATTTGAAAAGTTACTCACTTTTAACATGCCACTCAGTCCCGTTGCTCTCAACAACTAGCATGAATGCAAGTCAATCATTTAAAACAAATGCAGTGCTGTGACCTTGGTAATTGTGCAGCCAACTTTTCCACCACCGTTCATCTCCATGCCACGTTGCTTTCAAATACGTGCCCTCAGGCACGTGGTTCGGGTGCTTTCTGAGTCGGGGCCCAGCGTACAAACCCTTCATGAAATTTATCTGTGGGAACAAAAGGCTCTTATTCCGCTGTCGCTGCGGTTGCTGTGTGGGAGTGTTACAGTGGTGCGGGGGGAGGAAGGGGGAATGTGCTCCTGTGCGATCACGAAACTGAATTCATTCTGTGTATTAATGTAGCAAGTGTCACTTTCTTTACACAAAAGAGAATGTCCAAGAAATAAGAGGTTTAACTTAAGTCATCAATACAAAAGAAATATGCCTCCGGTTGCACCACTGTAAACAAATGAAGCTGGATGTCTGTCTAAACAACCGATTGCTTGCAGGCAAGTAAATAAAAACCACTCAAGATGTGACATTTCTTCAAGGGGACCTTAATGTTTTGATTTACCGTGACTAAGGAGCAGCACGTGGTTGTGTTAGCGGAGCTGCCCCAGCCCTGAACTTTGCTGGCTTGAGCGCGTTTGCGTGAGCACAGAACATGGGTCCCTGGGGAAAGGGACTCGGCTGGAGCTGGCTGGCGAGGCGGCCGCTGCAGAGCTAGCTCTGCTTCTGCCCAGCTGCCTCCACCTGCATGCATCCCTCCTGGGGTCTGTCAGGTTTTTGCAGGTTTTGGAAAGTTCCTGTGGATGTTGTGGCACTGCACACAATTTGAAGTGCATGGCTGTGTTGCCTCTACTGAGAGTCTGTCTGCAGAGACGAGCAGCTGTGGGTGAAGCTGTACATTTAGAGCAAAGGCACGATATGCCCTGTGGCGCGGCGGGAGCGAGGCATAGATAGGCTGATAGAGTTGGAGTGCCGCAAACCGCGTGCTGGAGCCCCCGGCCTGGTTTCGTCCTTGGCAGCACTCTGGTCACCCTGTGGAAAAAGCTGTTGGCTGAGTATCTGGGAATGCAGCCTTGAACAGGATTGGCGGGGCAGCATCTGTCCGCTCCACAGAGCAGGCAGCTGAAGCACCAAGTGCCTCCTTGACTTTTCCTTGTTGCCCCTCCTCAGCCACCGAAACCGCTGGCTTATGGCTGTGAACAGCAGGAAGCACAGGAACGATTTCTCCTTTGACATTTAAATTGCAGTCAACATTTCCAATTAAACTTCCCCCTTTTTTACTAGATGTTGGTTCAGATGTATTAGCCTCTTTATTTTATTAGGGTTATTATCTGTTGTTGAGGCTGCTAGTGATGCAGAATTTGCTGACATTTTGGCAGAAAGGCATCTGAAAGCATTGCCTGCTCTTAACCTTTGGGAATGCGTGGGACTCTGCTGTTGGGCATTTGCCAAGGCCATGGCTGTTTTAAAAGCTCTGCCTCTCTGCTGGGATCTGCAACCCCAGCGAATCCAGCACATGCTGGAAATCCCAGGGCACCTTTAACTACCTACCCCTTGGCTGCGGCTTGTAGGCTCTCTGCCTGGGAAGATGATGGTGGGGCCTCTGGGAAGGATGCACAGGGAAACCCCAGACTCGCCCCTGGAATTGCCTCCCAGAAAGGTATAGAGCTGAGCCCAAATATTTCCTAAAAGCTTTGCTTTTCATCTGTTTCATTCTGCTGGCCGGATAAAGGTTTTCTTTTTCTCATCGTGATGGGAGATGTTCTTTGTCAGGGCTCTTAATCTCTGAGGCTGTGCAGATAAACCTACAGACCTGGAAAGATGGGAGAGGAGGAGGATGCGGCTAGTCAGGCGGAGAGAAGGAGGCTGAAGAAAGAGCAATGGGAGGGAAGTGGAGGGGGAGAGAGAGGTTAGGAGAGAGTGAATTATGTCACATTGTTCATTTGTGTTACTGTCCTATTCTCCCAAACTGTTGTGAGTTAGAACAAACTGGGTCAGCAGAAACTTGCTGCTCTCCCAGCAGAAGCATCAGGAGATGATGCACAGGGATTTAGCCACGTGACTTTTTTTATTATTTTATTTTCCAGTGCACTGTGGCTGGGGTTTAACTTGGAATAGCTTTACTGAGAGACCTGCAAGGCAACAGTTGTAGCATTACCCAGGGCAAGCAGGAGATGCGTGGGAATCGGCTGCGTGGCTGTTTCAGGCTTTACGACAAGTATGTTGCAGGGATTTTGCTTTGTACAGAGCTGTGTAGTTAAATCCTCTTCAGCTTCTTTATGACTGGTGCTGCTCATGTAAGTTACTTTCTCTTCTGCTAGAGATAGCTCTGATCCTAGCATGATAGGAGAGAGGAACACCCTTTGCTTTGCAGGGTGTTGAGGGCTAATGCAGCTGCCTTTGCTGGTTATTCTGAAGGTATTGGGGTTGCAGGAGGAAGAGGGTTTGCAGCTGCTTACCTTAGTGCCAAAACCAGTGGTGGTGTTCTGGACCTGAACTGGAAGAGCTGATCTCCAGGTCCTGGCAGGTCCAGAGCGTGGGCTAGGTAGGTACATGGGGGGGATGCCTTTTGAGGCTCCTCAACCATGCCTTGACCAACCTGATCTCCTTCTACGACAGGGTGACCCACCTAATGGATGAAGGAAAGGCTGTGGATGTTGTCTATCTAGACTTCAGTAAAGCCTTTGACACGGTTTCCCACAGCATTCTTCTGGAGAAACTGGCTGCTCATGGCTTGGACGAGTGTACTCTTCGCTGGGTAAAGACCTGGCTGGATGGCCGGGCCCAAGGAGTGGTGGGGAATGGAGTTTACTCCAGCTGGCGGCCGGTCACAAGCGGTGTCCCCAGGGCTCTGTGTTGGGGCCAGTCCTGTTTAATATCTTTATCGATGATCTGGACGAAGGGATGGAGTGCACCCTCAGTCAGTCTGCAGATGACACCACGTTGTGTGGGAGGGTTGATCTGCTGGAGGGCAGGAAGGCTCTGCAGAGGGACCTGGGCAGGCTGGATGGATGGGCTGGGGCAAATTGTGTGAGGTTCAACAAGGCTCAGTGCCAGGTCCTGCACTTGGGCCACAGCAACCCCATGCAACGCTACAGGCGTGGGGAAGAGTGGCTGGAAAGGACCCCGCAGAGAAGGACCTGGGGGTGTTGGTCGACAGCCGGCTGAACATGAGCCAGCAGTGTGCCCAGGTGGCCAAGAAAGCCAATGGCATCCTGGCTTGTATCAGCACTAGCGTGGCCAGCAGGAGCAGGGCAGTGACCGTGCCCCTGCACTGGGCACTGGTGAGGCCGCACCTCGAATGCTGTGTTCAGTGCTGGGCCCCTCACTCCCAGAGAGACATTGAGGGGCTGGAGCGTGTCCAGAGAAGGGCAACGGAGCTGGGGAAGGGTCTGGAGCACAAGGCTGATGGGGAGCGGCTGAGGGACCTGGGGTTGTTCAGCCTGGAGAAAAGGAGGCTGAGGGGAGACCTCATCGCTCTCTACAACTGCCTGAAAGGAGGCTGTAGAGAGGTGGGGTCGGTCTCTTCTCCCAGGTCACAAGTGATAGGGCGAGAGGAAATGGCCTCAAGTTGCGCCAGGGGAGGTTTAGACTGGATATGAGGAAATTTTACTTCACTGAAAGGGTTGTCCAGCATTGGACCAGGCTGCCCAGGGCAGTGGTGGAGTCGCCATCCCTGGAGGTATTTAAAAGCCGTTTGGATGAGGTGCTCAGGGACATGGTGTAGTGGTGGGCTGGGCAGTGTTAGGTTTACGGTTGGACTCAATGATCTTAAAGGTCTTTTCCAACCTCTACGATTCTGTGATTCTACATGTATGTAAACTCCATCTAAATGACTGTTATCCAGGGATGGATCAGACCCCTGCTGGTATTTAGGGGCACCCATGGGGCATCCGTGCTCCGAGGATTGATGCTTGCTCTAATCAAACTCAGTATTTCTCCTGACAGTCCATTGCCTCTGCATAGCATCTTCCTTGTCAAAGTCCCAGAGCCTTTATAAGCTTTCATTTCCTGCCTTTTTCATCACATCCCTGTGGAATCATATAATTCCCCAGTTTATAGATAGGAGCTTTGAGGCGCAGAGAGGCTAACGTCAAGAGGAGAGATGCATGGAGAATGGTAATACAGGCCAGCAAAGTATTTTGACGCTTAAATTCCTTCTGATTCTGAAGGAGAGAATCAGAAATGCTAAATTATCTGTGCCTTTACAAACTTCTCTAGCCACATATGTGCAGCTCACTCCTTACTGATACAAGGTGAAGAGTAACAGAGAGGAGCACTGCTCCCAGGTGACTCCCTTAGCAGGGCACAGGACTGTATGACTCTCAGCAAAAGAGGTGTGGGGCTCGAGATGTAGCAGGAATAAAATGTGATTTATGAGGGCGTAGACTTAAATGAATCAGTTCATTTATAAAATCAACTTCTCCAGGCTACTTAGCTTTTTGATGTCTCACCAGTATTTAATTGTCTTAACTTGGTCTTAATAGAATTATTAGGTTTTATATCTCTGTAGATCTTGATTTATTTCCCAGCTCTCAATCTGTTGGCCTGTGGCAAGACTTCTGCTTAGCTTTGATTTGCGGGGGGGAGTTATTAGACCAGCAAGTTTGTTCTGCATTAGTAAAGGGAACAGTTCTTAACCAAATCATCTATGTTTTGTGCTGCAGATTTTAAGTGAAACATTGCTATGGCAGTACTTACCATACTGGATGCACTGGATGTTATCCTGATGAGTTCATTATTCTCCTTTCCCATCTTGGAATGGCCTCTGTCCCTCAATATTGCATATCTGAGTCTTGCTATCCCTCCTTTCTCAAATACAGCCTTAGCTGTAAGACTGCCTTGGGACTCAAGGAGAATGCAGATCCAGGCAGGCTGTATAAAGTCCAGGAGGACTTCATTTCATGGCAGATGCCTACACAAATAACTACTAAGACTGTGGACTTGCAGCCTGGTCTCGGTTGTACCGCAGCTCCTTCCCCAATGGGACAGTAGGGCCTCTCTTGGCTTGCCTGACCTCGGACTGAGCTTCACAGGGCAGGAGGCATCTGTCTCTGCACACCCTGTAGCCCAGCAGTGGCTGCCACAACAAAAATGGCAGAGGGTTTGGGGTTCCCTGCTGCCGTTGGCGTCTTCACCTCTCTGGTGTTGTCAGGGTTGGGGGTTCCCTGCTGCCGTTGGCGTCTTCACCTCTCTGGTGCTGTGAACAGCGGGGGGGGGACAGTGGCTTTGCTGTGCTAAGTGCTGCTTGCTGTCCTTGCATAGTGTGAGGGGTTGCTACTGCTAAGTCTGAGGAGCTGGAGAAAACCTTTTCCAAGCAGAGCTGCAAAATGAAGTTTTGAGTCAAAGTTGGTGACTGGAGGGTGAAGTGAGGCAGGAAGATAAATATTTTAAGTTTCAGTATTTGTGTTTTTCTGAAACACTTCAGTATGTTTTGAAACAAAGTCTTTGTTTATTTTTGTTCTGTTTGATACAAAACAGGACTTTCTGGACTCGAGCCAAGATGAAATTTCACTTTTCAGATCTTCCTTGGTCAACAACTAAGTTAAAGCAAACAGAGAAATTAACTCCCTCAGTCAACTGCATCCCCAGGCTGCCAAGGCTTTGGCTGGGAAAGGAGAGATTGGCCCCATATCCTCAGGGATCCTGCTTTTTAGAGAAGAGGCTGGCCAGCAGCAGATTGGGGAGGGCGTCTTGGGACACCAGTGGATTTAGCTCGTAATAACAGCAGGGGGTCAGTGACAGCTCTGTCTGTAGCTGATAAGTAAAAGAACAAGCTCAGAACTGCAGGTCAAGAAACAGCAGCTGTCATTACCCTAGAAGCCCTGATAACATAATCCTTTAATAATACCAACATAATACCAGCAGCTGAGGGCAGGGGAGGGAGGGGAAAACTAGAAAACCTGGCCCTGCATTTGGTGTGGAGTGACATGGGAGAGGAGGACGTGTGCCCAGGTGGCTGGGGCACGATACAGGTGAAGGTGGGAGCCGCTGAGCACAGGAGGTGGCTTTGCTAGGAAGGGTGCTCTGCTGCATGCCCCAATGGTCATGTTGTTGTTGTTTTTAACTTCTTTTTCCCCACCCCAAAGGGAGCAGTAGGACCTGTGCTCCTGCTCGTGCCCTGAACTAATGCTGCAGCTGCCTGCTAGGAGGAGGAATCCCCTTCAGTTGTCCCTTGGCCACTCTGCCTGGGCCAGAAGTACGACTGTTCGGGGCTGGGAATCCTCTTCCTGCTGAAGACCTTGTCTAAGGCTCTTGGAGGCAACAGGGCTTTGGTTAGCCTCTGCAGAGGAGGTCCGTGTCCTCAGGGCTGTGCAGCTCTTCAGAAGTGGGGAGTTTGTGCAGAGCGTTGAAAAATAACACAAAAAGTGTAGCTTGCCTCTTACTGGATATGTTGTCCCTCTGCCCCCCACTTAAGAAAATATTGCCCTCCAAATTCAATCCTGTAGCCCATTATTCATGAGGTCATTACAGTTTAATTTAATCACCCAATGTCAGCTGAATCCCATTTATTCTGCCAGCTCACTAGAGATTTACCTATTTATTTTACATTTCAAATGAATTGCTCATTATTCTGTCATTCTGGGATTTTATTCTGTAATTTATTTTGTGGGCCCTGACAAGTTGAAAATGAGCCCTGGTTCTCTTCTCTGTCTTGCATATTAATCATCAGGCCCACAGCTGAACCGTTCGCTTGCAGGACCAAGGGACCTGACCCAGTATTTGGGGAGGGAAGGGAACCAGGCTGTGTAATGCTGATTCAGCTGTGACAAGAAGGAAATACTTTTTCTCTTCCCTCACTCCCCTGCTTCTCGGGTCAATGTCAAACGACAAATTACCCTGTGCAACTTGCTACCGAAATACATCACGGCAGTTCAGAGGTGCATAGCGTCCCTTATGGTGTGCGGGCATGGGTGTGGATGTGCAGTTGGAGTCCTGAGAGCAAAGGCTGTAAAATAAAAATGTTGGGAAGAATACACCAGGGTATAAATCAGCCTTCTGTTTTAATGAGGTTAGGATGAAATGGTGCTTGGTGAGGGACTGTCCTTAGGTTGCCTATTCCTAGCTGCTCTTTTCTTTTTCTTGCTCTTGTTTTTGTCCTGTGTTGGTGCTGGAGAAGACAGACCGGTGCTCTGCTCCAGCTAGCAAGGTCGCAGGCTCCTGCGGTGCCCCTTGCCTGGGTTAGGTCTTGCTGTCTGCTGCAGGTCCTCGGGTGGCCGAGCTAGCAGATCAGCTCCTTGCAAACAGGTTGTCACGCTTCTATGTTTGCCTGGCTACCGAGATCACTGTGTGCGATCTGAGCCCCATCCAGCCTATTTCTCCTTCCTTTTGCAGAACACACAATATTATGGAAAACCAATTTTCTGTCTGGATTAGTTCTTTATCTGCCAATTGAGTGCTCTGCGCTATTTCTCAGCTGCCCTGTGAGCTGCTGGGACCCATGGGCCTTGCACGTTGCCCCTTTATTATCCAGTTGAAGAGCAGCTCTTCTGTGCTGGAGAGAAGACTTGTTAAGGAAATTCACAAAAGGCCAAAGACACTGGCAAGCACTAGAAAGAGCAAGAGGAGGAATTTGGAGGATCCGAAGGGGGATTTCAATCTTCAGGCTCATTTCTTGGTGGAATATAAGCTGAGCATGCTCTCAGCTCGATGAGAGCAAACAGCAAAAAATCCACCGGGTTTGTCTTTGATGCTTTCACTGACTCTGACACAAATCCAAAGCACCTCATTGATTTTCTGCTTTGCCTAGCCTGAGATCAGCAGTATGAGATTGCTCTTATTTGCTGGGCTGAATTATTGTCTGCTGCTTCCAGTGAACTTCCCTGGCAGGTGAGAGAGTTGGAGGGGGTAGACCTGTTTTGCTTTTTTGAGATGCTGTTCCTAGACACAGTATTTTTGCACCCTTCTCAGCCCGGGTGATCAAGGGCATGTTTTGGAGGTCACTGTTTTACAGGACTGGAAGAAGCTTTCTTGGATCTGCCTCACCATCTCTGAAGTAAGCTTGATCTGGCCAGGCCAATGCTCATGTAGCCTTGCTAAGAAATCCTAGGTGCTGTTAGTAGCTCTGCGAGTGAGCGCAGTCAGACTCTGCTCCCTTGCCCGCATGCCTCCAGCGCTCAGTCTGCCTCGTCTGATTTACTAATACCCAGGGCAGAGGCTAATAGATGTTATGGGGTGCTACTCTGCGAGGGGCAGGTGGCCCTGCAAGCCAGTCTGGTCCAGCTGGGGGTCTTCCATGGTCTCACCTCCCCTAGCAGATCAGCAGGGCCCTGTCTGTGCTGGCTGGGGCTGCGGGCTGGGTGAGCTACCCGAACAAGCTAGCTGCCTCCTGATGTGTGCTTACGCTGTAAGCTGCTGGAAGCGAGGAGCACCTTTCAGTCCTGCTTTGCACAGCACGTTGCGCTGAGAGGAACATGGGCTGAAAACGGGGTCTTTTGGACATGGCTGCAGTAGGAGCGATTGCAAAAGCACCTAAAACATGAGCGACTCTGGTGCTGTTCCCTGGGAGTCCTCCCTTTTCCTGGGGTCTGGGTTGAGCTTCTGTGCCCTTGCTGGGGAGGAAACCTCCCTTGCTTATGGGGAGGGATGTGCCTGGTTTGCACTTCCTCAGTGCAGGGAGGAATGGGGTGGCCGAGTGCTCAGTACTCGTTCTTGTGAACAATGGCTCAGAAAGTGTAATTTTCGAACCAGGTGTCAGGCATGTTTGTTTCTGGATACTTAAGCACTCTTGACTTGGCCCTAACTGAATTTGTGTCCTAGCATTTTTCTTAATTATGCTCTCTGATTCCTCTATGTCAGTGATCAATTGGAGATTAATTGGGAAAAATGGTGGTATGCATCCTGCTAGAGGAAACGGATCATCTGCATGTCTCTTCCATGCTCCCAGCAGGCTCTAGGGAGGAGCCCGGTTAAATTTTGGCCTTGTCCTCCCCTTTCAAGGTCAGCGTCTCTGCTTCCCTGCTGATGCCAGGGAGGATTGCTGAATCTCTTGATCAGCACCTGTCCCAGAGCAGGGTGGCCGTGCTGAGAAACGCGACGGGCTGAGCAGGCTCTCCCACGCATCTCCCCGCACCCTGGCTCTTTGGGGTGCGATGGGGAGGGGTGTCAGACCGTCAGTAGGTGTTCGGTGGAGCAGTTAAGTCCTGCCTGGTTGGATCCTGCCAGAGGCCAGGCTCTGGGGCCCTGCTGAGCACTCCTGGCCCTGCCTTCAGCTGAGCATGGGATGACTAATAGAGGTTATTCCTGCAAATGCTCCTTCCACCCATTAACAAGCAGTTAATGGTACAGAGATCCAATAACAATCCTTCAGACTGGCTTGGGAGGTTGTATGGCAGTGTCCCTGCCAAGCAGCATCTCTCGCATCCTCCTGTGACTGGGAGATCCATGAAGGGGATGAGGGGACTGCTGCCAGGGGAGCGGGATAAATTTAGAGGCTTAAGCTCCTTACTCTGCCCTCATGAGGTGAGTGTAACCATGACTGACACAGATGTAGCAGCTGCTGTCCCTCGGATAGCCAGGGAACGCAGGTCTCAATCACTGACAGTGCTGCAGACGAACACTTGCTTTAGGCTCATTTTCCCCAAAATTCAGCGTTCCCAGACAGGTCAGGAAAGCAAGGAGCAACCTTTGCTCAGTTCGGTAGGCTATGTGCTGGTTGGGGTGGCTGTTTGATGTTGCAAAGCTCCTTGTACCTCTTAACTGTAAAAAATCCTCCTTTTGAAGCTGCATAAGCAGTCATATTACTGAGAGCACTAAGTAAAAAATAGAGCCCCTCAACATCTTCCCTGCTGGTAACACATTGTGAAAAGCTTCCTTTCCTTTTAAAAGGAGCAAAGAGCCTTGCTTTCCTGCCAATAGAAGATGCATTTCTCTGGCAATTGGCGTAAAATAAATCTATTTAAATAGAGGTAATTTGGTGCAAAGGAATTGATTTTGCTATCACAGTATGTTGGATAACACTAGTTGGTTTCTTAAAAAAAAAAAAGTGGGGGCAGGACAGTTTGGTACTTAGCACAGCTGTATAGTTGTTTCCCTCCGTGTTTTTGCAGCCTCTCTCAGAGGGATGTTGCTGTCCCTTTTTTTTTATTTTCTCTCCCCTCAGTTTACTTTTGCTGTCTTGCTTAGCATGAGAAATGCCTGGCTAGTTAGTCCAGCCCCACACTCCAAAAATGCTCATTTAATTTTGGATGATCCCACTTCTAGAGGAGATGGGGGTGGCATAGCGATGGCAATGGTAAGGCTTTGGACACCCATGAGCTCTGGTAGGAGATGCAGGGGCTTAGAGCATCCGATAATTGCACCATTGGTTACCTGCAGCTCAGTACTAAAAAAAAAAAATGTCTAAGGAAAATGGGGATGTGGTCAGCTTAGGCTGTCAAGTTGTAGAGCCGTCTCGTTTTGTCTCTGTTCTTTCCCTCTTTATCAATAGGGTGCTTTCCAGCACTGCCGAATTACCCCACGGCCAAGTACGTCTGGGTTCTGGTATGCCTGTTCCATGGTGCTGCGGTGGCCTCCTCCGCTGCCGGCCCCTTCTTCAAGCTGAGGCCTGGCTCCCCTGACGCAGGCTGCGAACTCCCCAGGTGCTTTTGCTTGGGAAGAGGCTTCGCCTCTTCTGCCCCAGTGGGTGAGTGAGGGTGCAGAGAGCAGAGCCCTGCAGGCGCTGAGCGGCAACGCCCCGGGGACAGCGGGTAGGGATGGAGCTGACCCCAACGCGTCTCCTCTCCTCGGTGCCTGTCAATAGCACCCGTCAGACCTTTGAGGGTGGGGTAAGATGTGAAGGGGAGGGTTGAATTATGGCTGGAAAAACACCAGATTTCTTGTTTTTTATCAGGAAACCTTTCACACTTACCTCTGTGGCCTGGCTAGTCTAATAACTAATTGATTTCTCTGTGCCTTGGCACGTTTTACAGAAGCCTGTTAATATAAGGCACTTGAATTAGTCAATAAGAAATGGGCTGGGGACTTCAGACTGGGATTTAATCATTGCAACATCACTGGTGACATTTCAAGTGACAGATTTCCCATTAACCTGGGGAACCCTGTTTGGCTTGTTCCTGCAGTGCCCTCTGATCAGCTAATGTTTGGGGGGGAAATCCCCGCCACAGACACTGGTGTTTGTGGCTGCAGGACCAGGGAGCTGAGCAGCGACGGGGAAGGGAAGAGCAAGACTCCAGACTGGGATGGTGCTGCTGGCTCCATACTCACGTCCCACTGCAAACTTAATGTTTGGCAGCAACTAATTAATACAGTCACAACTGCTTTCTGCCAGGAAGTTGCACAGACCCTGCAGATCAGGATGCCCTGTCCTGCTGGGGGGAGGCTGGGTGCCTCTGACCCCAGTCTCCAGTGAGTAATAGCAATGCTGCTGTGCACCAAAGGTGGGGTGAAGAGCTTTCATTGCTTCTGAGGAAAGGTCACTGCTGGCAGAGGGTGCAGCCTGTGAGCACAATGGGGACTTGTCAAACATGGAAAGAGAAGTGAACTGGCCCCTGCTGCAAGCTGGGGAGTCGGGCTCTTCAGAAGCAGAGCCACACTTGTCTCACGGAATCATAGAATGCTTTGGATTGGTAGGGACCTTTACAGGCCATTTAGTCCAACCCCCCTGCAGGAGCAGGGACATCTTTCACTACATCAGGTTGCTCAGAGCCCCGTCCAACCTGACCTTGAATGTTTCCAGGGATGGGGCCTCCACTGCCTCTCTGGGCAACCTGTGCCAGTGCCTCACCACCCTCATTGTAAAACATTTCTTTCTTAAATCCAGTCTAAATCTGCCCTCCCTTAGTTTAACACCATTGCTCCTTGTCCTGTCACAACAGGCCTTGCTAAAAAGTCTGTCCCCGTCTTTCTTATAGGCCCCCTTTAAGTACTGGCTGCTATAAGGTCTCCCCGCAGCCTTGTCTTCTCCAGGCTGAACAACCCCAGCTCTCTCAGCCTGTCCTCACAGGAGAGGTGCTCCAGCCCTTGGATCATTTTCATCTACTAGTTGGTAGGTTTTTAGTGTATTCCCTCTGCGTGCTGTCTGTGTGTGTGGCGGTTCTGACCTGTCCAACTAAATCCTAGTGCTGGTGAAAATGCTATTCAGGCAGGGGTCATTTTGCACTTGGATGCAGAACTGTGGCGTTGGTAGCTGGACTGCTGTGGTGGCTGGTCTTCTGCCAAGCCACTGAAGTCCATGGAAACCTGAGATTTCAGCAGGCTCTGGAGTACAGGGATGTCCAGGAAACCATACTTCTCCATCTCCCATCAGAGCTAAGTGGACACGAGGCATTGACCCTCTCCCTGCAAAGACACGTGCTGCCCTCGTTGTGTCACCTGGGTAGCGAGCTGTCGGAGTGGCCTTCCCCCTGCCTTGGGGCTGCCTGCGCAAGGCTCTGTCCAGACCCCATTCTCCACACCATCACGGTGCACCATTCCCTTGGCAGCTGTGGGAACAGAGGTCTCCCTTGCTCCAGTGGAGCTGAGATGCTGCCTGTTCCTCCTGGGCCTGGAGCAGAAGTTGCTGACACTGGGTTGCTGCCAGCTCTCTGCCTTTCACCAGAGCCCTTTATTCTCAGCAGGGCAAATAGAAAACCCATGACCCCCTCTGCTGGCAGTCATCTCCTGTTGAAATATTATTTCAAGCCAATATAAAATTCATTCACATCATTGTCAGTGTGAAATGAGGAGGCAAGGGTTTTCCTTGCTTTTCCCATTAAGAATAAATCTGCCTTCTGAGACAGCCTGTTTACATCCTTTAATGAGCCTCCGCTGTCTGAAGCGGGATCACTGCCTGCTCTGCAGGATAAGCCACACTTGCTGAGCACCCTCTTGTCTTTCTGTTCCTCCTACAAGGACTGGGAAATGCTCCTGAGCCGCCTGTGCAGGGCTGCTGGGACTCCCTCCCCTGGGACCGGCTGTATTTCAGCTCTGCTGCTGACACTGGCAGTTTTGTTTGGCTGGGGCAGCCAGATGATGCTAGGACACAATGTAGAAACTAGCTGAGAATTCGGAAAGAATTTTCTTTTTGCTGTTATAGTGCAGGAGGTTCTTCTGCTAATTAAGCTACCTCAGGGCCCTTGAGGCTGGGGGTTGGACTAATCTGTGCGTTAGCTGAGGTGGGGGTAGCCAGCAGCATGAGGTCTGAGCTGGGAGCGCTCTCGTGGGCCAGGCTGCACTTCCCATCCTCCTCCTCTGCACTGTGACAAGCTGGGGTTTGGGGTGTAGGTTTTTTTTAAGAGAAACTTTGGAATCTCAGAGTTTATTTAAGATACCTTACTCCTTCGGGTTACTCTTAGCTTGCTATGGCAGTGAGGTGAAAGCATCTTCCAAGCCTCTCTAAAAGAGAAGCCGCTTGCTTCTCTTCACTGGATCTGTTTTATAGGTGAAGGAAGAGAGTAATAGAGCCAGAAATGTAATTATATCTCTCGCGGCATAGGGCTGTTCCATGGCAAAACCTTTGCTCTGTGCCTAGCAGTGAAGAGCGGTGCTCAGCTGCAGGATTTCCACAAAAAAAATGGAGGAGGTCCTGAGCGACGAGAGGGTGATGCCGTGGAGCCCTCCTCGGGACAAGGCTTGGGGGTGGTGTGATTTGGTCTGGGCTGGCACAGGCAGCTCGTTTGGTTTGACTGTTCAGTCTTGCACCACGAAATACAGAGCCCGCTTGGGTTGACTGTGATGGGCTCTGATGCTAAGGGCTTAGACTCGAGAAAACCAGAGATGATGTCTAATTTGTCTTTCCCCTGCCCCACCTGGGCTGGATGGAGGCTCTGCAAAGCTAGGTGTGCTGCAAAGTGACAGTCAGCAACCAGATCTGCAATCTGTGCCTGACCAGGGCATACCCTGAGGGAGCAGACCAGGGCATACCCTGAGGGAGCAGACCAGGGCATACCCTGAGGGAGCAGACCAGGGCATACCCTGAGGGAGCAGACCAGTGCCATCAGACCTGCCATAGCCCGGGCTTTCTAGGCAGCCTCCCATGGCCAACACTCACAAGCCACTTGGTGCTTACGCTCATGTAAGAGTGTTGAAGGAAACCACTCCACCTGCAGAGAAGGTGATTTCCAAGCATGCTCTGTGGTCAGTGGGGATGGCCAGTCCTTATCCCCTCCTATTAGCAGTGAGCTGAAGTTTCCCAGGCTTGAAAACTGTTTCTGATCCATTCGTGCTCCTTGGCACTGACAGGAGAGCAAAGACCTTGTGGTTAACTGATTTAGCTCAGAAAAGTTGTCTCATCTTTGCTCTATGCTACATTCTCCCTTTAAACGAAGACTGGGAATTAACTGCTCCCTGGTTATATGGGCTGTACAGGCTTTTCCTTCTTTGCTAGCACCCAAAGGTGCTGTTTGTCACAGCCGTGCCCAGCAAGAGGCAGGGGGGTACCTGTAGGTAACTGGTGGAGCTGGAAGAAATCAGGATCTGGGCATGCAACTAGCATGTGACGAGGCGATCGTTACCCTGTCCTGTGCTCAGAGCTGGAGGGGGCAGAGGTCTGGGTGCGTGAAGGACAAGGGGCTCTGCTCAGCTCACTCCTGGGTAAGAGCACTATGAATGTTGCTGTCTATGGAAACTGGATAATACCCTGAGCAGGCACCACCTGGCTGCAAAACACTCTTCTCTGACTTGGCCTGGATTGTGGAGAAGGGCGATGCATGTTTACACCAGCTGCAGTGCTGACCTAGCAACTAGGAAGTAGCTTTTTTTGTTAAAGGATGGAATTGGCCCAATTTGGTCTGTACAAAGCAGCTTTTTAAAGCTGGTCCTGCTGTGCGAGTTGAAAAACAGTGTTGAAATAAAAAAAAAAAAACCACCCCCATAAAGAGATCTCGAAGACTTTATCCTAATCGTATGAATGCTTTCTGCATTGAAGCATTGCTGTAATGAGAATGTGTCAAAGGCTTTGCTGGAAAAGCCATTAAAACAGATTAGAGCATCTATCTGTACCATAAAAAGGTCCTTTTAGTAGAACTGCCTATAATTCCAGCTGTCACAAAACAAGAGACTCCTGAAATGCCCTGTGAGCAGCCACTAAAACTGGGGAAGACCCAGCCACATGGTCTTGCTTTGATTGTTTTCAGTGCAAAAAGTACTTTGACCCTTGGGCTGTCATTGCTCGGGGAACCTCTGCCTAGAGGAATTAATGACCTCTCATTAAACCAAGATAATCGTCACCTCAGTTCCCAGGGGAGGAGGATGAAGGCAATGCTATGGGATGTGCTGTATCATGTGGCTTTCCCTTGGTCCCCAGCGCTGTCCCCACCTCCCTGAACACAAGTGGGAGCTGGTGGGACAAAGGCTGGTGTGACCCAGGGCCCGGGAAGGGCAGGCTTCAGCAAGGCTGGGGAAAAGGAGTTTGCAGAGACCTGGGTATAGGCAGAGACGCTAGCCTAAGGTGGACAAGAAACTTTAGTTTCTTTGGAGCTATAACAATTGGAACATGTTCTTTTCACGGTAATAACTTAGATTTTTATCCACATCCCCTCCTTTCTCTAGCAAATATACGGGTTCTTTTTAAAAATAAAATCTTCCCCCATCTCTGAGACTTTAGCTTAGCTGAAATTACATTTTCACTTGAGGAAAAATAACAGAGGAGGAAAAATATCTAGCCGCCTTGCTCACGATCCCCCCCCCCCATCCCCAATGAAGTAGTGGAGCTGTAAGGACAGATGCACGGGGCTGAAGGAGCTGGGGAGTATCTGAGAGAGAACAGAGGCAGGAGCAGATTAGCATCAATGCTTTTGGGTTTCTGCCCTAGTAACAATTCAGACACAGGTCCCCAGATCCTTGTTTTGATCCTTTTGAGCTGGGAATATAAAAGGAGTGCTCCTCCATATTCAACAGATGCATCTGAAGAAGGTACAAAGGGGAGAGAAAGTGCCAGATCCTTTAACTTCTTTGAAGAACTGAGCATATGAAAGAATGGGTTTTTTATTTTAAGAAGGGGGGAATTAGCAGGGTTTAAAAATTCAAGAAAGGAAGGGGGGGGAGGGAAACATAATTTTAACTTGTAATTGTCCTCTCCACATTCATTTTACTACTCCGGAGGCCATTCCTTGTGCTGTGGCTCCTCAGGCTTTCTCAACTGTTGTCCCCTCTCCTAAATGCAGTCTTTGGGCACGATGCTGCTTTGTCTCCTCTCCTCACCTCCCTGTTTTATTCCCTGCCAAAGAGTGAGGTGCAGCCCTGGGAGGAGACCGGGCCTTGCCGTTACTCTCCTAGTATATGGTTCATGCCAGCACAAAGCTGTAGCTAACCTCTGTGTGTTTTGGTTTTGTTGTTTTTTTTTTTTCCTCCCCCATCCCTCCTTTGTCCATGGGTCTTCAGCCACCTCTTTGCTGTGATGGTTCTGCTTCAGCCTTGAGTGAACAAACATTGCAAGCACTGTGTGGTGTTTGAGTGTCCCCTCTGGTCCCACAACAGAGCTTGTTTAGACAAAGACCTTGGCACAGGCAGATGGTTTCTCTGCTGTCTTCACTTCTGTCACTCTACCTTGAACCTTGCGCTTTTAATGCGTCCTCCTTTGTTTGGAATAATTTGTTGTGCAGTCTCCACCTTGTGCTCCTTTCCTTTGCTGATGGCCCCAGGTTGCGTGTCAGATGTAAGCATTTGGGATGGTGTCTGTCTCTCCATCCTTTAACAGATGCTTATGCCATCTGAAAAACACGTCTTACATTACCAAGCAAATAGCGATGGCTTTTGATGGGTGAAGAGGGGCAACTGTGCTTGGATTTTGGGGGCACCTATGAACACCCCCACTTGTGATCATAGTTGCAGGCTTAGCAGTGAGACTGCGTTTCTTTTCCAGTGCTTTGGTTGTATATATAAATTATTTTATAGTCTAGATTTCTCTATTGAGATCTCTTGGGGAATTCTCCTTTTGTTTATCATTCTTTTAATGACTGTGTAGGAGGGTGACTAGCTTTTATAGCGAGTGCAGCTATGAAAGTGGTCACTTGGCAGCAGCATGGTTTGCAAGGGGTCAGGTTGCTTTAACAGACACGCAAATTACTGTTCTTCTTGTATTGAATCCCAAAGCAGGTGGAATTCTCCCTCAAGAGAGATACCAGGACAAGCCACATCACAGCTTTACTATTACTGCGGAACACTGAGCAGTGACTGTAAAGTGCTGTTGCGTTTTATTTGCTTCCATTTACCATCAATTGACTGACCTGCATTCTGCATAGACAGCCATGTGATTTGACCTTAATGAGTCAATGGCATGTGGGACAGAGACGGGTGGCTCCTCTAAGCATGGGTGAAAGGCCCATTTATGTGTCTTATGAATTATGTTAAAATTGATGGGAGTAGATAATATCCAAAGTACGCTGGCATTTAAAGATGCTCTACAGCTGCCCCTGTGGCTGTTAACGCTCACCCGTACAAGCACCCTGTAACTCCAGGACCCTCTGGGCCTGGCGCTGGTGTGGGTGGAAGGTGCAGCAGTGGCCGTGTCTCCTGGGGCTGGCTCCCAGTGGACAGCTGGTGTCCTGGGGCAGGTGGGAGGCAGCTGCTTTTGTCCTCTTTCTGCACCGAAACAGCTTGTGCATCTGCAGTATCCTGCTGCAGAGGGATCCAGAGGGACTCTCAGCAGGGGCAGAAGGCGCTGCCATGGACATATCAATTGTGGTTTATGTCCACGCTTCAGTTGTGAAGTGCGGAGCTGTGGGTTTCTTCCAGGCTGCCTCAGTTTGGGAAAAGGCACCAGGACCCAGCCCTTCAGCAGCAATTCACTGTCACAGGGCATCCTGCTTAGGCACAGCGCCAGGCTAGGGCTCAGAGCATCCCCATCTGGTTGTTGCTAGAACCAGCCTTGCAAGGACCAGCACAGCCCAGAGCTGAGACTGGTGAATGATCCCCTTGCTACTACTGCTTTGTAGCATGAAAATAAACCATTTTCTGTATGTGAAAGCCTGCAAGGTAATTAATATCCTAGCCATTAAATTCCACTGTAGTATACTCAGTGTTAATAAGCTAGCTAAGAGCTCTGCTTGAAATTAATAAGTTGCAAATGACCCAAGGGCCACTGCTTCATGCTTGCTTTTTTCCTCATTTACCCACCCAAAATTACAGAATTTAAATAGAAAGACAATTTTCCTTTATGAGCTAGTATCATTATTCATAACTGGAGAGTTGTAAGGAATAAAAAGCCTTTCCGGTTAATTAGAAACTTCAGCATCTCGGGGAAATTTGGAAGGGAAGAAAATCTAGGTTTGACTGTGGTGCACAAATATAAAGCACAAATCAAAAGGAAGGGTAATGTACTTTCTGCAGAAATTTCAAAATGCTTGATCCTAAGGGTCCAGCTCTCCTGCGCAGGACGACGATCCCGCTGCAGGGAGCATGGAGCATGCCAGGAGGTAGAGTTGCTGCATATCCAGGGTGTTTCTCCACCTCCTGGCTGCTCTCTCTCAGGAGAGGAAGATAGATGGATGTGCTCCAAAAAGGAAACGGGGAGAGGAATGGCCCGATCAGCTTCTGATCTGAAAGAGCAATCCCTTTTGCTGGTCATGCCGTACAACTCTGGAGCTTTCTCCTGGCACTGGTCTGCCTCTGGTGAGCTGCTTGGGAAATGTGGGAGAGGTGCTTGGAAGGAAGCAGGAGCAGAACTGAGCAACTCTCCTTGGAGTCACAGAGCTGAGACTAGTGGGCCAAAATCCCCTCTCCCCTTTGAAAAGGGGCAGGATGGGAGAAACTTGCAATGCTTTTGTGTGTAACTGTGGCTTTTTTCCTTGTTCTCAGGGCTGTCAGTCTGCTATACCCTGCCAGCAGCAGAATCCCTAATTAAAACAAATTAGGGGGAGAAGACCTAGAAGTATAGAAATGCTCTGCTAATTACGTGGCTTGCTTAGCAGGAGAGCTGGGCTGTGGTTTTGTTAGTGTCTTTTCTAAGAGAAGGTGGCATTGCTCAGAGATGCTGGGGAGAGGGAGGGAGGGAGGGAACAGTCCTGGAAACTTGGGTTGTTTTATTTGTATCCATTGTATGCGTGTGGATTACCTCTATGCCCCAAGTATTGGCCTGATTCCTGTATTAATGCTGCTCTTTCCACACTCTCTCAAAAGCTGGTGTTTCTACTGAGCTGCCGTGCTCAGCAGCAGAAGCATCTCTAATGCTGTGTACAATCCCCCTGTAGCTCCAGATGCTCATCTTCTTTTCTGCCATCCCTACCCCATCCCTTAGGGACAATTAGGGAAGAGCTTGTAAATTCATCATTATGGACCTTTTCAAACCTAGATTAGTTCCTCCAGTCTATCAGGTGAATACATATTTATAAGTGTTCTTAAAAATGCGCCATCCTTCACTCAATGAGGTGTAATGAATCCATCATGTAAATACATGCTCAGGTGCAGAATGGAAAAATCCTTAGGGTATTTTTTAAGATTATTAGCGGGATGTTCCTTGAGTAGCTTGGCTTCTTTCAAAAGTGATAATAAAAGTGATTCAACTATATACAATGCACAGATCACTTCATGAATGCTGCTGCTTTATCAAATGTATACTGGTGCTCTTCAGGCAAGCAGAGTCTTTCTCTTATCTCTGCAACTTGGTTCATGTTAAGAGTAGTAAGTTAAAAGAACTTAAGGAATAACTCACCTGTGCTGTTGAGATCAGACTCTGAAGAGCACATCTTCCAAGAGTGCGTCTTCCAAATACAAACCCAAAAAATTAGGTTATTGATACAAGAAATGATGTTTGAGATGCCTGAATATGGAATTTCTTGTTATCTAGTCTCTTTTCTGCTCTGGTAAGACTTAACCAGTTTTGCATTTCTAGTTTTGCTACGGAACATGGAGTAAAGACTTTCTGAAGATGCTGGGCTGGTTGAAGTTGTCCCAGTGCTCTGACTGGGGGGTGGCAGGGGGACACACAACAGATGACCCTGAAGCCAAGCTGTGGGGAAGGAACCCAGAGTCTTCAGTGTCTGAGGTAGCGCTCAACGTGTTGCAGGTAAAGCAAGGTGCACTTGCAGCAGCCTGCTGACCTGCAGAGGTGTCTCACCAGATGGCAATCTGATGGTGGCAGGGTAGGAGGAGGAACGTCACCTTGTGCATGTTGGCAGCGCTGGCATGGTGAGCTGAAGGAGAAGCTGTGAATCCAGAGTCCTTTTTACTGATCTGAGCTCTGCAAGTCATGTACTGCATGACTGGGGAAACTGCTACTTTTCTGTGCCTTGGTTTCTCTGGTAGAAATCCAGGTCCTTGAGCTAGATAGGGAATATTGACTGGGGAATTACTGAGTCTTACTGGGCTCTGATAAGCGCACTCTTGTCAGCACTGTCGACCTCCCCGTAGTCTCCAAATGCCTGGTGCGTGCCAGTGGCCCAGTAGTTCTGCTGTGTTTCTGCATTTGGGGAAGTTGGTACTTGAGTGGGCTCAGACTCTGTCGGCAATTGCTGTAGCGGGGGCTTGCAGGGAGGGTTGACTGTTCCCCTGGTCAGTCCGACCTTTCTTTCTTCCTCTGTGTGAGGACCTCTAAGCTCTGCCATGAGACATGGTGACGACGAATGAGTTGTCTCTCTTCTAGGGGAGGCATTGGGTCTGGTGGGCTCTCGGGAGGAGGCTGATTTGCGTGCCCATCGTTGGCTCTGGTGTTGACTCATGGGTAGCCTTGAACAAGCAGTTCTGGCTTCTTTCCTTCTACTGCAATTTCTCTGACTGCAGAACCTAGCATTTATTACTGTTTTGAGTATTTAGTTTAGCATTTTTCTACGCACAAATGTTAGTAGTGAATCTTAAAATAACACTAGGGTATGTCTCTGGGACATACCTGTGATTACAGTTAATCAGGGCTGTAAGTGCTTCATTGGACTGATGCCAGGGCCCTCAATCACACTCAAAGTCAAACTTGCCTCCGAAATCCTCCTGCTGCTAGGCAGAAGAATGCACTTCCTCCAGGTTACTGGGTGCCAGGGGAGGGGGATAATTCAGTATTACGGCTGGAAGTGAGCCTTTCTCATCTCTAAGCCAAGTTAGGAAAACTTGCAGACTCCTATCCTGACCCTAATTAATAGAATCTATTCTACTTTCATTGCATGCCACTACTTAACTTCTTAGGAAGGAGGAGACAATTATTCTGGAGTGTTAACAACTATCCTAATTTAATGTTGCATGAAATAGCTGATGCGGAAAGAAATCTAGGATTTTATGGCTACAACTCTCCAGAGTCTGCCTACCCAAAGGGAAAGGACTTTTTTTACCCAGAACAAAGGGAGCATATTTTGTAAAGCAACAAGTCAAGAAATGCATAGAAAAGGGGCAAAACATTTTTCTCACATGGCCATTTTCCTGCAGATTCATTAATTGCTGTGTGCTGCAGAAGACAGCAGTTGCTCCTTGTCAAATTATCAGGAGAGGAAAGTTGTATCCTCAGCCCAAGTATTTGCAGGTGAATCCTGTGTACGTGGTAGCCTTTGTCTGTGATGCCGAGTTACCTCTCTGCTTTGATGTCACGTGCAACAAACCTAGAGATACTAGAGCCGAAAGGGTGCGTATACCTTGGAAAAACTTTGCATGCTTCTAGTCCAGACTGAGCTTGTGTGAACCCTACTTTCATTAAATCCATGAGCAACTGAGCGCATGCCAGTTGCCACCAGCCACAGTCCCCAAGTTTAAAAATAAAAAAAAAGTCAAGTATCTGAGCATGGGACTGCTAGGCAGAAGAGAGATCCGCATGCAGGGGAGGTACCTCCTTCCTTCCTGACAGCCCTTTTTCTCCTAAACAATATACCTGTCTGTAGGTGCTCTGTTTTAAGCCAGGTTGATGGTGCTATAGTTCTCTTACAAGGCTCTTGGACTCCCCCACTGAGCTCTGATACGGACAAATTACTTTTGAGTGCCTTTCTAAACCCTGATTGCTTGCGTGTAAGCAGTTGTGGGGCTGCGTGTTTGGGATGCTGAAGCTGGGGCTCTGCCAGCGTGGAGGTATTCAGGCTGGTCAGGTACGGCCTTTCCAAGGGCTCCGTGTCTGTTCTGGTGAGACGGGTCTGCCAGGCTCCTGCAGGACCCTTCCGCCTGCCCACCTCGTGCTCCCTGGGAGACTGCTGAGAGGTTTGGCTGTCGCTGGTGACTGGCAGGTCGTTGATGGACGAGATCAGCTCCTGGCACTGACTGCCAACAGATCCTTCCCCAGTGATCTTTTTCTCCTTTTATACTATCCTGTTAAGTTTGTCTTTAAAAATTACCATTTCTAATGTTACAGCCTGAAGATGTTGTTGAAAAGTTTCATGTTACAGCTTATTATGGTTTTAATTACTGCATTTTTTTAATGTGGGCTGAGCTTTCTATAATATGAATCTGTTTGCGCTCACTTTTTTCTTTACGTAAAGCAGAGTGCTTTACCATCTAATTACAGTGGACTTCACAGAGTTAGCTGAGGGGCAATATTAATTACCCTTTGTCCTAGCTCGTCTCTTGATGCATTTTCTAATTTCCCAATTATTTCTTTTTATGTTCTTCGCATTGTGAAGCTAAGGAATAAAATTAAAAACAACTAGGAAGGTCAAAGTTTGGGGTGGGGGGAGTTGTATGCAAAACCTCATCGACGGCTCTTCTGCGCTGTTGGTCTGTGCTGCTGCAGCTGGACACGGCAGGCTGCATGAGGAAATCCAGAGCTGGGGCACAGCTCTCTTGGCACTGGTTTGCCTGCTCCCTGTTCTCTTTCTGCTCCTGATGTTAGAGGAGTGATGGATTTCACCCCCCGCCACCACCCCAGGCTAAACCTAATGGTAAAGTGAGCAAGTAGGGGAGATGGAAAGAGGCAGCTGGCAATAGTGCTGTGGCCAGGTACTCATTAAAGCCTCCTCCAACTCTCACAATGACCGTTAATGACTAATTAGTTGTGCTCCCAGTTCCCCCACTGCAGTACTGATTAATTTAACAAGCCTCTCCGCTGCACTCGGTACCCATACAGAAAAGGGGGGTCTACATGGCATGCAGATGCCCTGCTGGCACTGGGGCACCCCTGGCCTGACCAGTGGCCACGGAGGCGGGTGTGCTGTTGTACCCAGGGTCGGTGACGGGTTTGTGTGGACATGTCTGAAGTCGGATCCACTGCTACAAGTCTCCTCCCTGGCAGCAAGCAGTGGGGGATGTGGGCTGCTCTCCTGCCCCAGAGAAGGGGGAGCAGGCAGGAGAGTGCCCGTGCTTCTGGTTCCTGCTGTAATTTACTGAGGCCCCGTGGTTTAACAACTGTGGTCTTAGAGTGATGGATGGTGCTTGTTTAATGCAAACCCGCTTTTGGTGCCGCTACTTCAGCAGCTGCTGATTTGTTTTCTTCCCTCCTCTGCATCAGAGCTGGTAGTAACCTAGCTGGGATCAGGATAAGGCACTCTTTTCTCTTTGATATGGGCATGAGCTTGTCCCTCTTTCTCCCGCTCCACCAGCCACCTCCTCTCCCCCTTGCCTTGGTAAGAGCCGGGTACAGGGCAGGGAGCACTGCGCGCAGAAGCAGGAAAGCCATGGGTCGGATGGCCGGTGACAACGGAGCAGCACCCCGTGGGTGCCGGTGGGTTTGCTGAGGGCGAGAGCGGGGAGCAGGCAGCGAGCAGCACTTGCCTGCCAGCCGGCCAGAGCCAGCGCAGGGACAGAGCTGCCTCTGCAGCTGCAGCTCAGGAGGGGACCCCGCTCTGCCCAGCGTTTGGAGGGCTTCCTGCCTGCTGGGCCTGGAAGAGATGAACGCGTTCCCCGGCTGCTCTGCCCGGCTCTGCTGTGCAGCCTTCAAGAGAAAAGAGGATCTGCTGCCCTCCCGGCCCTGGGCAGAGACAGGAGCCAGCCCTGCCACGGGGGACAAGGAAAGAAGAAGCAATGGCTGTGGGGCAGGACTGAGCTAGCCTGGCCCCCACTGGTGTCTGGCGGGGGGGCTTATTAATTGCTTGGTGGTGCTGTGTTACATGGCCCATTTGCAGCTTTTTCTTGTCTGTTTTGAAACTGTGAAATGAGGCGCAGTAATCAAGGAAGGTTGTAATAACCATCCCAGCTCTGACATTTAAATTACAGATGGCATTTTCAATTAAACAAGCACTCTCAGCAGGTTTAATTCAGCTATCAGTTCTGCTCTGTTCTTTAAGTGCTTTCTTTAAAACAGTGATGAATTTAAAACTTGCTCCAAAGGGAGAAGGAGCTGAGGAGGGTTTGGAGCTGGCTGGAGAAGGGGAAGACCCTTCAGGGGATGCTGCGTGCAAAGGGAAGCCGGAGGCTGAGGAGAGGAGACGTTCAACTCCCCCAGCACAGATTTGTGCACAGGATGCCCGACATGCTGCTCTTCTCAAGTGTCATTTTGTGTGCCTACGTGTGTGCATACAGTCACAACACCATGCTTCCAAATGCAGCGACACCTGGACTTGAGCACTCCATCTATTCTGTGGCTGATCAGGTGCCTGTGTGCATGCCTGCCTGCTTTCACTCTTCTGCTCCATGCTGTCTTTCTGATGGCAATACCTTATTCATAATGTTAAAAAACATGCCTGGCTGACATAATCAATTGCATACGTCTTGGTGTATACAGCATGGTGTTGCCAGCCTCGTGCCTGGCTGTACTCCAGCTCTGGAGTGGATAGCTGTGCCGGTGCACTGACACTTTCTCTGGCAGAAGCCCTGTTCTCCCCATGCGCATCTGTGCGGCACTGCTGCAGTGTTATTCCACCTGTGTTTCATTGCTGTCCTGCTTCTGCCCATGCATGATGTGCTGTCCCACAGTATGGCAGCCTGTGGACCTGCCTGTGTCCGGCTGCGTTCACCTGCAGGCCCACAGCTGTCCTTTCTACCTTTTTACATACGTGTGCTCCCATTTTACTAGGGCACCCCAAATGCACTTACACGCATGAGCTCTCCCTTGCACTGTTCATAGTTTGCTTGCTTCTTCCAAGCAAGGCTGAGGCTATTTCCAGCTCTGCTTAAACCTGAACCTAACAAGAGAAGCCCATAGGGGCATAGTGGGAATTACTGGTTTGGTTCAAACTTAATGGTCTCCCTGATGGCTCTGGCTTGCTTTCCTCATTAGTTACTGGATGTGCCGGTTGCTGACACACTGAGCTTGGTTTGCAAGTCCTTGTGGGCCCTGGGAGCTGCTGTTGCTCAGGGCTGCCTGTGTCGAAGTGCCCTGCCTCCAGGTCTGTCCCAAGAGAGGCAGGGAGCAGCGAAGGGAGGGAAGCAGCGTGCTGCTTGTGTCGTTCAGCTGGGGCGAGCGCTGCTCTTGCGAGCCTGTGTTGCCTGGCACTCTTGAGTCTCGGTGGCCTGCAGGCACAACTATACCCGGGTGGAACTTGCCGTATAATTGAGGCAGGGGTGAAGCTGGGGCAACCCGACTTCTGTGTGCCCGAGGCTCGTCTGCTGCCATGCTTGTGAGGTGGACACGGCTGCTCTTTACTTCGTACAGCTAATGCCTGGTAAGCAGCCCTGGAGGGTAGCCTGTGTTCTCCCTCGCCTGTCCCTCTGCACGCAGTGCACCAGTCTGCAGGTCCTTGTGGCCCTGCACGCTCAGGTCCTGCTTTTCTCCTCTCTCGGTGTGGCAGCCATGGTGGACAGCCGGCCGGGGTGCCTGGTGCTTTCAGAGGGTGAAGCTATAGGGCTGCCTGCTTCCAGATCACTTCCTGATCTCCGGGAACGAAATCCTGCCGGATTTTTCTTGAGGCATGTGTGTTTCCAGTCCTCCATGGCAGAGCTCATGATCCCCTAGGTTAGAAACATCTCCTGTTACCTCCCTACCCAGGTGAAACAGCTGGAGTTCTGCCCAGCACAATTACAGCTCAGGGATCACTTGTGATACTGATGAAGGAAACTCATTTCAAGTCGTACAATTTGGGAAAGTCCTGCTTGGGCCAGAGCTCAAAAAGGGGATGGCATTGGGAATTGCCATGTCAATGCGTACCGTGTTGCTACAAAGACCTGGAAGTCACAGCTCGCGTGAGGGTGTAGTTCAGGACGACTCGGCCATCGTGTGTGCTTATCGTCCTCAGCTGGTGACTTCTGTGACAGAGGAGTGTTGCATAAATTCGGGCCATGGTCCGGGGCCTGCCTTTGGGGGGCTGCTGTGGCACTTGGAGAAGAGCCCTTCCCTTCTGCCGAGGAGAGCGCCTGCTTCCTCCCAGCTGTGGTGAGGAGCCTCCTGCGTTTCTCTCCAGTGTAAAACAGGGCTGGATAATTTCATCACCGCTAATAACATTTCTAGCGAGGCAAGCTACAATAATGATAAGGGTAATTGAATCTCATGCTTCAGGGATAAGCTGAGCTCAGGAGGGGGATCAGGGAGGAATTCATTTCCCCCTTCCCTGTGGAAGCTGCTTTGCACAGTCGATCATTTGTGTTGAAAGGCTGATGCTTTCCCCGGCACAGGGGCTGGGCTGGCCCTAACAGCTGGGCTGCAGAAGGTCCCTGTTGCCTGCTGGCTGTCCTGGGTCTCGGTGCTCTGGTTTGTGAAGGGTGAGCTGGGTTTGCCTGCAGTCATTCCAGGAGGAAGTGGAGAGCCGTGATAAGGGGAGGCGAGGCGCTGCCTGCCCGAGGCTATCGGTGGCTCGTGGGCTGCTGGCACGTGCAGGTGCGTGCTGAGAGGCAGTGCGAGTGGACAAGGGTGCCAGGAGGAACGGAAGAAACTGTAAAGTTAGCCCCTGTGTGCCGTGTTCCTGTGCAACTAGCTTGCTGTAGAAAAAGCATTGGAACAGCTTCTGATAGTGGTAAATTGTTCTACGTCTAGAGCGCTGCTTTGATTTTTAACTTTGGAGGGATGAGTTAACCTATAGGGACGTGCGATTAAATGAAGAATATGAAGCCAGGCTGTCCTAAGAATTGCCAAGAGAGAATACCGGCTCTATTGTCAGCTAACATCTATGGGCTTTGGTAAATCTAATCCCCAGGACGTGGAAAGTATCCTCTTACCTGTTGTCAGAACAGTGAGGAGTTCTAATTCCTGCAATCGCATTACAAAAAATGTTTATAGTATTTATGGTGGAAACTTAATTTCAAATTGTATAATTTCAGAAAATCCTGTCTGGGTCAAATCTTAGAGGGGGCCTAGGAAGCAAAATGTGTCTGCATAACTGTTTTCTGTTATCCTCCCAGCTCCTAATACCGTCTGGAGGTGGATGCATTTCAGTGGGGTCTGAGGGGATCTCTTAATACCCTTTTCTTACCTCAAAGGAACATTGCCATTTAATTACCTCATTTATGCTTGTTGGGAAGCTTAAAGCATTCTAAGCTGTGGGAATGAAAGGAGCTATAGAGGATAGCGTGTTGCTATTTGTTAAGAATAAACCACAGAGTGATGCAGCTCAGCTAAATGGAGCTTTCAGAGCTATCTGACAGGGTAGGAGCTCTCACTAAAAAGAGCTGGCTGGCTGGGCTGGAGAGAGGAGATGCCTGGCACACAGTGGGAGAAGGATGTCAGCAGCCAGCTGCCTGCCCCGGTCCCTGCACTGTACTCCATGACCATCCCTTCGAATGGATTTATTTCCCCCAGCGCTTGGTCTGGATAGGATCAGGTGGTAGAGTTGTCTCAAGGTTTGTAAGTGGGCATCTGAGACCTTGAAAACGAAGTGATGTGTTCAAGAGCCATGCAGGGAGACCATGCAGAGCAACACATTGAACCCAGCAGCACAGAGGAGTTCAGGAATTCCCAGTTCAGGAATTCCCAGTTCAGGAATTCCCAGTTCAGGAAAGCTCTGGAGTCTTTCTTCACTTCTAGGAGAGAAACCTCCAAGCTCAGCTCTGCTAGTCCTGGAGGGAGAGCCCATGAGGCAGGAAAGCATTTCTATTCCTTTTTTTTTTTTATCCTTAGCAGCTGTGAATTATTCATGGAACTCCACTGACTCAGTGCTGGGAAAAGGATTTCCTGTTCATTATTTACTGATCTCTTCAGAAGCATTACACTTTTTTCTTTCTTTTTTTTTTTTTCTTTTTCCTGGGACCTCTTTAGGAGCAGGAGAAGTTTGTCCCCCTGGACTTTCAAGGAGTCCTTTGCCATGTGCCTTTGTTATTTATTCTTTATAATGAAGCTGCTAGAATTAATTCCTAAGAAGGACAGTGTAAAGAAACATCCCTGTCATTAAACAGTCTTCAGAGCTGTGGTTAAAAGATTTTCAGGCGGCAAATGAATACCTCAGTGGACTCTGTGTCAATTGACTCATGATGTGATTGACTGATGGTGCCTAGTCTCATATAGAAGCTGTCCTTGATGTCTATCACCTGGTTCCTTCCCTGGCTGTGAGCATGGGATGAAAAGACTGCAGTGGGATGCACAAAAGCCCTGGTGACCATGCTGGGAAGGAGTCCGGGAGTTTGGCCGGGGACTAGGTCTCTCTTGAGGTTACTGATCCCCAAAGTACTAAGGATATTGGGGTAATACCCTTGGATTTTTTTGGTCAAGGCTGTGGTATGTGGGATCCATGCTCTGTAGCAGCGTCACTCCTCATTCATCAGATAAAATCTGGGTCACATTCCTACCACCTCTGCGTCGTGGGGTCTGATAATCAGAGAGGCTGGTCAGTGCCAGCGTGTCCTGTCTGTTCTGGGGCTGGGTGCCTGAATGAGACAGTGACACGACTCCTGCCCACAGTCCCACACGTGATGGCATTCACACGCGTTCCTGCAGTGCCACGAGGCACACTGAGTTTGCTTCTCACTGGAGTTTTACTCTTTTTTTTCTCTTTTTCTCCAGCCCTAGCACTTTGTACAAACGCAGGTGTTGCAAGCTCTGCCCGTTGTTTTTTATGGGGCCTTTGCTGTTTTCTAAAGGTGCTGTTCCTCCTTATCTAGTGATTTGCACATACACATAGGGTAATTTCTCCAGGTCTGTGTCCAGGTGGGACTGTGATAGTGTCAAGTAGTTAATTGGGCTGTGTGGTCTCTGAGGCCAGCTTCAGACTCCTGATTACCTGTGCGGATGAGCCAGGGAATTGCTGCTGTGCATATTGATGAAGACAAGCTTTCTGTGGGAGCCTGCCAGGCTGGGGGGGGGGGATGAGCAGAGCTGAAGGCAAGACCCAGAGAGGGGAATGATGGCTGGTGTCAGGGGAAGAATGGATCAGAGGGTGTGAATTGCACAGCAGGCATCGGTGCAGGTGTGGCTGTGAGGCAGACCCTGTAGCATTGCTCTTGCAAGCGGGGCAGGCAGCTGGAGCAAAGCCCTCTCTCTGGGACACTGTGGACACAGAGGCTCTTCATATGGGTCTCCGTTGGCATGCTCAGACTGTTTTGTGTTGTATCCCCTGTGTTGTTCTCTGTCTGCTTTTGTTTGTGCTTGCTGTGCAAGGTCTGCCTGCCTCTTTGTAAGGTGCACAACTCAGCAGGACTCTAGGTCCCAGGAAAGCCTCCTGAAGACCAGAGGAGAGAAGTGAATTGAGGCATGAAAGTTACAGTTAGTCGCAGTCCAAAGGAAGGTAGTGATTCATCTGGACAGGAATTGCTCCCACCTTGGCTATTCCCACCTCCTCCTATCCAAGATCATTAGACTTACAAAGGAGCAAATACAAAGGAAGGGTTTGAAAGCAGCCTGGAAAAGCTTGGCTGGGTTTCTGGGTCGTAGTATACAAGTCATTAGGAAAACGGCAGCACCTCTGCCTCTCAGTTAGCTCTGAAACTCTCTGGAGATGCAGGTTAGCAGGTTAGATGCAGGCTGCGGTGTGGGGAGATAGGGAAATGGGCATGATTAAATTATCCAGGCAGTTCAAAGGTCTCTGCAGGCAGCTGCTCCTTGTGTACGTGTAGGGGAAGGTTGTAGCATTGCTAATGAGCGTAACCCGTCAGGGAGGAGATCCAGAGTGTGTTGCTGAAGCCTGGCAGTTCTTGGCTCAGGGGTGTTCGCTGGTTGGCACTGACATCCAGGCTTCCAGTGTCTTGCAAGACAGATGTCACTATCCAGCCCTGTGCCACTCTCTGACAAGAGGTAGCGTGATCCCTTTTTTCGTCTGAGGTGGTAGATGCTCTCCAGACACCCTGGGGTATTTCCTGGCTGTTTCTCTACCTGCTGGACACAACCCTTTCAGCTACTTTCTGCTGCACGGATGTGCAGCAGTGATGTGCTTGGGGAGGATTCCCATCTGACACCAACTGGGTGCTGTTATTGAGGGAGGTAGACTTGACACTGATGGGGCTTGGAAATGAGATGAAATGTCATTCACGTTGCATGCAGGCAAAAAGCAAAGTAAATGAAAGGATTAGATGGAGTATGCATGAAGGGAGAGCTCTTGTCCCGATCAATAACTTAAAAATTCCCAGTGAAGTGAGGGTTAGGGCTGCATGTACAAAACAGTTATTCAATTCTTTAAAAAAAAAAAAGCAGCAGCAAAAAAACCTTCCAAGAAGCTATTAAAAAGACTAGTTTGTTCAGATTTACAGGTTGCACTTGAGCTGAAGGTTGCAGTTACATTTAACTGGAACTTAGGCATGTATAGGAATTCATAGTTACTTCTATTCAAATTGCCTTAAACTCTGTCCATATCGTGATAGCATAAGGGAGAATAAAAAACTAAGGGAGCCCTGTCCACTTAGGGGAATGGCTTTGTCTTACTGAAACCATAACAATTCAAATGTTTGTTCTTAACGTATGCTGATTGTGTCCAAACTTTTATTCTGCATGGCCACGTGCTGTGTTGGAGGCTGTACACAGCAGTGAATGAGGCTTGGCTGGGGAGGCAGCGTGGTTCAGAAAACAGGGCTGTGGGCTTGGAATCCTTGGCTGTGCTCATGGGCTTCCTGTGTGACTCCTAGCTAAGGCAAGCTTATGCCTCTGCCATCCCTGTGCTAAAATAGGGATAATGGCTCATGGAAAGTAATAAAATCTGCTGATAGTTCAGAATCACGTAGGTGTATCATGGCCCTCATTCCTGGAGCAAACACTGTCTAGATACAGATCAGGAATTAATGCATCCCATGGTTTGGTTTTGTTTGTTTGGGGTTGTTTTGGGGGGTTTTTTTTTTGTTTTTGTGGTAAAGATGGCCTTGCCTTTTAGGCTTGCCTGCCTGTCTCAAAGCCCCTTTCGCCACCTCTTTTCCATCCATACTGAATCCCAAACTCTCTGCTAAGAACAGAAGCATTGACCTTCATAACTGTCCATCAGCAGCATCTCCTTTTCTGTAAGGAGCATGTCAAACTGTAAGTACAGCAGCCTCTCATTTCTTTGAGCTGAAGCACCCAATGGCAACAAATCCATATAATTTTCTTTGTTTTGTCTGGTTTTCCTCATAATCACTGCTACCATTAAAACTTCTAGGAAAGAAAGAAGTCCTCTGCTTCTTCAAATGTACCATGATACCTTTTCAGCACCCCGCCTGCCCTAAGTGTGGCCCATGCCGAGAGAAGCAGTGGCATCAGCAAGTATAAGTGTTCCTTGCTCTCTGTAAAAGGCTGATTGGAAGGGTCTCAGCTCAGATATTGCAGTGAACAGTCCCCAGCGGTGTCATCTATGAGCTGCTGTGTTGCCTCTGGGGATCCCCAGAACCAGATGTGCCAGTTAATCACCCCAAGCGAAGTGTCAGAGCCTTGCAAGTAAGAAAGAAGGGTCGGCTTGTGTGTGCTGGTCTGAACCCCTCCCAGACGGGGTGACATCCTGCGCCTGGCATAGCTGCAGGCTTGCCCCAAGCCTGGATACGAGAAGGAGCGTTTTCATATTTGTTGCAGTGGTTTTGGATCAGCGAGTTATCCCCCCGCCTCTGTCCGTTTCTACCTAGCACTCTCACACTTGAGCGCTGCGTTTCTTGGCCTTGTGCCCATGGTTTCATTTGCTTCCCAACAAGAGCTGCCCTGTACGGGTTGTTACGCATCCTGTCACTGCTGGCCGCGCTTGAACCTGACACGGTCCCCAAGGGCGCAGCGGGAAGCGCGGGCTGGAGCTGTGCTCTCTTCTCTCCCGAGCCCTGGTTTCCACTGATGGTGGGTGCCTGCGAGTTCGCGCTGTGCAGGATGGGGGACACAAGCGTCTGAAAAGGGCAACTGGGGCTGCTGCCTGATGCTTTTAAATGTTGCTTAGAAACCAAACTCAATATTACCTAACTCCACCAGATCTGCAGTGCAGAACTCATTGCACAAGGGGAAAGGAGGTTTTTTATTTTTATTATTATTTTCTACTTTTTTTCCTTTTACAAGAAATAACTCACTTTTCAGCTGTTGGAGAAGGTAGTAATTGATCTAGAGCTTTGCAGTTTGCCTTCCGGAATGGTTTTATTCTTAATGTAGGAATAAAACTCTGTTAGGTCAAATACACAGCAATAAATACAAGAAGCACATTAGCTTTAATATATTGGATTATTCCACTTGATGGTGACGGGGAAAAAAACAAGATTTAATTCCCCTGGCAATGCAGGCAAAGAAAATCGCTTTCCCTGCCCATTTTTTTTTCCTGTTAAGTCATTTTTGTCTGTCAATGCCAGTGCTGCAGGCTTTGACAGGGTTTAATTTGACTTTTTATTTTTTTAACCTGGTGTGAAAGTAAGAAGTATTTTCTCCAAGTAAATTGTCCTCAAATTCACTCAATGCCTTTTATTTCTAGCCGTTGCTACGGATTCCTTCCCTGGTGGGATGTGGGGAGCTCTCGGTGCTGTCAGAAAAGGGGGGACTGTCATGAGCTGGCAGGGTAGCGTAGCTTTTAGCTCCCCTCTGCTGTTGGAGTGGGGCAGGGAGTTCAACACAGCTGTTCCCCTTTTTCCAGGCATGCTGGTGTTGGTTTCTGTTCCTACCCTGAAGCTTCCCAGCTAGAACTAGGATTTGCTTCTCCATGCCAACTGTTTTTGTGATGTACCACCACCCTTCAGTGCCATAACATCTGTTGCATCTTTCCTTGTGTCCCACAGGCTAGTGGTGGCTTAGGGCTCCCACATGGTGGTGAATGTACCCAGCAGTGCACGAATTTATCCCAAGTGACATGCCTTGCGCTGCTAAGTCTTTCATCAAAGCCCATAGTCAGTCCTTGTGCCAAGCCTTCTCTCATTTTCCTGAGAGAACAATGACATTGGATCCTTTTCCTCCCATCCCTGCTTTTTCACAAATTTCTATTTTATATCAGGAACAGGATGGATGAGAAGAGGCAGGAATGATCTTCTTGCTTGTCATCATGGCAGACAGATAGGTAGAAGGTGGCTCTGCTGTGGACCAGGCAAGTAGCAGAGAGACTACAGCAGAGATTTAGCTTGGGTAACAGAGAGGAAACATCTCAGCATGGTGAAGGACTGTAAGAAAGGATTTGCAGGGGGTAAAGCCTTTGTAGCCAGAAAGCTTTGAAAAAAAACCTAGATGAATCTGTGTCAGGAGTGATGTATGGGTGGGGAGGGGTCTGCCATAGAGAGGAGAAGGGGGCCTAGAGTAGGCAAGCCTGGGTTGTGTGGTTGGGGGGTGGGTGTTGGTTTTAAAGCGTGTCTCACCTATGTGCAAATTGGCAAGAGAGACTGGGGAAAATAGCAAGGCAGGAGTCTCCATGTGGTTAACTGAGTCTTTGCACTGTATTCATCTGTCCAGGCAGAGTTACCGCTCCAATAAGCAGGGCTCCTCCACCAGCACCTAGACTCTATCTGATTGTATTTGTCTAAGACGAGAAAGGCTTCACAATAATCCTGCTGGCAATTAATTGGCTTTTGTTCGGCAAGAGTGAACAAGATCTCATCTTAATCTGTTTCATTATTTCTCCTTGTATAGCACAGTCAACACAAGATTAGGTTTAATTTACAAAAAAATGCAAAGTCATTACTCATATCTGGATCAGGATTTTATCTGCTTCATTTTGCAATGCTTCATGTGTCAATATTAACGAGAGGAGCTGCATGGTGTGTGGTGAGGTGGAAATGGCACTGCTTGACTTCAGGACCTTTTGGAAGGATTGCAAGTAGCAGAGCTCTGATGTCATCCTTCCTCTACCCCCATCGCCTGCCCTTCCTCAGAGAAGAAGCTTTGTGCTCAGGAAAACGAGCTTCTTCCCTCAGGGCAGCGGGCCATGATGCTCTTAGCTCTCTTCTCCTAGCTCCTTATGCAATAGCAGCCCTGCGCATACATGTGGAAAAGAGCTATGGGAAGCCAAAAGGAAATGTTGTGGGTCCATGGCAGTACTGGCCAGAGCTGGGCTCGTTTGATGCCAGGTGAGAGGCTGTGGCAGTTCCCTATGGTGGTCAGTGTCTGAGGACACCCCAGTCCTGGCAGTGCAGGAAGGCCAGATCGGTGGTTTCTGAAATGCTCTGCGTGGCTGTGGACATGCGCACGTGCCCGTGGGTTTATCTACCCCTATGCATTTCAATGCACTTACCTGTGAGTGCTCATACAACCCATCTCGGGGTCCCTTTCTACCCTGTCCCTGCCAGGCAGCTGGCTCAGAGCAGTTCACAGCATGTTCCGTTTCCCCTGGTTCTTCTGAACATGGTACCTACACCTGCAACACGCTCAGCGGGAGGCATCTCACTGCCAAAGCTTGCTCCCCTCCCTGGTTAGGACTGAGCTGCTGTTCTTGCTGCAGTTAAGTGTGTTCCCCCATGATCCATCAGTCCAGCGAGCACTCTCTGATTTTATTGTGGCCTCTCTGCCTTTCTGGGAACACTGATTGCACTGTGGTTAATGGGTCTGCACAGATAGCAGCTCCAGATGAGTTGCTCTAAGTGCCTGCAAGGGAGGTTAGCCAAGGGCATGCGTAATATAGCTGGGACTCTTGCCTTGCTGGGGAGGGCTGTTGAACTTTGCATGCAAGGAAGGTAGCAAAGTGGCTGCGTGCACCGGGGCGCAGCATAGATGGGGATGCAGACAGCCCTGCCGCTCTGGGTGTGATTCTTCTGATTCTCGTGGGCCCGATTAAGGTAAGAAAATACTCTGCAAGGAAAGGAATGTTACTGATTTGAGTGATACTCTTAATAAATCAATGCCCTAGGATAGTGTTGGGCAAGTTGTGCTGCTTCCAATCAAATTTGAAAGGCAGGCCTTGATCTGTGTTCAAGAAAACTTTCACTGCTCTCTGATTAGGGCATTACAGTTTAAAAGACTGCCTGCATCCAAGACAAGCGTGCTGTGAGCGTCTGTTGCCCAAGAGGCAACTCTACTTCCAAAATGCATGGGGTGTCCCAGATGGCGGGGTCTGTATAGCAAAAGCTGCTCTGCAAACCATTTAAACAGGACAAGGAGAAGAGAAAACACGAACTTGAGCCTAAGCTGCAGCCAGAAGAAACAAGGAGCGGCGGTCAGAAACAGGCCCACAAACGCAACGCTTGGAGCGGTACACTTGCACCTATTCTGCCCTTCTCTGGGCACGGGCTCCCACAGCAGCAGCCAGAAGCGGCGGCGGCCGGCGTGGCTCCCCGGGCCGCTGCCTGCAGCCCGAGTGCCCTCTGCTGTCACTGCGGCTCTGCAGCGGCCGCGGCTCCGGGGGGCGCGGGGGGCTCCGACACGGGGGCTCCTGCCCCTGCCCCTGCCCGGGCCGCAGCGGGGCTGCGTTCCGAGCCCCATCCCCGGGGTGCTGCCAGCTAGCTGGAGCCCGGCGCTGCTGGGAAGGTAAGGTAGAGAGTCGGGCACCTCCGCTGCAATCGTTCTTTGCGTGAGACAAAACTCTCTTCCTCGAAAAATGAGGGAGGCTGACACTCGGCCCAGAAGCATGCTTGTGTGCTTGCGTGGCTGTGCCTGGCTTTTCTGTTCCTGTGACATCTCTCCCTCACAAGCCAGTCCTGACCATGTGCCTCGTCTCTCCTGTTCTGGGTTGTCTGGGTACCTTTGCTTTACGTGCAGGCTGCTGTGTAGGGAGCTCGGCACTCTCGTGCAGCTCTCTCGGGCAGTAGTTAGGCTTTCCAGCTTCCTTGAGACTTCCCAGTTGAACTCACTATAGCTGTTCATCTCTTAACTCCAAAGCACCTCCCCAGTGGGAAAGCATCTTTAGGCCTTTTTTTTCCCTAGCAGGTGAGCAGACTGAGAAGGTCAGTGCAGTCGCTGCCCCAAGGATAGCAGGAGGAAGTAGCTGGATGGAAGGAGAAGCAGGAATCGGATTAGCTCAGTGCAAATGCTGCTCACCTGTGGACTTTGGTTTTCCCCGAGATCTGTATGGTGTGGGACAGCAATGAAGGAAGCATGGGAATAGCTGTGTCTGAGTTGCAAAGGGAGGTGTGTGCCCAGGGGATGTTTCTTCACTAGCCCAGTGTTTTCCACTTCTTCAGAGGTTTTCTACTCCTGACAGGCTTGTGGGCCCAAATGCAAGGATAAGTCACTGGCTTTCCATCCCATTTGTGACCATGCTCATCTTGGCTGCAGCTTTAGGCTGGAAGCCTCTGCTGCAGGTCTGGCTGATGCCCTGCTATCCTGGCTGTCAGGAGGTGCCATTCCCAGCCTCTACAAGCTGTTCGATTTAGGGGAATCAATCTCCTAAACTATCCTCCCTTTTACAGCTGGCTAGAACAGCTGGGCTGCAAGCAACAGGGAATTATCTGATAGATACTTTTTTTTTTCCCCTCCCCCATCCCTCCCATGCCCAGTCTTGAACGCCTGGTGGGGGAGCAAACTCCTCCATCTGTCCACAACCCCCCCAGGTGGGTAGTAATAGATGCTTCATATAGAAAAATTCAATTAGACTTGACAAGAGATGTATGCTAGTGCTTCCTTGCCAGGGCCCCATCTTGCTCTGTTCTGTTCCTCTGCAAGAGACTTGCTGTAGAAGCTATTATGAAGAGGAAAAACCCTTTTAAATATAATGGCGTTTATAGCCAGGACTGGCTGTGGTGGGCTTTGTAGAAAAGAAAATTACAGGGGGATCTCGTACAACTGCAGCCACCAAGGTGCAATAGGCTACCCAGGACATCAGATGCCAGCTGCTGGGAGCAGGAAGGGGCTGGCTGGAGTGCTCTATCTAGGGCTCCTCTTGGTGCCTCTGAGTACTAAAGCTGCCAGGGTAAGAGGCGTGTTCATGCCGGTGTCTTGGCCAAAAGTGAGTAGTTCAGATTTCTAAATACTCTGAGTCTGGGTGATGAGAATATCTGTTATAAAGTACTCTGGGACAGACCTCTCTCTCTCTGTACAGCACACGTCTGCATTGGTCATCAGTGTTCCCCAAAGCTACTGCGTAGTATCACGCAGCTGCTTGCTGGTGTTGGCACAAGAGAAAGCAGAAGGAACCCCCAGTTGAAGCTGTATGTGACAGAGCCCTTCTGCAGCTGGGAGCTTTAATACATCTAAATCCTTTTGTCACAGTTGCACTGACTTTCTGTAATCTTATGAAATTGCATCGTCTCAATTTCCATGAGACCTGTAACACTTGAGAACCCATTAACCTCATGCACTCTGTCTTGGACAGATGTGTTGATATAGTCTTGGAATTGGATGTATGTGTATGGCGCAGATTTCAGTGTGTTCAGACTTCTGGTATTTGATCAAAATTCAAAAGGCATTTGGAACAAAATAATTATAATGTGAGCAAGATTATTTTTTTTTCCCCCCAAGTACCCAGGCACTCACTTGCATTGGGACTCTAGCACTGGCGTGGCTGAACGCAAGCAGTAATCACTCCCCTGAGGTCAGCAGCAGCTTTTGCGAGACGCTCTGTGGAGCAGAGGTAGCTGTTCTCTGCAGTGAAGCTGCAAGGCCTTGAGTGTCTTGGAAGGCACCTCTTGGTGGTGGGCGGGAAGGTCAGGACAGCTTTGCAGGATGCTCCTGACGGACAACGGGAACATCAGGCCTGCTGGCACGAGGGGGGAGTGTGGAGTGGGAAAGGTTCCGGGCAGCTGCATTCGTTGTAACAGAGCTGCTGGGGAGGCTGTGGGCATTTAGTAGTTCAGCCTAGATAAGCCTAAAGTGGGGACCATGGCCCTACCCTGTGTTTACAGGGGACACAATATCTGAAGGCTTAATCCTGGGGTTTATCCTGACTGTGAGATGGTGGCTTAGGAAAGGTTCAGTTTAACAACTGCATCACAATGTGGAATATTGATCCCCTTGCTGTACTGATTCCTTAGGGACAGATGGAGGCCTCACTTCTTCTGTGGGGCAGAGAGTTGGCAGCGAGTTGAATATTCAACTAGCAACTTTGTCAGCTGTGTTAAAGGCTGTGGTGAATAACGCTGTATTGTGTGACGGTGTGTGCAGAGGTAATGGAGAGGAGTTAAATTCTGAACTGGTTCTGGTCTCTCCTGGGTCAGAACCAAGGCTGAGCTCACAGTAGAGCTACAGTTAGAGACAACCTGGAGGGCATCTGTCAGGGCTGGGCTGTGTAGGAGCCTTCCTGGACCTCCTCTGTGCCTTGCATGAACTCCCACTACATTTTAAGTACGCCTCTGCCTGCTGCTGCTCTGCAAGCCCGTTGCCCTTCGAGTGCTTCCGACAGGTTCAGGCTGCTGGGTCAGGGAACAGAGCACGTGCCTCTTTCTGGGACACTCATGGTATTATACAAGATACAATGACCCCTGCTTTTTGGATAGGACTGGTTGACATTGCTCCACGTAACTGAACAGAAAAAGCATGCTTAAGCACAGGACACAAACACCCAGCACACAAGGGAAGATCCACACACAATTGTGTCATTTTATTATGTTTGCCTGGACTCTGGCTTCGCATGTCTGTGGTTTGGAAGGCCAGTGTGCCCTAGGCATCCAGGTGCAGCAGTGCAGAAAGCTCGATGAAGCAGAGCATGCACAAAGTGACCAGCTGGGAAGCTCTCCTTTGGCTACAGGTAATAGTAGTACGCTGCATTTGTAATGGTGCACTTTGATGCAAAGTGGCATTTAAGTATGTATGTGCTGGCAGCCCAGGAAGGGAAGACAGACAGATGGAGACAAAAATGTAAGTTCCTATCTCTCTAGGCAACACCAGCTCTATTAAGGGGATGCTCTTCCGAGAGGACTGACTAGCAGGGACAGGCTTGGCTCAGGGAAGCTTAGGTGTCTTTGTTCAGGATGGTGGCTCACAGCCCTGAGCGATATCAAGAGGCACGAGTGGGAGTATGTACGAAGTGCTGTCTTGTCAGTGAGCATACGGAGCGGAGGCAGACGTGTGCTTTTTGCAGACTCTGTTAGTAGCAGGAAGAAGTGAGATCAAGTGGGGCTAACAGCTTTCTGGGTGAAGAGTATCTCCTGCCTGCAAAGAGCCATACTGGATGACCAGGGTGCTTGTTGCATGAAGCGTGCAGAGGCCAGGAAGGGGTAGATGAGTTTGTTTGCATTTGTTCCTGGACCTCCTCCCCAGCTTGCTTCTAACCCATTTCCCTAGGTCCTTGTCATCTCTCTCCCAGCAATTACTCTCAGTTGCTGTCTGTTTGAGGGAGCCAAATGAAGCTCCAGGGCTGGACACCAGAGAGGCTTCAGCTCCTCAACGCTTTCCTTGATAAATGGATGCTGGGAACAGTGTAAGAGAAAAGGATCCTATCCCTAGTGCTTTGCATTATCATCACTAAAAATTAAGCACTTGGCAGCCAAGCTAGAGCTCCCAGGAGGCAAGCAATGACATCTATTGCTTATAAATGGGAGAAGCTAAGGTTCTCACTGCAGGTCATGGAAGCAGCTGCTGACAGTGATGTGACAGGGCTCTGGGTTTGCCTGGTATGTTCTCAGACACGAGGTTTATGCTTTTCTTTCTCCCTTTTTTCCCCACTCTCTAACTTCCAGAAAATATGCCCAAAGTACCACTTAACTTTAAGGGGTGCCCAAGTCTGGGAAGCAGGCAGGAGGGCTGTGTAGCTCGGGCTGGGTCCTGGGGGTTAGTGGCTTAGGAGAGAAGTAAGGACTGTCGGATTTTTAGGTGATCTCATGTCTGCCAGAGGACATCAGTGCAAGCGGCAAGGCTGAGTCTAATGTAGTGCATTCACAAATCTATTCACATTCCTTGCATAGACCCCTTGAGGGAAGATGGATGGTGGCCCCTGGCATCTTGCACGCACATTCATACACAGAAAGGCTGTATGCTGTACAGCCCACAAGCAGCACCATGCAGAAACCATCCAAAGGCCATGGGATGCCCTAGGGCACAGTGAGGAAAGTCAGCTCCAGCATGCAGGCCCCAGTTCAGCACAGCTATGGCTCCACTGTCACGCTGCTGTTGGTAACACGTACGCCGTACCATCCCTTCCAGAATAGTGTGTCCTGGCCACCGTGTTCAAAGCGGACAAAACGGACCCCAGGCCCATAGTTGGAAAAGGTGTGGGAGATCTTTGGGACAAGAGACAAAATGGTTGTTGGTAAGCATCAAACCACCAGGAACCTACCCTTCTTTAGTGTACAGAGCCTTCAACCCCCCCTGCCTGAGTCATACCTACCAGGCTGGGTAACAATGAGGGCATTTACAGTGGGAGTTACTGGGAGAAGCTTTGACCCCATTGTTGTTCAGAGGCCATTGAACCTCTCCCAGTTGGGCATCTCCTTCATCTTACTCCTGCAGTGGTGGCTCAGCAAGTTTCCGAGTTTTATGTAAGGTAGCCTTCCAGTATAATCCCTCTGTTCAATCACAGGGTCACAGCTCCACAGAACACATGTCAGAGCCTTCTCCTCCTCCTCCAGGAGAACTCTCCTGCTTCTCTCTGCTTGAAAATATTCCCAATTCATGCAGGTTGGGTGTCATCTGCTGAGCCCACAGCTGTAACTCACCTCAGTCCAGTTGGCGTCATTGTCCTCTGGGATGGCAATAGTCTCGCTTCTGTACTCAGCCAGAACATCCTCATTCTCAGAGAGCAGCTTCACACAGAGCTCGTAGAGGCAGCCAGCATCACTGCGTCCTGCATACCTGCAACGAGATCCAAGCTGCTAGTCTTACCTGTGTGAACTTGGCAAAGAGCCAGAGCACACAACTGCATCTGGCTGAATGCAGGCTCTGCCAATACCACCAAGTTACTGGGGCCTTGGTTTGAGGTGGAAATCTGTAATGGTTCTTACCCCACCCCACCACCTCCCCTCATTCACAACAGGAACCTGCTCTGTAGAGGCCGTATGCACCAACAGTTTGAAGCCTGGGGGAGCTGCCAGTGGCTCTGTAAGCCAAGACCCAGCCCTGTCCCACATCTAGGGGACCTGGCAGCTGAGGTTTTAAGGCCCAGTGCAGGTATAAGCCCTCCCTGCCCCTCCTTCTCTTTCTTGACTCTCTGCCTGCCTTCTGAGGCATCCTTGATACTTACCAGTCTTTTACCACAACTTTAGGCTGGGTTGTATCCATCAGCTCTTCCCAGTAGCCCTCAGCCCTAAGGTCAATGACCTGAGCCTTTCGACACCACCTGAAATGAGATGTTAATTGGTATCACAGTCTCTTCTGGGACTTGGGCAACCAAAAATGTCCCCTTCCCTGAATAAGAGAAGAAAGCAGCCTTACTCATAAGATGTAACAAAGTATTTATGGACTTCTTCACTGGGGAATTCTTTTCCAAAGTCCCCAGGGAGCTCTTCAATTTTCCAGCCATCACCTCCATTCTCTACCTCTCCCCAGTGCTGCAAGTCTTCTGCAAATGGCAGAAAAGAGACTTGGATGAGTCTTAGCTTCTGTTGGCCTGGGGAGCCTGACCTTCTCCCACTGGAACCTTTCTCTGGCTTGTGAAAGGTGTGCTGCTAGGTGCAGCCCTAATTCTGTATGTAGACTATGGAGGTGTTTGTTAGGTAGAGGTCAGGCAAAAACCTTTAGTCTGGTTGAACTTAGTATTAACAAACTTCAACATTCCCCACCAAAATGGCTATGTACGTGTGGGTTTAATTAAGAAAGTACTCCAGTGAAATTATTTAAATATCCTGAACTGTGTCAGCACTTTCAGTGTCATAACATAGGAATAACCTGGGGAGAGAAGCAGATTGCTTTATTTCTAAATTTTCTAAATTGCTAAGTGGTATATCTAGAAGCAGTACGGCCCTAAACATTGGGCTTTTCTGGTCTTAGCCAGAGGGAACGTGGATGTTGGGAAAGCTTGCAGAAAAATAATCTGTAAACAAAATGGAGAAGCTGTGTGGATATTGCTTTGGTCTATGGTCTGTGAAATGTACTTGTTGCTGCTTGGGTTATGAGGCTTGGTTACTGCTGCTTATTGCTAAGCATCTTGTAGATCTGGCAAGCGAAGTTCATAGGTTATCGGAATAATGGCAAAGGGGTATGTGCGCAGCTCTGTAACGTGGGCTGTAGTAAGGAAGGTACAAACAAGATTTGCCTGAGCTGCTTCAAGGAAGGAAGCCTGAAGTGCCTGGTGAGCTAAGGGCAGACTAGTTCCTGAGCAGGGAAAGGCTTGATCTTTCCTGTCATGGTTTGGCAAGAAGCAATCTGGAAACCCAGATGCCACTACCATGACTGCACTGGACAGGGGTTCTGCAAAGGACATTTTTGACTCTCAAATGTGATTCTGATCCCTGCAGGGGCTTATATAAAGTCAATGTCAAGTAGAGCCCTTTGCAAAGGCTGATTAACAAAGGCCTTCGTGCCTGTTAAATGATTTGACTGCATGCATTAAATTATTTGACTCGGGCAAGAAGAAAATGCTGCAACCTGATGGCAACTAAAATCTTTTTTCAAAGACTGGAGATGCCCAGTTCCTGGTGACTGGTCATCTCTATGAAATCTTGGGGTTTGTTATGCTTGTGTCTCACCTTCACCGCATGGGTTCTTGATGAGATTCTTCCTTCTCTTACTCAGAAAGTAGAAGTTTTGCCAGTTCTCTGCATTCTCCTGTGATTCTGCTCCAGTGAGGCCTTCCTGCTGACACTTCAGGATCCAAAGCGCAGCTCCATCAACCAGGTTCTTCCACTGGCAGCAGACCAGGCGGCACGCCAGCACCAAATCCGCTGCAGGTATGGAAGCCAGGATTCTGATCAGGACTGCTTCAGGGAGGGACTCCATCCTTGGGCCAGGCTGGATGGAGCTTTCTGAGAAAGAAGGGGGAAAGGAGTGGTGACACAGTGGTCCTTCAGACATGGGGTTCCCCACTCTCAGTGATGTCAAACACTGATGCATTAGAAAGAAGCTAAAATAAGCGTGTTATCTGAAAGCATGATTTTGGGGGCATAGACTGCTTCCTCACCTCAAGGCCTCCTGACCCCTCTTAAGTTAATACCCTGAAGCATGTGAGCACATGAATATTTTATGTTCTAAGTGAAGCCCTTAGTAAAATCCATCCACAAAATGCAAGTAGTTGACATCTGCAATTGTGGACAGTTTGTCGGTTTCCCAGACTGGAATTAATCCTTCCAGAAATCTCTGCTGCTGCAAAAATCAGCTTCTTAGTAATGGCTTCCTCTGCAGAGGGAGGCATCTGGGTGTTTGTTCTGCCTTTAAGAACATCACTGATAACAAATGCTGTAGAGCAGTACCTAAATATCAGTGGTGAGCATCTTGCCAACCACATTTGCACTGGTCCGTTCTATATCTGAAAGGCTTTCCCTCAAGGGGCTGGCACTTAATCTCCTTAGTCATGAGCCTGTACAAAGTATAGGTCTGAGGATAACTGAAAATAACTCAGTTGATACTCTCTAATATTCCTTTTTCTACAGCCGTACAACCTCAGCAATTAAGTCAGAAGCGTGTGCTTTAACTTCATGTGCTAATTCTGTACTCTGGCTCCAAACAGCTCTCTGCTGCCCTGAGTTCTAGGGCCGGGTGCTGCAGGAATAAGGAGAGACAAGTGTGCAGATTCAGAGCCCCATGTCATCAGTGTGGGACGCACTGTGACACTGCTTTTATCTCGGCGGAGTCCTGATGCTGGAGAAGCTGCTGAGACTGCAGTGAACTGCACAGATGCAGCCAAACTCCTCAGGAGTGAGTCATTAAGCCGAGGAGAGCGCTAGGGACAAAGCAGGGGAAATATCCTGACGTGCTACTTGATGAAATACAGCAGTGCCAAATCTGGCAAGGGAGGGAAGAAATAGGGAGTCACTACTGTAACAGCATCCTAAATCTAGATGTTCCAGACGCAGAGCTATCATGTGTCCTCTATCTGCACTGCAGACGGCAGGAGGAAACCGTCACTTAAAATTCCCTGGCTTTTACGGGGGTAGCATTGGCGATTTCCCGGGTTTTTTTCCTCCTTTCCAGCCCTCAACCACAGTCCTGAAGGCTAAAACGGGATTTTTAAAGAAGAAAAAAGAGAGATCACGCTGGTTTCATCTCCTGCAGGAATTTCGCATGCCTCGCCTGCTCTCTGCCTGGTGATGGAGCATTACTGCTCTCCTTGCTTGGCAAGGATTTCCCACGCGCTCAGGGAAGGGGTGAAGCTCCCTGCCTGACTTTCCTCTTCCACTCCCACCCACAGTATCTTAAAAACTGGTCTACCATCGGCAGACCTCCCGGGGCAGCTCCCCTCCCGTGCCCTGCTCGGGCCGCACTCCGCCTCCCTGTCTGCCCCCGCCCCAGCCCTCCCTCCCCTGCTGCCCGGCCCAGCCAGCCCGGGAGAAGCCCGCGGGCTCACGGCGCAGCGGCGGGCGGCTCGGGGTGCCCCCCGCCCCGTCCCCTCGGCCCGGCTGGCCCCGGCGGGGCAGGGCAGGCGCCGAGCGCTCCTACCTTGGGCGCTGCTCGGCGGGCGGCCGCGGGTCGGGCGGGCCGGGGCCGGGGCCGGGCCGGGCCGCCCTGATAAAGGGCAGCGGCCGCGGGGCGGGGAGGCCGCGGCACCGCCTTCTTCTGCGCCTGCCCGCCCCGCTCCGCCCCGCCCGCTGCGGAAGGGCCGCCGCCGCCTCACGTCCGCGTCCGGATCCAGGTGGGGCCGGGGCCGGGCGGGGGGAGCGCGCTGCCCGGCTGCTCGTCGGGGCCGCGGCCCGCGGCAGGGCTCCGTCCCGCTCGGGCCCCGGCGGGCGGCCCGGCAGCCTGGGGCGGGCGGTTGGTCGTGTGGTTGTGTTAGTAACGAGCGAAAACTCTGCTTGTTTCCCCAAGCTCTGCGCTGGCCGTGCCCGGGGATTTTCCATCGCGTACCCCTCAGCCCGTCACGGGAGCTGCCGGTCGGTGATGACGACCATCTGCGACCTCCCCGAAGACGTCCTGGTGGAGCTGCTGTCGCTGCTCCCAGCCCAGGCCCTGATCCGCACCTGCAGGCTGGTCTGCAGGCAGTGGCGGTACGTGGTGGATCTGACCACCCTATGGAAACGCAAGTGCCAGCGCGAGGGGTTTTATATTCAGAATTTGGACAGAAACGTCTCCGACTGGAAGGTCTTCTATATGCTCTGCAACTTGAAAAGAAACTTAATCAAAAACCCCTGTGCTGAAGGTTGGTTTAATTATTTATAGGAGAGCGCTAAGAGTTTCCTGATGGTCAGAATGAGTCAGCGTCCTGCATTACTCAAGTACTGCTGGTGTTGTGGGACTGTCCAGCTGCTGGTGGATCTCTGCTGGGTCAAGTAAACATCCACAATAAAACTACTGCGGGTAGATAAAGTATTGGTAAATACGTATCTGTGGTTGCGACCAGAAGAATCTGGAGTTGCTAAGGCCCCAGCACCGCGGACAGTGTCGGTTAATTTGCACAGCAAGTACAATGTGGTAACGAAACTATCGGGTATTGGGATTAAACATTTGGGCAGCTGGGGAATTTTTGTTGTCAAAAACCTGATTCGTACGACTACAGTAATTCTGCTTTATTACTGATTACAAGTTTCTGCTGTGGTCAGAAAGTTGCTACCTATTGTCCAAGCCGCTGACAGGCACGTTAAAAGTAATGGCAACATAAAGACAGCAGTCACTTTCAGCTGTAGGAAGAATACAGCGTGTCTGAATACTCATCAGAGTAGGTTCCTAGTATTCCTCTGTAGCTGATTCTTTAACAAAAGCAGAGTACTGCTGGAAACTGAAGTGAGGTCCTAACACTCATCTCTGATATCTATGTTTTTAGAGAACTTTCAGCACTGGAAACTTGATAAGAATGACGGAGATAAATGGAAGATTCAGGATCTGCCTGGAACTCATGGACAAAGCATGCCAGACCCCAGAGTACACAAATACTTTGTCACTTCATATGGGTAAGAACTGGATTCCAGTAATCTGGAGCTGGGCCACCTCCTTCCTCCTGTCTGTCTGCAAAGGCACTGCGATTAGAAGGCTTGAGGCAGGTCACTGAACTTTAGCCCATGTGTGGGAAAAGGAAGGAGTTTAATTAACCTTTTATCCTAGTTAGCCTAAAGAGACAGACAGGTGTACTGCTGGGAGAATTAATCGCAGCATGTGCTAAATTTCTCTGTCCCTACCAGGAATTTCCTGTAACATTTTTATAGCGATCATAATCCACGTGGGTCTCTGCTTCTCTTCAACCAAAGGTGGTGGGCAAAGGTTAAGGTTTGGCAAGCTAATCGGATGCACTTACCTGACAAGGTCAAAGCTCTGTAGCCTCTAAGAGCAGTAGATGTGTCTGTCATGCTAACAGCTTGCAATAAAAGCTGTCAACAGAGGAGGATTAGTTGCTTTTACATCCATTAAGCAGTAGTTTCCTGTTACCAATATATGCTATACAAGTGCAGGGACCCCTCTTAATCCAGCTTGTAGGTAACTATTCCTTTTATCTGGGAGTGAAGCTAATCAGTTCGCTTCCTTGCCTAGTTCTGGCTACGGAAAAAGGTGTGCCTTAGCCATGTCAGCCTCGTGGGCCTTCGAGGTCTGGGTGGGCTTATGGTGAGAGTAAAGCCGTCGGGGCAAGCGTGGACACTGAGAGGGAAGAGATGCATTTTGTGAAGTCGTGAATATTTCTATTGCTGCTGCAGGCCGTGCTTCAAGTCTCAACTCATTAGCCTGCAGAAAGAAGGATACTGGAATGAGTTGATGGATGAGAAACGGCCTGAAATTGTAGTCAAGGACTGGTAAGTGTATGCACTGAAAACTAGAATTTCTGGCATTGGCCTAGAGATAACTTAGGCCTCTGAAGCTTTTCATACTATAAAATTAGTTCTTTATCCTTTGGGAGTTGTAGCTCTTGAGTACAGCATAAGCTAAATCTAAGTTTATTCAATGGGCTGCAAGGAGGTGGCAATCCTGTGAAGAGCAGGATAGCTGGAAGCTTTAGAACTTCTTCATAGCTATGGGGATGACATTCCTTTTCCTCTGCAGATGGGGATCCCCTTGGACACTGTTTTTGAACACTAAAGAAAATGGAATACTGTATGTACAACCCTGCTCCTTGATTACTCCCTGCCTTTCTAGGTATGCTGCCAGATTTGACTGCGGGTGTCGCTATGAACTTACAGTGAGGCTGCTTTCCGAAGACTACATTGTCCTCGAGGAGTTCCACCCAGAGCCAGTGGTTATAGAGCAGTGGAGTGATGCCATGTGGAGAGAGGTAAGCAGCAGCCCTGCCCCGTGGGCAGTAGCTTTACATCAGTATTGTGACACTTGAATCCTCCATGTCTTACCTGGCTAAAAGTCCTAAGTGAACCTACTTTCTCTGCTCTTCAGCCTCCTCTACTCAATACAAAAGGGAAGTAAGTCCTTGCTGTTGACAATGCTGAAGAAGCAGTAGTGCCCTGGAAGAGCTAGGTTTGGTTTGTAGGTGCCCAGGGTTTCTAAAGAGTATCCCCTGGGCTTCTGTGTTACTTTAGCTCAGTCTCTTTAGTTTTTTTCTGTTCTTGTAACTTAGTTATTTAGATAAAACCTAAGTGAAAGAAACAGTTCTTGCTTTTATTGGATCAAAAAGCTGTGTTTTAAAACTACTGCATGGATGTCATTTAAAGTATTGCAGACATTACTCTTCTTAAACTGCTAAACATGTTTAACTGGTTTGATTGGCTGTAGATTCCCCACTATGTTGTTGCTTACATGACAAATGTACCTAAGAATCAAGCTTAATGTTACGTTTGACTTGGAGAGGATTCCAGGGCAGAAGGCTGAATAAGAGAGGTTTTTTTCCAGTCCCTCAAAAAGGGGTATGATGCACTTTCAATGAAAGATATCTTAGAATGAGCTTTTCCTGAGACCAAGACTTGTGTACTGTAGCTGTCCTAGCTTCTAGGTCAGTGCTGGTTTATTTAGGCAAATTAAGAGGAATTTTCTTCTTCAGATTTCTCACACCTTCCAGAATTACCCAGCGGGAGTTCGTTACATCTGGTTTCAGCATGGAGGCCAAGACACCCAATTCTGGGCAGGATGGTACGGGATCCGAGTGACAAACAGCAGCATTACCATTGGGCCCCTAACATTGCTATGAAGGCACAAGATAAATGTTTGCTTTTACCTCAGGACTGTAACCAGGTGGTCTCAGGTGCACTTATTTGTCTGTACTCTCTGGGTGAGTGTCCTGGCTTTGTCTTGCACAGTCGATCTCAAATACAAGCAGCTAGTTCTCCTTGTTCACAGCAGAACTTCTGCAGGCCCGGCCCTTTGGAAGGACTTCTGTCTTCATCTTTCATCCTCCTGTACCATGGATGTTCCTGCAATTACTAGTGCCCTTCCACAGGAGAAAGACTAGGACAATTAAATATGACACCTGTCTTTTCTAGTTAACATGTCCTTGTGCTACAGCCAAACACTGAGTCTTAGATAGAAACCATTTCTTGTTTGTTTAAGGAACTTATGAAAGATAAGGCTAAACTGTATCATTTCAGATGATCAATGCTGTCCTCAAGGGCTCTGCTACAGACTGACTTGTTTTGTATGGTATTTTCCTGTTCCAGTTTAATTATGTTATAAAAACGTGTATCTTTCACATCAGACCTTTCATAGCATAAGGAAACAGTCAGCTGTTTTTCATAAATGCTGTGTCACTTGTACTCAGTTCCTTGCTGTCTCTGTAAGTGTATGTGATCAGAATGGTACGTACCTTCCCTGTCCAAATACAGCCCAGCATTGTTTGAATAAACAGCTAGAGGAACAGGAGATAAGGAATCCCTTAAGGTGGCTACCTTACAACATAAGTGCCTTTTGATTGTGCTGGGCTTTTTCCATACTACCTTTGTGCTACCGAAGTACTTGGTTTGTACTGAACAGTCTAACCCTATATAAAATGTTGATGCAGTGCACAACCTGGATGTATAGTATTCTTGCACTTCTTACTGGGAGGAAGCAGGGAGGTACTATACTGGCTGTCTTGTCAAATTGTCTGACCAACAAGCTCAGCTCAAATACTGTGAACCATGTCTTCTACCCCTGTATGCATAGAGCCAATACTAAGGCAGCCGCCTTCCCTGTCCTTTGATAGGTGTAGGATTAACAGTGTTTCCCTTGTCTGTTCTCTGTTAGGAGTAGGACATCCAGCAAGTGTCCTTGCTGGACAGACAAATCCCACCTTGCTAATGCCACGCGTGGGTGAAAGCTCTCCCATGGAAAGGGGAGAGACCAAGGTTGTATAGCCTCTCATAGGAACTGACAGATCCCACATGTTCCAGAAAAGGTGGTGGAAGCTCCACATAAAATACAAAGCTCCATACAAAATAAAAATACTTCCTCACTTAAGGGGCAGGCTGGTTTGGACAGAACTCAGCCTAGTTCAACTGGGGTAAAACTTAATATTTATTGAAGACTACTTGGGACAGTCACAGTGGACAGACTCACTCATAAGGCCTCACTCACCCTTCGTACGAGTCCATTGCTCTACTGGAGCGTATACCAGACCGCTGTATATCACTACCAATGTGCAATGGCGATGCCCTGTTAAGGTGACAAAGCGCTGACTGCATACTGCAGTTGGCTGCATCCTGCCCCCAGGGATTCACTGGAACAAAACCTATACTCACTCTCACATGAGCGTACATGGGAACAGGCTCTGGCTCCACATTCCAAGTCAGTTCTATATACAGTGGTAAGAGCACTTGAAATAAAGAGGCAGCAGCTGCTCTACATTCACCCAGAAGGCCAGCTGAAGAGAGTTATCAAGGTATGGTTTGTGAGATATCTCGTTCCACTGGAAGATCAGATGAGGCTTGAAGGCAAGGAAGATTTGAAATCAGGTGCCTTTGTGGGCTCGCTCTTCTACATATAGCTGCATCTGGAGGAGAGAAACAAGCATCAGTTTCATTTGATATGCAGGTAAGTGAATGGAAAAAAAGTCTGCAACAGGCTAAATAGGAAGAGTTTGTACCTTCCCCCATAACCAGGTTTCCTATTCTATTATGAGGAGTCTTGCCCTGTTTTCATTACTGGCACAGGCATCTGCAAGACTAAGCAATAATACTGCTCAGCAATATTAAAACTGTTACCCTACAGAAAACTGCAGAGCTGGCATCGGAGTAGACAAAGCTTAGAACTACATGCAGTTTCAGCCACCTCTTGGGCCAGAATGCTCTGCTCACCTTCAGGATATCAGATGTCATAGTTTTCAGGGGAATAAGCCGGGGGTCATGCATGTGCACGTCTTGTTCGTCAGCAAGGATCCACGGGAAATCCTAGGGGCAGGAACACAAGGTGCTTTATTTGCAGAGAGGCTGGCAGACTCTGTAAGGCGAGCTCTCTTTCTCAGCACTAGGTCAGCATTAAGTGAATGAGAGATCTAGTGGCTGAAGGAAGAAATGGGTAACTCAGACCTTCCATAACATCAAAACTTAACACTTGCACACTTGGCCCTGAGACTTGGCGTAATTATCTTCAATTACAACATCAAACTATAATGTTGACCCATTTTACTTATTCCAAAGGCAACATCTCACTTTAAAAGATATACTCTTAGCTGTCCTGAGCTAGCATGTTATATTTGTTACACCAGCATTTAACTGCAACTCCAAAATGCTCAGGGCATAGATTTCTGTCCTGCCTTGCAAGTTTAAAGGTTGGCCTACTATACTACCAGTTTCCATTACTAAGCAGTCCAGAGCAGACTTCCACTTTGAAACAATTTCATACTTCACTAACTTTACTTATGGTGCCCTAGGACACCCAAAATAACTTGGCTCAGGGGACAAAAGTTTCCCTGTACCTAAGCAAGGATTCTTAAAAAAGTCTTGCTTTTAAAAGTGATGCACACACTTTCTTGCAAGATAAAATGTATTTGTGCACCCAAAACCCTCTAGTTACTTGAATCTTAGTCTTCCTTGCTATTTATAAAGAATCAGTCATCCACACATAGTGGATGTGGGATGAGAGGGTGGGGTTTTTTTGTTGTTACTTAAATTCAAGTACCTATTCTATATGTCAGAGTACTTTTAAGTGACTGAGCAGGCATTATGCAGTAAGTATTGTTACAATCTAATTCAGGCATTGAAGCAGCTATTGTCTGCAATTGTGGCTGGTGTGTGGTGAATGTGCTCAGTCACCTCACCAGTGTAAACCATTTTAACACATTCAAAGCAAAGTTGTGAAGTGTATTATGTAAAGCTAACATACATGTTCAAAATATCTAGCAGCCTTAACCTTAGAGATGCCAAAACTCTTTAATTTCCAATCTTTGCTCTGCAGGTTGCTCACGTGCAATCAGGTAGTCAAAGACCTCACTCACCTTTATCACCTGGATCTTTTCCATGTTGCGTGTGGCAGCCTCCCGTGTGTGAACCAGAACTGTGAAGGTGCAACCTGCAAGGGAAATGGTAGGCTCCAGATCAGAGGACAACTGACAAAGGATCAGACAGCACCTATTGTTCTCTCAAGCCGAGCAATGCCATGTTATTAGGCTGTATGGACACGTTTACCTGGGGGATTGTTGTCAAGCACAGCATCGCACACACTGATCTTCAGGATGAAGGCACGCAGTAACTGTTCCACATGGGACAGCAGGGACTCTGAACTGTTGAGGAGATAGCAGTTGTTACTGGCATGCAGCAAAGTACTGGGGCCTGGAGCTGCTTCTAGAACACCTCTGCAGAGGCAGGTGTTGGACGCCACGGGCAAGCAGTAATGGAAACTTTACCTAATGGAAAGAAGAGGTGGCTGGGTGATCTCAAAGACAAATCGCTCCACGGGGTGGTGCTCTTTATCCAGGATTACAACTACAACTTTCTCCACATCATTCTGCAAGAACAAAGATAGAAAAATCCCTTCCTTAAAACAAGCTGTCTTCTGCCCCCGGTGTGCTTCACATACTTCTGATCGAGTGGGAGTACGCTTATTTGTTGTGGCTCACAGCACTAGCAGTTATCCAAAGCTTGAGCACTGTCAGATTATTCTTACTGATCAGAAAAAATGCTTTTGCAAAGCCATTTCTTGCTAGATGTTAAACCGATAGCTTATCGCTAAGGCCTAGGGAGATGAAGTGCGCTAAATAGTACATTTCTCTAGGTACTGTTTGGGAACAAAGGAGGAAATGTACAGCCATCTCATTGCCTCACTTGGGAATGGACAATGATGGGGAAGTTAAGATATGCTTAGACTGTTGGCCAAATATAGCAGCTTTGTACTACCACAAGGTAAAACTGACCTATTTCCATTCTCTAAACCTGCATTAAGGTTGCCTGTAAAGAGCAGAGAAAGAATGCAGAAAGAATGCAAAATCTGCCAGCATCCTACATCCTGCAATGTTTCATATGGTCACACCTCTCTCACAAAACCTAGAATTCAAACCTACCCGTGCTTGCTGGCTTACAGAAAAGCATTCAAACTATTCTGCCAGATAGGTGCTTAAACTTAAATGTATTCAAAAGCAGGATGTTAAGTTAACGGGTAGGGTGACGTAACTGAAAATATGTAGATATATATCCTCACGTGCATGTATTAGATGCAACTAAATACCAATAATCAGCAGCAAGGCAGGCCCTTAACTGCAAGGAAAGGTTATGGGTGTTATTTTTATTAGTAACTTTATCAGCTAGTATATTGTGCATGGTAAATTTGTAAATAAATTTTGCAATGAAGACAGCATTTATATTCTCTTATGTTCTATCAAAACCACTTGCAGTACTTTTGCCCAGGTCCCTGATATGATCTTACCTTCTCCAGCAGCGGCTTTACGCAGTGCAGTGTGTCCTGGATGTACTGGTTCAGCTCTGGGTGGCAGGACATCTGTAGCAAATACAGAGAATAGTCAGAGGTGTGTTCTGATGTGAACCCGGACAATGCTAAATGGGAAGATTTAAACAGAAGCACCAATGTGTTACAAGGCACTTGAGTCATGCTTCAAATAGAATTTTTCACTGCTAAGTTGCCAATTCAAACCAGTAATTCTTTCATGGAAGGGTTAATTAGCTGAGGCAGATCACTGTACCCACACAGCTGTAATATATTGGGAATATATACCCACAATAGCATATTGGGAATAGTATATTCCAACAATCTCTACTTCCTAGGAAGCATGCTTTCATGTTACCTTACTGCACATAGCTGGGGAAGCCTTCTACTACTGTTGTCCATGATCTGCTTGTTCCATGAGTACTGCTGTATCCTCAGCTACAGGGCTGTTTTCCCTTTTGACAGGAACTAAGTTCTCTTCAAAAACGAGTTTGCACATTAAAACAAACTCTGGAAGTGATTTAGTTTGTTCTGGTGAGTGTTGACTGATCCCTGCTATTTTGCTTGTCCACGTGGCTGTCAGCTTCCAGGAAAATCTCCTACCTGGACAGGTACATTGTATTTTTTCCTCTTCTGAAAGATCCCAATAGGGTAAACTTCTCTGACATATAAGATAAGGTGAACAGCCACTTCCAGAAACTCTGAAAGGACATCTGCAACAACTGAAAAACAGAAGTAAAGGATGCTGAAGTAGGGAGGGAAGGAAGCATGCAGAGCAATACTATATACTCGTAGGAATTTTTTTTTTTTTAAGGTATTTTTCCCTGCATAAATTTCACCTGCTTCCCCTTAGCTGCAGGAAGTTTAGGGACAGAGCAACCCTTCAACAACACTTCCACAAGCTCACGTGCCAACAAGAAGCCTTGCAAGCATACCAGTTTGCAGCGTAGGACAACGCATTACCTTGCCCAAAGTTAAGGTCCTGCCGTGTGAGAGTGGTCATCTTTCCCCGAACCTGAAAGTAATCACAAAAAGAATGTTTATCCTCTGGTTCCTATATTATTAATATAGTCAGCTCATGGAGCCATCCACTTCCCTAGTGCTGCTGAGCGCAGACCCAACAAACTGTCCTTGGCGCTTAGTCACAAGCATATGAACACCACCACGACATAATCAGCAGGGCCCGCTATGAAAGGTTTAAGCACTCTCCATAACCATCAACATGTCAGAAATCACCAGTAGTGCAAAAACTGAAGACAGCATCGTTGCTGTGTTCTGGCTCACATCTCAGATTGATAGATTACTCATAATTTAATTCCTGCATTTTTAAATTGGGTTTTATTAAAAAAAAAAGTTAAAATCTGTCCAGTTCACAGTTCTTCACTGTCTCCCTCCTTTTTTGATATATTTTGCTAGAACTGGAGAACTCATGATTCCTAACACATAGGAAAATCACTTTTTAGTAGCACAAGGAACGCTATTTTTTTTTTAAAGCCACACAAATGTTCTCGTAACATACTAGAACATACCCCCTTTTCTAACCCCTATTATAACACAAGAACTTCTCAGTTTTATGGGTTTATTCTCACAACACCACCATGAAACATTGCTTGTTCAGGCTAGAATCTGCATCTTCCATCAACACTACACAACATAGGTGTCCCTGCTGTCCGCTACCACCAGCTTCAGAGTGTGTCTCTCTCTAGTCCCAAGGAAACCAAACCCTGCACAGCTGCATAATTAACATGGAAAGTGTCACACAGAATCATAGAATCATGCAATATCTCAAGTTGGAAGGGCCCCTTAAGGATCATGGAGGCCAACTCCCTGCTCCTCGCAGAACTACCTAAAACTAAACCATATGACCAAGAGCATCACCCAGATGCTCCTTGAACTCTGACAGGCTCGGTGCCGCGACCACTTCCCTGGGGGGAGCCTGAAATTCGTGACAATTATAAAGGGCAGCACATCAGCCAGCCAAACTGAATACCATGTGCCAACAACCGAACAAACAGCAGACGCTGGGGCTCAACTTTCCAACAGCTTTCCTTATATAGTGGAGTATGTGCCTTACATGTTTTAAGCTACAGGGTACATAATTTTCTATTACAAATTTTAATTTGTGTCATTATTTTATCCATACTCTTTGCATGCATGCAAACTCTAACCACTAATAACAGCACCATTTTTCATAAACTGTACATGTCTTTAAAAGCCTCCAGGAGCACTGTGGCTCCATCAGTAACACAGGTATCTTACACAGACCTGATAACCTACACATTCCAATCAGTTGCTTAGCCACTGATTTTCAAGCTGCTTCAGCTGCAACAAACCATGTTTTTCAGACCTACAAAGAATTATTTCAGCCTTCACAAAATAGGAAACTACTCTCCTCTCCCTTTTTAAATCAGAATCTTACCATTGTATACAAAGTCTCCCTGGAATATTAGTGATCTGCTACAAAAAGAATTAGGATCCTTAAGCACCACTCTAGCACCCCAGCTGCAGGGACTCAAATTTGTACAAAAGATCTGTATCGGAGTAGCATAAAGAAGCTGTGTTTTTAGAGGTTTAGGTTCACATCCTCAGCTAAACATCCCCGCTTTCTTAAACGGAGGCCCCAGTGAGGCGACAGCGTCCCAAGAGACCAACCCTTGAACACAGTCACAAGGTTAGGCCTAAGAACCACACATTTAATACTCCCTCAGCTTAAGGTTTTGGAGTAACTGATTGGAGCCATGCTGCAGTTAATAGCCTTTCGCCTGTTCATTTGGATTTGCTGTCCTAGATGTATGAGGTCAGTTTCCGGAAAAAGTCGTCCCCCCTTCCCAGCATAACAGCCAGCACTGGCGGATGGCTGGGGGAAGCGAGGAGCAGGCATCAGGAAGAAGAAAGCCTGCGCTTCCTTCGTGGTGCTTGTGGAAGCCAGCAACCCCTTACTGAAGACATTTCAGAAGAAAAGGGAAGCAAAGGAGGCAGGGCCATCGTGTAATCTGTAACCGGACATCTTCAAAGTGCCCACGGCCATCTCACGGGCTCCCGCGCTCGCTAGCCCTGAATGACCGGCACAGGCCTCCCGCATCAGCCTGCGCCGCGCCCTGCCCGCACGGCCTGGGAGGGGAGAACGGGGCATCACCGGCTCCCTCCCCGCGCCACACCCTGCCCTCTCCGCAGGACACACGGAAGGACAGACCACAGCCTCCGGACAGGGATGGGTGCCCCGGGGCGTCCCAGGGATGGGTGTCCCTGCTCCTCAGCAGACAAGCACTGCCGTTACCTCGCTACCCCTGCCTGCATTTCGGAGCCCCCGCTACCAGGCGCGCGCACCGCCGCTCCCTTCCAAACCGGGCTCCCGCCCGCGCAGCCCGCCTCAGCGCAGCCCGCCATTCCCCCACTGCCCGCCCAGGCTCCCGCCCGCCCAGGGGACCCCCCAGGGACCGTCGCCGCCTCGGCCTCGGCCCCGGCCCCGGCCCGCGGGCCCCCCCGGTGCCCCTCGCACCGCACCGCACCGCACCGCACCGTACCGACCCCGCTGACCGTCACCGCCGCACACGCGCGGCGCCCAGCGCGGCTGGCCGGGCGGCGGCGCGGGCGTGTGACGTCAGGGCGGCGGGCGGCCCGAGCGCCCCCTGGCGGCGGGAGGAGCGGGCGCGGGGGGGAGGGGGCGGCCCCCGCCGCTCGGCGCTGCCCCCCGCCCCCGCGGCTCCCGGCCGGCACCCCCGCGCCGCAGCCCCCGCTCCCTCCGCTGCGGCGGGGCTGGGCGGCCGGTGCGGGGAGCGGGGCACGTTGGTCCCCCGGCTCGGCTTCCCACCCCGTTACCGTAACGCGGGGGAGCCCCTGCGGGGAGCGGGGGGCGCCGTGCCCGCCCTGCCCCGCCCCGCCCCGCCGTGCCCTGCAGGTGAGCGGGGCCCGGCCGCCAGCCCAGCCCAGCCCAGCCCACCCGGGCCGGGCCGGGCCGCCCCGCCTTTGTCTCCGTTCTTTGTCTGCCCCGGTCCCTGGCCGGGGCAGGGACTGCTCCTGCCACCAGCCCCGCGGGAGCGCGCACCCTGCGCTCCCGCACCCCTCCTCCTCCTCCTCCTCCGCACCGGGCACCCCCGCGCCCTGCCCCCTCGCATCCCCCCGCATCCCCCTACAGCACCCGCTGCGCCCAGCACACCCCGAGCCCCTCCCAGCCCCAACCCCCCCGCACCATGCACCCCAGTCCCCCGGGATTCCCGGCGTCCCCAGTTCCTCTCCACATTCCCCCACTGCCTTCCCCCTGTCTCCTCCTCCTCCTCCTCCTCCTCCTTCTCCTTCTCCTCCTCCCGGGTTTGAACACCCCTCTGCCCCCCCCCCGGCAGACCTGCCTCCCCTCCCGCTGCATGCACAGCCGCTGCCCTGCCCTGCCTGCCGGGCTCAGCCCAGACCGAGGAGCCGCGGACAGGTAGGCAGCGCTGCCCGCACCGCGCTCACCCTGCACCCCGCCCGGGGCCGGGCCGCGGGGGGGCCGGGGGTGCGTGCTCCACCGAGCTGATTTCCCTTCGCTTTCGCAGGGGCTGGGGAGGAGTGGGGGGCACTTTCCCACTTTCCGTGCGCCCCGGAGCAGACAAAGGCCGGGGGTGAGGGGGACCCCCAGCACCGCTGCCGCCGGCGGGACGCCCTCGGTGCGCGGTGCCGCGCGTCGCGGCGGCATCGCGCGGTGGTGGGGAGCCGAGCACCGAGCTCGGACAGCGCCGGTGCCGGTGCCTTCAGCCAGCCCTATTGTCACCCGTGCCGGGGAGCAGGCTGCGGGCGCTCCCGCCGCGGTCCCGCCACCCGGCTGGCCCTCGGCGCGCTGTGCAGCGCCGTGCGCCTTGCAGGGGTGTGCAGCGTGGGCTTGGGGCTTGCGCCCCACCATCCCTACTGCAAGTCCCTGCTACTTCAGGGGCTACTGCAAGCTCCCTCCCGAGATGGCTCTCCCCTTCCCTGGAAGCCAAGCGGCCTTGGACAGAGGCATCGGCCCTCTCGCAGCAGCTGCTGAGCCCCTCGCGCACCCCAGGGGTACGTCCCGGCTCTGAGGCAGAGCTGCTGAGGAAAGTGGCCGAGGGGTGAAGGAAGCTTTTCCCACTGAGTCATTGTGTTTGCAGAGCCGTGCGCTGCCATGCACCGAGCCCCTGAGTACCTATGGGTTATTCTGTGCTCTTCCTCTCTTGATAAAAGTGAGATCTCATTTCTGAATTAAATCAATTTGGCATCAGTTAATGGCTTATTACAGCCAGTAATTCATCATGTAGGATTTAAGTGACATTTATCCAATTCACACCTGAAGTCTTCCGTCAGCCAGAGGGTTTAATGGAAATGGGTTTGTATTCCCATCTCCTCTCCCTTGCAGAAGGAGGCATTAATCCTACACATTTTGGTTCAAAGTGAGAATGACAAGCAAGGAAAAATGTTGAAAGCACACCCTAACTGTTCCGCCAGTCGGGACACATCCACTTCTCCCCTCAGTGACGATCGGGCCAAATCTGCCCCCATTCTTCCCTGTCACACTGGCGGGTGCTTTCCAGCCGGGTGAGCAATGACCTTTGCTATTGATTGTGTCTCATTTGTCACTAGGCATTGTGCATTAAACTGGAGAGTCTTCTCTGCTGTGCTGACAGCAAGCGACTATATCTTGGATGCTAATCTCAGACTCATTGCTATTTTAATCTCATTATTGGGTAGAGTAGACTCTGTTTGATAGCAGGTCGCCTATGATGGCTGTGTCAGCCACTCCGTGAAGTCCCAGAGGGAAGCAGAGCAGAGGGTACTGCATATTCATTCATGTGCCCCTCTTCCGCTTCAATACGGTGACTTGCTGGGCTGCTCCGTCCCTGGAGGATGTTGGTGCTGCACCCTTCCCTGCTCGTGCGCTGACGCTGAGAGCAGCGAAGCTCTCTGTGCTGGTCAGGGTAGGCACAGGAGAAAGGGTGGCACGGCTGTGGCTGAAGGCGAGAGGCACGTAGTGACTTGAAGGATTTGCAAGGTGTCCAGTGTTCATCAGAGCCCGGGTGCTGGAGTTAGCAATGACTTAGTGACAAGTACAAAGCTGCCAGCTTGCTTGCAAGTTGGGGCTGCAGGAGAGGGTATTTCCTGGGTCGCGCTGTGTGAACAAGCCACTTCTGTCCACTTCTGTCCTCAGTGGTTAGGAGGGCAGAGCGCAGTCTGCCAGGCAGAGCTGACCGGTGAAGGGAAGGGATGGCCTGGGCCAGTGGGTCAGCAAAAACAGAGTCCCAGTTCCAGCCTTCAATTAATGTTGAGTGAGTCACGTTTCAAGCAGTCATTGGAGATGAGTTGCCCCAGGAAGATGCTTTGTGGAGGCACGGGGGCAACTACAGCTACTAGTCAACCCCCTGCAAGCCTGAATCTCTATGTCCTGTCTCTTGTGCCACTAGTGCAATTAGTGTGTTAGTGAATTTGGCCCTTTCTACAGTGGAGTGCTGTTTGGTGATGGCAGAAAGTGAGAGAAAACAACACAAGCAAAAGGAAAGCAGATGTTTCAAAGGGTGGTGGCGGGATTCAAGTAGCCTAGCCTAAATATCTGCAGAGGGGAAATCTCTCACACCAAACACAGTCATGAGGGACAAGGAAACTGTGGACTCAGATAAATATGAAAGGCAAGGTGGGGAGGAAAGGTGATGATGGATACAGGAAACCTAAGAAAGGAGGAGGGCAGCTCCGAAGGGGGACCCAAAAGGACTGGAGGTCTGTGAGCAGGGGACTCTGCTGCTCTGTTGTCCCAAGGATGTCTGGGCGAGCAGCAAAAAAAATATTCTTTACAAAGTAAATGTGCAAGAAATGTTGGAGAGAAGAACAGTGTTATCACTTTTGCCCCCGGGAGGAAAAGAGAAGGATGCATATAGGATTACCTGTCTGCTTTTGGGTACCCTAGAAACCTGGGAGAGATCCCTTTGAAATGGGAAGGTCTCTTGGCAGATTGTATATGAAGCTTCCCAGCATTTGCCTCCAGAAACAGAAAAACAGATGGAAAGAGACCCAGCAGGGAAGTGAAATCTCATTTATCTGCACAATGCCATCCTCCTGGCTCCAGCCAGCTCTCTGCATGTCAGCTACCATAGAGCCTACCCCGTCCATTCTGCTCCAGGCCTTCCCAAACCCATCCATCACCCTACGGCTTCTTATTTACAGGGAGCCTGGCACACGAAGCTGGGTTTATTGTCTATCATCCCTGCCACACATGCACATACACACAACACCCATGTAGATGCACATACACTTCGTCTATTGCTGCAGCTTGGGATTGTCTGGAGTCCAGGAAATCTTTACGCACTCCTGCCAAAGTCTGAGTTTATCAACGCCAAAGAGAAATCTGGCCCAGAGTACGTGCTTGGTTCAGCCCTTGAGCATACAAACGGCATCACTGTAGCCTGGCGTGATAAAGGAACTTGATATTCTTTATTTCTGAGGTCAGGAGTTTTGCTCCTCTTGGCTGTGACATGAAGAACATATGTGGAAAGTTAAAGCTAGGACTGTCACGTATTGTTTTAAGTAAGTCAGATATGCAAGTGAACATAGATGATCTGATGTTCCTGCTTTGTCAAATACAAAACAAATACAGCAGGGGCAGTTTCAGAGGCTATTTCCCCACCAAGGTGGCATAACTGTATTTATAGGGGGAAAACATGCCTGAGTTTTTGTGTACCTACTCAGTCCATGGCTGCCTTGCAGGATTACAAGCAGAGAGCAGAGTAATAGCAATTGTATCAGTGAGTCCAGAGAAAGAGACTGCCCACAGGGCAAGTTGCTCAAGATGCAAAAAAAACCCCTAATTTCCCTTACAAGGTTGTGACCATCCACTACTAACCCAAAATGGATCAGAAATAGTGGCTGAGTGACAGCACTGCAACTCATTCATCAGCCCTGAGCCTGCACCCTGGGTAGCTCTAAGGCCTTATCTTTGCTTTACACATTTTCTTATTAGTAGGCAGATTTGCTACCTCAAGAGGCAGGTGGCTCATAATCCTGGGGGTATATAAAGGAAGTGCAAGGCACGGGGTGGAGTAAGGAGGATATAGGTCTGGTCTTGTGAAGAACTACAGGGGCAGCTTAACTTGGCAAGTACTTTAGCTATTTCCTTGATTAATATACGAACCCCAAGAAGAGGATGAGTTCTGGACTTGTAACGTGTATTTGTTTTAGAGCAATTTAGGAAAGGCATCTCCTTACAAGAAGACCAGACTTCTTTCTGCCTGGCATATGTCTCAGGGCAGAATCTCACCCTTTCCAGAAAAGGTGCATCAGCAGTGTGAGAACATTGCTGTCACCTACATCAACAAGCCCGCGGCTAGCACAGACTTCTTTTGTGGACTGTGGTCCTGACAGAGGAGAGGGTGGAGTTTACTTTGGTGCTCAGACATTGAGGAACCTGAGCACTGAGGAGAACTAGGGATGCCATCGTGTTTTCTAGCTGCCTTTTGGAAGTGTGAATTTTACCATTTCTGTAGGGTAAGAAAAATGGAGAAGGTAGGAAGAGGTTTCTGAAGTTAAAGATAGATCAGGGCATGGAAACAAGGCTGGGACTTCTGTGCCTCTAGCACAGCAGCGTGGTATTAACCCAAGGTACCAAAACTTGTCCATGCACTAGTTTGGTTTGGCAAACAGCTCAGACCTCCCTGACAACAGTGCAGTACAGGTATTTATCTGCATTATTAATGCAAGATTCCCAGTGACACAGCATGTTAGCCTGTGCTCTCAGCCAGTACAGAGATGAGGCAACCCATGTGCTCTAGCTGCACTTTCATCCTGTGTCATGCCAACGAGACAGCTGGGCAGCTTAAATAAATGCCCCCTACACTTTGAAGCAGACCTTCTGTTTAACTGCCCTGCAGCATTTAGCTGCTTTCTAGCTCCTGCTGAAAACCAGAATCCACAGCTAATGTGTCTGTCAGGTTCACCATCAAAGGGCCCGTGCCTGTGTGAGTGAGATTGGAGACACCTGCCTCGCATTCTCTTTGCACTTGTTCTCTCCTCTTGGCATTTTGCCTACAGATGAAAAGGTAAGATGCTGTTTCCAGCTCTTTGAGTTGTTCTGAGTGATGCCTTGATCCAGCTGGTTTGCTCTGGTTCTTAAAGAGAAAATCCTAGGAAAAAAACAAAGACCGTGGATGCAGAGCTTGGGTTTTGCTTAGTTGCTATTTGTTCCATTGGTTTTGAAGCAGGACTTCAAGTGCTTTGTTAATAGACTTAGCTGTTGGTCTCGTTTTCCTTTGTCCCAGGTAGCTGCCAATAAAATACTATTTCATAGTGTTATGCCTTCAGCAAATGAACTACCCAGCACCTCCTAAATCAGTCCTCAAGTAGCAGTTTGTTGTCCTCTGTGGCCAGTAGAAAGACCTGCTTTTCAGACACTGCATTAAAGAGAAGGCTCCTGTGCTGCCTACCTCTTTCCAGGGGAACTCTGAACTGAAAATTTGCTCTGAGCAGTAACAGAGATGAGTCTTGGAAAGGCAGAATCAGCTGGTGGATGAGTGAGCAGGCTTTTTAGTTAAGAGGCTGAAGACATCTCCCTCTAAACTCCCCAGATGCTCCATGAGGCTGGGGCTGCTCTGATGGCAGAGGTTTCACTGACTCAAAACATTTCACATCCGTCTCACAGGTTGGAAGAAAAGAGGAAAGGAAGAACCAAGGCCATTCTTAGGGTGTCTCCTGTCAGCTCCACAAAAAGGCACTGAGATTGGCCTCAAAGGATGTAACCTGCTGCCCTTCACAGGTGACAATGGCTGGTCAAGCAGCAAAGCACCTGGAAGAGGGAGTACAAGCCATTGTAGTTATACATCAAAGTGGTTCGTCTGGTGAACAGACAGATGGAAATCAGGTGGAAATCACCCCAGCTGGGGGCTGGGCTGCAGGAAAGATGGGGAGGAGGTTGAGTGAAGAGCCATGGCTGTAACTTTGTGACAGTATTTCTCAAATGTTAAGTGTTGGCCTGGTTTTCTGGCAGTCAGTGTCACAGGGAACTCTGGCTTTAAGCATGCCTTCATGCTGCCCAGCTTGAGAGGGACAGTGTGAGAAAGCTACCCCAAAGTGAAAGGCTGCACTGGAAATGCTGAAAACCCCTTTTCCTCCTTTTGTGGGAAAGGACAGGGGAGAATGACCTAGTTGGAGAAGTGTTTGACTTGCACAACATCCCAAAGCCATGTCTCATAACATAAACACAGGGATGAAGGAAGACCCTCAAAAATATTACAGTGAAGCAGAATGAATGAGAATATTCTGCAGCCACTGTGCTGAGGGACTCGGTCTCAGTGTTCTTTGGACTTAAATTACCCTCCCAGTGACAGCCTTACCTGGTGGGGTGAGGTGAAGTGACCTGTGCAGGATCAAGGAGGGAAAGTGGGACAAGCTAGAGAAAACTCAGTCTGCCTCCCTGCCCCTTGGTCTTTAGACCAGCATCCCCTGCTCTGCTGACAGGAGATTTGTGTCTCTGCTACGCTGTGAGGTATCAGCACAAAATTTCCAGTGTTTTTTCTTCCCTTGACCAGTTCCAGCCACCCTGAAGCAGTATGTGTGCGCATGCACACGTCTTTCTGTCTTGAGCTGCTCAGGGCTGCTGCTGGTCCTGCGAGGCCACCATCTGCCTCCAGTTCTGTTCATCTTGACATCTTCATTGCAAGGAAACCAGCTGTGAGGAGGAGCCAGTGCCAGCCAGACCCAGGATGCCAACCTGGCAGCAAACAGCCCTAGCCAGACAGCTGGTGCTGTGCAGGCGGCTCCGGAGCCGTGGCCTGCCGGAGCCAGCCTCCCCAGCCCCTCAGATGGTAGGCTGTGAATGGGAGGGTAGGGGGGCTAGTCAGGAATCAAAGGGAAATGTCCTACTGATTGATGGCCCTCATTTGCACATGAAACTGGGACCTCTCAGCCCTGCAGACCCTGCACGTGTGTCTGCGCTGCTGTCACCAGGGCTGGGAGAGGAGGAGGTAACCGAGGAGGGAAAAAATCACTTCTAGCTCTGGACACCATAACTGTTTTCATCTAGGTGTCCTAGGTCTAAATCTTGCTTGCCTTTACAGTTCCTGGAAGTTGGTTGCTTATTTTTTCTTCTTCTTTTTTTTTTTTAATTGCAGGTGAGGCAGAGCACCCAGGATTATGGCAACTTCTTCCACCTTCTTCTCTCCTTCCCTTTTCCTGTGTGTGCTGGTTCTTTCTGACATCAGTTTTGCAGTCTCCCTGGACCCTGGCACAAAGCTCAAAAATGTCCCAGAGAACAACAACCATCTTCAAAACCAAGAGATGTGGCTGCAGCAGCCCAGAAGCGGGCACCACCACAAGCATGGTTTGGCCAAGAAGGAGAAGGTCCATGCCATGCCTTCTAGAGGGCAGCCGGCTGGGGAAGAGGCCCTCAGAATGGGTAGCGGAGCTCCAGCTGTGGAACAGCTGGCAGCAGAAGGACAGCCAGCAGCCCTGAAACAGAATAAGGATGTGTTCCTGGGTTTTGAGTTCCCATATCCTGAGAGGGAGAACCAGTCCCCTGGGTCTGAGAGAGGAAAGAAGCAGAACCGAGAACATCGGCGACACAGCCGCAGGGACAGGCTGAAACACCACAGAGGTATTTGAGCTCCAAGGGAAGCTGAGGCTGTTGGGTCAGTGGAAATGAGTGTCACTTGTGTGAGGGCAAGAAGATGCAGCTGTGGTTGAGCCACATGGGTATGTGGAGGGTGTGGGATGTGTGCTTGCTCTGGGGAGAAATCTGCCAAACAAAAGAGGCACAAGAAAAAAGGGGAACTCCAGAACCAGAGGTTTTTACTGCTGGCTGCAATTTCGTGAAAACGACCTGGTTTGCCTTACAGGGGGAGCTCAGAAAGTTCCTAGGACTTGAGGGATTGTTTTGGGGTGGCCTGCTTTGGTTTTTTGCTTTTTTAGCAAATGGTTCAATTTATGAACAAACATGTCCAAGTCATGCTCAATCTCTCCACTGACTTCAAAAGATGATCAGAACTAGAACTAATACAAAACCCCTGCTTAGCTTGAAGATCAGTTTCTTCTCATCAGAGCTTGTATTCTTCTATATTTATGACAAACTACAAAAAATATAAATTTTGTACATGTGAAATTGCACTCATTACTTTAAAATGGTGCTTGTTTTTGACTGGGACTGCTTTCCTTGGCAGGTCAAGCTGTGGGGGTGTGTCTCTGTGATATGGTGTGCTCAGTGCTTAGTTCTTTAGTTCTATTAAAGCCAGGCAATTTGTGTCAATCTACACTTTGACAGGCTGGGTGTCAGTAGCCCTCAGTTCCAGCTATCACTCCTCCCTGCATCAGTAAGAAGAGCTCTATTGTTTTCTCAGGGGACTGAGTAAACAACTCATGTTAAGCAATATAGAAGAGTATGCAACAAAGCTGGTTTGAAGCAATATTTGCAGACTACAAAACAGGCCTTGTTTCTTTCATTTAACTTAAGGTCTATATTCAAATTAATACTTAGGGAATGCAGGGATCAGGCTGTGAAGATATTCTTATTTCAAGTTAGATAGGTCCTGACTTGGGCTAAATTGAAATAACCCACTATGAAAATCAAATAAGAATGCGTCCACAGGTATTTGCAGCAGCTTAATCATTGGTTTAAAAGTGGTTAAACAGGTACATTTTGTAGTCTTGAGAGCAGAAGAAGAAATCCTTTGCTTCTTGCTTCTTAAACAAGAAATAGATGTATCTTCAAGAAAGTGTGATTATGTATGACTTAAGCATGTAAAAACCAAGATGCATATACTCTGGACCTAATCTATCACTTTAATAGCATATGACTTTGTTTTACACTGGTCTAAACAGCAGCTCAGGGTGGTAGAACACTGGCCAGTGGCTGGATGAAATCTGAATTCCTTTGACTCGAGTCCATGGCACACAGAGAGAAAAGGGATGAGAAAGCTAATGCTACTGTACCTGTTGTCCTCTGCAGGGAAGACTCCTGAGGCTGGACCAAGCTCCCTGTACAAGAAACCTGAAAGCTTTGAAGAACAGTTTCAAAACCTCCAGGCAGAGGAAGCTACAAGTCTGACTCCCACCATGCTTCTCTTCACTGCACTGGAACTAGCTGTTTCCACAGAAGAGCCTCCTGTTCTTCCAGCCACATCACCACGGTCACAGGTAAAGAGATAGCTGGTCACTGCACTGCACCTCTGCTGCAGACAGAAATCTCCTGCACCTAAGGTCCAGTTTCCTTTTTTTTCAGTTAGAGGTAAGTGCTTGCTTAACACCAAAGCCCTCCCTCAAAAGCAGCTCTCTGTCTAGGACACATCTAAACACCTCTTCTTCATAAGCGGTTCCTTTAGTTGCTTCTCTCCCCTGCCCTACCTCTCCCATCTTCATTCAGCTTCAAGGACCAGAGAGGCAGTAGGAGCACTTGGCTGGAGAGGCAGCATTTCCTAATGCTCCTTGCTCGCCTTTTGTCCTCACAGAGAAGCAGTGGAAACTTCCCTCTTGGCTTCAGCTGCAACAAGGGAAAGCTCTTCCCTTCTGAAAATGAGATGCCAAGAATCCCCAGTGGACAAGACAGGGGTGGAGGGCGGGGGGGGAAATCATAAAGCCTTTTTAAGGTCTAAAAGCACCAGGAAAATTTGCAAAGACTTCAGTGTCACTACAGAAGTGTAATCCGTTGTTTCTTTGACTTCTTGTGGTTTGCAGGCCCGCCTCAGGCAAGATGGGGATGTGATGCCCACCCTAGATATGGCACTCTTTGACTGGACAGATTATGAGGATCTCAAGCCAGAAATGTGGCCGTCTGCTAAAAAGAAAGGTGCTAAACCTCCCTGTCCTCTTTCCCAAAAGTCATTCTGTAAGGCTTGTCCCATGGTTAGTGTTCACAGATGTGCTGAAGGATGTGAGAGCATAGTGGTGGGGAAAGAGAAAAAGCATAATGCTGATTGTGTTTTGTACTCAGTTTCAGAATGTTTCTCATTTTGAATGCATAGTTTGAGGGCAGAGAAAAATGATAGATGGAGGGTTGAGAAATAGGGAGGAGATTAGACTATGAAGGTTTAGAGTTCAAACTCTTGAAGTTTGAGGCTATTTTTACCCTGGAACAATGTAGTCTCCAAAATAAAAACACTAGCATGAAATTTTCTATCAGCATCTGTTTTTTTCCATAGAGAAACGCCGCAGTAAGAGCCCCAACAGTGGAAATGAAACAGCGACGGCTGAAGGAGAGCCATGTGATCATCACCTTGACTGCCTCCCAGGTCAGGATCAGCTTGGTAGAGTCATTTCTCTAAACATGAGATTGTCTGAAATCCAGCCCAGGTTCTAATACAAGTATCCTGCTTTTTAATACTGATAGAAAGTGGTATGCAGAGGGGAGGGCAGAGGCTGTCTAGGCGTGTTGTGGGAACAGGTAATGTCTGTACCATGGAGCTGTCATGGGTGTCAGTAGCCCTACAAGGGAAGGGGATAAATGAGCTGTGCTGACCCTTGTTCCTGTGTTGCAGGCTCTTGCTGCGACTTGCGTGAACACCTCTGCAAACCACACAATCGAGGCCTTAACAACAAATGTTATGATGACTGTATGTGCACTGAAGGTGAGTTCAGCTCTTTGCTCTCCCCCTTCCAGCTGGCTGCGTAGTTGGCTGCGTTGACTCGATATAGTGGTTTGCACGTGAAAATAGGAGCCAAGCTCTGCTGCTGTTAGCCTTTCTCTGCCACTGACTCGCAATGTGACCACCGAGTCATCTAGGATATCTTGTTTTCCCTCTTGAAAACAAAAATCCTGATATCTACAAACCTAACAGAAGAAGCCCCAATATATTAACACTTCAATGGTGCTTTCAAGTATCACAGGTTATAAAAACAGACTACTATCCTTGTTTTACATAACCTTATACCTAATATGGCTTTCCTGAATTAATTTCAACTGAACCTGTTGCAATTTAGTAGGTGTGGGCAGGACACAGACTTTTGCTTCTTAAAACTTTTTCTGAAGAATTCACAGCAGCCCTTAATAGACAGTCGTGTTACAAAGATGTTGAAAGGCACTCCTTTAGTCCAAACATGTTCAGGGTCAGCTCCAGGCACTGGGTCTTGTCTACCAGAGCAAAACTCTGGTTGCCAAATTTTGTGACCTGTGTTAGGTACCTAGTGACTTTGACCAGGTCATTCACCTACTTTTTACCCAGTTAAACAGACTGCTTTCCTGGAGTTGCAATGTTAAATGATAGTCTTCACCTTGGGTGTGTCGTGTAACACTTGAAGGTCCTCATCAGAGACAATGTTCTGACAGACTAGCCTAGAAAAGAGTTTCTGCAAGCCTAACGAGGGCTGCCCCTGGCCCTGCTTTATACTTAAGCTAGTTGTAAGTCCATGCCAAATGTGCATCCTCTGTAGCATTAAAAAGATCCCCAGAGATGTAGGGTCCAGATAAGATAGACAAGATGCTTAGATAAGAGCAGAGCTCTGATCTTGTGTGCTCTCCTTCTGGGAGGCCAGACTGCCCTGGGGGGATCGGTAACAAGGAGCAGAAACCCAACTTCAAGGTAGCTGGTCTCAACATAGCCTAGGGACACGCACTCCAAAAGGCAGCTCAGTGACCTGTGACATCGGCTGGGTCTCCCATGCACAAGTACTCACGGACAGTTTATGGGCTGTCTCTTTATAAAAACTCCAAATCCTCAGCCTCCCCCACTCTGGGGGTGCTGGCACTGTTGCTATCTGCTGCCTGCTCTGGAAGTAAAAAGAGTTACAGCTTGAAGGATGATCAAATCAGCTCCTGCCAACCCCAATGACCAGATCCTGGGCTACTGAAAATCAGGGCTTTCATGAGAATGATTTACACATAGGTTGTACCCCGTCTGGCCCAACTAGCTATGCATTCTGGTGTAACAAAGTCAGACAATAGACACCAAAAGATAAATCTATCAGTGCCAGAAACCAATGAGTTACCCTAACCAGAGGCTCCTCTTGCCTTCCGCTGCCATGGGAGAATATGTACTGATGTTTCTTACAAATAAAATGCCTTTTTTTTTCCCCTTTAGTATTCATCAATGCTATATCAGATAGCTTCCTTCAGACCCTGCACTTTGAGCACCCAAAACAGAGAAACTGGAGGAGATCAACAGTGTGCTTAGGATCAGACCTCCCAGTAATAATGCTTCAAAGTCTCTTCCCTCCTCTCCTGAAGCTTCAGGGAAATAAATAGCGAGGGGAGCTCCCTAGCCATTGCTGCTGCACATTAAGTCTATAGTAATTTCCCAATGGAGAGATCACTTAGACAGTAATGGGAAGTAATAGGGGGAAGCCAAGCAGGGCTTCCATAAAATCACTGGAAGCAATCAGGATAATTCATTGGTATTTCAAGAAGCCAGTGAAACCTTCTGCCTGAGCCAATGAATCCCAAACCAGAACAGTGAGCCAAACAGAATAGCGGGGCCCAGAAAGCAATATGCCCTGCCCATGCGAGGCATTTCTCTGCCACCTCATTTGACATAGCCCAGGCTTCCCAGTCCTGGGACTGTCCCCACTGCAGCAGGCTCCGTCATGAACTGAGGCCGAGAACAAAATGTTTGATGTTACTGCTGTAGTGAGCCCTGGTCCCTCCTGCTCACTTATGCATGTCTTTTCCATAGGGCTACGCTGTTATGCCAAATTCCACCGGAACCGAAGAGTGACCCGGAGGAAAGGGCGCTGCGTGGAGCCCGAATCGGCCAACGGAGAGCAGGGATCATTCATTAATGTTTAGGAGGGTGGGACTTCTGCCTGGATGGTCAGGAGCTGGGGTCAAACTATTTGTACCTAGCAATGGGAATTAGAGGAAAAAGTCAAGCAAATGACTGAAGCTGCAGGCTTTGAACATGCCAAGTTCCAACAAGACTGAAGCTCATGTTAATCATAAATAGAGTGGCCTCAGCCTTTTCCATACCAGGACTGCATTCTCCCTCCCTTCCCTCAGCACATTCCTGCCATTGAGCTAGGTCCCCTCTCCCAGTTAGTAAGAGATGATCATGACTACCATTCTGATGGTCTGGGCAGGAAAAGGCTCTGCAGTTTCATCTCCTCCTCTCAACAGAGGCAAGATATGAAAGATCCTTCAAGTCAAAGGGCATATGAACTTAAACTTTACCCCTTAGCTATTGCTTGAGAAGAAAGGTAGGTCCTCCTTAAGGATCAGAGGTTCCTAGAGGATAGGAAGCTTGTAGCCTCCAGGTGGAATCAAAGATGGGAAATGGATCAGCAAAAAGCTGGCTGCCTAGGGAGAGGGGAGCCTCTGACAGAGCTCTTGCTCTCTCCCTTGTTCACTGCTACAGACAGATATTCCCTAGCTGTTACACACTACTACTTCCTACCTGTCTTCTTTGGGACCATCCAGTCCCACTCCTTCCTTCCTTTCTTGCTTCCAGAGAACCACCTGGTTTCTGCAAGGATGTGGCAAGATATCCCAGCCTGCAGCTCTCGCTCATTTAGTTATGCTGCCAAGTCTGTTATTTTTAATGATTATTTTTAGGAGCTTTCTGGGGAAGTGATAGTTTTCCTAGTGAGCCAAAAATAAAGTTTTTGGTAACAGGAGATAGGGACAGGCTGTTCCGTTGTAGTAAATCCTGTGACGTTGCATGTGTGTTTCCATGATATGTAAATAAAGATACGATAGATATCCTTTGTGCAACTCTTCTGCTTCTTTGACTGCACCTAAGGATGCGGCAGGAGCCAGAAAGGCCTATGAGGTAGCCCTGATGACTTCAGGTAATCACACAGAGCAATTGTGCTACTTGGTAGAAAAACTCCTCTACCCAAATTGGGGATCCAAGCTTCCCTGTATTGTCACTCAGATTGCAGCTAACAGTCGGTTTCTGCCTGATGTAGCCATCCAAATGTTCAAAACTTCTTTATATTACTACTTATTTACTGACTTCAGTGATGTATCAGAGCAACACAGGCTACCTGTTGAACAGGAGTAGTGTTAGTTGGTAAAGATGTTCTTTTCTACTGCCAACACCCCAGTCCCCTGGCTTCTGGTGGGAGACAGCTCTGAAGCCTTTTAAATGTTAAATTCAAGAACCTGGAGATGTACAGCACTTTTTGTAGGAACAGAAATATTAATCCTGTTGCTGTGGTCAGAATCCTCTTTACGCTGCTTCCCTAACACCCCCCTGTGTTCCATATAGGTAGGCAAATCTGCATTTTGCGCTCCTGTTTCTGTTGTAGTGTCACTCTGCATTGTGTATTCGCTCAAATGCTGCTAGCATAACAGTTTATGCCTCTAATATGATGAGTGCCCAGTCATGACTACAGAGATATACTATGAATACAATATTAGTTCTGACCCACATGCACCTGCGCTGCTAGGAGGTATGCTAAAGGAGGAATTTGTAAAGGAGCATTGAGGCAAAACCTATCACTTGGTTGGATGTAGCTATTTAGATTTCTGCTTACAGCATTACCATCTTAGCCCAAAAGGCAGGAGTAAAGAAAGGTGGTTTGGCTCCAGCTCTATGCCACAGCAGCAAGGATGTAATTTGTTAACCCAGGGAGAGAAATGCAGCCCCTCCCTCAGCCTAGATGCAGAATAGTGGGTGGTGCTGCCAGTGCTATTGTCAGTGGAAGCGTAAAGGGAAAAAGGCTTTAATTGAGCACAGTCAATTGCAGAGTTCTCAGACCCTGGTCTGATGAGAACCACACACACAGCCATTATCAAAGCCAGGTTTTGATACTACACTGCTTTCCAATATAGGTGCTGAGCTCTGTGTTGGAACAGTGCAACTGAAAGAAAGCAGGAAATTTTGCAGGGGCCTTTATCCTTGGTGATGCAGGTATTCATTGCCCCATACGCTACATACAGAATCCTTGTATTTTGGGCAAGACTCTTTTGCAAATCATGTGACATACAAGCAGGCTTAAACAGCGAGTCTGAATTTGAAGCCAGGGCTTTTAGACTCCAAAAGGAGACTTGCTTCTTCAGCTCTTGCTTTTTCAGCTTTCGGTCTGGTATTAACTCTGAATATAAAGAACAGATTATTCTTAATTGTGGGATTAGTTAAATGTCTAAGGTCAGTGAAAATTGATTAATTATTATAAATCAAGTCAGAGGATTATTGGATTGATTGCTCATATTGGAGTTTCAGAAAGAGAGCCCATGACCAGGACTCATTCTTTCTGAATCAAACTGTGATGTTGCAGATGTGAAGCAGAAAGGGTGAGCAGCAGCACAGGCACAGCAGTACAAAATGCATCAGAAAACCTGATTTATGTGTCAGCCAGATCAACTAGTGACTTTGCAACTGCAGTGCAAAGGAAAGCTGTTGAGTAAATACCATGCCAAGGTGTGGAATGCGAGACCAGCCTGTGATATAAAACCCCAGGGGAACATTTGTACAACAAGTCCAACCCACTTCTGAGTGTCGCAGAGCTTTTTAGTGCCGCTCTGTGCTGTCTCAAGGATATGGCAGCAGCTGCAGAGCAATAGTGTCACTGGGTTACATATAGCAACTTTCCCCTTCCTTCCCAGTATCTCCCATTCGCAGCGCAGTCAGTGACAGTTCTGCCTTTGGGGACATTAGGTCTGAACAAGAGAGAGGGAGACAAATGTCAAGCAAGTCTTGATTTATATGTTCTTATCAACTGATTGATTGAGAAACTCAAATTAAGAATTCACACAAGCTCAGCTTCTCTACTGCCCCCAGAGAGCTTAAGCCAGAGCACTTGCAAGGTCTTCTATTGTCTTGAAAGGACTTTGGATCAGGCCCAAACCAGCCATAGCAGGGCTCTGTGGAATAATTTTTAAAGTTAATTGCAGGGCATGCATGTAAGAAAGGTGAGTGACAGAGTCCCACCCAAACTCCTGCTCTACAGCTACTGCTGTTAGCAGCTTCACAATGAGTCCAAGGGGTATGCATCATTTTAAACCACTTCTCCAAGGGTGAGAATCATTAGACATGGAAAAGAGAGGACGGCGTGCTGATTTGACATAATCATCTCAGCAGCTGCCTGCTCTACAAATGCTGTTGAATCTCGGGGATGTTGCTGGCAGTTGCCAAAATGATGACTGCAAGGGAGACAAGGAGTGGAAGCACAAATTAAAACACTTGGGAATCATTCTGCCTCAGGTCTGTAATAGTCTGCATTCATTTTAGCTTGGGGGTGTTTTATTGAAACCCTCTCTCTTCCCTCCCCCCACCCCCCAGTAATTACCCTGTTGTCAATCCACAGTGTGTGAGAGTGCTTCAATTTCAAACCCATGCTATACTAAATTGTTCGAGTCCATGCCAGTCACTCTCTGCTACATAAAGCCTGGAAGAAGCATTGCTTTCATATTTTTTTATCAGAAAAAATGAGAGTGAGAAACAAACATATGTTTATGTCTGATAAAATAAACATAAAAAATAAAGACAGCAAACTGGATACAAGTAAACATAGAAAAATTCAAAAGTGACACAGGAAAGACAGGAAATAAAAAAATAGGGTTAGACATCTAGGTAAAAGTAGACAGAAAAAAATTTTAGAAGTGTCAATGTAGAGTACAGATAGGAAAAAATAGAGACAGAAACATACATAAAAGTGAACATAGAAACAAAAATTCAAAAGTGAAGACATTAAGAGAGGAAAAAATTAAAAAATAGTGAAAAACCTAAATAGATGGAGACATAGAAAGAAAGTTTTAAAAGCAACTGGGTACAGGACAGACTAGAATGAATTAAAAAATAAGGACAGCAAACTGGATAACAATAGATGAGGAAAGAAAATTTAAAAGCAATGGTGTACAGAACAGACAGGAAACAATTAAACAGGAAGAGACATCTTGATAAAAGTAGACATAGAATGAAAATTTTAGAAGCAACAGGATACAGGAAAAAATAAAAAAATAGAGACAGAAAACAAGATAAAAGTACACCTAGAAACCAAGTTTTAAAAAGAAAAGAATTATGAGAGTAAAAAATTGAAAAATAGGAACAGTTAACTAGAAAAAAAGTAGTCAGGGTGCAGAGCAGAGGGAGTCACTGAAAAGAGAGACAGGTCGCTGCATAGAGGGAGACCTAGAAATGCCATTTTCACAAGCAATGCAGAAGAAGGCAGTGCAGGAAGAGTGAAATAATAGCAGGTGGGGAGCTGGAAAGGGAGAGGTGTAGAAAGGAAATGTAGAAGGTGACAGTGTAGAGGGCAGTGCTAGCAGAAGGGCAAAAAGCTTTGGGGAGCCTGAAAGGGAGACAGAGGCCGGTACAGGCAAGGAGGCAGGCAGAGGTCTGGAGAAGCACGGCAGGGATGGGCCCGGACGCACGTGAGGGATGCACAGCTCACTGCAGCTCCTGGCACTGCCGGGAGACCTTGAGCACCCCGAGGCTTCTCTCTCGGCCTCTGCCCCTTCCTCCTCCACAGTACTGGCTGCCCAGCCCTCGGCGGGCAGCCTCAATACTCCTCTCCCACGAGGGTTCCTGGAGGCATGGTGGCTCACAGGTGCAGCTGATGGAGGCACCGAGCTCCAGCACCAGTGCTGGTGGTGCGTGCTGTCAGGGATGGCTGAGAGGAATCCTTCCTTGCTGGAGGCAGCTGCCTGGGGAAGCCCCTTTTATTCACTCCTCAGCCAGCTCCCACAGGCAGGCCCCCTCCCCAGCTAGAGCCCCTCGGCACAGCAGGGCCAGGGCCATCCTCAGCCTCACCAGCTGCACCTGGACCTGCCCCAGCCCAGCCCCACCTGCAGCCCTTTTTAAACCCTTGGCCCAGCCCCATCCTCACCCCATGGGTCTTACCTGGGCTGCCCCAGGCTGCAGCTGGAGCCATTGGGAACAGGGGGCCAATCACCCCAACCCCCACAAGCCAGACAGCTGGCAAGCTGGCACCAGTGTGGGCAGATGCTACCAGCAAGCAGGCAATGGCATGGTGGATGCTGCTGGCAAGCTGGTGATGGCACAGGCAGATGCTGCCAGCAATCTGTAACAGCTTAGGAGATGCTGCCGGCAAGCAGGCAACAGCCTGGCAGACAGCACTGGAAATCTACGATGGCCTGGGAGATGCCACCAGCAATCTGCGATGGCATAGGCAGACACTGCTGGCAACCATGCAATGGCCTGGCAAACATTGCTAGCAAGGTGATGCTAGTGTGGGCAGATGCTGCGGGCAAGCATGTGATGGCCTGCAGATGCTGCCGGCAAGGTGGTGCAACCGACCAAAGGGTGGTTTCACACCATATGGTGTCATGCTCAGCATAGAAATCTGGGGGAAGGAGAAGGAAGGGGGGATGTTTGGAGTGATGGTGTTTGTCTTTCCAAGTAACTGTTATGCAGATGGAGCCCTGCTTTCCTGGAGATGGCTGAATAGCTGCCTGCCGGTGGGAAGTGGTGAGTGAATTCCTTGTTTTGCTTTGCTTGCGTGAGTGGCTTTTGCTTTCCCTATTGAACTGTCTTTATCTCAACCCATGAGTTTTCTCACTCTTACCTTCCCACTTCTCTCCCCCATCCTACCAGTGGGGAGTGGGGAGTGAGCAAGCAGCTGTGTGGGGCTTAGTTGCCAGCTGGGGTTAAACCATGACAGTCCTTTTTGGTGCCCAACCTGGGTCTCGAAGTGTTTGAGATAACAACGGGTTTGATTGCAATGTGCTAGATTGAATTTATAGCTGTTATTGCTGTTTAGCTATTAATCAGCAGGCTTCTGTGCTTGCCATGGGGCTTGCTTCCCTTACTGTACATTAGAGTCTAGTGCTTGTTAGTGGCTGCTTTTTGCTTTCGCTGCTTGCTGTCCTGCTGATCATCTGACTCTGCTGTGTCTGGGAGCATTTGGATAACAGCAATGGTGATGCGCCTGGGCTGGCCAATGGCCAGGGCATTGCTGCTGTTTCTGTGCTGCTGCACTGGACAGGCTGGAACTCCAGTATGAACTTGAGTCAAAGGGGCTGTAACCTGTGGATGAGCCCACGTGGGAGCAGGGCACCCCAAAGCGTCTGCGGCTGTGGATAAGCTGATGCCAGAGCAGGTGAATCTCAAAGCGTCTGTGGCCATGGTTATGTCTGTGCTGCAGCAGGTACATCTTGAAGCATCACTGGCTGTGCATGAGGTCATGCTGGAGCATCTGAAAGCGTGTGGCCATGGATAAGCCCACAACAGAGCAGGTACACCCTTGGAGGGACTGCAGCCATGGGTAAGGGCATGTTTGGAGCAGGTTTACTTCTGAAGGGACTGTGGCTGTAGGCAAGGCCATGCTGGAGCAGGTATGTCTCTAAAGGCATTGTGGTCCATGGAGAAGGCCACACTGGAACAGGTGCACCTCAAAGCAGCTGTGGCTGTGCATAAGTCTATGCCGCAGCAGGTATACCCCTGGAGCGACTGTGGCTCATAGATGAGGCTCCACTGGAGCAGGTACACCCCTAAGGGACTGCAGTCTGTGGATAAGTCCAAGCCAGAGCAGGGGCAAGGGGAGGAGTTCATTGCAATGTTAAACCAAATGGTCTGGTCCAAAGGGAACAGGGGTGGAGATTGTAATGGAAATACCTTTAAATTGTTGTAACCCAGGATTTGAGTTGCATGTTATGGGAATTACTATAGCAGGAACCAACTGAACCAATGGAGGACAAGCCTTATAAGAAGCCATGCAAGTGCAGCAGTGACCCGACCTGAGCTGGCTTTGGTGCCCAGTAAGTCCACGCAACATATCACCTGTCCCGTCCTGAGTGACCACCATAACACATAGAGCCCAAAGTCATGGACTAAATGAACTCAGTGGATGTTTTGTGGACATTTTATGTTATTTTTCTGATAAAATGTTTATTTTATCAGAAAAATGTTTTCTTGGAATGTTCTGAGTGATCATATGTACCACATAAACCCATTTCTGGTATGTCAGTTCATTTTTTAGAGTGCTAGTGAATCTTGAAGAGTAGTCCCTTGATTATATCTCAAAGCTCTAGTTAGATTTTAGAAAAACAGGGAGGCAGCTCTTCCTTGCTGAGATTGGAAAGGACTTTCAAGTGCGCTTGTCAAGATACCACATTAGTGTAACCCTCTCCACTCCCCAAATCATCTTGCCATAGACTGTTTTGCAGTGAAGTTGCAGGAAGAGGCTCCCCACCAGCATTACAAAATGCCTTCAGTTTGCCCTCCAATCCAAATAATGTTTCTGCTTGCTGATTTCCCATTGGGATTTAAAAGGGAGTTTGTAGAGCCAGGACAACTTCCATATGCCCTTCCTCACTGCTTATTCAGAAAGGCTCTATTGATAATATATGCATTTGTGCCAAGCTGATGCCTTCATTGCTCTCAGCTCCCCGGCCAGGGCCACAGCTCGGAGACACCGGTGTCAGCTACAGCCTTTAGTTACCTTCAGACCAGACCCCAAGTGAGGGATGAGAAGGGCAGAACTATGAGGCGTGAGCTTGTCTCCATCCCCACGGGCCAGATAAGGACAGCAGGAACAATTGTATTAGCTCCTCTACTTCCCCATGGAATTGCTATCACCTTACCCACCAAGGGTGGTACAATGTCCTGAAAACGCAAAGGAAAGTATTTCTGCCTTATTAGCCTCACTTTTATGCTGTCAGGAAGGGAGCCAGCTGTGTATTAGGTTTTTTCTCAGTTTGCACAAAACATACCACCAGTATATTTGACATAAAGGAGCTAATTGCTAGATATTAGTTGTAGTGAACTGAACTCACCTGGACCAGTCTTCTAGTCAGGAAAATCTCTGTATCCTGTTTCTAGTCTCCTGGGTTGTCTGCTTCTCCCTGCAGGTTGTCTTTAACTTGCTGCTTATCTTTCTCACCATGTTTATGTTGCTTTGAGTTATCAAGCCTAGGAAAGGGAACAGAGACAGCAGGTTACACAGAGAGGCAATTTACAAGGTACGAGCAAAGCAAAGCAGAGAGAAAAAAACAACCAACCCCCCCAGATCAAATAGGTGTGAGAGACGTGCAAATGCATAATGTCTATCATAGCTCTCATTGTTTTCATATCCATGAGATCATTAAGACATTTCTAAGTCCCTTGAGTCCCTGACATGCAAGCCCAGGATGTAATAAGCAGGGCTGAATTAATTGCACGATACATTGATGAACAAAATGAAGTAAAGCGCTTTTACTGTACAAGGGGAAACGAATGCTTTGCATTAAACAGCAGTCACATCAATCCAAATTATGGCTCATGCTGCATAAATGATAATGAGACTGTCTCACTCAGACGGAGTGCTGAAAGGAGCAAAGACGCCCACATACTGCTGCATCTAAACAGTGCTTAGACTTAAACTGGGACAGTGGAATTCGTCTTTATAACAAACAGTTCTCCTTTGATAGATACCTGTCCTGGCAGAAGGGCATCCCTATTGCACTTTGCACCCAAACACTGAGCCAGCAATATGGCTATTCAAAGTGTCTCTTTATCTTCCCCCCCACCCCAGGTGTCACATCTTCTTTTTGTCATTTAGGGTCAAACCCAGTCCTTGATATTATTGGGACCACTAGCATTGACCCCATTTGATGCCACTACTTCTGTGAATAGAGGCAGGCTTTCCCTGCAAGACACAGAAATGGAAATGAAGTCACAGCTGATGTGGCACGTGGCTATAGATGAGTTATATTTCAATCTTTCATATGGTAAAGTGGCACATTCAGAGATTCCTGGGGGGGGGACTTTCGCAGCCTTTTTTTTTTTTTACTGCTGTTCTGAGCTATGCAGCCAGTCAGTTTTGTTCTGCTGCTTCCTCTGGTTAGCATTTTCTAGGTTGTTTCATTTTGGCATTCAATATTTTGCCTTGGGAGATCTTCAAGCGTGCTGCATATTAGCAGTCAATAGCACTCAGGGTGCAGTGAAGGACAAGCTACATAGGGCTACATTTCTGGCTTGTTTGAGAATGTCTGAGTGTAGGTTCAGCACTGCACAATTCTCATGCATAACCTTGCACTGCACTGCTTCAACTGGAAATGAGATTGAAGGATGACTCATACATTTCCACATTCAGCTTCTGCAATGAACTTCTGACTCCTTGCTCATCCCTTAGAGGCCCCATCTTTTCTGTAAGAATAAATGATGACAAGAAAGCAACTGACACAGTAAAACATTGTAGTCTTACACTGCAGACAGGTAAAGCATACACTGGGCATGGAAGGAAGGGTTAGAGAGGGGTCATCCTGACTTCTTGGTTCTGTTAGTTCACTTGCCACACTTGGGGAGAAGACTGCTATTAGGAACTGGACAGGAAATGGTAAGTTACAGCTGTACTGTGTGGGGTTGGGTTGATCACTTATCAACTTCCCTAGCTCTAAAATGGGAGAAGCTTTCTTTCAGAATGAGAGACGAGGACTTGTGATTTGTACCAGGCTTTTAGGCAAAGAGTTCAGTCATCTAGTTCTAGGGAAAAATCTAGGGCCAAAGGAAACAACTAAGTATCTGCCAGCCATTCTAGCTACATGGCTAGACACTCCGGTGCTTGACCACAAAGACCAACCTGAACTTGACTCGGTTATTATGTGATACAGCTGAGCACAGCTAGCGCCTTGCAATTGCTTTTTTATTGGTGTTTATCAAGCGTCTTTGTCACTTCTCACCTTTTTGCTACAGTACTGATGTGTGCACAAAAGCTTTCTGGAAGAAGACCTCCGGAAAGCTGCTAAGTCCTATACATGCATTAGCCTTCCTGGACTGTGACTACAGTCCACGTAGGCTGCCAAACCTTCCCTCAGCTGCATTACGTGTGTAAGCAGCAGGAAGAACCGTTTGGCTGGGTGTTTGGGGTCAACAAACTCATCCAGGTACACTTTTAACCTGCTGGTGGCTTTCTGTTTCGGAACCAGGTGCTGTGCAATACGCATCGGGTAGCAGAGTATCCAGACCATTTCCTCGTCTGGAACGCGGCCGTCTGACAAGAAATCACCACCTGCCACCCAGTCCACAACGGCACACCCCAGCACCACCGTGCATCACCCGGCGCGGCAGAGGGCACGGTTCAGGGCAGGGGCCGGGCCTCCCCGTCGCTCCCGACCCGACGCCGTGCCGGCAGGACGCACCGCGGCGGCGGGGCTCCGTGGGGCTGGGGCCGGCCGGGCGCGGAGGGACGCCCCCGTGGGGCGCGGCCCGGTGCTTGCCCGGCTCCCCCCGCCCCGCCGCCCTCCCCTGGGCGGCCCGGGGCCAGCCCGTGGCGGCGGCGGGGCCCGGCCCAGCTCCACGTGAGGCGGCCCCGCCGCCGGGAGTCACGGGGCGGGCGGGTGCCATGGAGCTGCCTGCCGTCAACCTCAAGGTAGGGGCCGCGGGGCCGAGCCGCTCCCGAGCTTCCCCGGCGGTGAGGGGGGGCCTCTCCGGCTGCCCCGTGGCCGGCCGCTCGGTCGGTCTCTGCGGGCTCCGAGAGAGCAGGCTGCCCGCCGCGGGGCCGGGGGCTGCGGGGCGCTGGCCGAGGCCCCGCCTGAGGAGCGGGAGGGCTGGGCGGGGGTTCCGCCGGGGCGGCAGCCTCTTCCTCGGCCGCGGCTCGGGGGAGGCGGCGGCGCGGGGCGGCCGGGACGCGACCCGGGGAGCGGGCGCTTGGCCCGGCCTGCCCTCGCCTCTCGCACGCTGGCCAGGTTTGCGCCTGGTCCAGGTCCTGGCTGAGGACCTGGTCAGGAGACGTGGAGGCCTCCGAGGAGGAGACTGGTGTTTCTAAACCGTTTTCATCACATGGGCAAATGTTGCAAAAGCTCTTGGTCATTAAGAGCGGCAGGCAATGACTTCAAGGTTCTCTCTTACTTCAGGGCAGTTGCTGAAGTGGCCAACGGCTGGGTTGGGGCGGCAGCTGGTTATTAACTTGTGTCCGTGGAGGTTTTCAGCTCAGCTGACCAGAGCTAATCCAGGATAAACACTACGCAAGATCCTGAGGAGGCAAACTTTTTGCTTGTCAGGCAAAATATCTTAGAAAGATGATCCCACTTGGGGTTATTATCTGGTAGATAATTGAAATTGCTTTTCTGTTGGGGGGGGGGCTTCAGTTGGAGGCTATTTGGTGAATATCTGGTAACCAGAGAAATGGGAAATAAGGGGCTTACCACAGTTACGTTACACTTTTCAGTTTGGGAAGAAGCACAGCCTTGCGGAGAAGCTGGAGGATGCTAAAATCACTTTTTTGCTTTTGATGTTGGTGTTTGATATGGAAGCCTTCCCTCATACCAGATGGGTGAAATTTTCCTCTTTTTTTTTTTTTCTCTTTTGTATTTTCAGATGTGTGTGCCTTTTTCCAGCTTCACTACTTTGTGTATCTTGTCTGGTATGGCAAGTTTCAGGTGCTTTCTTTGGTTAAAACTTTGCCCAGGGAATGAAAGCATCACTGATCGCACCAGGTTTTTTCTGCTATTGATTCATAAAGCTGAGTGGTGTCCTCAGAGCAGGCTGCCTACAGGCTGGGTGGGAGGGTAGTATTATCTCAGCTACCGTTATGAATTCAGCTTTGTACAGGAAGGCTTTTGTGTGGCTGTGCTAAATAAAGGCTTGGTGTTCATATGATGATGTTTCCCCCTCTTACTAGTTCACCAGGAAAAGCAGCTTTCCTTGTTAGAGGCAAGTAAGCAAATGGAGTTTTCAAGGCCTGGCATGTGGATTATATTACCTTCTGTAAACTAGCTGATACTTCGCTCTGACAAGTTTGGACTATTGTGTGATTCCCAGGGCACTAGGAAGATTACAAGATCTTGCCTTCTGCTTTGTTTTTTAACTTGGTTTGATTTTTTTTCCCCATGCTAAAACAACAGTGAAAAATAAGGATGTTTAATTAAAAAGTTTGCCAGCATTAAATACATGTTCTACCATGGGAGGTGGAGATAGGGGAGCCGAAAAACACAGACTTCTTGAATGAATGAGTCACCATAACAACACATCTAAAATGTTGCCTTTCTTCTCTGGTTTCAGACAACCGTTCCCAAATCTCTTCCTAGATAAGAGTGAGATTGTCCTGGGCAAACTGTTTTCAGCACTAAGAAATTCCTTGTTGTCAAGTCTGCTGGTACTGCTCTGGGGCTGAAGAGCTGGGGAATGGGGAGTTAATAATTGTACCTGCGTCTTTGTACTTTTCCTGAGTTAGGGCCTGCTTCCCTGAAACATATCACAAAGGTAGGAAAGATTCTTATTCAGAAAGGGACTGGAAATAACGTGTACTACTGCTATTCATTGGGATGATCTGCTTACAGTTTCTGTGAGATTAAAAAAGATGAGCCTCGTGATAGAAGCAGCTCGGAGAAAACTGCATGACTGAGCTGTGTTTGTGCCAGAACATAGCAATGTCTTAGCCTTGAGGTCTCTCTTTAAGCTACTTGCAGAGCTATTAAATCAATGTAGCAGGCCCTAGAGTGGATGAGGAACATGCTCATGAAACAGCATCTACCTGCTCAGCTCTAATAGTAATGCTCAGCAAAGCACGTGGGAAGCAGCATAACCATATTTTTGCAGTGAATGCTTGACACCTAGGATTATTGCAATAAATATGCAGAGCCTCGAAATACAAAATTTGAGTTTGATCAAGCCTGGACAATGCCCTACAATCCATGTGCCTGGGAACATACGTTTTGTACTTGGGCATTTTTAAATGCTAGGTCACAGAATCATAGAATAAGTTAGATTAAAAGAGACCTCTGTATGGCATCTAGTCCAACCTCCTGCTCAAAGCAAAGCTAACTTCAAAGTTAGATCAAATAGCTCAACTCAAAATTCAGCTGACTGTTAAAAATCTCTAAGGATAGAGCCACGACAACCCCATTGGATAGCCTGTTCCACTGCCTAACCACTCTCATTATTATCACTGTGTTATAATAATGAGGAGCGTGCCCACAGGTGGCCACTCAGATCTGTATTTTGGTTAGTATATCCTTGGGTGAATATGCCACTCAGAGTAGATGAGCTCACTCTCAAAAAAAAAAAAAAGTAAGTAAAATTTAAAAAGTTAGATACTACAAGAAAATAGTTGTAATTTAGAACCATGTAGTTTTTAACTTAGTCAAAATTCAGCCTTGTGCGAGGTTCTGTGCTGAAGCATGTTTAAAGGAATGAGTTCCTGTTCCAAAGAGTTTCCCATCTAACAAGACCAAGGCAGAACCAAGCTCTTCTTATGCTTGGCAATTAGTTCCATCACATGCTGGGATTTGCAGAGGAGCTAGGAATTCCCCTTAGCTCTCCCCAGTTTCCAATGGGATGCTTTTAATCGCATGGTCATCCTTCTGCCCAGAAGGGATGGAGACAAAGGTCCCACCTTTCTTATTTTCTGCTCTCAGCACTGGTTCAAGTCTTAGGAGTTATTTTCTCAAAAGAAGAAATGTATGCCTTTCTTAGGTACAGACGTAAGTCCTTGAACAGATGGAAAAAATTTGAATTCTTCTGCTGTCTCATCAGGAGACTGCCTGCAAATTACCTAATCTCACATAGTGACTGTAGCTTTAAAGAATGTTTTTCATTACCACTACATTTTCTATGTTAATGCATACCCAAGACCACCAGCTAATTCCATAGTGCCCTGAAGAACTGTCAGGTAAATTGGACTAATAACCAGGACAGGAATGCCTTGTTTTTATTTCAGCAGTCCCTCATACTATCAGCCCTAGTTTACCTGATTTTATGCTGATGACTAAGCTTGCTTCATAATTTAATAACTGCAATATTGATCTAGGCAGCTTTAAAAAAAAAAAGCCACCCTGCCTAATTATGTTAACTGGTGAGCCTTGAGGGGTCTTGCGGGTATGTAACATGCAATTAAATACTACCTAATTAAGAATTTCCCTGATGTTGTGATAGTCTCTTGAGTAAATGCTATTTGCATGTCTACATTCTTATCCAAGAACATCTTGTATTTTACTGATTAGCAGTTTCTGCCTGGTCTCCGTGGTACAATTGGGGAGAAGGGAAAGCAGGGGGTGGTGGTGAAGCACTTTGTAGGCTTTAATGAACAATTAAAAAACCTCATTAATAAAAATCTGTTTAAGCAGTGTTTGAAGTTATGACCAAGTCTAGGCTACTCATGGTGAATGCTCAGCAGACGTGCTAGGGTACTGCAGTGAAGCAAGAGCTCTGTCTTATCAGAAGACACATTGTGGTATCTTGGCAGAGCAGTATGAGCCACAGCAGATGCATCGCTCCTGTTGATTTCCTGGCTGTGCTTTGCTCGTGTCACAGCTTCCTTGGTTATTAACTTTCTTCTTGAGCAACTAGTTTTGTATTAAGTTAGAGCATAGATAGGCATTTTTAAGTCAGTGAACATAGCAGGATGTCAGTAGATCGTAAGGGGTTTTCTTAGTGTCTTAATGTTCCTATCTGCATACAGCTTTCCTGTGTCCACCAAGTAATTTAGACTTTTGCTACTTACTCATTTCCCAATGTTTGGGTGGTTTTGGTTTTGAGTTTTTTTGTGGGAGTATGTGGAGGGAGTGTGCTTCAGAGGGGTTTTGGTGGTTAGTTTGTTTTTTTTTTTATACCGAGGTCAGTATAAATGCTATTGGAGCCTTTCTCACACCTAGAAAAAAATGGAAGAGTGCCTGTTTCCCATAGATCCTCTGATATGTCCAGGCTTCAGCCTTTCTTTTATGAGGCTGCTGATAGAGCCTGTCTTCTATATTCTTGTTTTCACAAATGTTTAGAGAGTGAGTATGAGTGATCTCCCTTTGCTGAGACTGGCCAGCAGGCTCAAAAGCAAGTGAACATATGGATACATGTATAGAAAAAGACTGAAGTGGTATATTCTTGTTCTCATTTGCTGTCTTAATAAACATGTAGAGTATGTCTCCTTGGTTACAGAAATGTCAAGTGCTGGTGAAGAGAATCCTTGTGTCACTTGTTACAGTCAGATGCTTTCTTCTTGGATTTGTCCCCTTGAGCACAAGGATCAGGATCGTTAAGGACATTTGCAAAGTACAGAATCTGTGACAGCATTCTGTTATCGCTGCTTAGGGCACTGCCTGCGTTTGGGCCCTGGTGGTTTCACTAGGAATGGAAAGAGCTGTGTACTATGGCAGGATCGGGTTCTCGGGTTCCTAGAAGATGCCTTCAGGTCTGTTAATATTGCAGTGAGGTTGAACCACTGCTCTGAACAGACTGGAAGCAGGTAAAAGGGAGGATTTACTGAGGACTGGAGTGAAATTGCTGGGAGCTGCAGGCATGACTTTCCACGGACTTCTTGGTGATGGGATGCCAGATTGGTCATGTATAAACTGTGCTGGCATAGTGTGAATCAGATTGCCCAGCTTTCTGTACAAACTCTTCTGGAGTTCCAAAATCAATAACCCATTTAGAAAAGACTAAGTGGGCCCTGAATCAACTGTTGACAGAGATGACAACAATAATGAATGACTACAGTGTAGCACCACAGGAAATACTCAGCAACAGAAGCAGAGAAAAATGGTTTTGTGTCTTCACTGTCCCAGTTGCTGCACCAGCTTTCTGCGCTGGCTCATGGGTCCAGGGCACTCTTCCACCCATCCCTTGCAAACAAGATGGTGTCATTTCACGTCGATCCTCCTGCAGTTCTCCCAACTTGCTGACCTGTCTTCCTTTCTGTTTTTTTTCATAGGCCATCATTCTGGTACACTGGCTGCTCACAGTGTGGTGAGTGATTGGTAACTGGCCTGGCCTGGGTGAGAAGAGGGTATTCCTTCAAACTAGGAATGGGATGTTCTTGGGCAATCAGCACTCCCTGTTTGTGCCTGTCTTTGTGCAAGAAGATCCTAAATCTAAGAGTGAGGTGTTTGGATGGGAACAGGGATGAATGCAAACAGACTGTTGCAGGCTTACTGTGAATGTGGGTTGGGTTTTTTTTGTCTTGTTTGGCAGGGGATGCATGAATGGCATATTTCCAGCTTCCTATGCCTGGGGAAACTTCAGTGTCCTTGCCGTGGGGATCTGGGCCATCGTGCAGCGAGATTCCCTTGATGCCATCGTAATGGTGAGTGTGAGGGTATTTGCCTCCACTAGGCTGCTCAGGGAGAGGGTGGAGGGCAGAGACAGCTTCTTTGAGTTAGTGATGATTTTCAGCTGTTCCCAATACAGCAGTGAACAAGTCAAATTCCCTGTTTGGGTTGTTTTGTTTCGTGGTTTTTTTGGCTTTTTTTAAGAGAGCGTATAAATCTATAAGCACTGTAAACCATGGTGAGAAGCATTCACTGTCACTTATCTTGCATCTCAGAGGTGAGGCATATTTGATTCTTACTTTTTTTACCTGCTGTTGTGACTTGTAATGCCAGGGAGGACTTAAAGCATTTAATATGCTTGAGTTGGAGGGGCTTTATAAAACTCTTCTCTGAACATTAAAGAGATGTCGTGCGGTGTCTGACAGATGTGAAGAAAATACACGAAATACGAGATCATTCATTTAGGAATCTCTGTCTACCTGGGGCAGTGTCAAGGGTTAGCAATGTGTGATACTGGGGTGAAGGCATGCTTGTGTGGACACAGATCTCTCAGGAAATAGATGCTGTAACTGTGACTCCTCGTGGTTAATCCCCTATTCAGTTCACGTCCAATTCTCTCTCTGTTTCCAGTTCCTGACTGGCCTGCTGCTCACAGTCCTCACAGACATCATTCACATCTCTGTCTTCTACCCTCCAAACAACTATCTCAGTGATGAGAAGCGTTTCAGTATAGGCATGGCCATCTTCAGCCTCCTCCTCAAACCTGTGTCCTGCTATTTGGTGTATCGAATGTATCGGGAGCGTGGAGGAGAGTACACCTTTAACATAGGTAGGATGCTTCCTCTGCCTCCACATCAGTGTGGGCCACCTCCTCTGGTGTTAGGGAGACCACCTTGCACTTTGGACCTTTCAGCCTGAGCTCTCTGCAGCTGGATTCTGCCCCCCCTTTCCAGGGAGAGGGGGTGCTTGCTCTCTCTTGCTCATGTCTGTTCTCCCGTTTTGTGGTTCTGGTGTGTCCTAGGCCTTAAATTTACATTCTTCCTCTCTTCCCTTGCAGACCTGGAGTCCTCGTCTGCCATTTGGCCTACAATGGTATTGATACCACTGCTGTCTCTCTTATCCAATATAACCGAGAGGCTTTTCTTCTCTTCCTCCTCCTGCATTTGTGTGTGCTTGTTGGAAGCCTTTGGGTGTCCTTCTCTCTTTGCCAAGCCTTTCTTTTCCTTCTGGGGGGAAGTAGAGGCAGCATCCCCTCTAGGTGGATTATGCATGAGAGGGAAGGAAGCTGGATTTCTAACTCCATGCTTTCTCTGGGCCTCACGTGTCCTAGCTACTTTGATTGCTTTGGACCTCCATTTCCTCACCTGGAAAACGGGCCTGATGTTTACCTCGTGGGACTTTGCCTGGAGGCACTCATTTTTCTCCCAGTTGTACTTGCTAATGATAATGTGGCAGCCTTGCCAGAGAGAAGAGGCTGTGGCTGGATGTTCTGGGTCTCAGTCAGCTTTGCCAAGCATGCCTGGTGCTAGTCCATGCCGGGGCAGCTGCTAGGGATTGTTTGCTGTGTGTGAGTCCATCCCAGCAAAACCAGCAGCCTGGCACAGTTATCTTTTTGCCTTCTGAAGAAGGCTGTGCAGGACAAAGGATGGTATAACTGCATTACAGTGTTAGAAAGCTGTGACTTGGTACTGTCAAAGAAGATAATGCTTCCTGTGAAAAGAGGTGGATACCTGCAGAGGAGGAGAGACCATGAAAGGAAACCATGGCTTGGGGTGCTGTGTGCCATTTGCATCTCTCTGCTAGTGGAATGTGCATGTCTTCTCCATCAGCTACTTGTGCAAATGCCGGACAGATATGTCTTAACTGGGTCAGAAGGATTGTGAGTCAACTGCAGTGCCTTGCTGTGGGCCACGTTTGTGCCAATTTTTATTAGCTGCTCACTGTGCTTGTAACTGGGATTTGACATTTGTATCCCGTGGAAAGTGTAGGTATCGTTGAGGAGTTCATCCCTTTACTTAGAATTTGGGAGCACTTCTTTTCAACCACACTATCCCAACACAGGCATACTGTCTGAGAGTCTCCTCTCCGGCACAGGTTGGAATTCAGACAATTTGTAGTTTCATACCCTCTCCTGAACTCTTTCTCACAAGATTTTCAGTACAAATCGTGTGCTGTTGTTTTGTCAAATGTGGTTGACAAATTTCTTCTCTTGTTTTCCTGCTGTTTGGTGTTTTCCTTTTGAACCTCACAGTGTTGCATTTTTCCTGGTCTTCTCTGTCTCGTTTTCTTTCCACACAAAATCTCTTTTTGTTGCTTGGCAGCATCCTTGCTGCATAGAACAACCCTCTGATATGGTTTGGTGCCCACCTTTGATTCACATTGCTTTCTAGCCACAGCAGTTGCCTGGCCTATAGATAAAGTGCTTTCCATGCACATTCTCTGTCTGTCTCTCTCCTTTCCCTGCTTATCCCCTGGACAGTAACGTGATTTTGTACCGTTCTTGTACCACAGGCAAATTGTTCATACTGCAATTGGGGGCACTGCTGGATTCAAATTTAGGGCCATGGTGTGGCACACTTGAGGCGTAGCTGTGTTGTTGGGAAGAGTGGTTCATGGATGAATCATGCTCTTAAATTTATGCTGTCAGCTAGCCATGGTTTCTGCTGCTTCTGTTTTTGTCTGTTCATTTTTCCACTAGATCTCATAAACTCGATCTTGCTGAAATGTGCTATTATAGGAGCCTGTTATGCTGCTACGTAGTATTGCAGGTCTTAGTAGCCACGTGGCTGTGTGGAAAGCAAGAGAGCAGTTCTCAGGGAATGAAGAGCCATGTTCAAATGCATCTCAGTCATTTTGCCTTTGTTGGAAGGATGAGTTTTCTTACCTCCTGTCTGTGTAGTGAGGATTACAGAACACAAGTGCTGGGGAGCTGGTAGAGCAGCTAATGTGGTGTGCTCCTGAGCTGTTGGTTTCTCTTAGGGGATTCAGTTCTTGTGCTTTTGTTTTTTTCCCAAGCTTGTTCTCTTCGATCTCCATTCAGGTGTCGCCCGTGCAGGCCGGGATCGCAGCACCTATGAGCCAATTGATCAGCAGGATGCCCCTCCACAGTGGCCTGACTCAAGCAAGACAGCGCAGCAGCCGTACTGAGGCCCTTTCTGCAACGGAGAATGGACTCTTCCCTCGTCCAGTCTAGCCTTCTGCTCTTCCCATGTCCGTTCTGATGGAGCAAGAACTGCTACTAAGCAAATGGGAGAGGATCTGATTTTTCATTTCTTTTGCCTCCCTGAAGGTTAGGCAGATGGGTTCCTGCAGTAAGACCGGAAGATCTCTGAGATGTCATGTTAAACACTGTGACTCTTTGTAATCCCAATACTCTTCTTTCCTACCTCCCCCTAAATCCCTCCTCTGTATGTGTGAGTGGATGCACCTTCTGCAGTCTTCCAAGTCTTGTACTGTGCATCCTCTCTATTGTAAGTAAGGGAACCACTCAAAATATCCTGGACAAGCTGTCTTTAAAAAGGCTTTTGGACTGCCCTTAAATGATACAGTCTAGCCTGCTTTTCTGCAGATACATTTCCAGGAAACATCTGGGAGTTCCTGAGGGCTGTTTTTGATGGTGTTATTTAACTAAGATTTATGACCATAACTCCCTGTGCTAGCTGTAGTGGTTTGCACAAAGCTGGGGTTGGTATAAAATGCTCTTACTGGGCCAGGGAGCTGCTTGTGCTCCCAGTATGTAGTCTTGGGTTTTATTCACTGATGCTTTTATGCAAATTGAATGTCCTTCAGGATCCTTAAAATGGCTGTTGAATATAGGTTATAGATACTCTGTGCCTTGAAATGTCCTTTTGCCTTCAGCTGCCTATCTTAACAGACCTTGATATGTTACATTTTTCTAAGAAAACTATAAAATGAACACAGTTTTTCTGTGTTAGAAAAAGTTACACTGGTCACCTATGTCTCATTTGAAAATGTAGGTATTCCTGAGGGTTTGGGACTGTAGCCAGGCAGTCTGGGAGAGTCATTATGGGGGGAAGGTCTACAGGGCTTCGACGGCTTTTAGTCTAAGCTTTACTCAGACAAGTAGAGGGTACTGCTTGTAAATGTGTAGGTGGGAAGGTGGGCTAGTAAAATGAGGATTGGGGAAAGGAAAAGATGGGTTTATTTACACTGCAGCACTGAGCTCTGTGGGGTGTGATAAACTAAACTCTAATCTTATGCGCACTAAATCTGCCCTGCTGTGGCTTTCAGGTAAAATCCTAAAAAACAAATGTTCAGCAGGATTCTTTTTCAGTAGAAAAAGAGTATGTCAGCTTTGGCAGAATGAAAATACTAGTGCTAGGAAGATCTGTGTTTTTCTGAAGCAGTTTCATTTTCAGTTTACATCTGTTATGCTACAATTGCATTTCTCTTGACAAGACCTTCTACTGCATTGATTCTTCAGGGACCAAGAGCCCTGTTAACTTTGCTCTAACCTCTAGAACCATGCCATTTGTATTTTTAAAACCAAGCAATTTTCTCCCAAGTTTGATCACTTTAAACATAAGCAGATGCTTCCTCTGCTATGCTGCACAAGCACTACAGTGACCTGCTGCTGTACCTGGACCATCATCATTTATGCTTGGACCAAGCACACGGTAAATGCCTTAAGAGTGTAATAGTCTGGTTTACTCTCCCGAGATGAGTGGTGTGCATTCATTTTGCAGGCTGCCATGCAAAAGAGCATAGGAATAGGAATTGGTCTGCTCTTGTGATCCAATGGGGAAGAAAGAAGAATAGGTAGGCAGAAATTTCTGGGGCTTGTGGAGTTGCAGAGCAGGCCTTTATATTCAGTTAATGTTTTTTTTCAGCTCTTGAGAACTGTACAGTCACAGCACAGATCCCTGAATAACACATTTAAATGCACAGGTTTTTTCTTCCCTAGACCTGTGAAGCACAGACTAAAAACAACTGTTTTAAATGCAATGCTTTTTGTGTATTTGCACAAATAAGGAGTTACATCTAGTGAGGCCTTCCCAGCCGTTCTCCATTGCGAGAGATGCCAGAAAATCTGTTGATACCCATCTAGCTGACTTGCTGTGCGCTTTTCTGTGGAGAATTCGGCACATCTGGGAGCTCAGGGGAGCAGAGCGAGAAAGGAGTTATGCTAGGCTTACTGTGCCTCAAGGATACCTATTTTAGGCAGTAAATCAGAGAGGTGAGAATAAAAACGAGGCCACTCTCCTGGCTTCTGAGGAGGAGGGTGTTTGTTTCGGCAGTGCTTACAGTAAGCACCAACGCACTCATGGATCGATACCTGGTTTAGTAGGGCGTTGTGCTGGAGCACGGCCTCGCTGATCCCGGCAGCCTGGCTTCACTGCAGGGTTTCTCGTAGCTTGTCAGCGGGGTCTCCTCAGCCAGATGTGCAGCAGGTGTGGTACTCTGCTCAGGTTTTTTTGCTTTGTTTTTTTTAAATCCTCGGGTCCTGACGTGCAGGTTTGTTTTGGTGATGAGCTAGCATCTCTCTAGGGTTAACCACAACCCGCCCGGTGCAGGGCCTCCCTCAGTGGCACCGTCTCTCAGGCGGGGCCCGCCGGCTTAGCTAACGGCCGCCATCGACGGGGCGGCCCCACCCGCCCGCCGAGCCTCGCATCGCGGCACCGCCGCCAGCCCGGCCTGGGCTCGCCCACGCTCCTTTGGGGGTGGCCGCGGGGCCCCGCCATGCCGCCCAGCGCTGCTGACAGGAGCGCTGCTGACAGGACCCGGGCGGGTTCGGGGCGCCTCGCGGGCGAGGAGGAGGAGGTGGTGCTGCCCGTGCCCTCTCTCCTGAGGCGCTGCCCCGGGGGAGGTGAGCGGCGCCTCTCGCAGCTACGCCTCGCCTCACCTCCCCTGGGTGAGCCGCCCCGGCCTGCCGGGCCTCGCCTCGTCTGGGCCGCCTTCAGGACGCAGCTTTAATTAGCCGTGGGCGAGAGCGGCTTTCCCGTGGCCATCTGCAGCCCCGGTGACAGGCGGCGTTGCTAATCACGGGGGATAAGCTGCTTACAGCGACCCAGCTGGAGCTCGCTCGCTGCAGAGGTTTGGGCATTAAGGGGGGACAAAGCTGCAGGTTTGCCCGTGTGCTCGGAGGCACAGGCACACAGAGGCGTGTGCCCCGTCCCTGAGGTTCTGGCGAGGCCCAGCAGCACGTCTGGCGGTGGCTATCAGAGTGAGTAAGTGCCTACGAGGAGAGGTGCGTCCTCACCTGCGGAGAGCACTGGGAGCCATTGGGGATGCTGAGCGGGGCCTGGGCTGTGCCCCATGGCTGTGCCAGCTGAGAGCAGGCCTGAAATGGCTCCCCCGGGCTGGGGCTGTGGGTGATGACCTTCCCGCTCCCACCACCACGTCCTGGGACACCGGCTGGTTCTTGGATGGCAGGACACGAAGGACACTGCTGCGTGGCTGTTCCTCAGCTGCTGGAGTGGTAACTGCCCTCTCTCTGGTTAAGGGAAGAGCACTTGTGTGTGCCTGTTGATCTCGAAGTGGCAGTGAGAGGCTCATGCGATGGCAGTGATGGTTCGGTCTGTAAGACTGAGCAGTGGGGGAAAAGCCTTGTTTCTAAGGCACGTGAAGCGTGATCTTGGACCAATCACTGGTCCCAACTTGCAACGTGAAATGCATCAGCCTTGGTCTGCAGGGATGGGAAAATTAGCATTGTCCGTGCAGTGCTTATGTGTTTATTATGGGTCTGTCATTGTCATCGTAATGCTAAAATGGTGTTCACTTGAAAGAGCTTGATTTACTTTTTATGAACTGTGCTATTTACTTCCTTTTGCTTATAACAAGAGAAGTACATTGATCAGCTTAATTTTTGTTTGCTTAATTGGATTTGTTTCAGGTTTTAATGCATTAGTGTGTTGCTGCAAAGTGTATATAGCAAGCATGCGTTAAATGTTTTAGTTGGTAACATCAAAGCTAATATGAAATCCACTGGTCATGGATTTTGCAGTTCACAAAATCTGTGCCTTGCCTTGAGTATCTCTTTTGGCTTTAGAAGAAGTTTTTAAAAAGCATTTCATAAAATCTTGTTGCCTTTTGAGTAAGATTAACCACTGCTTAAAAGTGGTTACATTAAAGTCCTGAATGGCAATTTTGGGAAGGTAGACAAATGTGATTTTTAAAGGATGCTATCTCTTCCTGATCTCAATGAGACTGAAATGAGGAATGAGTGAGGTGAAGACCACCACCTAAAATAATCATGGCGATGTGTTGAGAACCTGGTACCTGGCAGAAAGAACTGAAATGGAGAACTAAAAAAATCGCCTGAGTTATCAAGAAAATAGATTATGTCTAGGTTCTTGAGCGTAAAAGTAGTCCAGTGCCAGGTTCCAGGTGTTCATGGAGCAAAACAGCAGTGATAAACATGATGGTTTCATGTCCTTTCGCAATTCAAATCCTTTATAAACACCCTTCTGTGATACACTACTAGTTGGCTGGATATTCCCGGGATGCAAGGAGTGCTTCGACGGAACACCAGTCCCCTGCATTTCGTGGTTATACTTCATGCAGTGATAGGCACCCTAAAGAAGGCAGTCGTGCTTGGTCTGTTCACTCTGTAGTTGCCAACTTCTACTTGTCTGGAAAAAATAATGGCATCTTTCTGTTCATGGTATGCTTGGTGATGTATGAAAGGTGGTAACGGCCGTTCCCAAGGATAATTGCGACACTATATGGCTATCTCCTGTTGCTTTAGTGATTGAGTTTACTCCCCAGTTTGTGGTGATTACTGAAGGAGTTTGCATGTGAGAAGGACAAGCTGGCTGTTTGCAAACAGGGGTGACTGAGGCTCAGATGCTTTCTTAGAAGAGAATGACATAAACATAGTTTGGAAACAGTGCAATTTGACAGGAGGCTTTCTGGTATTCGAATATGTTTGAAAAAGACAATGGGCATTGATTTCATAGGCCGTGCTGTCTCTTTCTTTTCAGATTGACTTAAGGGATTTTTAAGATGATATAGGTATGTGTGTCTTTTCACAATACCATTTTCATTCTTTAAAAGGGCAGTGAAAAGAATGGTGGTTAGAATGACAGAGTGATTGACAACTTGCTTTTAAAATTTGAGGGAATGAAAGCACGGTCCCATCAAATTGCACTTACCTGTTAGCAGCAACTTACGGATCTGTGCTCTGCATGAGTTATTTGTATAACCCTCTGACTTAGTGGCTAGACTGCAAACTAGGTCTCCCATCTATGCTGTAACTCTTCCAGGTTAGGGGACAATGTAGACTCTCTGGATGTGTAAACATGGTTTATCCTTTAGTGTGGACAAGAAGAAATTGGCCTGCATAGCCTTGAACCTTTGCAGGGCTGTAGCATAATATATGAACAAATTTTTCACTTGTTAAGCAGTTAAACAGTACCTTAAGTCGAGATACTACCTTTCCTACAAGCCCTGGAAAAAATACAAGTGTGGAGGAGATCTGAGCTGGATTTCCAATCAGTGAAGAGGGGTAAGCGTTGTCCTCCAGCTGGAACCATGTTGCTCTGACTTCTGTAAAAACATTTTCTTTTAGACCTGTTCTTGTTTGGTGTCACATAGATCTGGTTAGATGTAAAGAATCCTGGAAAAGCAGCTACAGACTACCCTGTCTTGGCAGGAGGATAATTCACCCTTACTAGCAACAAGTTCTTTTTGAGGCTGCAGGTGCATGCATAATGCTGGAAGTCTTTGTTTTCCAGGTTTTCTGTTGAGAACTGAGTCTGTCCCCTTCAATCATTCCTGCTCTGCCAGACATGATTGTCTGCTGAGAAACAGGAAGAGAGTAGTGTCCGTAATACTTTCTGAACTGAAGCTGGTGGATTGGAGACAAGAAATTTGTAAGGAAAGTACCCAAAGCCTTTGGCAAACTAGGGAAGATGGGATGAGAAATATGCATGCTCCTTTGTTTATATTTCTTCTTATTTTTCTTCAGAGCAAAGAAACATTCAGAAGAACGTTAATGTTGATCTGTATTTGGGCACTAGAAGTCAAGTAGACGTTTCTCATCACTGGCTTGAGGCTGCAGCATTCAGTGTAACTCCCAGCCAGACAGCAGAACAAGGCCATCTGTGTACTGCACCTCTGTCAGCCAGGAAGAGAGATCCCAGTCTGAGACAGACTAATCTCTCCTGCCCTTCTCAGCCATTCCGGGACACCACCAGCCAGTTCTCCAGTTCCTGCTTCCTGCAGCAGAATAATCTCTGCTCTAGGCTGCAGCAGCAGCACAGCTCTTAAGTGTGTGGCTCATAGTATTCCCCATCTTGCTTTGTCAGTGCTCCCTGCTGTGAATCTCCCTCAGAGACACTCACACCTTGAGGCTTATAGTTTAGAAGGGAGAAGGAATGGGAGTATTGACTTTCCTCAACAACACTGTCAGAAAGCAAAGGCAGCTGGTAGCTGCTCCATACATGCTGCTCGCTATCGCTGTTTAGAAAGTAGGAACAAGAATAGTGACTCTCCAGTGGAGAAACAACAGCATCAGCCTCCTGCTGCCGCTTGTATGGATCCTGTGAACCCTCCACTGGTCAATGCACGTTTGTCATCTCGTACTGTAGATTCCCCTCTTAGGCGTGAATTAGTGGTGTGTCCCTCTTCAAGGAGCTCAAGTGAAAGCGTGAACGCTTGTCATAGTTCAGCCCTGACCTTGGGGGATCTTGATCCATCTAGTTCGGAGTCCCTTCAGTCTCTTTTGCAATCCTCACAGATTTCTGCTAGCTTGTACTGTTCAATCCAGAGGCTTAAGCAAGAAAGTGCTTTGATGGGGATATGGGGCTCCCTCCCTCTGGAGTCCAAGTCTTCTCCAGTCAGTGGCAGTTTGTACTTTGCTCCTGATGATTCAGCTCCTGGTATCCTGAGCACAGGAGAACAGCTAGCTGGAGTAAAGACCAGTGCTGCTCAGGCAAGATTGAAATGGGGTGTCCCATTTGCTAAAGACTGGAGCCTTAGTGCAGTGACAAGGGACCTCAGTCGTGCAGAACCCCTCTCTGTCTCTCACAGATATGGATACATTGACTCAAACGCATGGAGAACCAAAATTTCAGGTGACATCCAGCCAGTAACCCTCACTTCTGGGGTGGGCTCTGGCGGGCTAGCGGATACAGAAGCAAATTCCCCCTACAACTGCTCCCCTTATTTCAGATGCCAGTCCCAGGCAAAGCCAACTGTGGAAACTGGTAGTCTTTATGTTCACACAAAAAGTCATTCTCCTGAAAAGGTTCTTAAAGGAGAAGAGACACCTAATGGGGCATCCCTGTGTGCTGTATCTTGGAAGAAAGACCTTCCAGCCAGACTGTATCCAGAGGGTCTGCAGGTGTCACTGGAGACAGATTTGAGGGGTGCTCAGATGAATGTTGGTGTAGCCATGTATGGGACTCCAAGGGCAGTGTGTGTGAGAGTCACTTCTCCTCCTGGAGATAAAGAGTTTAGACCAGTCCAGCAGCTTAGTATTAAATCTGTAGAAGTTAACAACTCTGAACCTCATGTTAAGTGCAGCAAAGAGTCAGAAAAGGTATGTGACTCTAGATCACGAGCAGCCAGCAGAATGGCTGTGGTGGGCAGCAGCCAGTCCAGCCCTTTTGGTATTCAGGTTGAAGAAGGCTTTGGTGAATATTCTGACATAGATTGTATGAACGTGAGCAGAGAAGGAAGGAGAAACAAATACTCCCACCAAAGCAGCTGGAGGAATTGGGAAGCTGATGCCAGTCTCAACCAGTCTGAAGAACCTTCTGTGGCGAGGCGTGCCAAAGAACCACGGTGCTGTGAAGAAGGGAGCCAGACACAGGAAACTGTGTCCAGAGAGGTGAGGGTGTGCTCACTGTGTAGCATCCCTGTTCACAGATGTTACTTGTGCTTGTTTCTGCTTCTTGCTAGAGGTGCAGAGTTGAGATACAACAGTGATGGGGGTGCTTGTCCTATAGTTTTTCCTGGCACTGAATGGCTAGAATCTCCTCTCTTACGGTCCTGCTCCATCCCAACATACGCATCTTTCTGTCTTGCATACTTCTTCCTAAAGACCAGCTTGTTAACTTCGTTGTTCTTGGGAATGTAAACACCTGTTTATATTCTCTGGATCTACATGCAGAGGGAAAGCATTAACTGGTTTTTACTCTGTGCATAGTTGCAGGGCCCTGAGATTTCAGTTTCATTGTGTTTTTCCATGTCCGAAGTATGTAAGAGTATTCACAGAGCAGTGGTGGGGGCAGTGTCAAAGGCATCTGACATAATACGCTACCCTGAGGCAGCACTGTTCTGGTCTCCATCCAAAATGACTTGCCATGCTAGGTGCAGCCAAATTCTTCAACAGAGTAGAGTAGTGTGAATAATCATGTGAGTTACTGTCTTTTGTCTGTTTGCAGGTCTTAGAGAACAGCTTCTGGTCATTGAATGTGAATGAGCAAAGGTAAAAAGACTCTGTGTTTATGTGTGAGTGTGCTGGTGGTTAACAGGGGAGGAAAACTGCTGGGAAGTGGCTGAGGAACCATGTTCCTTGGGAACATTTGGTTTTAGGACTTAACCTACGTTATTCTGCCATGGTTGGCTCAGGGGCTGCATCCATTTCTTTTCAAAGGATTGCCATTTAGAATAGAGCATGCTCTAAAAAAAAAAATAATTTCTGTATCTTTTAAATTCTAGCTTCTAAATTCAATCTTGGTGGTTGCTAGCGATGAAAAAGCATTGGTACCACGTATGGTACTTTTCAGTGCAGCCAATTCCAGCATGTTCACTGCATAGTTAGCGAACATCAAGAACTGGGCTTATCCATGAGATGGGATTCAAATTTGTGACCTGTGGATAAGATGTGTGTGAGATTGCTACCAATTTAGCAACAGTGATACCTTAATTTGGTGTGAGGCTGCAGGTTTTTCACTCTTTAGCAAGAATGATTTGAAATACCTCTTTTCAGCTTGATGGCTGAAGTCTGATTGCCACCTCCTGGCTGTGTTTAACTTTTCTTTCTGTTAACTGGAGCTCACTTTTGTTTTTTCTCTTTAAGTTTCCAGCACTTGTGTAACAGACAAATGCTAACTAGGTGTTTCCAAGCCTGGAGGGGACACATCCTCTGGAAGAGGGCTGCAGCCAGGCAGCTTTACAGACAGCAACTGCTTCGGAAGGGCCTTGGTGCTTTGCAGTGGGCTGTGCACCAGAGGAGGATGCAGCTGGAGGTAGCCCAGCAGAGACATGCCTCAGCTTTGCTAGCTGTCAGCTTCCGCAGGGTGAGGATGGGCTAGGGACAGTAGAAGTGGTGCCATGAGTTTTCTGTTGTGCAGTCAGAGAAGGCAGAAATCCTATTTGGACAAGGAGGAGGAAGGGGTACCCTGTGTGAAATTCAGTGATGTGGACCCTGATACTGATACTCTGCCTGCAGTTTGTTCTAATCATGTGGTTTCTCCTTCAGTGGAAGGAAGCTGTGGCAAAATGGAGCAAGAAGCAAGCTCCGCAGCCTGAGCCATATTCTTATACCCAAAGTTCATCAGTGGGGTTTTTTGGAGTAGGAAGATTAGCAACTATGACAACCTCAGCTCAGCACCAGCTTACAGTAGGATACTCAAAGGAAGCTGAGCAGGCTTGTAGGTAAGCTGAGAGCATTCTCTTTCTGTTACCTTGGACAAGTGGAGGTTTACAAACACAGGGAGAAATTTTTCTCAAATGGTGGGAAATTTGTTTCCAGATCCTTGGATGTATTGCTGAAGATAAGCACTGCAAGAATTAGTAGCTTAGTTTTAAGAACTAAACTATCCTATTCCAGAGCTTCAGTCTGTTTGAGTGTCTAACAGAAATACTCCTGTACTATTTCTTGAGTTCAGCTACCACCTGCCTATGTGATACAGGTGTAAATGAGATTGGAGTGAGGCAATACTACGGTCTCTAGCAGGACAATAGAGGTGTCAAAAGAAAAACCTTTTGTTGTGCCTTCTGATTCTGAAGGCAGAAGAACAAGTCCAGACAAAAAGAGAGAGCTACCTAGGGGGAAGGAAGGCTCTGGATTCTGTTCTCTGAGTGCCTCTTTGGACAGATGAATGTTAAAGCATGCTTGTGACTCTTTCAGGGTGGAGGGAGGACTGTGGACACAGCTTCATCGTAGGCAGAGAGGAGATGAGTTCTGCTGGAGAGCTCAAGCAATCAGAGATATGAGACGGCTAGCTGGTAAGCACACGTTCCGTAGCCTTGGAACAGCTTGGAGGTAATCACTGTTTCACCATGTTTCCTGGTTTGTGACTAGTTGTTGCTTTGACCAGACTCTTTCAGAACCTGATCCTGCAAATAGCTGGGCCGTATCTGTGATGGTGGAGGGCGGCCCACTTGCCGTGTCATACACCTTTTGCCTTGTTCTTTGTATTAATTCAGGTGCAGCAGCTGCTGTTGCTCCAGCAATGTGAGCTGTCTCCCTTAAGTGCCCTTTCTCAGACAGCTGGAGTTCAGCCAGGGAATGTTTTCTGTGTCACATTTTGTTGTTTGAAGTTCTTCTAAGTTATTTTTCTTCCTGTCAATCTGTTCCTGCCCTGCAACACAGCAGCTTTCAGACTGTGGCGCCTGCAGAAGGAGCTGCTGAGCAAAGAGGAAGCCAGGCTTTTGGAAGCCCGTGCTCTGCTGGAAAAGAAGCAGCTACGAAACATTTTCTGGGTGTGGCGTTCCCGATGCTTGGAAGCGGAACAGATTTTAGCACTGACAACTCGGATCCAAAGAAACTTGGTCTCTCGGTAAGTTGATGAGGTCTATTTTTCATGTGAAAAGTCTGTTCACTGTGACAGTCCAAGGAACGACAGAGCCAATCCAGACAGTGATGTGTTGTTCCATCTTAAAGCCATCTATTCTTTTGTTTTAGGAGTTAATAAAGATGAAAGTAGAGATAGAAACATGAAAAAGAGCTACTGTGGCCAGAGACAATATGACTTGCCTCCTGTGCACTGCCAAAGCTTTTTGGTCCTGACCTTTGATGTCCTGAAAGACCAAACGTGTCCTCTAAGCAGGACAGTGGCTTTTTGATGAAATAAACAAATAGAAGCTCAGAAGATAACAGCTTCTGTCTGTCTTTCCTGAACGAAACCCAGTCTCAGGAGGAGACGCAAGCTTGTACACTCTTCACATGGTTTTCTATGTGCTTTTATTTTACTTTGGTTTTCTCAGGTGCTTCAGTGCATGGAAGGAGACTGTTGAGCAGAAGGCGCTTTACAGGTGCAACCTGTCCCATCTCAGAGCAGTATCACTGAGGAAATACTTCCAGCAGTGGGTTCAGATGCTGCAGGTCAGGAAAGGCGATAAGCAGGCAATGGTGAACTTCCTCCTCCTGCGATGGAGGCAGCATTATGGTGAGCAGCTTGGGGGTGTGCAGAATCTAAGATTTGGAGGTGCTTAGGCTCCTTTCTCCGCTTCTCATATGGTGAAAAACAGCTGAAAACAGCCTGATAACAGAGAGGCTCAGATGACACATGGTATTAACAAACCCGAGTGGGTAGAGGACTAGTTGTTCTGGATGTGTCAGTGAAGCTACTGGGAGATTTGTTGCTCTGCTTCATAAACCTAGCAGAAAGTCTTAAACTTTGCTGAAAAGAAGCAGTGTGAAGGCTGGGCTGGGCTATGTTTCTTAGGAATGCCTTCTGACAAACATTGTCTCTTGTCACTCTCTATAACTGGTCCATAACCAGTTACAAGCTCCGTAGTTGACAAGGCTGCGACAAAAAGGCATGACGATCAGCCATTGTGGGCTGTGGAGAGATGGTTTCCTGAGAAAACGGGCTACTCTCTTGATGACTTCTGCCAAAAGGTGAAGCTCCAGAGAGTGTATCTGCTGTGGAAAGCAAGGCTGTGCGAGCATCACAGAGCTGAGTGAGTGAAGAACCACCAGTTCCTGGAGCCCTGCCCCAATCAGTAGTGTCCACTTGACTTTCTGGTCCTTCTGGAAGAACCCCTTTTACCATCTGTCATCCATCACGTCTGTACTAGTGTCTCCCTCTGGTATCCCTTTTCAGTCACTTTGCCGTCTCAATATATTCTGTCTCAGTTCTTTCTCTCAGGCTTTGGAGCAGTGTAGACTCAGAAAAGCTCTGAAATTATGGCACCAGAAGTGTCTCATGCTGAAGACAATTGAACAAAGTCCTAAGCACTCGCACAGGACTGTGTATGAAGAACCTCTTGCCATGCTGTTTTCTGAGGACCTCTCAACATCTTCTGGCTTTGACAGCAGTGCTCCAGCTACTCTGGCCTCTCAAAGCTCATTGGAAAAGGTGAGGAGGTCTTGATTCATCCAGACTGCCCTGAGGTATTAAATTGCTGGGATTTTTCACGGGAAAATTTCTGCTTCAACGTGATACTGTCATCAGCAAACTGTGCTTAGTATTTAGGCCTGAAGAGCACTGAGCCTCTAGGGTCCGGGAGTTTAAATGTAATCAGAAATTGTAAAGTCACTTCTCTCTGTGCCCTTCCTGGTTCATCATGTAGTGATACGGTGAGGTGCTGAGCTAGTGTGGTTCTCTTGTGGACTTGCTCCTGTTTGTGGCTGCAAGGTGGAAGGGATGAGGTACGAAGAGCCTTGTCACTGAGAAAAGGGGAAATGGGCATTTGCACTGTCTCAGTGATGGTTTGCTGTGTTTGATTACTGGTTGTTTTGAGGTTAACCATTCCCAGACTAGTGTAGAAATAACTTTCCCGTTACATATGTGTGTGCACTCCAGAGCTGTCCTTGCTAGCCTGCAGTTCCTTTGGATGCATCCTGGATTTCCCTGAATCCTTGCCAAAAAGAGGAGTAAATGGCATGGTCGGAACTGTTAGCTGAGTGATTCCATTGCGAGGACGCTTACCTCACAGCATGTTCTTCCCTCTGCACCTGCAGGAATACAGTTTTAGTGACAGCAGTCAGCAGAGCTGCTCCTCCATTCTGACTGCTGAGGATGTCACACACATGCCGTATTACAGTTCTTTCCTGCAACTACACCAATGTGCAGAGCTGCCAGCTGAGCTGGGTGGGGAGCTGTACTTGCAGGCCTCCTTTCCTCCACGGAGTACTGGATCTGGGTGAGTTGGATACTGGTTCCTTGGGATGCTGGTAGCAGTGTGGCCCCTTGTTTGGTCTGGCTGAATTCCTTCCTTCTGGCTAGTCCCTCATGTTATCTCACAGCATCCTTCTGGATACTTTATCCTCTTCTTTCTTTCCCTTTTGCCCTGACACTTTTGCCTTGCAGAAGAAATTGGTTTGTGGGAGGTCAGTTCCAGTCTTTGGCACTGCAGAGTCCAGACAATAATGTCCAGCCTCTCACCAGTTACTCTACATGGAAAGAGGTAAGGCTGAAAAGTGGTGCGATGCATGTCAATGTACAAGTGTTTTCTGCATAGCCCAATTTAGTGAAGAGTCTTTGGGTTTCAGTATCAGCATATGGAAGGTCTCACTGCTATTCTCTCTTTTTGTTCTTCTCTCTTCTCTCTCAGACAGAAGGTTTGGGAGATTGAGGCATTTCTCAGGGTAACTCTTCCCTAGCGTTTGCCAGCTGAGTTGGAAATATGGCCATGTGTCAAGGATTTAAAAGGGATGTGTTAGACCCTCGTGTCTGGGTGTTCATGTGGGGTGTGTGTGTTAGCAACAGGGAGTCAGGGAATCATAGAAGTCACAGCAGCAAGGAGAAAAGGCTGAGCTGCATGGAGTGACTGTGTTACAGCAGCAGTTCAAGGCCCTTTTTTGCTTTTCTGGATTACAGAACTGCAGTTCTGACAAGGAGGTGAATAGTTGCTGGCGCCAAGCAGAGAAATGCTGCCTGCAGAGGTACTTCATTGTCTGGTCAGCTCGGACTCAGCAACTTGTAAAGGCTCAGCAGTACTGCAGGCTCATTCAGCTGTCTCGGTAGGTATTGTGCTTTCCAGAAGTTTCCTAAAGCTGCCTGTTTTGAAAGATCTACGCTTGCTTTTAAAAAAAAAAAAAAAAAAGTCTTCCTCTAGCTGTCTTTTTCTGTCTTCAGTGGGAGTTTTGCAGCCCATGATTTTGGCTTTTTCCTGCTTCAGAATTATTATATCTGAATACAGTCGTTTCTGGTTTGATGGGATGCCTCACAAATTAGAGCAAGCCCAGCACTGCTGATAACAAGCCTTGGTAATTTCCTATCCACTGAACTGGCCTTGCTCTCTACTTATTTGGAAGTTGAAGAGAACAGGCTTGGCACAGCCAGGACAGAACACCTTACTCCCAGCAACTTGCCCTGTCCACCATTTCCCCTGACATTTAATGGGAAGAGGATGTTAACAGATCAGATGTATTTCCTAAACTCCCTCGTGTATGTTTATTGTTAAAGTTTCAGTTAAAAGGGTGTGAACCTGTGTGAGTCGTTCCTACAGTTGGTCCAACGACCTGTGTCTTTCTCAGAGCCTTTCTCAGCTGGCACCACTGGGTTGTGGAAAATAAGAACCGAAAAGCAGCAGCAGCCCTAAAACATCGAGTTCATTGCTGCCAGGTGGCTTTCAGCCTGTGGAAGAGGAGACTGGTCCAGAAAGTGGAAGCTGACCAGAGATTCAGGTGTCACATTCACCAGATGACTGCTGATGCTCTGTGGCGTTGGCATTCCTGCTGGCAAAGTGAGTTACCACACCTACACCAGCACTTGGGTCTGTAGGAGAGGGATGCTGTGGGAATGGTTGGGATGGAGAAAGTCCCGCTTTTGGCTGTAACTTTGTGCACTGCTCCTCTGGAATGGCACCTACTAGTCCAGGGGTCAGTAAGTGTCTGTGTCACTGCCTTCTTGTGGTTACAAGTATCTGTGATCCCTAAAAAAAGGTCTTGACTGCCTTGCAGACAAAAAACTACAAGGTGAATTGAAAAGTCTCTTCAGCTGCTAAAGAGAGGCCAGGAAATCTTAGGAAGTCTGGTCCCATTTGGCATTTGCAGCAGATGTATTCTCTGCTCTTTTCTGGACTCTGCGATTGAAAAAAAAATCGTTGGGCTCAGCTCAGCAAGCTCTTATATTCTCTCACAGGGAATCGTGCTGTGAGAGAGCTGCAGCAGCAATGGGCTCAGCACAGCTGCCAGGAGAAGAAGCGGCTGGTCCTGCAGACATGGTATTGCCAAACAAGGAAGCAGAAATATGCTGCTTTATTCTGGGAACGTCTTCTCCTGCACAGGTTTGTTTCCTGACCTCAAAGCATTTCGAAGGGAAGCTTTGAGTGAAGAGCAATTTATGTAGCAGAGAATCCAGTGTATTCGGACCAGAGCTTGGGTTTGAAAGTACAGCTAACTTGTGTGTAAATGGAGCTTCTGTAGGAGTGCTTCCCTGGGGGTGCTGCTACATTAAAGGGTCTGTTACCCATAGCCTCACACTCCCCATCTCGTTCTTCTCATTCAAAACTTTTCTTTCCAGAACTTCTGTTCAGTCTTAGTTATGTAGTGTGGTATTTGTAAACTCAGCAAGGGAGATGCAAAGAAATTTGTGTAGTTTAAAAAAGTGAAAGCCTCGTTTCCACTGGAATTATTCAGTATTTGCCGAAAGGAATATTGGGCAGAGGTCTTACAGAGATCTGATGTTTACAAACTTGAATCTTGTAGATTCTGGACACAGCGTGTTGATTTTAATTTAGACTGATGTGAAAAATTGAGTTCAATATATTCCTGCAGAAAAGCAATATTCAGTAAAGCCTGTGAAGGGATAACCATGATATTCAACTCATCTCGGTGTTAGTTACAATATAGGCGAAGCTGTAGTATGTTTTGGAGCCTTACGTTATGGTGCAGATCCTGAAAACACAAGAATTTAATCTGAAGAGCAAGGTGTCCGCTGCCAATTATTAACAACTTCTTTTCTCTCTTAGCTGCTGTTCAGCAGCTTTCTCATTGAAATCTGTTTTGTTTGTGGTTTATGTTGTGTGAGGCTACTGTCTGCCTGAAACGCAACAAAGTGTCCAGCTGCAGTGAACCAGGAATTGTTCAGGTGGTTTTCTTTGAGATAATTCAGGAGGAATTATCCCCCCCTTATACCAAGAATTCATTTAAGGCATGAGGAGTGCAGGTTTGGCCCTAGCAGATTTCCTTTTGAATAGCAGGTTCAGGCTGAGAGGAGACAAAGATCTGCAGAGGAAAGAGCAACTAAAAACCCAGTAAAACCAAGTGGTTGTGATGCTTAGGCTCTGCACTCACCCCACCCAATTGCATTTTCTTCTGCAAATCAATCTGTGTGGTGGCACCCTAGTGGGAAGTGTGTTTGAGAGAAGTCCTTAATGTTGCTCCTTCCTGTAGAGTGTGTCTCCACCATTAATCTTCCTTCTGAGTTCTCCTTTGATGAGAGAGCGCTTCTAATTTCTCACCTGGATATGGTACGGGCTGAGCCCTGTCTCTTCTGAGGGGGGCATTTTTCATGCTAGGATAACCTGCAATAGATTCTCTTGATCTTCAGAGAAGCCTGCCAGGCAGAGGATATTTACACCTCTGCCCTATGGTGCAGTGGGGTGATTTGCATAATGAAAGTCCAAGTGGAACAAGGAACCAAAAGGACAAGCCAGGAGTTAAAAGCAGATTGGCTTCTGGGGGAACAGAGGAAGACTGGCCTCCTGTGCATCAGCCTGCTAGATATAGAGAGATTATTGTGGGTGCAGATTTACAGTGCTGCTAATAGTAACTCCTGTAAAGACTGATGTTTGTGGAATAAAATTGTCTCCATAAAGAAGCTGTATTATTCTAGTTGTACACCCCACATACTCAGGCCCGTAAGAAAGGGTCCTTTTCTTGGCCCTTAAGCCAAGAAAAAAATTAAAATCTGAATCTTGACAAAAAGGTGCTATCTTAAATCTAGCCTGGTTCTGCAGCAAGCAGACTGAAGGAGTCTGCTGGGTTCCGTGCTGAAGGAGATTTTAGCAGTTTTATTCTCATCCCATAAGGAAAAAAAAAGCCTTCCTCAAGCATCATCCTAAATGTCACCTGCTGGCACAGAGAAAGATTGAAGACTGACTAATTTAATTCCTTTCTTTTTTTGAGGGATCCACTATGTGTAGTGGTAGGGCAGCCTAAGAAAAGCATTTGTTTTGTAGGAAAGAAAAAACATAGTATAACATTGCATTCAGTTTGCAGAGGCCTTTGAAGAGGAGGAAATGCTAAAATGGCCAGAAGGAAGCAGACATACTCGTGGGCTTTGAGGAGTTGAGAGGTAACAGTGCTGGGAATCTGAACTGCCCTCATTTTATATGAGGGGAAGTTTTTAGCAGAAAGAAACTGTAGTGAGGAGTCTGAACTTACACCTCTCAAGGAAAAGGCACTGGAAAAATAAGTAACACAGAGAAAGATATGTAAATGTTGATTGCAGAAGGAATAATAGGAACAGCCTTTTTTCTTGTTGAATGCTCTTTCACTTGCTTTGACCACTTAGGTGTGACACTGCAGGGTGGGGTGAGAAGGTGGAATTTGGTCTATAGCCTGTTTGGTGCTGACATGGAAATGTGACTTTAGGCATCTGCCGCTTTTCTGTATTTGTATTGTTTTTCAGGTGCTTAGTTACCTGGGCCCAGGTCACTGCTTGTAGACTGAGGCAGCACGAAGCCCTGTCTTCTTTTAAAAGGGTCAGAGAGCACCATCTCCTAGTTGTGAGCTTTACTGAGTGGAGGGTGAAATTCTTGAGAGCTGAAAAGCAGGTGCTGGGAGAGAGAAACCACAAGTGGCAGGGACCCTCTCAGGGTAAAGCCTGTCACCGCTGGCGATTGGCCTCAAGAGGACAGCAAGCCCTGCGCCTAGGATCTGTGGCTACTGTAAAACAGGTAAGAAAAGATCAAGGTCCCTATGAGACAGTTATTCTTAACTGCCTGTTCTCTCGTGATGACCTCAGTTGGGTCACTAGGCACTGAGTTACAGTGACAAGGCTTGTATAAAAACCTGGTTTGACTTGTGGTGACTGCTTAGTCCCTGCCTTGAAATTCTTTACAGACTGTGCATGCAACTTCATCACCATAATCTGGCACTGATTGCAGCAACCATCTGGAGCACAGGAATGGGGACATTTTGACCAGAGAGACAAGAGCCCTCCTTCCTCTCTGCTCAAAGATGAGATGGGATAATCACTGTCCCTGCAGAGCAGAGCGAGCTGTCAGAGTTGCAGCTTTTTTCAAAAGACTCACAGCTAGCAAACCACAAAGACATCGATTGATTTGGAAGGGCTGAGTCTGTCCTGCTGGGATCTCATCTGTGCAGTTTCCAGCCTGGGGTCTAGCACATGAAACTACCTGCAGTGATATCAACATGAATGTATCTCTGAGGCTAGTTTGTGTGTGTACTCTCTGTGCGCATTGTGTTTAGTCTTGGCTGCAGCTGTGTTATTTCTGTTTGCAGGCCTGCAACTACTGGACAAAAGCAGCTGCCTTTTCCCAGTGCTCACGGCAGCGCAGTACCCTGATAGGTGCTAGGAAGAGCAGGAAGATGTCTCTGTCGTGGGCCATGAGTAAGAAGATGTCCCCTCCTCTCTTCCTTTCATGGGGCCATGCGGGGAGTGTGAGTGAGGAGGGAAGGGGAGTAGTTTGCCAGCCAGATGACTGGGATTCCTCTGTGGAGTAGGTGCTCATAGCAGTCAAACTGACTGTGGGTTGCTTCTGTGTTCAGGAGCCAAAGGACTAAGGGCTCATAGCAGCTCTGATCTCTCCCTCTCTAGCTCCGAGGTTCTGTGTGATTCCTCTTTTCTTTCCTAGAAAGCAGAAGGGGCAGAGAAAAAGGTTCAGCACCAGCTGCCCCTCTTGGGCTTTTTCACAGTGCCATTCACCGCTGGCTGGTGATCTACAGAAACCAGAACAGGGCTGAAAGGCTGCTGCTCCCTCATTTGGTAGGGAGACCTGATGTGGTAGAACCCTTTCCTGCACATGCAAGGATCCAGGAGAACAAAGCAGAGGTGGACTTGGAGGAGTGTGATGAGAAGTGGCTTGGGTAAGTGGAGTGGAGGGCTCTGGGCTTCCTCTTGTTGCTGCCATCAGGGAAGGACTCCCTTGTAGAGCTGTTGGGCTGATAGAGCTTATTTTCCCCTCTTGCCTACAGGAGGAAGTATCTGAGGTGGTGGCATCACACGGTGATACTTTGCCGGTGCCAGCGTGACAGGAGACTGCGCTGTCTGGCAAGGGGATGGCATCAGTGGAAAGAAGCCAGCAGGGTGGTGATACTGGCTCAGGTGTTGGTGAGTGTCTGGTACTTCCACCGGGGTGGCAGTGATGGGCGTTACTGGGCAAGCCTGCTCTGCTTGCAGCCTCACACACGTCCTGGGAGATGAGACCTGGGGATTTAACAAGTACCAGTGTGCACCAGAAATCCTGGTTTTGCTGCTATGGCTACTTTTTCCATCTCTCTCTTTGAAATGCCAGCATGGCAGACTCGCATATCCACATATTTAGTTGTGCTTTGCCCCACCTTACAGATGGGAAGCTGAGACAGAATGATTTGTATAGATTGTCTGTAGCCTCTGCAAAAAGTTCACAGCAAGTATTACAATCTGTGTCCTCATCTGTGTTCCTGATAACATCCTTCTGGTGTCCGCAGCCTACCAAGGGCTGTCATTGGGCCTCCCCTTCTGCTCAGGCCCCAGCCATCTGTGGAACAGACCCATGCTCTGTCTGGCTTCCTGGGTGAGATGTGCTGTGTGAGATGTGCTCTGACCTGCCCATGGGACAAGATAATGCATGTATAACGAGCGTATTGCAGATGACACCAAGTTGTGTGGGAGTGTTGATCTGCTGGAGGGTAGGAAGGCTCTGCAGAGGGACCTGGGCAGGCTGGATGGATGGGCTGGGGCCAATTGTGTGAGGTTCAACAAGGCTCAGTGCCAGCTCCTGCACTTGGGCCACAGCAACCCCATGCAACGCTACAGGCTTGGGGAAGAGTGGCTGGAAAGCTGCCTGGCAGAGAAGGACCTGGGGGTGTTGGTCGACAGCCACCTGACTATGAGCCAGCAGTGTGCCCAGGTGGCCAAGAAAGCCAATGGCATCCTGGCTTGTATCAGCAATAGCGTGGCCAGCAGGACTAGGGCCGAGTGCAGGGGCAGTAATCGTGCCCCTGCACTCGGCACTGGTGAGGCCGCACCTCGAATGCTGTGTTCAGTTTTGGGCCCCCCACTCCAAGAGAGACATTGAGGGGCTGGAGCGTGTCCAGAGAAGGGCAACGGAGCTGGGGAAGGGTCTGGAGCACAAGGCTGATGGGGAGCGGCTGAGGGACCTGGGGTTGTTCAGCCTGGAGAAAAGGAGGCTGAGGGGAGACCTCATCGCTCTCTACAACTGCCTGAAAGGAGGCTGTAGAGAGGTGGGGTCGGTCTCTTCTCCCAGGTCACAAGTGATAGGATGAGAGGAAATGGCCTCAAGTTGCGCCAGGGGAGGTTTAGACTGGATATTAGGAAATTTTACTTCACGGAAAGGGTTATCAAGCATTGGACCAGGCTGCCCAGGGAAGTGGTGGAGTCCCCATCCCTGGAGGTATTTAAAAGCCGTTTGGATGAGGTGCTTGGGGACACGGTGTAGTGGTGGGCTTGGCAGTGTTAGGTTTACGGTTGGACTCAATGATCTGAAAGGTCTTTTCCAACCTCTATTTCTCAGATTCTGTGATTCTGAGCGCATCCATAGTCACTGAGGAGCTGTGCTGGAGCATTGATGGGGCACTGTCCTTTCCCCAGGGTACTGTGACTTTAATTAAGTCACAGTATTCGCAGGAGACAGTAGTTCAGCAAGAGCTTTGTTAGTAGTCAGCTTTGTTCATTACCAATGCAAAGTCATTCCAAGAGGGACCAGGAGAGCAACTGGAAGCAAGGTGGAACTAGGGGGAAGTGCCTGCCAGAGCCCAACTAATCTGTATACTGCCTCTTTTCCTGGCAGGACCAGCAGCGGCTGATAGAAAAGGCCTGGAGGGTGTGGAGACGACGACATTTGCAAAGCTGTGTGGTGCAGAATTTTTTGGAGGAGGAAGCCAGGAGCCTGCTATCTCAGGTAAGCATTTATGACTGTTTTAATTCTGTGGACTTCAGTGGACCAAAAAGCACCCCAAAGGGACAACTGGTGTTCCCTGTATCTCTCTTCCCTGCACAAAGCACTTGCTTAGGGAGAAGGGAATGGGACTTGCCCATAACAAAGGGAAATAGCATCCAGCTTTATATGGATTCATCTTTGGGTGTTTTTCAAAGCTTTGTGTCAGCAGTCAATTTCCCTGACATGTGCCCCCTTCCCCACTGTTATCAGAGATGTTAATCCACTAATCCCCTGCCTCTCAAGAGCCCACTCAAGGAAGACACAGGCTCCACGTTGGTGCAGGAAGCCTGTGCTGACTTGCACCCAGGGGCAGGCAAATTGCTATAAATTTGAGTGAGCAGGCAAAGCCTTAGAGCTCAAATAGCCAGTTTGCTCCTCTGCCTGCCTCCCAAAGATCTATGCAGGATTAGGTCCTCTAACGAGATGTGAGCAAGTACTGAAATTAGAGGGCAGAGGGGGGCATTGGTCTTCCTTTTCTCACATTGATTTGTACTCTGCACTTCACTTACTGGCTACAGGAACATAGGGGAGACAGGGAAGGGCTCAGAGTGAATGGTTGAGGCAGTTGGCATAGCCATTGCTAGAGGAAAAGCTTTGTTTACAGGTACTATGAGAGTGGCTGCAACCTCTCAAGGGAAACCTGAGTATTTGATTTGTCCACTTTACTGTTTAAGGCCTTTGGAAGGTGGCGCCAGCTAACGGCATTCCAGCTCAAGGACAAAGGACGCTGCTGAATGGTGGGGGCCTGCCTGCAGCTGCTGCTCATTTCAGGACACGTGGAGGATACAGCTGGCTGTCACAACAAAGAGCTGGTCCTGCACAATCAAGGAAGTGAACACTCTGCTCGCATGATAAAAGCAGTGCTGCAGGCCAGAAGCATGACAGCCAAAGGACAACCAGGAAGAGATGGTACCTAGTGAAAGGTCCTCTTTGAAGGACTGACATCCTACCTCCCTAGAGGCACAAATTGAGAAGTTATTCCCTTCTGCTGTGAGGCTGCGTTCCCTTTTCCTCTGGACCCTGATTTTGCTGGAGTTCTGATTAAAGGTCAAAAAACCACCTTATATGCTCTCCCTTTACCCAGTGATTTTTCCTGGACAGGAGTTTAGTGTCACACAGGGGAGTAAGCAAACACATCCGTCTTAGAGATGAGCAGGAGTCTGCCTGTGCAAATGCTACATCCTGTTGATTCCAAAGCCTGGACTGTCCTCGATAGGTGTGAACACAGGTCTTTATTTTTAGATTTGGCTTTTCCCCCGGGGGGGGATTCCCACATGGCTCCCACCTCCTCCCCCTGTCTAGGTCCATCAGCTCTTCATTAAGCCTTTCAGTGGGTGGCCAACCTCTTGACTGCTTCCTGCTGGTTCCTTTCTGTGCTGAATGGGCTAGGGATGAAGAAACCTGCTGGGAACAGCTGAGCACCAAAAGCTTTGCTGAGGCAAGACAGGCGTGTCTGACCCCCAACCTTCCCATTACTTGCTTCTGTGATTGATGCCCTGTAATTACCCTGGATATACGAGCCCAGTCTCAGACAGCTGTAATGAGAGGGTCTGAAGAATCTGGAAAAGGCTTTTCTTCCTTGCTTGCTTGAAAGAGATGCTCAGAGCATGGCAGGGATCCTGAAATCCCACTGGGAACTGCCCCAAGGTCTTGTTTTCCTAGCCTGTGGTAGCTTTGTAGGATTGTTAAGTACACAAAGCAGCCTCCATAGCTCCCCTAACCCCTTATTTCAATGCTGTGGGGCCTAAGGCTGTTAAGAGTCATTAGGTCAGGAACGATAGGCTATCTTTCCCTACAGGCACTGGAAAAGGACCACCCCACCTCCTGTGACCTTGTAGAACTGAGCCAAAGGTGGTAGCTGGTTGCTTTGGTAAAATCTAGGATTTAAGCTTTCTTTGCTCTACCATGCAGCTTTGTCCATACTTTATTTGCAGCATATGTTGAAAGTGAAGGCAGAACTGCCCCATAAAAAAATTGGTTTTCTTAACTTTCCCTTGTGCTAGGCTGATCATTTTGCAAACAACATGAGTCTTTGCTACTTACAAAAGTATGGCCTAGTACAAGAGACATTTGTATTTGCATATTTTATTGTACTTAATCTAAGAAATAGTGTGATTCCTACTCAGTTTCATCCAGAAGTGAAATTCACATATTCCTATTAAAAAGAAAACAGGAAATATAATAAAAGGAGAAAAGTTAGGGAGAAAATGTGAACCTTCATCTGGAGTGAGTGCAAAAGAGAGCCTGATACAATCAGTTATAAAGGAGTGCAATGTAAAAGCCACTTGAGCTTCTTTTCAGGGTTGGTAACCGCTGAAACATCTCCTTGCATAGGCACTGCTGACAGGAGTGTTTCTGCCCCCAGGGCAGCATTTCTGGCATGAGAAGGTTACCAGAATCTCGCTGAGCTTTTTCACATTGATGCACAAAAGTTCTCCTGATACTGTAATCAACATAGCCATGATTAACACCTCTTCATGCTGCAGAGCTGGCCTTCAAGCTCAGCCTAGAGCCTCAGCTTAGAGGTTCAGGTAGTTCTGGCTATTGTTCAGTGAGAAGGGGTCAAGGAGCCTCTTTATTGGGCACAGAAGAGCATGTAGTGTGGGTAGATCAGAGAGCTAGCCTGGTCACTGGGTTTAGGAGTGTGTGGTCTACCAGCAGCACAAGAGCTGCTTTTTTTTTCCCCGCAGTCAGTGGATGGAAGGAGGAAGTAGGGATTAGAAGAGGAATTCTCACTGCTGAGTCGGAGAGTTCAACAGCTCAAAAGTATCATCCACAACCTGCCAGAGGCAGTTTTCAAGTGGGAAGTCATTGTCCACCAGGTTGACCAAGTAGTAGTTGTCATGGATGTACTGGATGATCATGCGAGAGGGTGACTCCTCTTCATAGAGCTTGGCCCATTGCTCGATCCACAGTGCAAAGGCCTCATCCTGCCAACGGGAAAAAATAAAAGTTCGTAGTGGTGTAATGCACATGTTGGAGAGCTGCATTTTCATCCTGCCTCATTTAGGACAACCAGTGTCACACATGCCTAGCCAGCCTGTGGCCTGTTTCTTCTCAGTAAAAATGGCAAGAGCTGAGCAAGGAGCCGCATGCTTTCCAGTCAGGGGGAAGTGCCCTGAACTACCATCCAGAGCTGGAAGGAGACCCATCTGCAGTAAAACGGCTCAATACTGCCTCTGCGCGTGTAAGAGGAGGGGAGGGAGAGCTACTGCCCAGAGCTCTGCGGGCCAGTGCAGGGACAGGGGTAGCTCCCCAGCCTCCTGGTAGTGGGCACTTGGTGTCTGTGAAGAGCTCTTGCCGGAGCAAAGTTCTTACACTGAGGGAGCAGGAGGAGCAATACCTGGACCTCTGCAAGCTAATACCACAGCAGTATTCAATTGTGAGAGGTGTCACAGACTAAAAACAAACCAGACTCTGAACTTCCAGGGCATCACAGCAATGTATCCAGCGGGAGGGAGGACTCACCTTCCAGGAGAGGAAGCTTACAGGGTCCACTACAGTGGGCTGGATAATCTCTCTGCCTGGGAAGATGCCCCAGGTGACAGCATTGGGTTGCAGATCTGGAGCATTGGTGATATTCTGGCCCTGCCAAAGGAAGGAAAACCTTTCTGAAGCAACTGCTGGAGGAGGGATTGAGTTGGAACAAGGGCATTTACCCTCTCCTTGTTAAGAGATCAGACAGCTGCTGCACATCACAGCTGACTTGCTTCACTTTCCCTTCCCTTCATCAGCCTTCATGTCCCACTTTGTTCATAGTGATATCTGAATCTTTGATATTTGCCTCTCTCCCAAGGTGGTGACAGGAGTGTCTTGTAAACAACAGCCTACCTTGACATTGACAATGTGGTAGTTCACTCGCAACTCGTACTTCTTCAGCACTTTGAGCAGTGCTGTGACGATCTCACTGGAGGTGAAGAACTCAAGGTATGCCTACAGGGAGGGAGGGGGAAGGGGAAAGAGAAGGAGTAAGACCCTTAACTCATGGCAGGGCTGGGACAAATACAGGCCACCGAGAGGACAGCTGTGGAGTCTGGGCTGCTTGGAAGCCAGGCAGCCTAAGACTTGTATGTCCATTCCCAGAAACATGTACTACAGAGGAGGCTTGAGCAAAGGGCAGAGTAAATTAGTAAGGGAGCTGTGTCTTACTTCACAGACACAACAACTCTCAGTAAGTTGCTGAGAGCAGCGGTAACAGCCCAGGAGCAGCCAGCTCAGAAAGCTACAAGCTTCCTGTTTTGCACCCACGTAGACAGGCTGGAACAAGCTCCAGAGAGCGTCACCACAACTGCTGTGCCTGGGAAGCAGTCTGTGCCAGGCAGAGTAGAGTGGGTGGAAGAGGGCCGAGCTTGACCTCTATTCTACATGAATACCCTGTGAACAGCAGTGTCCTGCCAAGGCAGCCCAGTCTGGTGGGAGCAGAAGTCAGGGGTCTCAGCTGGGCTCTCCCAAGCACCCTACCATTCCCTGTCCTCATCTTTTATTCACAATTCTCCCTGTATGCTCGTACAACCTAATTCTGTACTTGCTCGGTCTACTGCTGCTCTGTGCTTGGCTGCTCCCAACAACTGCTTCCCCTCCCCCCATTTCCTGGCTATTGTGTGAGATGATGGATTTCCCCTCACCTCGGGGGAATTTTTTCCTTTGAAAACATAACTGCATTTGCCATCTGCTGGTCTCACGGCTTTAGCGGTTTGGATCCCTTTTGAACAAGGCTGCTTTGTTTCCTACTATGAGCCACTTGCTTGGCATTTACCTTGATGGGAGATTCCTATCACAGCCATTAGTGGCAAGGCTCTAGGGCCTGAAAATGCATGACAGGAGGAGGCAGGCATGGCGGATAAGACTGCTTGCAGGCCAGAGGAGGAACCTGGCAGGTGTCTGAACAGCGCAGCAGTAATGCTGTGGGGTGGGGGCAATTGGTGGAGAACTCACTCTTAGAGAAGGACAGATAGGGGAATTTTTAAATGCCCAGTTATTACCACGAGAAGCTGGGTGGTAGAGATACTACCTCATTGATTCTCATTTTATGAAAAACCTAGGTGCTTCCTGCATCACTGAATGAGATCAGATGCAGTGGGCAGGCACGTGTTTGTATCTAAAACTTCATGGCCCTGCTCTAGAAAGAAGTTACCAATAATTACTTGCCAAGAGTAAAACCAAGAAACTCTATAGATGTTCAACAGATGTTTTGAGGTGGGGGAAAACAGCTATGAAGTAAGCCATAGAGATGACATAGTCTGTCTCTTAAGACACCAAAGGAGCTTTGCTTCATCTCAGCAAGAGGGCATTAAGATAAGGAGCGGGCAGAAGGATTATCTGGGTGAAAGCCCAGGACCTCCCTACCCAACAGAGTCCAAACTGGGTTATAACTCTTTGCTGCCTAGCCCAGAGTAGTGCAGTACCTTTTGGAAAACATAACCCCCACTGGGCCCCCAGCCTACAATGGGGTCTGTGGATGGTTTGCCATTGATGTTTGGCTGGGAGTTGATGGTCAGGATTCCTCGTCTGTTAACCTTCTCCAGCTGCTCCTTCAGAAGGTTGGTTTCAGTAGCAAGAGGGTCATCGTTCCAAGGCATACACGTAACCTACCGTGAGGAGAAAGGATGGCTCACAATAGATGTAACAACCCTTTGGTTACCATCTGGATGTTGAAGGAACTCGGAAGTGCCCTAATGGTCTCAAACACACCTGCTTCAGGAGAGAATTCCCAGGTTTGGTTCAAGGGGCAGGATATCCTCAACTCTAAGAATGACTACTGAAGTCTATCGGTACTGGTCCTGTTATGCCGTAGCAGCTTTTCTTTTACATTGAGCCCTAGCTCTGGCTGCTGGATTCCCTTCAGCCACTATCTCAGCAAGTCCTTTTGGATAGGGAAGTGCCAATTCTTGTTTAGAAGAACAATGTGGTACCAGGAGCAAGACGGAATATACGCTATTGTCTGTACCACACTGACCATCCCTTCCTGGGCCCTCACTCACCTTGTGCCCGTTCTTGTTGGGTTCTCCGGTGATGTAACACGTGAACACCTCAAAGACACTTTCCTCACCAGTCAGCTCTTCTCCCCACATCTTCAGGAGCTCCTCCCGGGGAGACTTGCTCTTCAGGTAGAAGAGGTAATAGTCCTTCAGTTCTCCAAAGGCTGGAGACGAGGAGTTACCCCTGTAAGGGGAGCAGATACAGGATTAACAGGCCACTGAGGAAGATGCAGGAAGGCAGCCACCCAAGAAGAGAAGTATCCAGCAAAATCCACCTGGAGACCAAAAGCCTCGACATCTTGGTGCTATTCTCCTCAACTCATTCAAATCCAAGCAACTGGGGACCGCTTTGTTAGAAAGCCACACCTGTTCAGTTAAGCCCAAAGTGTGCCCAGGACACCCACTAATGACAGAGACCAGCTGTGGAGCAGGCTTTCATACCACACCTCTACCTCACTGACAGCTTACCATCGGCCATTGGGGAAATCATCCCATTCTTGAGTTCGATAGATGTAACTCTTTGGCCTAGAGGCCCAGAAGATTGGTCGAACATCTTCCACTCTTCTCTTGGGGTGAGCGCTGACTGCCCAGGGCAGAGGCCGCCTGCATGGGAGGAGCAGACATTAACACAGTTCCTCTGCTGACTTTCCACTGGAGGCTGGAAGCCCTTCCCCTGGAGAACTTTGCCTCTGGGGAGAGCAAGTAACAGGGGCTGAGAAGAGTTCTGTTTGTCAAGAAGTAGGACAGAAAACTCTCCTTCCTTTATGGAAAATCTTTTCTCACTCAGTTCCCTCACAGGATGCTCAGTAGGTGTCTATTAAATGGTTAAGTACAGGACTGACACTTGAAATTGGATGAGGTAAGGGAAAAAGCACTGTGTGAAGCTATTTTTAACAAGAAGAAAAAACAGCTATCCATTTTCCTTTGCCTCCTCTTGTCTATGCTGAAGCCTGTGGACTCAGAGAGAAGTCCGCATTCCCTTTGTCAGCTGCAGAGAACCCTAGAAATCCACAGCAGGAGCTTACATAGCACCTAGCCTGTAAGAGGGGTTGTGACAGACCTCAAAAAACATGTTTCTTCCAAGTGGCAGCTCTAAGAGTTTAGGTTTTTAAAGTTCCAGAACAGGCTACTTTTAAAGCCACTTGACTAAAACAAATTCCTCCTTCAGCTGTCCCCTCTATTCCTCCCAGCTTTTGCCAGAGACCTGCAGGAAGGGTGAATTTCTAAATGCAGAAAGGTGCTAAAAAAAAAAAAAAGGCAGAGGAGAGGTGCCAACCCATCCATTGCTTGAGCCTTCAGTAGATGGGATGGATGGATGTGAAAGAAACTAACAGAAGCCAGCATATCCTGCTCACCTGGGGTCTTCCTTCCATATGCCTAGGCGCTTAAGGACTTCGGTAGTAGCCACTTCCCGATTGAGGGTGTAAAAATGGAGCCCGTGCACCATGCCACTATCTAACAGCTCCCGGCACATAGACACTGCCAGCTCCACGCCATAGTTCCGGATAGCTGCATCATTGTCCTTGATGGGTTCAATCACATCTTTGATTTCTTGAGGCACTTCCAGCTTGGAGAGCTTCACCAGCTGGCGCAGGGAGTGGTAACCCTGGATGAGGATGCAGGGGATTTTCATTTTTCCAAGGCCCTTTTCTGACATCCCAGTAACACAGGTACTTGGTCTCGATTTTGTGGTAGGAGATTTAGAATTGGGGCTCCTGGATTCTACTCCTAGGCCCCATCTCTAGGATGGTAACACAGTCCTGGTCATGTCACTTTAGGTGATTTCTTCCCATTTCTTTACTTGTTGCCTGAGCCCAGCATGCTGACAGTGATGACTAACACCTTAGGACTGGTAGACCATTGTCTTTTATAGCCCTTTTTGCCATATGGGCACAGAAAACCTTTTAAGCTTATTGTTACATGCCTAAGAGTTTAATTTGGCAAACCACCTACAGATTTATCACATTTAGCACCCTCACTTCCCAGAAATTTTGTGGAGGATATTTATAGACCTCTCTCAGGCCCTGACCCACAAACACCTAATATCCTGGATCCTTATTCCCTCCCCTGAACCAGAATTACTCGATTTCACCTGTATAGGGAAGATGCCAGGAATAATGGGGCAGGTGATGCCAATGGCTTGACAGTCCTTCATGAACTTGAGAAAGGTTTCTGATCGGAAGAAAAGCTGCGTAATGATGAAGTCTGCCCCAGCAAAGACTTTCTCCTTCAGGTGCCTCAGGTCTGCGTCATAGCTCTCTGCTTCAGGATGACCTTTGGGGTAGCCTTTGGGGAAAAGGGGGGAGAAAAGTGAAGCCCTGGTGGTCAGGACAACACACTAGAAATTAGAAAGTAGCCAATCTGATTGTACTGTCACTTACAGCCCAAGTCCAGAGAGGGACTGCTGAGCTGATTTCCCTATCTTGGACCCTACCCCACACTCTGTAATGAAAGACATTTACCTGCCACACAGATGTCAAAGTAATCATCAAATTCATTGCGAATGTGCTTAACCAGGTCAACAGCATAGTTGAAACCATCTACTTCTTCCTCCCATTCCTCACCGACAGGATCTGAAAAGAGAACAAATCCACAGCTCTCTCCAACTGTTTGCTGGACTCAGATCTGCTAGATCTGTAAAAACCTCCTGCTATCAAAAGGAAGACAAAGCTGAAATCCCCAAGTCTGCAGTTTTACCCATGGACTCCTTTTGTCTACCCTTGAGCTAGAGGAACTGCTAATAAAGGGATCAGGTGAAATGCAGTCTCAACATTCCTGCAGCAAATTCCTGCAGCGGAAGGAGCCTCTAAATCTTATTTCTCCATTTTTACCTTGGAATTGAACGCAATAGCAATACAGCCTCAGCCCTATGCATCATAGGACAAAAGGAGTCACCTCCACGCAGTGCCATGATGTTCTTCAACCCGAGCCGCTTGGCCTTCTGCAGATGTCCTGTGATGTCATCCTTGGTCTGATTGCAGCATGTCATGTGCAGGATGGTCTCCAGGCCACAGTAGTTGACTGCAGTGTTGGCAATAATCATGGAAGAGGTCTCCTTGTCAGATCCTGGGTCCCCTGCAGGGTGCCACGTCACATCAATGAAGAGTGGACCACCTGCTCCCATGCGGTCAAACCTGTGGATTTTAGAGCTGTGTTAGCCTACCAGGTAGCCAACTCCCCTCTCTGTGCCTGGGGTATCTTGCTCACTGCTGGAATGCCAGCAACAGGCAGAGAGAACTTGGATGACAGCAGCAGGAGAGACCAAGAAAAGTGTTGAACTAGGAGTTTAGCAAGTGGGCAATGTAAATAAGGAAAGTCATCCTTTAAGGCTGTATGAGGAAGAGCTTACAATCTCTTTGAAGAAGAGGCAATTTAAGTGTTCTCTGTAGAATAAACTTCCTCCCAGCATGCTCTACTAGAGTAATATGCCTTCTGATAGACAGCAATGCAAGTCCCATTCCTTTTGAGATGGGAGACTATGCTGCAACCCCCTCTTCCCAGCTTTAACTGCAGAGGCCACAAATACGAAAAGATGGAACAGATCTCTGTTGTGTTCCCAAGCATGCCTAACAGAAGGGACAAAGGCTCCCCTAACTTGTGTCTCTCCTGCCCTGGGTTGGAACAGGCGCTTCTGTTTAAAGTAAACCTGGCACTGGCATACAGTAGTTACAAAAAGAGTTATGAAACTCCCTCTTCTCCTCCAGGTGAGTACATGGTGGCTCCCAGGGCTCCCCACTGGGCTCCAGGATAACCTTTAGCTCTGCTGAAAACTATCACCTTTTATTTAGCATGTAGATGGGGACACCTATCTCAGAGGCTAAAACTGTAGTCCTCAGTAATACAGAGGCACAAACCATAGTGGCTGGATGATTCTGAAAGCAAGTGGGAGTCTCTGTTCCAGAGACTTTGGCACACTGCCCATCAAGTAATATTTTCTGCTTTTAATAGGTACTTTTCTGCTCTATTGTCCCCCAGCACTCTGCTTCAGCCCCAGAGCATGACAGTGGGGTTGCTCCATCTTCACAGAGCATGGGAGGGGGGAAACAGTCTGGCCCCCTCAGTAACCCCACCATGACACTTAACTCTTGAGGGCCTCCAAGGAAGACAAGTTACCTGGTGTCCATTACCCTCCTCAGCAGGAAAGCACAGCCCCACTACCTGCTTCGTCACCTGGAAGGGGAGACAGAGCATGGGGCAGAGCCTGCCTCATTAACTATTTCCCAGCCCTCCACCAAAGACACTTCATCTCTCCCCTCTCCCACCTTGCAGCCCTCACCTGGAGATGAGATTGACAGCAGCATTGGCTGTACGTGGAGGGAAGAACTCCAAGGAGAACCACTTGTCTCCAGAGTCCTGCCGCCGGCGCATCTTCTCCCGCAGTCGCTCATGACGGTCAGCATCGAGGACAGGGGTGGAGCAGCGTGAGCTGTCCTTGGAGCCCTCGCTCCCACTACTGCTGCCACCATCAGACTTGGAGCTGGAACTGGCACTGCAGGTATGCTGGGTCTCATTGACCATGGTGAGGTCTCTGGAGGAGCGGAACAGAAGGAGCACAGTGGGTACAAGGCAGGACACAGATCTCAGCAAGAAGCAGTTACAGCTGGGGTGGGCAGCAGATGATGAAAAAGAAGCCTATGCCAAGACCCAACGTTAATCATCATCAAGCAGTCCCTTTTGCCAGCCCTCGCTATAAGCTGTAGTGGGGGATCTGGTGAAAACACAATAAAAAGCATGTGTTTAGATAGTGCTGAGAGAAATAACACAGCAGATGGCTTCATGCCACTTTGATGCAGCTCTTCTGTGCCTGCTGGGTCAAATTTGGCTCTCAGAAGAGTCAGGTCAACATCACTTTTGCCCTGACTACAACTTAGCAAGCCATGATACCCACGTGCATCAGGTGAGGGCCTCTTTGATCTTGTGGCTTTGGGCTGGACATGCCAGCAGTTTTGTTGTTTTTTTTTTTTTTTTTTCCTCTACAGCAGCTGCTTCTTGGACTGTGTCCATCTTCAGAGTTTCCATTCTGTTTGTTCCCAAAAGACCATGCTTCTTTACAGTGTAGGTAGAAGAGCAAGTGCTAATAGGGCAGGTACACAAGAATGCACAAACTATTCCTATGTCAGAAAAAAGTGAAGAATCCCCTCTGATCAGGCCATCCCCACAAATACCATCCTTTGTTTTGTCTTTGCTGGCATCAGACAGTTGCATTTCTAACCATTAGCCTTCTTTCACAAGACACACCATCTCCACAGACAACTGTGTGTGCCGAGTGCACACGCTCAGCTCTTTCCTTTACCAGATAACGCTGTTCATGTTGCTTTCCTCACCAATTGTGGCTGCTTGGAAACAAGGTCAGCAGAGACCATCCCCTTCTCCCTGCCTTGCAACATGATGAGCTGTGCTTGCTTGGCTTCACAGAAAGAAAAACAGCACTGCAAGTCAGTGGTACGAGTGGGTCTAGGATGCTCAACTCCCAAAAGTGTTTCGCCCTATGCCTTTAATAATTAGGTAGGGATTACAGATAATTAGAGAAGAGCTACCATATAATTTGGATCTGCGTTATTTGCTATGTACCTGCCAGGACGTAAAATTATCACTGGAAAGCAGCACGTTGTCTGAGCGTTCCGTAACATCACAGCCCATTTTGGAGGAAATGGTTGCGTGAGCTAGCACGCACTTTGTCCTTATCATAAGCTCTGTGGGTTTAGGTCATCCAAGAAGACTTTGAACTCATCTTCTACTGTTTACACTGAGTTGCCAATCAAGCAAAACCCTTTGGGAGAAAGTCTACTTTTACCACCTGGGGACCTCTCCAGCTGGCAGGAGATGAGAGAATGGAGTGCAGGCCTTCTGCTGCCAAGAGGAACTGGGAGGGGAGTCTTAAATCTCTTGTGTACCAACATAGCGGGCCACGGTAAAGATCAGTAGCAAAGACCCATTGACAAGTGAAGCAAAAGCAACTGGGTGCACAGTAACAGCCCTGACCAAGCTCTCTCTCAAAGGACTTTGCCTGACGTCCACGTGGCACTAATCTAGGAGAATTATCCCAAAGCATATGTTGGTGATCAAGCTAGCGGCGCAAAATCACGTGCAGTCAACTCCCAAAATCTCACTTCTAGCAAGCATGCCACAGCACCGTAGGCAAGTCAAAGGACCTGTGTTTTTCCACTTGAGATTTAACACCCATCATAGGGGAAGGGTTCACATATTAATGTCTCTATAGGATGAGACTTGCTGTTGAGGAAAGGTCCTTATCTTACTGGCAACCTAGAACCACAAAGACAGCAGAAAGACCCCACCTTTGTCTACAAGCAGCATTTGGAACGGTTTCCTTACCATCAGATGCATCACAGATCTGCTGGCAGAAGCTTGCAGTTATTGCAAAAAGATTTTCTAAACACCAAAACCAGTTGCAAATAAGACAATCTTAAACGCCCATCAGCTCCGATGGGTCAGCACTCCCGCTCCTCTGTCTCTACAACGCTGCAGAGCTCAGAGCAAAGATCTGTGGCCCAGCACACTGATGCTGATCAGCATGGATGTGCCCATTTGCTTTGCTGTAGGGTACTCTTACTGCTTCCAGGCCTGAGCTGACACCCACACACGCAGCGTGGGGATCTGCATCCTCCTCAGCTTAGTTTTACCACCCAAGCTAAACTCGTCTGCACAGACGTACACTTCACAAGGGACTTGTCCAGGGCCTTGCTGTCCTAGGCCGTGGCATCGGGCTGACAGCCCTACAGGGCAGACAAGGGGCCCGCCGCTGGATCTACTGCCTGGCCAGCGGGGCAGCTGATGGGGCAGCGGCACGGCACGGAAAGGCCGGGGTGAAACGGCCCGGGGGGGGAGCCCAGTACCCCCGCGGGCTGCCGGGGGAGAAGGGGAGCCAGCAGCGCTGGGGGGGGTGTCCCTGCGCCGCAGCCGGGCTCGGGGCCGGCCGGGCGGGGATCAAGCTGCAGCCCGACCGCGCCTTCACCTCAGCTGAACCCGCTGGGAGCGCAGCGCGGCTCGGCCCGAAGCGGCCGGCGCGCAGACCGGGCCGCGGACGCAGCGGCAGCCTGGCCCCGCATCGCGGCTCGGCCCGCCGCGGGGGCTCCCCAGCGGCGGGGGCGGGATGGGGCCCCCCTTCCCGGGCCCCGCTCACCTGCCGGCGGTGCTAGGCGCTGCGCATCGCGGGCGGCCCCATCCCGCGGCGCTTTAAGAGCGGCCGGGGCGGGGCGGTCACGTGGTGCCCCGCGCTTTCCCTTCTCCGACATGGCGCCGCGACCTCAGCTCCTCCGCGCCGCCCCGGCGGGGGCGGGGCCAGGCGGCGGCCGCGGCGGGGTCACGCGCGGCGCGGCGCGGCGGGTGGGGCCGGGAAGGGGCGGTGGCGGCGGAAGATGGCGGGGTGCGGGTCCGGGCTGTGCTGCTGCTGCTGCCCGCGCTGCTGCGGCGAGCGGGAGAGCCGCACCCCCGAGGAGCTGGTACGGCTGCGGCCCCGCGCGCCCCCCGCCGCCGCCGGCCTCGTGCCTGCCGGCGGCAGCCCCGCCACCGGGCCTCGGCCCGGCCCCGCCGCCGCGCCGGCTCTGGGGAGCGCCTGAGGGCGGGCAGCTCTTGGGGGCGTTGAGCGTTGCTATGGCACCGGGCCCGGTACCTCCGCCCCCGGTGCCGGCGCCTCGGGGCGCGGTACGTCGCCCTGGGTGCCAGCGCACCAGACCGCGCTCGGCCCGGCGCCTCAGGGCGCGGTACCTCAGCCTGTGCTCTGCCCGGCGCCTCAGGGCGCGGTAGCTCAGCCGGCTCTCGGCCCGGTGCCTCAGCGCGTTCCCGCTCTCTTTCCTCATGTTGGGCCCGGTACCTTAGCGCGTTCCCGCTCTCTTTCCTCATGTTGGGCCCGGTACCTCAGCCGCTGCTGCCAGTGCCTCGGCCCGCACTGTCCCGGTACCCCAGACAACGTTTGCTTTGGCTGGGCCTGGCATCCCAGCTCCTGTGGCCGGTGCCTCAGCCTGCGCTGCTGCCCCTCCCGGGTACAGCACCCCTTGCAGCCATTAGAGGGGAGTGGCTCTGGCAGGGGCTCTCTCCAGCTGCCCGGCATAGGGGAATGATATCTGTGCAAGTTTCTTGTCCTGTGCTTCCCTGTAACCTGTTGCTGTGAAGGAAGCTGGGATGTGGGTTTAGTACTCTGCTTTACTATGCTGTGGGGAGCTCCCACATAGAAGTAATGTAGCGTATTCTTGCTGAGGGGTAGGCTTTAAGGTAAGACCCTATACAGTTAGCCCAAAGTAAATGGTGGTCTGGTAATCCATACTCTGCCTTTGTAAGTGGTAGTGGCATAGGTCTTCCCTAATTTTGGCTTTGCGATGAACGTTCATGAGCACCTGTACGTGCGTTAATTCCACTGATAATTTTCCTTTCCCACGTTTGTTTTGCAGACAATCCTAGGAGAAACTCATGAAGAGGAGGATGAGATCCTTCCACGCAAAGACTATGAGGTGGGACATTAACTGATAGTGGCTTGTGATGTTAACGTGGAAAGAGCTACAGATCTGTTTGAGTTTGTAATGGAGCAGGTACTCAAAATGCATCACTAGTTAGATTGCATTGGCACCAGCAGAAATACCAAGAGTTGCTGCACTTGCAAAGAACTGCTCCTCATCATTATACATTTCTAGGTTAAAGTCCTGTGAGTAGAGCTTGAACATCTGCTGCTTAAGTCAGACTCTTGTTGAGAAAATTAATTTTCAGAGCCTGCTGCATTGTTCCACTTTTTAATGTGAGATTTAGAGGCTTGAGTGGTCTTGTTTCCTCATGACTGTAAAAGCATGTGTAGCTACTTGGTCACTGTTGCCTTACTGCTGTTTCTGATGTCATGCTGGCTCACAGCAGATCTTCCCATCTATCAGATCCTGCTTCTTACAGGAGATTTTTGCTTTTTGCATGTCCGTATGGTGGCCCTGAGCTATTTAGAGCAGTTGCTGTCAGCATGGGTGTCACCAGCTCAGTCTGTTACTGCTTGCTTGAAAAGGTGAAGTTGATGTAGATAGAAGCTAGTGGTACTTTGTGAGTGCAACTGGGCAACTCTATATTGCTTTTAACTCCCTGCTGTGATAAGCTTAAGAATTGATGCTGTTCATCTGGAGAGGAATTCCTATCTAGTGTTCCTGTTGTAGTGAGAGGTTAAATATAAAGATCTAATGTTATCCCCTGCACTGTCAAATTGGAGGCACTTAAAGAAGTAAAATCTAAATCTGTACAATGTGACTTCTTTAAATTAAAGTTGTATTAATCAGTCGTGTTCCTGTTTGCTTCCCTCTCTCTCTCAGCTTGGACAGTGAAATTGGTCTGTTCTTTCACTTCCTGATTCTCAGGGTCTGGCTTTGCTGGAAATATTTAAATGAAGTTTTTTCCAGGAGTTTTTTCTCTTACTGTTGTTTGCAAAACCTACTGTGGGGGTAGTAATGACTTCTGTAATCTTTAACAAGGTCTTCTATCCATAGTTTTTTGCACAACCTGTTGCAGCCGATTCTCTTAAATTGACCTTTTGGCACTCTTTCAGAGCTTGGATTATGATCGCTGTATCAATGACCCATACTTGGAAGTTTTGGAGAGCATGGACAACAAGGTAGGACCTTGTTCTTTCTTTTTCATTAGCTTGAGAGCTAAAACTGTGGAAATTGCCCAGAGAAATTTGCCCAGAGAAGTTGTGGATGCTCCCTCATTGGAAATGTTCAAGGTCAGGTTGGATGGGGCTTTGAGCAACCTGATCTAGTGAAAGAGTCGCTGCCCATGGCAGGAGGGTTGGACTAGATTGTCTCTAAAGGTCCCTTCCAACCTAAACCGTTCTATGATTCTAGATACTCTCTACTGCGGGAAGTTTTGTGGTTTTTTTTTTTCTTCTTTATGAAAGAAATTCTATATGCTCTCTTGGTTTCTCTATTAAAAGAATAGAAATGTGTGGAGATAACTCCCAGCATCTGTTCTGATCCTCAGGTTTAAATTGAATGAGATGTTCAGCACTTTCAGTTCCCTATTTTCAGTTTGCTGTTGTCATCATCTTCTGTTGATCTTCTGTTGATTTTAGCACTCTAGCTGTAGTTGAGCTGTGGAGTCCAAAACTGCCTTTTTCTGATCCCTATTTCTATGTTGCTTTGACTTGGCTTTTTTTTTTTTTTTTATCCTCTTCCTAAACAGAAAGCCCAGAGATACGAAGCAGTGAAGTGGGTGATGGTTTTTGCTATTGGAGTCTGCACAGGACTGGTAAGGGTCATGCTGTTTGGGGAATGAGGAAAATTCAGGAGACTAAGCAGGAATAAGTTAGAAGTCAATGGCCGAGGAGTAAAGAGGAGGAAACATTCTCTTTCATGAAGCAGAGAGCTTAGTAGCTGGAGTTGTCTTTTGGGAATTACAGCTAGATTGTTGCTAGATTGTTTTCCAGGAAGCCTTTTTTTCTTTCAGATCTTGCTGTGCTTTCTTTGCAAAGTATTCTGGCAAATTCTGCGTTCAGGAAAACTTGTCCAAAGTGAGCACTTCATAAAAAAGGAGGCCAATTTACAGTTGAACTAGTTTTTTTTAACGTTTGGCAGTACTAGCTTCACTGCATGTGCTTTCTAGAGTGTTTGAAAATTAGCTTTGCTGACTGTATGCCTCAGATAAACACCAGCTTTCCTCTGTACCTTGAAGTATGTTGTGGGTGTTAAAAATGCTACCAGATTAGTACTCTGAAATGCATCTCTTCAGGAATAATTCTAAGATGGATCTGTCCCGGTGAGAACGAGGGAGGCAGCAAATCTGAGCTTCTGAAGTTACTTTACTCTGAACAATGCTTCTTTTGCCTTCTCCATTCCCTGTCCTCCCATGTGTGCGTACTTCTGGTAGGACTTACTAGAGGGTGGTCTTTGTTACTTGTATGTTGTAATTTCTGATGGCAGATCTGTCTTCTTTTTCGTAGGTGGGCCTCTTTGTGGATTTCTTCGTACGGCTCTTTACCCAGCTCAAGTTCCGGGTGGTACAAAGCTGTATCTTTTACCTAGTGTATGGGTTCCTGTTAGACTCAAGTGACCTTTTCCTTTCTGTTGCCATGTTTTGCTCAGAACAGCTGACTCTCAGACTTCTGCCATCAGTCATGTTGTTAATGATAATCAAGTTTTCAACTTGCCTATGTAATTCAGCCCTTGAAAACAAGAAATGTTTCCAGTATCATGTACCTGTGCAAAGGCTAATCCCTGAAAGAATGAGTGGTTTCCCTTCCTTGTAGCTCAGTCTTGAGCTCTGAAAAGGAGGCCTGGCTTCCTGATGGGTTGTGTCATCTGCCCCGGCTGGATTAGGAAGTGTAGGCTTGGCTCCTGATGCCAGTGGGACACCCAGACAGCATGGAATGATTGTGTGTTGGTGGGGGGAATGTTGTTGTTTTCCTTGACTGTCCCTGCAGCGGTGGAAGAATGCACTGAGAAAGGCTGTCTTGCCTTGTCCTTGCTGGAGCTGCTGGGGTTCAACCTGACCTTTGTTTTTCTTGCCAGTCTTCTGGTCCTGATCCAAGTAAGACTTAAGTGCACTGCTGCTCCTTACACAGCCTCCCTTTGCTCTCACACCAAGTCCTGGGTATGAAGTTTCCTTCTTGCTGAAAGCGCTTTCTGCCCCAAGACATCAAACTAGCTTCACAGCGCTAATTGATTTAGCTAAGTAGGGTCTCTTCGTCCCTTGCTGTGCTGATGAGATATTGTTGGTCAGCTATGAAATCGATGCAGCACAGTGCCGGTGTTTCTCTTCTGCAGCCTGTAGCAGCTGGATCAGGAATTCCTGAAATTAAGTGCTACCTCAACGGGGTAAAGGTTCCAGGGGTTGTGCGTCTCCGGACGGTGGTGTGCAAAGCTATGGGAGTGCTCTTCAGTGTGGCAGGAGGTAAGAAGGGCTGTCGTGTCTTGGTCTTGTTGGGGTAAGGAATCACTGAAGCAGGAAAAATGCTGTCCCTGCTGTACATAGGGCACAAAAGGCTTTTCCTGCCTTTCCAGTAAAATTATTTTGATGGGCTGGAGCAGAGTAATGAGCCCTGAATGCATATATAGAGTAGAAAATAAACAGAAGGGTCAGGGCTGTTGGGGGAACAGGTACTTTTCTGGGTGGGCTAGTCAGAAGTGGCTCTTTGTGGCTCAGTCTGAGAGGGAGACCTGACAGTTCTCCAGAACACATTGTCTAGAGCAGCCTGAAGGAGGCTATGTTCTAGGCAGCAGGGCAAAGTAACTTGGAGAGTTCAGAGTCCTTGTAACAGCTGTCTTTGAATGGTTCCACCCACTTGGAGTGCCAAGTCTGTGCAAGTCTTCACAAACATTTGGGGGATTGAGGGGGCAGGGGTCAGCACCTTCCTTCATCTTGAGGGGAGAGAGAGGAGCTGCAGGCTTGGTACAGGGGACTGTGCCATGGCATGGGAGTGGTGAGGTGAGCTGATATGTCCTGGCATCGTCAGCAAGGGAGAGGGGCGGGGGGAGTGTGTTGCCTCATCAATCCTGTTTTTCCAGGTCTTTTTGTCGGGAAGGAGGGTCCAATGATTCACAGTGGTGCTGTCGTGGGTGCGGGTTTGCCACAGGTTAGTGCTGGCCTGGATCGCTGGCCTGGTCACACCACTGCTTTGTAACAGTACTGTGAGGAGTAAGTTTCCATCTCCTATGTTTCTAAATCTTTACTTTGTTTGTAGTTCCAGAGCATCTCTCTGAGGAAGATCCAATTTAACTTTCCCTATTTCCGCAGTGACAGGTACTGTACCCAGGATGTGGAGGAGGGGAGAGGAGGATGAGTGAGCAGACTTCCTTGGGAGAAGGGTGGCGGGCTGGGATGAATCAGTTGCTTTTTCAGTTTCTCTCTAGTGTCCTGCAGTTTCATTCTGCAGCAAGACAACACCAGGACTTGACTCTTCCATGCTGCTCTGCTCTGGTCTCCATGTCCATTGATGTTTTCTTGTGCTATCCAGCAAATCTCTACGCATTTAAAACGTTTAATCTGAATGGTTAAATGGCTTCATTGTTGGCAACAAACTCAGTTACTCACCCCTTATGACCAAGATATACTCCAGAGAAGGTGGTCCACCTGAATGTGAACAAAATCTTGCCCGTCCCTCTCTGTAGTTCTTCCAAGTGATGCTGGAGCCCCATGGTTTGGGATGGTTCCTCATATACTGGGCAGTTGTGTAGTGCCAGAGTTTTGCTCTGTATTGGTGCTCTAGAGAAAGCATGATGCTGCAACGACTTGCTAAATAAATGGTGTTCCCTGCCATGGCCAGCACTTCTCCCAGCTGTCACTCCTGTATCCCTGGGATATATCCATAAATGGGAATGGTCTCTTACTTTGCAAAACGTAAGCACCTCCAGAGCTCTACTTTGTTAAACTGAGATTGTTTTCCTCTTCATTTCAGGGATAAAAGGGATTTTGTATCTGCTGGAGCTGCTGCAGGGGTTGCGGCTGCCTTTGGAGCCCCAATTGGGGGCACTCTTTTCAGCTTGGAAGAAGGTTCCTCCTTCTGGAACCAGGGACTTACATGGAAAGTGGTGAGTAATGACTCTGTCTCTTTCTGTGTGTCTCTTCCTTGAGCTGGACCTTTGGGAGCGCTGGTCCATGAGGGCATTCAGATTATCCCATGTCTCCTCCTGAGCTCCCCTGGCAGGAGAGCGGTTGCCTGCTCTGAGTGCTCCAGAATTGCTACAGATCAAGAGCAGAGATGAGTCTGGTACTATCTGGAACTAAGGGGCAACTCTGTAGGCAGCAGATTTAGTGTACCTGGGAGAGAAAGGGCTTTTGTGCCTGGGCTCTTTGCAGTCCGATCCTTTGGGAGCAGACAGGGTAGGCAGGTGCTGGATTTCTTTCTACTTTTCTCTGCCTTGGGGAGCTATATTGCAGCAATGCCGCGTGCCTTCAGGTTGCCAGTTTCTCTGCCTCTAGTGCCTACTTTCATGAAGCTGACAGTATTTTTAAAATGTATTGGATTTCATGATATTTTTTGCATTTTTTTATGCCAAACGTCCTGTTGATGGGATTCAGTTAGTCTACTCTTTCTCAGTGGGCCTAAAAAGAGCCAGGGGATTTGCCAAGGTAGCAACTCTCTCAGAGCCAATAAAGACCTCAATTCCAACTCTAAACAATCTGTGTTAGTGCCTTGTAATTGATTTGCAACTACAAATTAGCATCTTCTGACAAAAAAAAAAGAAGGAGCTTTTGCTGAAAGAACTACTAGGTGAAATTCCTAACTTGTGCGGGAAACCAAATCAGATTATTCTGGTGGTTCATTCTAGCCCTGGTCTCTTTTGCAGCAGGGAATGGGTGTTAAACCTCTGTAGGACTATTTTCCTAAAGCTTGAGAGGCTCTGAGGTTCCCTTCCCCAGGCATTAGTCTCAAGGAAGATCTGACTGTGCCAATCTCAGTTTTGGGAGTATTTAGTTCTTTTTTTACCTTCTCAGCTTTTCTGTTCCATGGCTGCCACCTTCACCCTGAATTTTTTCCGCTCTGGGATTCAGTTTGGAAGTTGGGGGTCTTTCCAGCTCCCTGGGCTGTTGAACTTTGGGGAGTTTAAGGTAAGATTTAGTGCTGTTATTTCCCCCCTCTCCCCCGCTTCAGTCTCTTGTCAATTCAGTGTTTCTTTCTGGGTTTTTCGATACATGCTTCTATTTCAGAGAAGGGCAGTTGATGTTTAGCTGCAATACCCTGACAGCCTAAGGCAGAATTGTTTCCCTTTGGTCATAGCTGCTGAAAGTCTCCTGCTGTGGAGACAGAATCATTTGTAGGAAACTGCAGCAACTACTTTAATGCTTTTTTTTATGCTTTTCTGCATGTAGTGCTCCGAGTCTGATAAGAAATGCCACCTCTGGACAGCTGTGGACTTGGGTTTCTTCATTCTGATGGGGATTGTAGGAGGCCTTCTTGGAGCCACCTTCAACTGCTTGAACAAGAGACTTGCAAAGTACCGCATGCGGAACGTGCATCCCAAGCCAAAGCTGGTCAGGTATTTGTGCTCTCTTGAGTTTGTGCAGGCATCTTTGATCTGTGTTCAGTGTCCCAAAGCAAAAGCATAAATCTAGAAGACCCAGTGAGAGGGACTGGAGGAAATCCCAGACCTATTAGTTTTGAAATCACAAAATGAAGCCTCCATAGAACTTAAAAGTGAACACCAGAAACCAGATGTTACAGTCCCTCTGCATTTTTGTAATTACTCTGCTGGTACAGAGAGCTGCGACCCCCCTTACAAGGGCTATGAAGGGAGCTCTTTATAATAAAGGCTATAGCTGAACAAACCAGAGCTTTGTCTTTGTGCGGTATTTTTTTATGTCTTGTCCAAACAGATGTGGAAGGAATAGCTGATTCCACTCTCTTTTCTTTTTTATTATTATCTTGGTTAATTAAATCCACAACTGAGCTAATATCTGTGCTATTTAGAGAGGGAATTGCCATGTAATTCTGGAAAATAGCTGTTTGTTTGCTCTAGACAATTCCTATATAAGAAGCCCAGGTTTAAAAAAAAAAAGTGTACTTCAGCAGTTAGAAGAGAAAAGAGATTATGAGAGACTATGCATCGACCTGTCCAGTCCTGTCTAGACTTTTACTCTGTAAGGATCTACAGAACATCGTTCCCATGTGAACAGCCTCATCACTGAACCCTTCCCTCTGGCTTTTTATACGTGACTACTATGTGTTCTCTGGGCAGAAATAGCTCCTTTTTGGGGCAGGCAATTAAGGAGAGTTAATACAATCCCTGGCAACCAAGTCATAGTTCAGCTTGACTGGCAGCGTCCCCTGCTTCTGATGTTAAGCTGTGCTGACTGCATCTTCTTGCAACCTTATCGAAGTGGTGTGCAGAGCTGGGACTGGGTCACAGGGTTGAGTGGGGCTTCAGTGTATGGTTTCTATTGTGTACTTGCAGAGTCTTGGAGAGCCTGCTGGTGTCGTTGACTACCACGGTCGTGGTCTTTGTAGCCTCCATGGTTCTGGGGGAGTGCCGGCAGATCTCTTCCACCAGTCATAGTGGCAATGACACTCTGAGCCTGCAGGTGAGGGATCTTATGTGAAGATTACGTGTCCCCATCATATTGTTCACCTTCCAGATAAGCACAGGCACATAATGAGCTTTTGACAGCGTGCAGTACATAACAGAACTTCAGTGGAAGCCTATGGACAGTTGCAGGAGCTTAGGGTAATAATGAAAGCTGCCCTTTGTGCTTTCGTACTTTGGCGAAGCAGCTCAAGCTGTGAATCGGGGAGCCTATTGATGTTGCAGGCCCCATCTCTGCTATTGATGTTTGGTCTGAACTTCCTAAAGTGTGGGCTGGCAGCCTTCTACAGAGGGTTACTCCCATTCTGCACAAAGGCTAATGTAGGAGAGGATGAATTTTAACTGTTCATGTCTTTTGTGTCCTGCGTTAGAGTGTGTCAGAGGATGTGAATTCCAGCATCAAAACTTTTTTCTGCCCGAATGAAACCTACAATGACATGGCCACACTCTTCTTCAACCCTCAGGAGTCAGCTATCTTGCAGCTCTTCCACCAGGATGGTGAGTAGCTAAGAGACAGTGCCCCATCCCATTCTTAGGCTTCAGAGTTTCATCTTGCTTGAAAAAGCCTTGTCATAAGAACCACAAGGCTAAGAACATCTTCAGGCCGTCATGGCTCTGGGGGACTGCTAGTACAACAGGTGAAAGCCTCCTCCGTGGGAAGAAAGGCCTGCTTTTCCTCTCTTTTTCACCTATTCATTGTCTTCATGTGTGTTTGGACTGGGAGACTAAATAGCTGTTGTGAGATGAGCCAGCTGTGAGCTGAGGGGTGGATGGTGCAAGACTACTGTCTTTGTCTGACAGACCTGTGTGCCTTTAGTCATGATTCTTCTTGTGTTGCAGGTACTTTCAGCCCAGTCACACTGTCCTTGTTCTTCCTTCTCTATTTCTTACTCTCCTGCTGGACATACGGGATCTCTGTGCCCAGTGGTCTTTTTGTGCCATCACTGCTTTGTGGGGCTGCCTTTGGACGCCTGGTCGCCAACCTCCTCAAAAGGTGCATTGAGTGTGCGTACGTGTGTGAGAGATGTGCTGCAGACACACACTGAGCTCTTGGTCAGGTTATTCTAATCTCTGGGCTCTGTGTTTCACCCTAGCTACATTGGTCTGGATCACATCTACTCAGGAACCTTTGCACTGATTGGGGCAGCAGCATTCCTGGGAGGAGTGGTCCGTATGACAATTAGCCTGACCGTCATCCTAATTGAATCCACCAACGAGATCACCTATGGGCTCCCAATAATGATCACCCTCATGGTGAGTGCAGGGTCTTAGTTCTGGCTTCTTGCAGACTGCTCGAACATGTGCTGGCCCTGAATCTCTTGTTCCTTCCAGGGCTGTGATAAGCCAAGGAGTCTTGTACTTGGAGCAACAACTCAGTAGACCTTCCATTTGCTCTGCAGGTAGCCAAGTGGACGGGAGACTTTTTCAACAAAGGCATCTATGACATCCACGTGAACTTGCGAGGAGTGCCTCTTCTGGAGTGGGAAACAGAGGTGGAAATGGATAAGTAAGGCTGCTTCTCTTGGCAGGGCTGTGGGTTAGAGTTTGTGGTGGGGTTCTTGCTCAGAAAGAAAAGCTGTAACGCGGGGAGATGATGCTTTATCTCCAAGGAACCTGGTTGCTCTGAGAGGAACAGCTGTGAGGAGGACTGCTGTGAGAGGAGTTGGGAGTTGTGCATCAGGCCTGCGACAGGAAAGGGGTGCTGGAGCCCTTTCAGAGGAGGGGTGGACAGGTGGAAATCTGAGGAGCAGATTTGTGAGGTTCAGCAAGAACTCTGTGAAGATGTTTCACTGGACTTTGCTTTTTGCAGAATTTCATCTTCTTCCCACCTGTCGTCTTTTCCCCGTAGTGTTTAAACACTTTCTATGTTATAAGTTGGAACTTTTTTCCTTGCCTATAGAGCATCATTGATGCAATGTTATGTTAAAAAATAAAAATTAAAATTAAAAAATCAATTGTACCAGCATGGCTAATAATGCAGTGAAGGTGAGCACCCAGGTACAAGGAGCTGGCAGAGCTAAACTGCGGCAGACTCCTTCAGGATCTCGTTTTGGGACTGGTTTGTTTCCTTGTTTGTCCATCACCAGCCTTCTGTCACTGACGTGATGCATGCAGCAAACTTGTATTTCTGTTTCCTCAGACTACGAGCCAGTGACATCATGGAACCCAACTTGACATATGTCTACCCACACACCAGGATCCAGTCCCTTGTTAGCATCCTGCGCACAACTGTCCATCATGCCTTCCCTGTAGTGACTGAGAACCGGGGCAATGAGAGGGAGTTCATGAAGGGAAATCAACTGATAAGTAACAATATCAAATTCAAGGTAAGAAGTTGCTTGTTTGATAAGTTGAAGGATAAAGAGCTTTGTTTTGCAGGTGGAAGGCCCTTTCTTTTGTGATCTAGGCTTTTGTCAGTGCAGAATTCAGGTCAGAGACAAGCACCTACTGCAATACAAAATTTTCAAGGCCTCAATTTTATTCCATTCTCTGGGTCATGGTAAAGGCGGAAGAGTGGGCTGCCTTCCTAGAGGCAAAAGTTAAAAGGACTTAGTAACCTCTTTAGGATAGACATGGAAAAAGTTTGGATTTGGCACTGAAGTACTGAACCCACCATTGAGATCAGTAGCAGGTGCCTAAATGCTCCTCTGCTTTGTAGGAGGCGTAGTGGGGCAGATGCTTTAGTCTCTTGGGAAACTTAAAATTTAAGGTCAGAATGAATAATGAACGTGCTTGTGGCATACTTGTGCTCTAGCAAAAAAGGGTGCCTGAGTTCCTAAACTCCAGGTTCTCTGTCCAAGGAGAGTACAGTCCTATTGGCTATTCTTAGCCAAGTACTGCAGCAGCACTGAGTAAGGAAAACCTTGTCTGGTGACGTAAAGCTACGATCAAATAGTTCATAGTTGCTCTTGGATAACTGTTGACCTGCCTGGGGGGGCGTATCTGAAAATTGTTTGTTGTATCCAGAAATCTAGCATCCTCACCCGCGCTGGAGAGCAGCGCAAGCGTAGTCAGTCCATGAAATCCTACCCTTCAAGTGAATTGCGTAACATGTGTGATGAGCACATAGCAACGGAGGAGCCACCAGAAAAGGAGGATCTGCTGCAACAGATGCTAGAGAGAAGGTGAGATCCTGGTAGGCACAAACATATGGAAACAGGGTGTTTCCATATGTTGAGATGTGTTGTGATGCTTCATACAGTCCCTGTCATTCCATATGTCAGAGGAAACAGTGGTAGTATCCATGTTTTGGGAGAAGTGACTTGTCAGGTCTCATCAGCCAGTGCTGGGGCTCACACCTGTGGCCAGGTCCTAGGCTGACGGCTTGATGGTGTCCAACCTGTTAACTTAAATTTCCTTCAAACACCTATCCAGAAATATTTCCTAGACAGGATGGAATACCTGGGGAAATATCTTGTCTGTAAAAATCAATGCCCTCTTGTCTGCAAAAACCAGCTTGCAAAGCTCACTTCTTGTTGGCTCTGCAAAGCTCACTTCTCCCAAGAGAAGAGCTAATGACTTGGTGCCATAATACTGACACCACCTTTCTGGTAACTGGGCTGAGTCACCACGCTTGTATTGCAGTTGCTTCCAAGCAGAAGAACAGTATAGTGAATCAGTTTCTGACCTAATGATTGTGACTCTTGTGAGTGGAGTCCTGACCCTGACATTTTGCCAGATGCTTCAGCTTTTATTAGAATCTGAAGAACTTGGCACTGAAAATTGCTTTAGTAGCAAGTGATTTGAAATTGAGGGTTAGGAGACTGTCTCCATTCTGCTGCTGCTGTCATACTCTGCCCATGGTAATGACTCTTGACCCCTCTCTGCTATTTTGTTTGGTGGAGGAAACTCTCGCTTGTCTCTAGCAAGAGTCCCTGAAATGTTCAGGAGAAGGTTGCCAAGAGCTGAAACAGCTGTTGTTGTTTTGGAGGCGGAGGTGTGTGTCTCTCCTTAAGTTCATGCAACTTATAATATGTTAAATCTGTCACAGATATACTCCCTACCCCAACCTGTACCCTGACCAGTCTCCCAGTGAAGAGTGGACCATGGAGGAACGCTTCAGACCTTTGACCTTCCATGGCTTGATCTTGCGCTCACAGCTCGTCACCCTCCTTGTCAGGGGTGTTTGTTACTCCGAGAGCCAGTCGGTGAGTCTTCCTAGCCAGGAATTGTAGCAGAGACATCCCTACCCTCTCGGCTGAGAAGTTGGGAACAATATTTATGGGCTGCCAAAAAGAATTTACCTATTTTTACACTTTAAGGAATGCATCTGTGTTTTAAAAGCTGCAGAAGGATAATGTGAATTCTCCCTTGCAGCTCTAGAATAAAAATAATTTAGTTTCTGTTTACGCACCCCCAGGAAAAGAGGACAGCTGCTGTTTAAAAAATAAACCGACAGACCATTTGTTGCATGAAGGTGCAATCCTGTCAGAACTGGAGAACGGGGGGCAGATATTAAATACAAATAGAGCAACCAGCAGTATATACTGTGTGTTTTTACTGCTGCGTGCCGAGGTCTTACCAGGAGAGTGTCAGCTGTATCACTGAGATCAGCATGAGCATTTGTGTGAGGCCCATCTTCCACACGGCTGACTTGGTGCTGCCCTCCAGTGTTGAGCGTAGATCTGTCAGAGGTTGGAGAGCAGATCCGTTGCTCTCTTAGCTAAACGCCTGTATAGGTTTGGATTTGCACTGCTGCATTCTGAGATGAGCTGCTAGGAGTACCTCTGCAGATGTTACTGATGTCCTTCTTCTGAATGTCTCTGCCGATACAAAAATCCATTTGGGACTGTTTAGCCTGGAGAAAAGGAGGCTGAGGGGAGACCTTATCGCTCTCTTCAACTGCCTGAAAGGAGGTTGTAGAGAGGTGGGGGTCGGTCTCTTCTCCCAGGTAACAAGTGATAGGACAAGAGGAAATGGCCTCAAGTTGCGCCGGGGAGGTTTAGACTGGATATTAGGAAATTTTTCTTCACCGAGAGGGTTATCAAGCATTGGAACAGGCTGCCCAGGGAAGTGGTTGAGTCGCCATCCCTGGAGGTATTTAAAGGATGTTTGGATGAGGTGCTTAGGGACATGGTGTAGTGGTGGTTTTGGCAGTGTTAGGTTTATGGTTGGACTCGATGATCTTAAAGGTCTTTTCCAACCTATATGATTCTGTGATTCTGTGATGTTGTATGTGTGGGCATGGAAGGAGGAGGAGATCTGGGTGAGCGATTGGGAGGCACCGCTTGCTGTGCTGCTTGCAGCCCATGTACTGTCTGGCATGGTGACACATCAGTTCAGTGGGATTTGTTTTAATTGCAGAGTGCAAGTCAGCCTCGTCTGTCCCATGCAGAGATGTCAGAGGACTACCCCCGATATCCAGATATCCATGACCTGGACCTCACATTGCTGAACCCTCGCATGATAGTGGTAAGAGATACACTGCAGTGTGACAGTGTTTCCTGATATATGTTTAGGACTGTCCCAGGCCTTTAAAAAAGCTGAGAGCATGTTTAAGTCCACCCTTGGGTGCAGGGACCAACATTCTGTACTTCTCATGCATTCAGTCAGCCTTGTCTGCATGTGGAAATCAATCCTGACACCTGCTATGAGGTAACATTGCACACAGGTGCTTTACTTTCAGAATAAGATGTTGCCTGTCTAGTTTAACTTCCTTCTAGATTAGACTCCTGCCCGAGTGAGATTGGACAGGCAAACTGCTGATATCTGTTTGGAACTCTGTGTGCTGGCGGCTCAGTCAGTGGCAGGCCTGTCATTGTCTTTGTGACAGGAAGGTTGCTGTCTAGGCCAAAGTGCTTTTTTAATATATGTTCTTATTTTCATGGACCTGCATTTTTCCTGCTCAGAGGCTTTCTGCAGCATTGGGCTCTTAAGATCATGGGTTACAGCGTTCAAACAAACTGTGACAAATTCAGGTTCCTGAAATAATTTCGTATTTGTGGGGAAATAGAAGATGCCCACAGTCCAGTACCCTGTCCAGAGATCAGTGCATTGGAGGAGTGGTAGGAATTGCTTGTTAGTGATTCCCAGAGATAGTGAAATGCCTCTTGTAAATAATATAATTGTTTTTCTTTCTTAGGATGTCACTCCATACATGAACCCATCACCCTTTGCTGTCTCTCCAAATACTCATGTGTCACAAGTCTTCAACCTGTTTAGGACAATGGGACTCAGACATTTACCGGTTGTGAACGCAGTTGGAGAGGTGAGTCCTTGTCTCCATTTTGTCTTGGCTGTGCAAGGAAGCCGCTGTGTTTTTTGCAATGCTTTGCACCTTTGGGAGAATTAAGATCTCTTTTAATATCAAACAGAAATGCTTTAAAGAGATCAGAATGTGATCTTCTTAAGGCCCTGAAGCATTGTTGATTACTGAGACTTTGTTACCAACTTTTGTGTCCAAGCCTGCTTCCCGCTTTCCCTGCAAAGGGCAGGACATGCAGACTTTCACCTGCCTCAGGTTGGCAGCATGTGGAAGCTCTGACTGTTTCGTACCTGTTGAGAGGCCTTGAGCTCATCAGAGGCTACTAATTTGGCTTCCTCTTTGACAGCTTTATTCAAGGCCAAGAGCAGAATTTCCTGTATGTTGGGGCAGGAGGTTTTTCTGCTGGAAGGGAATTTGCATTCCGTTCCTACTCAAAGGAGCAGCAAAATAAAGGAGTCTTTGAATGGTTTATGCTTGATTCACTGTGCTTGTCTCTTTGCCGTCTACAATGCTCAGGAATGGTCAGTAGGTGTCAGTAACTTCCTATAAACATAATGAGAAACTATTTCCCTTAAGCCTGAACTGGTCTGTCCCTATGAGACAGCAGTGGTTTTTCTGCCTCTTGGGGTTCCTAATAGCTACTCTGCAGAGCCCGTTGGTTGAAAACAAGAGGTGTTGATTTGTTCCATATTTAGTACAAGGTGCTCTTGCAGTACTAGAGAGCAGCCTAGTTCTAAAATCTTTCAAAGTGTAAAATCACTGAGGTGTTTCATCAGCTGAAATGTGTGGTTTGACTGTTTCCCCAGCAGGCTGGGAGAGGGTCGCTTTCGTGACCTGCCAGCTAATGATGGCCAATGTGCAGTCACCACCTAGTTAGTCTTTACTGTTTCTCTGTTTTGGTCTCTAGAGCTTCCTAGAATGTATCTGATACGAGCTATCTGCAGTCATGTCATGTGGCATACCAGAAATGTCTCTAATGAAGCCATTAGAGACAGCTGTGTTATTTCCAATTACAGTTTTCACTTTCCAAAGGATTTGGTTACATCCATATGCTCCGTAACATGGACAGGATTTCCCTTCCTAGGCAGGAGTAACTACTGCTGTGTACAGACATGATAGCAGCAGTTAAGCTGTCTGTTTGGGTGTAGTTAAAGCAGTGTCTTGCCTGTAGATAAGTGCTGGGAGAGGGAGGGGTGTTGTTTGCGTGAGATTTGAACTTGAACCCACTCTAGTTCAGCATTGGTCAAGAACTGCTTGCAGGTTCCCTCTTTTTGGGGGGTTGGAAAGAACAACAGCTCTACCATGCACGTCTCTTAGTGGCACATCTGTGATACTGACTTGTATCTTTTTTCCTCTTTTCTTCCTCTTTAAGATTGTTGGGATAATCACTCGGCACAACCTGACCCACGAATTTCTGCAGGCAAGACTGAGACAACACTATCAGACCATTTGATGCCCTTGCCCACCCTGCCCCACTGTCGGTGTGGCTACCTCCCTCTTCCAAGCCTGCACACGCGCTCGCATTCTGCTTGGACCCCACAAGGCCCAAGACTTGCCGTTTGGCTTCTCACACGCATATCAAGCCTGGGGAGCTGGAAAACACCTTGCTAGCCAGTGAATTAGAGGAGCTGCCTGAGCCCAGAGCTGTTGATTGGTCTCAGGCACTTGGTTTGACCACTCTTGATCCAGGTTTTTTCTTTTCCTGTGCCCCAGTTATCTCCTTTCATCAGATGTTGTCCTGACACTGTATGTTCTGCTATTTTGTTTTGGTTTGGGTTTTTTTTAAGGGTTGGAAAAAAGAACCATGTAGCTCCACTGTGTCCTGTGCAGAGAACTGCAGCATCTTTTCCCTGTCCTCCTGTATGTCTCCCTTTTCCTCTTCCTCCCTTGTTCCTGCAGCTGTTGCCTTATTTGTGAGAGAAGGGGGTCGCTGTCAAGGCTGAGAGGAGATACGGAAGTTTACAGTTATCAAGTAGCTGCTCTGGAAGATGGCTTTTCTCAAGGGCAGTATTAAAAAACCCAACTCTTTGGAAATACACCTCTCTTTGCAGGTGCTCCCAGTTGCCTATGTTTTTCCACTCTGGCTTCATTTGTTCCTAATTTCTCTCCTTCTTTCATGGGGAAGCATCCCTGCTGTGATGTTTTTGACAGCAGCTGACTTTTGAGAGCAGCTCGGTAGATCAGGAGTTCAAAACAGTTCAATTCCAGTTACTGTTTGGGATTATAAATATTTAATACCTTTGCAGAGCATCTCAGAGTAGGGAGATCTCTTTTTCCCTGTTAGCTGTTTCTATTGGCTCCCTTTAAGAGACTCTTCTAAGGCACTTTGTGGCACTCCACTTTGTCACTACCCTGACACTCCTGCGTTTCTTGGTATTTGTAGGCACTTTGTCCTTGTACTGATCCAACAGTGAGAGCCTGGGACACCTTTCCAGCTAGGGTTAGAGACCAGGGAACCCCATGTCCTCAGAGCATGGTTAAGTGTTGCTTTCTGGGGGCAAATAGAACTGATGCCCTGTCTCTGGGCTTGGTTGAATTACCTCTGTGTCATGAGAGGAGCTGGTGTAACTTCAGGCTGCCATACAGGTGGGATACTTGGTGCTGGTGACTAACAGGCAGGATATGCTGCGGGGTGATAAGTGGGGCTGTCTGTGTTCTAAAAATGCTTGGGATAATGTTTGCAACTGCAACAGCTGAATATCTGTAAGGGTAGGATCAGCACTTAGAAGCCAGTTGCAGCCAGTTCACTGCTTTAGCAGGTACCATCCTGGCCAGCACCTGTATTGTTCCAGCAGGCACCTGCCCTCCTGAGTTTTGCATACAGATAACCCTCAGTGGGAAGCCAGCATTGTGCCTCCAGGGGCTGCAAAGCTGATTGGCTTGATAAAGCACAGAGCATTCTCTCAGCCAAGAGACTGGGCCAAGTAACATGGGGAATGTATCCCAGAAAAGCTTCTACACAGCCTCTGAGCACTTCAGTTAACCTGTTGTCTGCCATAAGGAGTTAGCTAGATGAGAGTTGTGGCAGAAGGAAATCAGACATTATTGTATTTTCTGAATTCAGGAACTCATCTATGCTGAAGATTTTCCTGACTAAGCCTGAAGAAGTTGTGCCGTTTCCTTACGTGTGTCAAAACACTAAATCTCTTAAAACAGCCTCTTTGACTGGCTTTGTGGAAGCTAATTGTTCCAGGGCACTGCTCTGCAAACTGCTGGCTGCTGAGCCCTACTACAGTTAGGGTTAGGAGGAGGTTTTGTGCCCAGATCATCAGCCATGGTCTTGATGTAGGGCTCTTTAAGTCACTGCAACTCTTAGGTGTTCATGGAGTCTTTGCAGTCCGGATAGTTGGTAGACAGATGTATTCTCTGGCTGTGCTTGCAATAAAGACAGCAGAGTCATGGGAGGCTCTTGAATTTTGTCCAGTGGATGAAAGAAAATTTGGTCTTATGAGTGGTTCCTGAGGCCAAGTTTTAGGGTAGAATTTATCCTTGTTGCACAGTGCATGGCATGGCTCAGCTGGAAAGTTTGGGTTTAGCAAAGCTGTTTGTAAGCACTTAGATTTTAATTTTTGTTCCTCTCCATTGACATCTGGAGGCGTTTTTTTCACTTAGGGTTCTTTCCCACCTGCTGCCTTATTAAGAGAGGAAGGGCAGATCTTTGTCTGTTTTCAAGGAATGGATTTATACCATTTCCACAAAGGAAGGAGTGGGCTGTGGTACGTGCAATGGCAGTTGTTGCAAAGGAAGCTGTGTGTGTCCCTGGACCCTTTGTTAACAATGGCCACTCCCCAGGGCTGCGTGGGAAGTGACCTATCTAAAGAGCAGGGAATACGTTCAGTCTTTTCCCTTTCTTACTGTGGAACTTGCAGCAACAGCTCTTGTCTCCTCCATTAAAATAGTTTTGCTGGCGTCTGAATATACTAGTTCCGTTTCAAATAAGGCATGCAAGCTCTTAAACTTCCAAGAGTAAAGCGAAGGTGTTTTCCTACAGCCAGTATCCATCTTGTGCCTTCGACTTGGACTCCTTAGCTGAGGCAGGTGTGGCATGTTCCTTAGTGCATATGAGTTGGCATCGGCTACTGCTCTTCACTTGCAAGTTCTTTCCCTGTAAGTAGAATAAGGATGTTTGGTCTCTCTGTGTAGTCTCTGCAGATGATTTCTAAAATGCCTGTGTTCCCTGAGCTCTGGTCTTGCACTGAGCTATCCCAAGAAACTTCCAGCACCCTTTTGCACTCCCTGAAGCTGGACTGTAGGTTTGAAATACACTTCTGTTAACCTACCTTTCATTCAAAGGATTTGTGCTCGTGGGCAGTTACAAATCACAGGAATCCTGTTTTGATGGGATTTCAGGTCACTCTAATGTGGAATTAGCAATCCCATACTGTCAGAGCACCTGTCAAGAATGCCCTGTGTCTCTCCATGACAAATCTTTTTCTTCTTGCTCATGTTGAGTGATTGTGTGTGGAAGGTTCCTTCTCTTCCTGCACATGAATACATAAAACAATCCTTAGATTGTTTGCCTTGAGCTGGTCATGTCCTGTTTTATTTCTGTACACAAACTGCAGCAGTATATTTTGCTGCTGGATGTCTTGTCATTGCTACGGAGGCCTGGAGTTAGGCAATACAGACAAGACAGGCTGAAAAATCTTGTCAAGGTTTGTCTGAGCACCAGCTGCGCTTCCCCATGAGAAGGCCACTTGCCTTCAGCCTGCTGTCAGCACTGTCTGCTCTGCCTATGCATCTATCTTACTCAAAACATTTCAGCTGGAAAACACATCCCTTTCACTCCTTCAGTAAAGAAGTTTTAAATGAGATTGGTGGGTGACCCTGTCAGCTGCTTTAAAGGGAAATCTCAGTGTGCAATTGCTGTTATGTAGCCTGCAGAAAGGGAATGATTGGAGATGCAGCATTTCCTTTCTGCTGAGGACTGATGCAAAGGGGCTCGTGTTGAATCAGTCTTGTTCTCACACTTTGGTCACTTAATTCCTTTCTTACAACACACTAACTGCTTCTACTCTGGCTCTGGTTGCTTATTGATTTACCAAGAAACTTACTTCTAACATAGGTGCCTGTAACCTTTTACGCAGAGCAACACTAAAGGAATAGTAACCAAGAACTGGAGTATTGATGGCAAAAGTTAGGGGGTAGTATGGGGCATTCTCCCCTGCCTCATGGTTTCCTGTGCAGTGTTAATTATGCAGTTTTGAATTGTTAACTTACTGTGAGCCATTCCAGTGGTAGCAACTTACCTTTCCATTTGTTTTTTTGCACTGTTTTTTGTTATGAAATGATGTAAGCTAATTCCACAGTGTATATAAATTGTATTTTTTTTAAATTTGTATGAATATATTTTTATTTGAACTATGGCACTTGGGAAGTATTCATGTAACCATAACGTGTCTGAGAGCAAAATGTTTTGTGTGTCTCCTTCAGCACTTTCAAGGCCTTTTGATGTTTCTAGTGTTGTCTTATTTTTGCCCTTTATTGTAATAAAACTAGTAGAACATGGCAATATCCAAGAACATGATTTGAGGTAGATGAGTAGTTGCTATTTATGAGCTGTCTGGATCTAACAGTTTGTGCAGAAGGTGCTCCGAGGCTGGACAAAGATAGATATTAGTGTAATCATTTAGGCTGCTTCCACTCTAGTCCCATGTTCTCTCACAACAGCTGTTTAAAAGGAGGGAATTACCAAATGCTTGATAAGGAGCTGAATTTTGCACATTGTGCTAGAGGCAACTGCTGCTTTTCTTACCTGAGAACTCTTGCTTTCCACCTCCCTCCCAGTAAGTTAATGAAAGATGTTTAGAGTGCAGTGTTGCATCTCTTGTTTTACAGGTGGCTTCTCCAGGATTTGAAAAATCTTAATTTCATCTTTAGCTTTTATTTAGTTTGGCTATCTTTCCTGCTTTGTCCTGCTGTCTACCTTACAGAAAAGAACTTGTCTTTTGGTCTTTCATCACGTGCTTACAGGCCAAAAATGTGAGTAAGTGCAGTCTCTGAGCATTGTAGAAATATCTGACCCAAAAGCTCATTGCCTTTCCATGTTTGTTTTTCTGGATCAGGTAGCTGTGTTGTCCAGTATGCACGTAGTAGCTCTCTGGTGCACCCAGCTTCTAATACGAAGCTAGCCAGCAGCTGGTCTGGCTCCTGCCCTCAATCTCTCACTTGGTGTGTATGTAATGACAGGGAGAGCCTGAAATAGGTAAAAGCACCTGTTGGGAGGGGATGGCAGAAAAATCTGTGTTTGGGAGCTAAATAAGAAGTGCCATGGTGGTCTTAATTAAGCTGTGCTCCTAGCAAGGAATCAGGGTAGAAGAGAGTCATCAGGAGAAAAGAGCAGGGGGAACTCTGCTTCAGCTCTGCTGCTGCCTTCAGTCATAAATGCAGTAAGTAGGAGGGAGTGAGAGAAGCGTTTCCTTCCTAAAACTGAGGTACGTCAACTGCCACTTTAGCATAACAGTAAAGGAGGAAATAGACTGTCTTTTATCTACTTTCCCACCTCCCACCCCTGAAAAAAAGGGGTGGGAGAGGTGTGTCTGTCCATGCTTACAGACACAGCTTGACAATTTGGTGTAATGGCAACTTCACTGCAGCCAAACCTAACTAAAGCAGCCAGCTGGACTGATGCAGGTACCAGACATTGGTTAGAACCTTTGTCAGCTTCGGGGCTGCTTTGGGTGTCAAGATTATATGCAAGGTGATTCCTATTGCAGAGAATAAAAGCAGTAAGGTTTCTTGCCTGAAGAAGGAGGGATTGAAACCAGTTATATGTGGCGGTTTGTCTTGCGTTTTATTATGGGTGATAGAGGTGGTTACTAGAAAAGCTGTGTAATACATTTATGCTTAAAGCAACGAACTTCATGTTTAGATTAAAATCACTTTCTAGCGAGGTTTATACTCATTAAATCCAACCATGTGTCATGATCCCCGTACCTCTAAACTGTGTATCTAGAGGAAGAATTTAGTGTTGTTCAGTGAGATTTTTTTTTTTATTTTTGCTTTGCTTTGCTGGCAGGATACAAGCTGCCTACTTTAGCATGTGTGCATACACGTGCAGGTGTGTATTATGCAGCACACAGAGGAAGAAACAGGATGACTGCCCTCAGCTTTGGCAGCGCTCGAGTGTAAGATGAGAGAATGAAGCTGCTCTTCTTGTCCAGGGTGCTGAAGCGCTTTTCAGCAGTAGTGGGATACACGCAGCCTCTTCAGCATCCACTGTAGCTTTTCAAACGCAGTGTGTGAAAAAGCTTGTTCGTAGCTGGAATGAGATGGCAGTGAATTCCACCACCGTCTGGGAAGTGAGGGGTGTCAGTTTGTGAGGCTTAGACGTTGAGATCACTGTTTAAAAGTAAGCAGGATGTCCCTTTCTCCAGGCTCTTTCAAAACTGCAGAAATAAAAGCATGAGTCGCTGTATGGGCCATGTATGGTGTAACATGTTTTAGTGATTCTTAAGCATCTAGGAGACTGGAACCCATATATACCACTTTGACTAAATGAACATAGAAAACAATACTGCGTTGAAGAACTCATGACTAACAGAAAAGACAGGACAACCCTGAGACCCTTGCTGACTCCCCCAGCAGCTCCTTGATGCTTATACTAGAGAATTTCTCTGTGGGGTGGCCAACTTTACACATTGATTTTTCTCTTTCTTTTGCTTCTTCCCAATTCCCAGCATAGCAGGCCTGACCCTAGCTGCCTTCTCACTACCTTCTGCTTTCTTAAAACTTCCCTTCCTCCCAACACTGCTTCTTTTTCTATACAGGATTCTGCTGGTTTTCCAAGAGAGCATTCAGGAGATGGGAAGGTAGGGGGAAGGTCTTACAAATCTTCCTTCCTTCCTTCCTTCCCACATAAAAGACCCCAAACTGTGATTACAACTGTAAACCATGTTTTTGTCTTTTTTTTTTTTGTGGAAGTATATCACTCAGGGATAGAATCTGCTGCTAGGAAAACAAAATACAGGCATGGTATAACCTCCTGTTTACAAGGGGAGAGTTGTACTGTTGAGAGGGGAACTGGTGTCCCTAGGATTCTTTGAACTGGGAACCCCAGTCATACTAATTCCTTTTGTTTTCTTCAGATAGGATGATGGGAAGGCTGGCCTCAGAAACTATTGCAAGTGATCAATGAAAAGGACCAAAGGCAGCAGCTGTTTCTGGTTGCCAGCAGTGAGGTACAAGAGCCCATCCTGTGGTCTTAAAGTTTCTTCCTGCCTTTTTGTTTCACTCTGGTGTTTTCCTTCTCCTCATTGTGAGACTGATCTTGAGACCTCTTCACATTATACTTACAATGATGGCAGGAATAAGACTCAAAGGACAAAGCCCACTGCATTCTATCACTTACTCTGGTAAAGGATTGGGGATTGGAGCCAGCAGAAGATTCCCTTTTAAAGTTATTTGTCCATAGCAGCTGTCACTGGAGTGGCAATGGTTCAGCTCCAGCAGGGAATGACAGCAGAGGGACATCTGCTGCAAGAAACATTCTTGATTTGTTTCAAGATGTTTCACACCTCAAAGGTGTGAGAAAAGCACCAGAAAAGATCCCCCTTCCTTTATCTCTCAGCAATGCCTCTGGACTCTTTCTTCTTCGGTGTGAAAATTGAGACAAGTGTTGGACAACTGGGTGCCAACTGTCTAATGGGAGCTGTACCTCTGGGTAAGCATGCGAGAGACTTGGGGAGAGGCTGTTCCCAACACAGCAGTTGTCAACAGGCTTTCTGCTAAATTCTGAACCGTATGAGCCTACTGCTGGTAGCCTCTGTCTTTGGGCATGGTGCCAGTGTACTGTCGTCTGTAAAGAGTTGCTACCTAGGATGACTGGGACACACTTATCAAGCAGATGTCAATCAGCAAAGGGCCTTTGGGGGCCAAGCTTCAGTGAAAGTAAATCAAGCAAGCTGGATATGGCCAGATTGTTATGCAAATTGGCACAGCTCCGTGTTTCCCTGCAGCAGCGGAGGATGGGTGCCCTATACTTCACATGTGATTTCTTAGAGAAACAAAGCAGTGGTGACAGCTTCTCTTGGCATTCTTGCCTGCAGACTGGGATTTCAGTGAAACATTTCATCTAGTGGGAAGCTGGAAAGGGATAGTGCAGTGTCTGAGGGGGGAAGAAACACTCAAATCTAATTTGCAAAAAACCCCCGCGCCAACCAGGCCACTTTTCCAAATGAGTCTCATGCCTTACCGTGTGCATGAGGCATGCTAGTGTAATTACTGTATTTCAAAGTTCAAAGGAAAGAAAGCTGCTGAATTATGCACTGCCAGTCAGGGTTACTGCCAGCAGCTATTAGGAAGTGAGTATGAAGTCTGGCGTTGCAGGAGGTGGCAAATGTCATTAGAGCGGGGTGGAGGGTGTTAGCCTGGTCCTTCTCTGATCCCACTGGGATATTTCTTCCTTTGCACAATGAGCACTTGGATGCATCCTAGGTGCTGTGTTGTGGGGGGTTGATTAAGGTTTATAAAGCATTCTGATGCCTGACAGGGTGGAGGAGGGCAGGCTTTCAGGACCCTGCCCCATGCTCAGTGCTGAATAGTTACTTGGAACCTAACCTGCATTAGCTGCTTTTGACATCAGCTCTTGCTTGCAGTGATAGCTTTGTCCCAAAGGCATCCTGTGGTTAGACTGTTTCTGAATTGTTTACAATTGCAAGCTACACTGATTCCCTGTATTGGGGCTAACTCAGAGCACAGTTCCTAAAGCAAAACTCTGAACTGCTTGTTTGGTTGCATGGCCGCTAGCCTTTTTCCTGCACTATTATTGACATGTCACCAATATTACCTTCCCCTAGGGGAAGTTTCTCTAGAAGACTTGAGAGGTATCTCGGATAGGTGTGAAGACTTAGTAGGAATTAACGAAGAACTGAAGACTAACGTATTTTCAGTTCATGCCCTCACAAGAGTCTGGTACTGCTTGTTTCTCCTCCAGTCCAATCCCATATTTTCCTCCAAAAAGTTCTACCAGGATTAGTTTCCAAAATTTACAGGCACCAAAGGCGGATCCACTACAAACCTGAAGGAAGCTACTCACATTTAGACGTGGGTCTGTGCAGAACTGGCTACTGCTGGCAGAGAGCTGGGCCTAGTTAAAAGGCATACCTGCATCCTTTCATGGATAGGATGTGCAACTGTGCAAATCCACTGTAGTGACAGCAGCAGCAGAAGAAATAAAAGGCTGTGAGGTTAGCACCTGATGTGTATATGGGATGACAGGACTGTCCTTTGAATCTTTGAGCCATGAACACAAGTCCAAGTTGCTGCAAAGTAAAGTAGAGCATGAAAGTGTAATGCATCCCATGCTGTGGTAACTGCTTGTGCCTCTTTTCTTCCCCTGCTGTAAAGGTCAGCCTGCTGACCTTCGGTGAAGATCAGAGCTGTGGCACTTGCCATTGATACTGCTGGGTCATAGTGTAAGTAGCTGTTCTGTAAAACAGATGATAAATTAATTTGCTTGCTATCTCACTCCAGGATCCTTCATTTCTGCACCTAGAGGCTGAAATTCCTGGCCTCGCTGAAAGCAAGTTCCTAGGGGAGCCTTTTATGTTTTCTATACGCCCCATCTTGGCCACAGATTTTCTATACCCTCTTTAGAAAGCAATCAATACATCTCTAGAGAGACATTTAGCTTTCAGATGTCCTTGCTTTCTCCATAAGCAGTGGGCTGCTTTTGTCTGTGTGCTTGTTTGGGACTGGCTGTTCCCAAGCCTGTTCCCTGCCCTCTCTGATCCAGCTCCACAGCAACAGTGGTAGCTTTGCTTGTCCTTGGGGTGATGCTCTTTGCCTGTAGAGCTGATCAGTGCTAAGTTTCTCTCATTCAGCTTTTCCAAGTGCTTGTTTCTGTGTGCAGTCCTATTCTGACCTGACTGTGAGATTTCCCTGGGGGAGCTTTACAGCTCAGTGTGTTTATGGGAGTAGCAGTAAAAATCCAGCCACAGAGATACTTTTTTCCTAGATTGCCTACTCTCAATTAGGTTCTCCCAGACCGCAGGGTCTATTAACATACTGTCTGCAAGCCAATGCAGACTTGTTCCACCAGGAACTGGCTTGCTGTTAATACTGGACCCACCTGGCTTTGGGTCAGGCAGCGCCAACTCTTCTTGCCATTTTTAGCACATTCCACTGAACTCATTAGTGTTTTGTGCCTTGAGGGGCTGACAGGGAGGGACAATTTACAGTGTCTATGCAAGTTTTGCTTGACTGGGTAAAATTCAGCTCCAGCAAGGGCTGTTATTGTTAGAGTACGAGGCTTGTTCTTACTTTCCTTTATAGCAGCACATGGGAAGTCAGGCTGTTGCCCGTTGCTAGCATGGAGGGATCCACCTGCGTGTTCCCATCTTGCTGCAGCAGGAAACTCATGGCTTCAGGGTGTGTTTGGAAAGCCTGTTTGAGAAGACAAAGCCCCATTGTCCCCACAAAGGCTCCCCAAAGGGTGACTTCACACCACCTGAATTTGTGAAACCACCTCTGAGTAAATACAAAGTCAATGTAGCTTTTCACTGCAGACGTGTCTCATGGTAGCTGCTGGGAGTCTTGACCTGGGAATTGGTTCTCCTGCCAGGGAAACCTATGTGGGCACTATTGCACAGAGTATTTTATCTTTGGCTGGCGCTGCTGGAAGGAGAGGCTCTGACATTGTATCACACTAGGTGTTGTTTCCCGTTGGAGTGGAGCAAAATGATTCCCTCAGAGTAGGCTTCTGCTCCTCTTCCCTAGGGAAGAATTACAAGGCCCAGTGTGGCAGGGAGCATGCAGGTGCCTCTCAGAGGCCATGTCAGCAGGACAGGGATCGACTGGGAGGGCGGCTTGTCAGAAATGTGATGTGTGACATAAGCCCTATTAAAGTGCTACAGCAGCCTTAGCTGTAAACAGGCATGTGCAGGAGTGGTGTGCCATTCAGTACTCAGACGTACGGTTTCACTGTAGCTGTGGTTCCTGAGAGCTGTTGTCAGCAACTGTCATGGCTCTGACACATCTGCTTCCCTGTAGCCTGTCTTAACTAAGTATTGTTCCTCTCCCTATGCACAAATGCATAAGCAAAGTCAGAATTAGACTTCTGCAGTTGAGTCTATCCTGGTGCTGCCGTGTTATAGAATCATAGAATGCTTTGGGTTGGAAGGGACCTTTACAGGCCATCTAGTCCAACCTGCAGGAGCAGGGTCATCTTTAACTAGATCAGGTTGCTCAGAGCCCCGTCCAACCTGACCTTGAATGTTTCCAGGGATGGGGCCTCCACTGCCTCTCTGGGCAACCTGTGCCAGTGCCTCACCACCCTCATTGTAAAACATTTCTTTCTTAAATCCAGTCTAAATCTGCCCTCCCTTAGTTTAAAACCATTACTCCTTGTCCTTGTCCCTGTCTTTTCTATAGGCCCCCTTTAAGTACTGGAAGGCTGCTATAAGGTCTCCCCGCAGCCTTCTCTTCTCCAGGCTGAACAACCGCAACTCTCTCAGCCTGTCCTCATAGGAGAGGTGCTCCAGGTGTTCTTGGGCCCTGAACGAGCTTTCCAGGGTGCTTGAGTAATGGGTGCTGGGAACAAGACCCAAAATTAGATGCTCAAAATAGCACAGTTTGTAGTGGTATGTGCAATCACAGGACAGTTGCGTTGAGCCTGGGCTCAATGCCATTGCTGTGGCTGACTTGGGAATCCAAGCTATTTGGTCGTTGTGGTGCTAACTGAACGTGGTCTTGGCAATATAACCCTATTTGGGGGGGGGGGAAGGGGGGAGAAAGTTGTGTGGACCAAATTCAGATCATAGATGTGAAATCTAGCTACAAAGGCTTAAATGAAACCTTTATCAGACTTGCAGTGTTCCCATTAGCCATGTTTAGAACAACTTTATGAGGGGCCATTCCCAGAAAGTGATAAATGTTATGTACAAGCTGCTTCGTAATTGGAGTGATCCCACCTGCCCTCACATGAGAAATGCCGTGATAGGATTCAAGCTCATTGAGGATCCGTGAAGAAACACTGGGGATCAGCACCTCAGCCACATGCAGAGTGAGACAAGACACAGTTAATGATGTATCTTTCTGTTGACGCTTGTAACCTTTATTTGGTCAGTGCTAGAAAGCATATACAATGAATTCCCTTTCCTCCCTCTGGTTATCTTGAAACTTGTGGAGTGTTATGATTTTTCTTATTTCTTTTCACACAAATTTTGCTTATGTGAGGGATTTGTGGCAGTTCCCTTGACTGAATGATCTATACCAGCAAAAGGACTCTCTTGTTAATGAAACCCTGTCTATAGGAGGACTCATGTTGGTCTTTCAATGTTGAGCAGGCTTTTTTCCTGCTAATCTATTATAATTTCTTAGTGCAGAGGGAAAAACTCTAGTGAAAAACTAATTTTTGTTTCTACCAAGTTCATACTTCCTCCATCTTGTGTAAGATCCAGCCTTGTGGGTACCAGAGTACCAATAAAACAGGCTTCTGACTTTAGGAAAATACAAGAAATTTTAATGCAACAGACAGGAGAGAGGTCCAGCATAGATGTCTAATGTGTTAGTTTTATTTAAAGATGGTCTTTTGGTGCTAGAGTAAGAAATGTTCTTTAAAAAACATCAAATAAATAAATAAATAAATAAATAAAAATAGGAATCACTTTCTGTTGAAGAGCTTAGAAAGCATCTGGCTTTCATCTTGGGAGGAACAGGTACTGTAAAGCATTCTTCAGAGTAGGGTATAGGGAGGTTGTCCTAATTCTTCCTGGAACCTGCAAGCCAAACATGAAATAAATGTTACTAGAATCTGTTTCTGTCTCAGTATATGCCACCATTGTCAGCAGTGCTTTTACATACCAAATCAATAGACACAGGGTTTCTTTTGAAAAAAAACAGTACTAGCTTAAATATTAGGCTAAAATGAATTCCTTTCTCAAACTGTGTCTTATTAAAGATTTAAATGAGAACCTACTCCTCCCTTGTTGCATGACACACATGCAACCTGTTCTATTCAGCGAAATGGCTTAGGCGGGACTCACCATTGCAACCCATTCCACTCAGGGACCCGATTCTATCAATTCTCCTCCCGAAGCAGCCAGAATCTCTCATCATCCTGGGCATCTGCAGCCCCCTCAGTCTCTTGAGGAAGGGGTCCCTGTAGGACAGAGGGGTGCTGGGTGCGAGCCTGGGTTCAGCCTTCTGGTCATCGCTGTCATCTATGAGTTCTGGTGGGATGTCCTCCTGGGTTTTGCGTTCTTGCAGGTCAGGATTAGACTCCAGGGCTTCAATCATTGCAAACTTATCCTCCAGTCTCTCCAGCAGAGCCTACAAGAGAAGGATTAATTTCATGAAACTCCTAGTTTTGTAGTCATTTGCTAGCTCTTCTAGTCATCCGATTCTGCATTCATCAGTGGTCCCATAGCCAGCCCTAGGGAGACTGTCAGGTTGGATCCCAGGGTTGCTGGTGGTACTTGAGCTCTGTCCTCTGCAGTAAATCCCTGTTCACTTTAATTCCACCTATGGGTAGCTCTAGCTGAGAGCTGATTGAAGCTGCTTTCCACCAAAGTGTATCTTACTGGCAAGGTTAGAAGAGCTCTTGGCAGAGAAAAAAAACCAAGGTCTGAGTTGCACAGGAAGATACTACTCAACTCACCAATGGTACACAATCTCAAAGTACCTCTGAATCCATAGCGCCCTCCCACATTCTCAGAAGTTCCCTGCAATGCTGCTTGCCAGCAGTTGGCTTTCTCTTCTTTTTTTTTGGCTAAGACTATCTGCTTGCTTGTCACCCTGCCTATTTTGATGGGCATTACTTGGAGATGCTGTTGGTGTTTTCACTAATCTCTGCGCCAGGAGTTACAGGATTGCTGCTCCTTAAAGTAACATGCATCTCCCTGAAAATACCTGTATGCTAAATTTATGTCTGCTGTGTGACTTCTTCCTGGGTACCATTCTCTGTAATTCTTAAAGTTTTGTGTAACAGTGATCAGATAACCTCCTCAAGGGCAGCTCAACCAATTAGAGGAATCGAATTGTCCATGTCTAGAAGTAGAGTGGAGAGGAGTGAGCCTTATGGCTTGCTTGACAGTGAATGCATTTGGAAGCCACTCTTCTCAGCTAGCTGCTGGAAACAGCCTAGAGGCATGGGGCAGTTTTAGCTTTGGCTGACACTGTCCTACTCATCTTAGGGAGTTTGTTCTCAGGGTCTGATGCTGTGAGAAGCTGGTCACTGGTACCAGTCCAAGGAAAGGTTTGAGCTTTTGGACTTCATCTTGCAAGACTGAGTTGTAAGCTTGTATTGTGCTGCAATGATGGATGCTCTCTATCATTCATTAAAATACGGACCTGGTAATTTCATAGTTCTAGAAGCTTTTCTGGATGAGTCACAATAAATGATCGTACTATTCCTCTAGCAACTTTTCTAAAAGTTTGACTTTGGGTGCTCTGCTTTACCTCCTCATCTCCCATCCACGTGCAGCCAGTTCTCTTAAATCCACAAAGCTAGAGCTGCATGGCTGTCCTGCTTCACTGCCATTTAGTGGGATAAGCAGGAGCCCGCCTGAAAGTTTTCTGTTTGTTCTTATAGAGCTACTGTGATGATTTTTTCCCTCTCTGGGACTTTGCTCCCAGGAAGGTGGATCTTTAAGAGATAAAGAACTGAAAACCCAAAGCAGACATCCCACAACATCAGAATTTTGTTTCCTACTGCTACCCAGGAGCTCAAGTGAACCCAGCACTGGAGCATATTGCTCTATAGAGCTTCTTTGAACCCCTGTGAAGAGCTGAGACTTTGTCCCTCGGCATGTGATTGCTGATGTGGCTATCCGATCGTGCAAAAGAAAGGCAAAAACACCACCTCACACTCAGCTAAGCACCCCAAAAGTTTAACCTTGCAAAAGGAGAGAGTCCTCACCTCCATGCTGGCCAGTTCTTTGGCAGGGCTGAGGCTGTAGATAGGGTTGGCTCTGCTGGCCTGGAGTTGGATGAGCAGCAGCAAGAGGAAGCCACAGGAAAATGAGCCTTTAGTGTCCATGGTGCTGGGTTCGTTGGGAATAGGGAAGTTCAAGCTGTTTCTTCTGAGATGTCTCTTCAGGTCTCTCTCTTCCTTGTCCTATCCTCTCTCTTCCAAAGCTTGTCTTTTATACTCTTTGGGTGTGATCTCTGCTTCTTAGGTTATCTGTGGATTTATCTGGGGCACATTCCAGTCCCACTGCAGGCATGCAGCTCTGTCAAGGGAAGATTCCCTTTATTAGCTGTCATTAGGCAGCAGCTGCTGTTGCTGAGGAATGTATGTCACAAGTCAGTGATTTCATGTCACCCCCCCTCCTCTTGATACCAGGCGCTGTGATTACATAGTCCAGTTGGAAATTCTTAGCAATTTTCTTTCAAGAGACCCCTATGGTCAGACTTACGGAGATGGGAAACAACCCTGAAACTGCTCTAAACTCCGCTCAGTTAGAAGCTTTCCATAGGGAAATTACCTTTTACAGGGAAAACGATAGGCTTTTCAGATGAGTATTTGGTGGAGAGTAAACGCTGAAGATAAATCTACTTTTAGGACACCTAAAGTATCGTGCACACTTTCCTTCTATATATGGAATATGCACAGCCACCGCATACCATGGAGTGTGCTGAAAATCCCAGGTTTGGGCCACTTCTCTTTTTCCCATTGCTGTTGAGGTGATATCACCGTTGAGACTTTGTATTTGTATGTTGCCAACAACAGAGGTGCCCCAATCTGCACCTCAATGCAGACGATAACTTCTAGACTGGCTCTGCAGGGACAGCGAGTACCTCCTGCCCCCCACGACAACTGACTTCGGCACCATTGAAAAACACTAGTCTTTACTAACAGCTAAACGTTTAGATCAATGGGATTTCTTTAAACATCGATGGTAAGGCTTGACCCTACATCAATAAAATTTAAAGAAGAGACGGTCAGATTCAGGAATAATCTTCTTGTACCGTCATACAAGAAAGCAACTTGCTCGACGAGAACTTTAGATAGATGGCTTTCGGTGTTATTCAGCAAAGGTATCAGAATTTGGCCCCAAGGAAGAATGAATGAATTTGTGTATATGTGTGTTTTGGGAGGGGTTAAAATGAAATGTTTGGTTAATATATTAAGAACAAAAAATATTTATTTGTTCTTTGTTCAAGGTTAGCTAAAAACTGCCTATGCTTAAATGAGAAATTACAAAAATGCAGATTTGCTGCAAATTCCTCTTGCAGCGTTGTCTTTGTGCATATGGTGCAACTAAAGTTTAATCTTTTTTACAGAACTGCAGGAGAGTTCTAAATCGTGAAGCGTATTGCTTATCCTGCATTTTCCTAACGTTTCTTGTTATTCTAAGTAGAAATAAGAATGAATATATGAGCAAGTTGAATATGTCAGTCTAGTAATAATTTGTTGACTTTTAATATGAATATAGATCTTGAAAGAATCTCCTGAGTACAATTTCTAAATAATAATAGAACGATAAAATATTTCTCATGTCTTAAATGTCTTAACATGGTGTTTGTGTACAAACATGTGCACACACTGTTCACATGATCAGATACCAAAATTATACTAGAAAGGACATTCTCAAGGTTGTGAAGTCAAGCTCAAATGCTACTTTTTCCTAATATAGCCCAAAGTCAGCCCAACTCTGCATGTGTTCTGATGAAGCCCTTTATTATAAGAGCACTCCCTATTTTTCTCCGATGCTTTCTTTTTTCGGTACATGGAGGCAGTACTCGTTTTTTGTATTATTGTGTGTCCCAAGACATTCTTATTTTGTGCTATTAAGAAAGAACTAAGTTCCTGATAGCTTTTTTTTTTTTTAAATTACCACTCCATACTGCAATGCCTGTATAATTCACTAATTAGTTACAAGTATTCTCTTACTACTGCTCTTGGGTGTGTATGTGTGTGTTTGCGCCAGGGCATAACTTCATTTTGTAAACTGAGAAAGTGTGAGAAGATAAAGCAGAATTATTCATTAATATTGAGAGTCCAATTTAAGATAACTAGGATCTGTTATTGTTTTATTTTTTGTTTCTTTCCTTTCACCCCCCACCCGCTAAGTATTCTCTAGTGCTGTCTGTGCAAAAACATTCTGTCGCTTGATCTGAGTTTTGCCCGAGACCTCAGCACATCTGTAAAGCAACCTCTGGGGCACAAACCCAGCAGCAAGAAACGGAGGAACACAGTGTCAGTCACAGGTGTGCAATATTTAGCTTTGAGTGACTTGTCCCTGTGAAACAATCTAATATTCCAGGATTGTATTCAATAACCTGGACCCACAGATACTCCTTTCTTTTACTGATTTGTTCCTTTTCCATCTGCCGTATTCCACAGCAGATAGATGAGATGTAGGGGCCTGACTTCAGCCTCGACAACACTTTTCTAAGACAGGGAGATTTCTGTGCACTATTTCAGGTACTATGTATGGAAGTATGTAGATTGCATAAAATGGCTGACCGTTACAGTAGCTATTGTATTTTCAAAGCCTAATTCTGCCCTCTATTATCCATCTCGCAGTCCTGCCAAAGCAAATGGAGTGTAAAATATCAGAACTCAGCTCATCGTTGTTGAAGCTATAAAGCTCACTTGTGCTTGTGGTATCTCAGTATCATCACCCTGGCAAGATTAATATGAACTTTAGGCTTTATAGCAATGGATAGCCAAGATTCAGGTATTGCCCGTGCTCTGCTGGCCATTTGCCTAGCAAAACCCCTGTTGGGAGTGTTAACAGGGCAGCAGGTTCTTAAAAAAAGCATACTGTGACTGCTTTTAGGCTTGGGAAATGGACACATTTCCCCAGCATCCCAGGATATGGGATAGGAGGTGTGGGGACATGAAGCTCCATTAGGAAGCAGCACCAGTTTCTCAGAGCAGGCAGAGCACCAAGGGTGCTGCTGGCAGCCCCGTGTGTGGATCCCTGTGAGGAGGAGGGTGGTACATGGACAGAGCTCAGCTGAGGGTGACGCATCCCCAGCAGGATGATGAGATATCCTTGGTTTTCAGCCCTGTGAGGAGAAGAACTGTAAGCCTAGGGGCTGGTGTCATGTGCATTCCTTCTGCTGATAGATCTGTCCTAACTGGTGCCCCTACCTGCTGCCCATTCTTCCAGTGATGTCCATTCTCCTGTTGCCGTTTTGCAGCTGAAGAGTGCTAGACTGTGAGCTGATTGTTTTTATTGCCTTTGTAGTCCTGTTCTGAGGAAGAGGCTGGATTTGGATTCCCTTCACCTCCCAGTGACTAAACCCTTTGACAAGACTATGCCGTACCCTACCCAAGCTTCTCTTTCCCTGCCTCACAATTTGGTTAGATTAAGAAGGAAATGAAGAGACAAGGCCATCAGTGCAGGAAAAAAAAGGGAAATGTAATAATGTCCAGTGCAGGGCGTGCAGCACCAAGATCACAGGACAGGCCATACTGCAATTAAGATAGTTAAGTGACACCTCACTTTTTCCATGGGGGAGGAAACTTATTTTAATCCCGAACATGGATCGTTTCTCCCACTGACTGGGATATATTATCTCTGCGATGTGGCTGCCCCTTCCTTTGCTGGACTCTCCAGGCTCAATGCAAGCAGCACGGGCCCTGTCTCTCCCAGTTCCCTTAGAGGAGGGTGTTTGGCAATGCCTTGAGCCTGTCTGTCTGTCTGGGGCTCTCTGTACTTCACAGCCTTGGCCTGACAGGCCGGGGAGGGCTTTGCACAAAACCCGGGTAGAGGAGCGAGGGGGCTTCGCTGGAGCCAAGCTGGAGCTTGGGGAAAAGTGCTCAGGCAAGCTGCGCTGGGCCGGGTGCGCGGGGCGTGGCTGCGCCCCGGGCCCGGCGCGGGGGAGGCAGCCCTCCTCGGCAGGGGAGCCGCGGGGCCGAGCCCCGGGCAGGCGGGGGAGCCCGGGGCAGGCGGGGGAGCCCGGCGGGGCCGGCGCTCGGGGCGACTGGCGTCTGTCCCGGGTCCTGAAGGCCTCGCGGCCCTTCGCCCGCAGCGGCAGCCGTTCCGCAGCCGCTGCCAAATGTATTTTTAAAGCGATGTAGCCTTTCTGTCCTTACTGGCACCCCATGCCGGTCCGCCGTGCCAAACTTGGCGCTGATACCAGCGGCTTAGCCCGTGGGACAGGGGCGCGTGTAGGACACTACCTGGAATTAACCCCAAGCCCAGCGCCCACCTCCTGGGAGGATTCACAGCTAGCAGCGGTGAAGCCGTCGGGAAAGGCATCCCAGCTCACTGCCACGGTCCCAGAGCTGGCACCGGTGCCTGACAGTGCTTCTCCAGGGGAGCACAGAGGGTCACTGGACTGGTCATTGTCCTGGAAGGATGCAACCACCGTCCTTCCTGCTGCTGCGACCCTCTGGCAAAGGCTTGTCCCGACTGGGTGGGATGCTCTGGCCAGGGCAGGGACCGAGCCCATAGGGCAGAGGGAGAGGACCGCTCTGGAAGGGATTTCTGTATCTTCTGACCGTGCGCTACGCCGTGACCGAAAAAAACACTCACAAAGGCAATGCAGGCTTTGTACAAAAGTTTATTGCTCCGTACCCCACCCCCGCGGAGGCTCCGGGGCGAGCCTGGCTGTCTGGCTGCTGGACACCGGCCTGGAGGCTCGGGAAGCGCTTGGGAGCCGGTCTCGGCTTCAGCTTCTCCCTTTCCTCCAGAAACCTGGGAGAGAAGGGCAGAGAACTGCTGGGGGAGCCGCTCCCGGGCTTTTAGCCGGGGACAGCGGCCGCTCTCAGCGGCTGCCCCGGCCGCCGCCGCTTTGGCGGGCGGGGGCGAGCTCCGGCCTCCCCCGCTCCCCTGCGCCGCGGGGAGCCGCGGGCCCTACCCCGGGACCTACGGGCTTTGTACTGGTTGCAGCCCAGCCCCGTCTGCGCGCCGATCCTCTCCATCCTCGTCCCAAAGCAGCCGGAGAAGTGCCTCCGTCTGTAGGAGGAGAGGAGGCTCCTCCACTGGCTCTGCCCCTCCGCCGGCTGGGGAGGACTGGGCGCCGGGAGCGGGGCAGCCGGCGGGCCGCTCTCCGCCCCCGGGAGGTCCCACTCGGAGCCGCCGTCCTCAGCCCCGGCCACCGGCTCGTCTTCCAGGCCCGGTTCCCCTTCCTCCTCCCGGAGCTGCCCCAGCGCTTCCAGGAGGTCCTGGAGAGGGAAGGAGAGGGGAGGAGCGACGGCCGCGGCGGGGGGACGGAGACCCCGCTCCTGCCCGCTTCGTCCCGGCGGGACGGGTGCGGGTGGCCGCCCCGGGAGCCCCGGCCCGCCCCGGCCCGCCCCGGCCCCCGTACCTGCAGGGACCGCAGCTCCGCACCGTGCTCGCCGCCGGCCGGCTGCGCTCCTGCCCATGGCAGGGCGAGCAGCAGCAGCGAGGCCCCGCAGCACAGGGCCGAGAACTGCATCCTATCCTATCCTATCCTATCCTATCCTATCCTATCCTATCCTATCCTATCCTATCCTATCCTATCCTATCCTATCCTAACCCAGCTCGGCACCGTGTCGCTGCTTTGCCCATGGATGCCTCTCCTTATATCCCCACTCTCTGCCCGGAGGGAGCTCAGCTGCCTCCTGCCAGATCCCCGCAGGAGCCCGAGTGCCGCACTCTGCCCCCCGGCTTCGATAAGGGAACTGGTTACAACTGGACCCACAAGTGACCCTCCAGGAGAGGGGGGTCCCCTGAGTGCAGCAAATCCTCCAGAGGGAGAGAACTGCCCCAAGTCACCTCCTCCCCTCCTGGCAGCACTCATTTTCCCAGTGATTTCCTCCCCCTCCACTCTCCATCACTGTTAGGTAGGAGTTGATGCAGTGAAAGGACCTTGCACTTTCTGCCTGTTTGCTCTGTCTCACATCTGCAGGAGCTGTGAGCTGGCCCAAGCAGGGGGTTGATTTCCCCTCCAAGGAGATGAGGGATGGATCATTTCTCCACCATGGGGGAGAGAAGTGGGGGGAATCAGAAATTTTCCTCTGTCTGCAGCAGCTCCCAACAGCTTTTTCTTCTCTGTATACATATTTTCATGCTATGTGAATAGACCACAGAATCACAGAATCATAGAGGTTGGAAAAGACCTTTAAGATCATTGAGTCCAACCGTAAACCTAACACTGCCAAGCCCACCACTACACCATGTCCCTAAGCACCTCATCCAAACGGCTTTTAAATACCTCCAGGGATGGCGACTCAACCACTTCCCTGGGCAGCCTGTTCCAATGCTTGATAACCCTTTCAGTGAAGTAAAATTTCCTCATATCTAGTCTAAACCTCCCCTGGCGCAACTTGAGGCCATTTCCTCTCGCCCTATCACTTGTGACCTGGGAGAAGAGACCGACCCCACCTCTCTACAGCCTCCTTTCAGGCAGTTGTAGAGAGCGATGAGGTCTCCCCTCAGCCTCCTTTTCTCCAGGCTGAACAACCCCAGGTCCCTCAGCCGCTCCCCATCAGCCTTGTGCTCCAGACCCTTCCCCAGCTTCGTTGCCCTTCTCTGGACACGCTCCAGCCCCTCAATGTCTCTCTGGGAGTGAGGGGCCCAAAACTGAACACAGCATTCGAGGTGCGGCCTCACCAGTGCTGAGTGCAGGGGCACGATCACTGCCCTACTCCTGCTGGCCACACTATTGCTGATACAAGCCAGGATGCCATTGGCTTTCTTGGCCACCTGGGCCAAGACCACATCCTGAGATCCAGACCACATCCTGAGACTTGGGTTTAGGAGATTTCTCTTCCTTGCAAGTTCATGTGATGATGGCTCTTGCCTTCCTCTGGCATTGTTGGCAAACCCTTCCCTCTATAGCTAAGAGGCACTAACCTTTTAGTGGCCTAAATCTGCCTTGAACGATGGTAAAGCTGACCACTTTGCTATAAATGTTACCTGCTCTCCAGCCATGCCTTGGCTGCAGCAGTGAATCAGTCACCACCCTCTCCTCATATCCCACCATCTTTCCCATAAATGATGGCGTGTTCTGTCCCCCACAGCTTGGGTTGGAGTGAGAAATTCCTGTGGAACAGATGTTCTTTCCAGAAAGCCCAGGGGCCTTGCCCACAGAAAGAGATTTTGTCGATCTTTGGATTGAGGCTCCCCAGATAAAAGTGTCTGAATTACCAATTTGGTGACTGTAACAGGCAGCCTGTTTGTATGAAACTTTCTCTTAGTTTGCCTCAGAGCTTTACAGTAGTTTCTTACTAACTTTCAGTAAAACTCTAGGCATCTCTCCTGTGTGAGTGGCAAATTTCAAATATAATTGAGTATGATTTCCACTGGTCCCAGGGTGCAAATCAAGATGACCCTGTTAGATCCTTACCGAATGAAAGGCAGAACCCCTGATATCCAGTGGGTAGAGCAGCAGACAGGGTCCTTTCAGTCACCATCTGGGTAATATTAAAGCAATTACACTAAGTCTCTGCCTTCTGCCCTCCTCATTTGCTTAGCCAGTACACTCATAAATCTCTCTGATTTCACTTGATATGCAGGGATTTCTGCCTTTATTTCAGAGACTGTCCTAAAGCTCAGCAAAGCCAAAGAAAGCCTTTTCTCTGAGTTCAGAGGGTTTTGAACCAAGCTGTTGTGGACTTACTTACTGCTGGGTGCTGTATGAACAAGCAGCAACATACATTATGTTTTTACATCTCCTTCCCCCGTTTTCTTGTCCTTCTGTTCCACAAATCTACCTACAGCTGACATAACTTATCTTAGATTGGAAGCAAACTAGCAATATCAGCTGGTGTGGGACAACGATCTCTGCATCCAGCAGTCTTAACAGTTGGCAAGTGGTTTTGTTTAAAGCATCACAGCAACGAAGAATCTGGCAGAGAAATGAGGTGTGTGTTTTGAAAGTATGGTACACGAATGAAGGAAGCTCACCTCAGGTGGGAGTGTTATGTTAATACAGAGTAAGAGCAGATAGCTAGGGTGAGGATGAACATCATCCTCGATTTTCTGTGTAGTAAAGAGAGACAGGAGTGGAAAGGGATAAAGCAGGGAGAGTGTATAGGATCTGTGTGATGACCAAGGGAAATAAATACAACTTAGTCCTCTAATAATGAACTAGGCAGACTTGAGTCTTGGATGACACCAAATCTTGATTGCTGCCTAACATCACTTACAAGGAGCTGCCCCAAAAGCAGACACATTTGAGAAAGATATCTGTATGTTTCTTTCTGAGCAGGAGTAATTTTATTGCAGGCTTTTCTCCTCAGCAACTTCTGTAATCCTAGTCTGTAAATTCATGCACTGCTGCTTAGTGGAGATGGAAATGACACAGCTAGAGACGAGCTTCCCCCATCTGACTGGCATGCTAATTTCAAAGGTTAGCTTTGATTATTTAAATGCTAATAGAACTCAGCAAATTACCTAAAGTACAAACACACCTGGCTTCAGTCCTAGGGATCTAATTATGGAGCCTTTTATGTGAAATAAATTGTTCTTGCTTTCTGAAAAGTGGCTTTTTAAAATGTTCACACAAAATGCCAGGTGATGGGATGGCACGTTACCAGCTCAGCCTCTGAGGGATTGGAGCTCTTATCTGTTTCTTATTCATCTTCTGTAGGATTCTGTTTGCAAGTGCTCACAGCTCAGTCTTCAACCTCCTCTGACCTCTGTTATTTTATCTGCAAATAATTTCAATGACCCACGGTTTATGTTAGTGTAGCTGAGTTTGGAAACAGGCTGAGGATGTTCAGGAAACAAACTCCAGTACCACTTACCCTTTATTGGATTTTCAGTGTATTCAGTGTTGAAATTTCAACATCAGGAAGCTTTTATGCCTATGAGAATGCGTGGGCTCCTAGGGTTACTGAGAGTTGGGGGCAGGCTAGCAGACCCAGGGTTATTAGGAAGGAGGTTGTAACCTTCCCATTAGCACCAACTGTCACAAGATACTAGCTCTTCATAGTTTGACACCATAATGTCCGTGTGCTGTGTGGATTAACCTTTCCACCATATGGGTTGCACCTGCGCCAGCCCCAGGGCTAGCATACCTGAAGAGAGACTCTAAGAAAGCTGGATGCTTCCTGTTAGGTTCCCACAAGTAAGCATGTCTGCTTCTTCTTAACATGTGTAAGTTGTTGTGTACTGGGCAGAAAAGAAGTGAAAATCTCTTCCTGATTGTATGAAGGTGTGTTAAGTTAGAATGATGAATCTGAAATCTCTTTGCTCGTGTTTGTGCAGGGTGGATGTCTTTGTATGGTGGAAGCTACAGCACGGGAGAGTGTTCTCTGTATGGCCCAACAAGACTCCAGATCTCCAGGAGAATTTGCCCATGAATTACTGTGCAGTCTATGGGGCTCCACCTAGAAAAGCTGTTCACCCTGATCAGACCACAGCATTACTTTTAAGACACGCATAGCCTGTCTATTGATATGTGAATTATGCTGGAAACTGATTTACTCTTTCATCTTCCATTCCCCACTTTAATTCTTCATCTGACTGGTGAAATGCTTCATTTTCTTGTTTTGCTTAGGAAAGGCAACACAGAGTATAATAAATTAATTATATGGACTATTCCACTGTTCAAGAGCTTGTACTCAGGGGTGCCTATGTAAGTGATGAGACCATTCCTTGCCAGCGAGTGTCTGTTTAGGGCATTTTCACTGTTGCTGCTGCTTTGTTATCAAAGTTAACTGAAACAGAGTAAGTAGCAAACAGCATAAGACCTAACAAAAACTGTTAACTATAGAAGCCTTCAGGATATGTCGTTGAATTTTCTGCTGAGGATTTGTGTTGATAGCCTTGTAACTACTGGTCTGAGGAGAGAAAGATTCTGGAGGATGGAATAGCCATAGATGGGTAGAATTAATGGTAACTTCTAAATGTGCAAGAGATATTGGAAGAGTGAAAGATTGCCAGAAAATAGAGAGAGAAGCTGTTGGTAGCTTGTGCAAGGGGAGAGTATCTCCATTAACAAATCATTCTGTGCTTTCTGGTCTCTGATAGTCAGCTCTTAAGTCTTGAAACAAATGTTTATGAGCTTGTTGTACTGATGTCCTTCCTAGAGCAAGTCTGTGCTTTCAGGGTGGAAGCTATATATTGAAAATAGCATGAGAGAAGAACAAAGCTTTCTTTCTCTAGTTTGACTCTGAATAGATCTCCAATGGGTTCTGGATTGCCTTCATTCTGTGGGAATTGTGGTTAGAAGGAGCAGAACCAAATCATAGAGTTTAAGTGATTGAGGCAGGCCCAGAAACTAGACCTCTAGCTGCTCTGTGCAAACAGGCTTTCTTAACGAGAGCTGAAATGGCAGAGATGCAGAGCACAGGCAGCTAGAGCGTTGCTGATGAACTTGCCTTGCGTAGCTGTTTGTGCTCCATGTTGCAGTTTATATCCAGGGGTCCTGTTAGGAATAGGCTTATTACCAGAATATTTTCTTCCAGGAGCATCTGTCTTGTGGGCAAGAAAATGGGAGGAGTACAACTGTGTAGCCCATCTGTCCACTCCAAGCAAAAGGCTGGAAGTGAACAGCTGTGCCTTCATTTGTGACCGTCAGTGTAGACATTTGTGTGAGCAGCCTTACTGATTTCCATGGAGTTGCTTGCAGAGTTTAGCTCTCATCACCATCAGGAGGGCACAGTCATGATCTTGGCAAACTGGCCTTCATAGAGAATTCCTTTGGCTCACGATGTTTGCCAAGTAGCTGTTCTCTGATTTGTTCATAGTTAGATTCAGTGAATACTTGGTTTGCTTAAAAAATAGAAGTGGTCAGATACTTTTTTTGTATAATCTTGACCTCACTTTTTTGTTAGAAAAATGCTTTGCAATATCTGGATCTGCCTATGGAAGAGTAGGCTGCCCTTGAACTTTCTTCAAAGAAGGGTAGCATTTTTTTTTTGGACAAGATGAGATATACTAGTAAGAAACAATTGTTTTTATTTTCATACAAATGCAGCTCTCATTCCTCTGTTGGTGGCAGATCCAAATGCAGAGTAACAGCTTTCTACTGATGTCAAATAAGACAGCTGCCTTTTTAGTTCAAATTGTGGTGGGGAAAGACTTGGGGCTTTGTGTCCTGGTTTGTGATGACTCTCTTGTGAAGATGGCTATGTCAGTCTTGTTCCCATCATACTTATGTTTAGATAGTAATATCTTCACTCCAGAAAGGTTATTCTGGTAAAAAGAAGGGCTTGTTTGATTGTGTGTCCTTTTTTTTTTTTTTCCCCCTTTTTTTAAGAGCAGCTAAAAAGTCCTTTTTACCAGAAAGCAGCCCTCTGAAATGCTTCTGAATTCTAGTGGATTGTGTCTAACTGTGAACTGGGGCACTGTTTCCGTTTCAGGAATGATACATGAAAGAATCACAGCAAAGGCTTGAAGCAAATTCGCCAAATTATGGAAAACAGTTTACTATCTGTGACATAATGAGACTTGTTTATTTATACATTTAGTACACAAACAGTACAAATGTTTTTTGTAATTAAATTTCAGATAGATGTTCACAAATGATTACTCTAATACAAATAGGCAGTACAGCAATGGTATATTCTATTGGCCAAGTAATTCAGGGGACAGGTGGGATGCAATTTGCTCAGTACATCATGTAGCAGGTGGATTGGTGGAGCCAATGTGAACAAGGGCTGAATATGTCACTGAAAGGCAACAAGTCCTTTGAAACCTCAAAGTCAGTCCTGTCAAGAAAGCAGAGGAATAAGTAAAAGAAAGAGAAGTGGACAGGATTTCATGCATGGAAATTAACTGATTTCTTACTGTTCTAGGGCCAGATTCAGCTCCACTGTTCTGCTCAGAGTTTCTTTGGATTGACACAAGCATCCCTGGGGAGCTGGTGAAAACCTCTCTGATCTGGCTTCTGTGACAAGATGAAATGCGTACAGCTGACTTGGAGAAAGGAGTGAAAGCAGGTAAAGCAGAGATGTGGCGTTCACAGGTTTTAAGTGTACATCTGATGACAGCAAATTCTGAGGAGGGTAAAATTAGTAAACTGGGTTTGCGATAGGAGGGTAAGAGTTACTTTAAGGCACCATTTCCTTGAAGTTGAATTAAATCTGCTCTTCTGCATATTTATGCAAATTATACACGAACACACAGACCACCTGCCTCTGGCTTTCTCTTACCATAGTAAGCAGTTAGCATCCCAGTCCACTCAGTGACCCAATTCTGTCCAGCTTGACACCAAAACAGCCCCTGGAGAGGCCCTTTTTGCTTCTGCCTTGGTATCTACGGGGTAAACTTAAGAGGTCGCTGAAGAACCTCTGGACAGCACTGTCACCTGTGGACATGCTCTCAGGCTGGTCCCTGGTGTTTCGGATCCACTGGAATTCAGCATCTTGCTGATCAAAGGCACCTGTTGGGATCGTGTCATCTTGCTCACGGTCCCTCTCTTCTGAGACCAGGGGATGTTCCAGCTCCTCATCTAACAGTTTGGACAGACTCTGAAAAAAGGGAAGGGTTGATGGTGGAGAGGGAGGAGAGGAGAAAAAGGAGGGGTTCTGGGAAGTCTGTCATTATTTTCATATAAGCCATGCTCAGTGCTAAGTTTGGAGAAACTTATTTTGAACATTCATCAAAAGATGAAAGTACTGAAGTGATTTCTGAAGCTGATGATGGCCATCTTTAGTTTCTTCTGGCTCACCAAGCTGCTCTGAGCTAACACTGCATCCTCTCTCAAAATGCACTAAGGCTCTATGCCGTTACCATATTCTATAGTTCTGAGCTGACAAACTGCCAGTTAAGTCTTTCCTGGAGCTGGGGATCTGGGGTATGGGATAAATTGTGAAAGATGATGAAAGAGGCTTGGTCAAGAGTGAATAAGGAACAAGAAAAAATGGTTAATACCTTGGAATAATAAGAGAAGCAATGCAATGACAGGAGACATGCTGAAATTGGTGCTAGAAGGATTATATATTTCTTTACAGATTGGGAGGTTACTTCATATTTGGGAATACCACATCCCTAGTCAGGTAGCTGAAATGTGTTTTCCTAATGACTTGGAATTCCTGCACACACAAATACACGCACACACTTACTCTTTTTCTCATGTTCTACCTCTGGAACTCGCAAGCAGGGACTGCATTACTGTCCTACTGAGCTGAGGAGGAGATCATGCAGGTAAAACCCATTAATTCCTTTTTCAGCTTAAACTAAGGGCTTCAGGGAGGAGCATGCAGATAACTGCTGTAGGGCTCTAGATTGGAGTCATTCCAGAAAAATTCCTTTTACTCCAAAAGTTTATTGCTTCACTCAGTCACAGAATGACCCTAAATCTGCAATCCCCAAATTGACCCCACAGGAAAAAATATTTTCCTTTCAATTGCCTCATGGATCAGAAATTTAAATGCAGTAATGGATTACTTCAGTTTCCCTCCATTTAATAACTCTGTGTCTGCCCACCTCAGGGTTCCTGCTGTCATGATCTCTTTGAATGTCTCCTACTGCTTTAGCTGGGGTTGGAAGAAAGGGAGCTAATCTGAAGCATCTAAGTCCTAGAGAAGCAATAGCTTCTTTCAGTTCTATTGAGCAGCCAGTCACTTACCTGTAAGCTGGAAATGGGCCTGGCCCTTGCCTGGTTTTGACTGACAATAAGCAGCAGAAGGAATCCAGGGAAAAAAAGAAGTTTCAGGTTCATCTTCATGTTGTGGTGTCTCTGATTCCTCCTCCCCTTGAGTCTCTCCAGTTCAGTGTTGCTCTGTGTCTCCAGCTACCAGCCTTTATATCTTCCTCCAACCCCTCCCAAGGCTACCTTTTGAGTTCCTGCCAGTGCAAGGATTGGTTTGAGGTTCTGATCTGTTTTCATTCTCCTAGGAGGAGGAGGGAGGAAATAGTTCTCTTTTCTGATGGCGAAGAAAAGGAGCATTTTACACTTAGGCAATGCAGCATCATTCTGTTGCTGTGAATCTGAAGGTCTCTGCAGCCTGCTGTCTTGATGCAACTTACGTATGTCAGTTTGCTTAGCTCATTGTTCCTTGGGTTGACTGCTAAACCTTTCCTTTCCATTCAGAGAAAAATAATTGAGAGAGAAGTATAAAGTGAGACAGGAAGCAAATTGTATCCACTACACATTCACCTGGCTCCTTTGTCACCATGAAGTACCAAATCAGAGGGACAGGGGTCTCATAAAACATGCTATTTAAGAACTAACTGTTATTACCTAACATAATAATATGGCATTAGTAACCTATGAGACAAAAGACTCTGATTTGGAGAAGAAGGGAAATCCAAGTCCTAAAAATATGACAAGTAAGTTGCGTTAGTTACTGGCCCAAGTGACAGGGAGTGTGGCTGAAACCAGGCTGACATGCACAGAAAGCTTCTACATGGCTTAAGTTGAGGAAGAAATTCCTCTTTTCCCCCAGATCCAGCTTAAAACATTTCTTCTATGTGTCTTTCTCAGTTTATCATACACAATTTGTATTAAATCTGAAATTAGTCTGAAAGGAAGCACAGCTCCAACATCTTTCTTACTACATGTACAGTTACAGGGACATTAAAAAGCTGCAGGATCAGAATGTGTGTTTGGTGAGGTTTGTGGTTGTGGGTTTTTTTTGTGGTTGTGTTTGTTTTGTTTTGTTTTGGGTTTTTTAATGAATTGAAGCACCAGCTTCAAACAAAATGAAATCTGTGAAATGTTAGGGGGAGCAGAAGAAACTGAATCAGTTCTTAGCCAGGGTCTGGAGGGTATTTAAATCACTGCTATTGGCCAGACCTCCCTCTACTGTAAAAGCATCTGAGAGGTGTGTGGGTGCCCTGATGAAGATGTATATAGATAACTGATTCTCCACCTCCCCCATCTGTTCTTATGAGTTTTTTACTAGGTTCCATACCCAGAAATGACCCTTTTTCTGTTTTGGGGGCAGCGTGGAAGAGCAGCAATAACATCTGTTGTGTGATTCATAGGGGCTTGAAATTTGGCCGTACTGAAAAATGGAAATGTTCTTGAGTATGCAATAATACATCTTGATCTTTCACTGCATTTTTGCACACGTGATGCAGAAAGCTAAAGGCCATTAAGCTGGATCTGTACGGAGGAAATGGAAATGAAGGACCATCCGGCAGTTTTCATCTGATCTTTGGGGTTAAGAGTCTTGTTGGTACTGAAAGCTTGGGAAAAAAAAATTCTGTGATGTGCCAGTGGGTTTAATGTTTTCAGCGTTTTTTCATCTGCAGATCAGTTTCAGACATAATTGTTATATGTCTCTAGAAATGGGTACTCTAAGGAGACAGCTTATAAACATCCCTCTGACAGAAAGAGAGGTCTGGTATTATTACATTGGGATTATTTTGTTGTTGATGTTGATTAAAACCACATTTGATCTGAATCTTATTAGAAAATGAAATCATTTCAGAGGTTTGAGGTGTGTACTTTGCAGCGTAACAAGACAGTAAGAGAAGGTCAGGGCATTTTCAGTCTTATCTCTTCTCCTCTGAAAAATCCTAGGGTTGTTTTGTTGGTTTGATTGGCTTGTCACAAGTCTGCATATAGGTGGATAATAAATCTTCTTGACCTCAAGATCTCTGAACTTGTTTTGGGGGACTTCTGAATTGTCTCTCTGGTAACTGTTGGAAATATATACACTAGCACAGTCCTCATCTATGACTATGTTGGGAAAATCAGAATAATAAAGGTTGGAAAGGACTTCTGGAGGTCTGTGGTATAATCTCGTGCTAAAAGCAGAGCCAACTTAGATCAAATTGCTCAGTGCCTTGTCAAGTTGAGTTTTGAAAATCTTCAAGAAACAATGATTTCCTAATATCTAGTTGAAATTTTCCTTGTTGCAACTCGTGTCATTGCCTTTCATCCTAATGCATTGCAGCTGGATGCTGTCCATAAGCAGAACAAAAGGATGTTCCATCTCCCAAAACAATGACAGTCAACGCGAGTGCATTTCACAGAGTGCTGCGTAACCTAGACAATGAGGACAGCTTCAGTCCGTCTAGTCAACAGCTGGGTTCAAATCAGATTTAGTGCAGTGGAAAGAACTAGTTAGAAAGCCATCCAGCAAAAGTCTCTGCTTTACATTCTGGATCTTCTCAGGGCTCAGAGTAGCATCAAAACTCTGTGTCTATTCAGAGCAATTTCTGTTCGCAGCAATTTCAAAAACTGCCATTGGGGTGGTGCAATTAAGATAGAGACTTCAACAACAAACTTCAGTCTATAAGAAGGGAGGAACCCCTGAGGACAGTAGAAAATATTTGGGAGACAGGAAATGGCTTCGTGCCCATTTCTGAAGTGATTTGAGTGTTCCTTTGTATGGCAAATCCTCTATAGGGTGGAAGGAAGTATCAAGAAGAAGGCAGGTTAGCGTGTATTGCTCATCTCCAACAGTAAATTGTTTCCTAGCTTACTGAGATATTTGTCCTGTACCAGCAGAGATCTTATTTCTTATTAAAAGAGTAGGGTTAGGGCATACTATTCCTCTGGGGATATATCTGCCTCATCTCACAGCAGCCTGTAGAGGAAGTCGAGCTCCGAAGTTGACAGCATGTGGCATGCTTAGGTAGGTACCATTAGAGCACTGCCGCAGTAACTCATTAGCCTCCTCCTTCCTAGCTCAGTGACCCCTTTCAGCCTCCCTCTCCTTCCCAATTGCTCAGGCCAGCATCTCCTGGCTCACTGCAGCTGGCTGAAAGGGCAGTGACGTGTTTGTAGCGCTTTTGTCAAAGTAGGATCGCCAAGTCCTTGATGGAAGCTGGCACCAGGGGCCCCTCATTATGAGACATTAACATTTAGCTGTGGTATCCAAGCATTTGCCTGGTTGTCCCCCTCCCTTGCCCTCTCCCGAGTGGTCTAGCGGCTGAGCTGAGGTAGGGTTCAGTGCACAGCATCATCGTGAGCCCAGGCTTGGCTGGTCATTACCCAACTGCAGGTGCTCCGCTTGCTCTTCTGGCACTTCATTGCCTTTACCTTAGGTTATGTGCTGACAGCAAGGCCCTGTTGCAGGAGGGGGCACAGGGGGATCTGCAGCAGCAGTTCTTCCTACAGAAAAGGGACTTGGCACAGAGACCGTTGAGCTCACCTGGTGTAAAGCTGGCATGTATCCACTGGATCTGCACCAGCACAATCCAGAGGAGAATTTGGTCCCTGCCTCAGGGATAGCTCAGACTGTGTACTGGGAGGAACTCTGAGCTCCTAGTGTCTGTGATAGCCCATCTGTGGGGAAGAAACCAAACTTCACTATGGGGTGACTCAGAAGGAGTTTCTCCTGGGGGCTGGTCATCCCACAGTGGCCCACTCCACACGTTTCCTCTCTCCTCTTCCTGTCCAACAGCACTTTCTGTGGGACCATAAAGGCCAGTAAGAGGATAGATTCTGTGCTGTCACCACTCTTCTTTGGAGTCCCAAGAATGCATTTTGCCTTTGCCTGATCTGTTCTGCTCTCACTAATGGTCACTGATCTCTTTGATAGGGGTGAAGAGGGGATATTTTCCTCTGTAGCCCTTTGGGACAAGAAGGGGCCTCAGCCACCTGAGGGCAAGGAGGGCAGCAGGCTGACATTTAGTAACAGGTCGTGGGTGCATCTGGAGCATTGGGTTTTGATGGAAAAATTTTAATATTAGTTTTGTCAGGCACATTTATCACATTCTGCTGACGCTAATGAAGCTCAGCAGGGAAGCAGCAGTGAGGGAGGGGATGAAATAGCTGGAGATTGCGCTCGGTGCTAGTCAAATGGCTGTCTCGGTATGCTCTGTGGCTTGCTGCTGCTTGCTGGGAGAGGAGTTGGGCCCAATTCTGATCTCTGCTGCAGCAGGGGTGGAAACAAAGAAGCCACATGGGACTTCTGTATCTGGCCTGTAGCATCCAAGATCAGTCTGACTTCTCTCATTATCCCCTAGTGCTGGCACTTGGATGGCATTAGGGAGACAAGTGCAACATCACTGACTCATTGGTGGGTGTTCCTGGCTCCCTTTCAATGATTCATCTCCCAAAAGAGCTTTTCTTTATGCATGAGGGCATTTTTAGGTTCAGTGGTCCTGCTGTGTGGTTTGATGCTAAAGATCCCTGACTTTGCTCTGTGCTAGTCTTGCTGATGTTTATAACAATTTTGCTGTAAATTCTTTTGACATCTAGAGACAAGCTGCTTTTCCCAAGGTACTTTAAGCACACAGAGTCCCACTGCCTGTGGTTCAGCACTCTTCAGCAAATGGTATCCTCAGCTCTCAAAGGAAAAAGTGGAGAGGGAATGGCTCAAGTTATAGATGTAAATAATAGTTGTAGAGCAGTGTAAAGCAGATGAAATGTGAAAACTGCGGGAGAGCTGGTATGAAAAACACAGATGGCTTTTACAGGCTGTAGTACTGGAGGAGATTCTCAGATTAATCATGGCAGGATGATGGGAAGAAAGCAGGGGGTTTGTATTAGACAAATGTGAGAAGCAAGCGGGGAATGAAGGCTACGCAAACATTGTGGGATCAGCTGAAACAAAATTGAGGATTTTTGGATACCCTAGTAAAATGGATCCTGAAACAAATAGGAAACAAGCTGAGGTGTTTGGAGCAATGGCACAAGACTTCTGGTCGGTGCCTGGTGAGAGGCAGATGCTTAAAGAAATACTCATGTTCCATAAATCCTCACCTGAAACTATATTTTTGTCTAAGCTTCATCTCTAGCAAGATGAACAGCATCTTGCTGCTTAGTTGTTTTGGAAAGGTGGGAATGTCTACACAGGCAGGTTGTAGGTATTCACACTGCAACTGAAAACATGGATTAGCTGTGCATGGTTTTAAACCATGTAGATCTTTTTAATCCTGCAGCAGCCAGTCTTGCTTCCCCCCAGTCTTTAAGTTGGTCCTCAGAAATTCTTAGGCTGATCTTGCACTAAACTGTTCAGAATCAAGAGTCTTTCATTCTCTGTGTTGTATTAGATACCTTTGGTATTTGAACTGAGGTCTAGTTGATCTACATATTATTGCCTTACTACAGAAAGATTGGACTTTCAGTGGGAGCTAGGTCAGGCCTCAGTTCGTAAAATTGTTTGTATAGCGAAGCATACAGCTAATTAGCAGCTGAAAGCAGAAAGGCTGCTACATTAGTCTGCAGTCCATAACCTCTGACAGGAGGAAGCAAGAGAACCGTTCCTGGGCAGCATGGCGATTACATAGCCCCAGTTGTTTTGAGCTGAGAGTGACTCCCCAGCAAAACTAGAAGGTCATTCCTGTGAGATCCCACCTAGCCTCTTTACTTCGGGTTGGCTGCCTTTGTCGTTAATGAGGTGTGTGGTGACCTCTTCTGGTAAGTAGAGAATATGCCTCCAAGTACGGTTAGAACAAGTTCTGGTTAAAAAAAAGAAAACAGATCAGACACTACGAGAGGTTTTGATAAAATGACCACTTCAATCTTTGATTCACGAACATGGTACATACAGTACGAGAAGGGGCTGAGTGGCTCTCTTGCAGGCTTTAGACTCTAGTAGCCATGTAAGAATGTGTGAGTGGTTGTGTCTTGGGAAGGCACATGGTGTGTGTGTGATATATGAATGCATGTGCATGATATTTAAAAGTTTGTGTGTATGGCAGAATGTCAGATGTTCTGGTGGGTGGCTAAGTTTAGATTCACCACTAGATGTGTTAATCTGGACTCTTATAATGGATTTTGCAGAACGCAAGTTTCTGTAAGAAGAGATGGGAGCGAGGAGGACATTTCTTAAGCATTTTGTCTGGAGTAACATTGGCCAGGTTTTTCTTTGCAACCTAGCACATCCTGGAATAGCTTGGAGCAGTGTCAATAGCGCCCATTGATCTAGAAGGTTTGCTAGCCAAGAAGCCAAATAAAGGGGCAAGAGGTCACACTATCCCATTGTGCTATTTATTGCTGCGTGCCATTTGTCAGTATAGAGCGTGCAGAAGGAGAGGCCATTTCTAGAAATGGCTAAACAGCTACAGGAATGAAATGGCACCTGTCCTAGAAGTTGCTGTGGTTGTTTACTTCCCCTCTCCCTCCCCTAACAGATTGGTGATGAACCTAAGAATAACTTGACTAACTAAAAATGTAGCCATTACATAAAGCCTGTCCTCCACTAAACATTCTGTAGATTTTCTTCAGCCTGTGAGAGAGTGGCACTGTGCATAACCTCAATTTTGTATTCCCAAAGCAGGGTCCCAATTGTCCATTAGTTTTGACATCTCAGACCTGTGGACTTTCCTTGACTAGAGAGTTGTGTAGGTAGGTCCCTGCTTTTTGAGAACAGGGAGGTAAACTGTCTTGATTTCTGTTTGGCAGAGAATTCATTTGTGTATTACTCTTCCTCCTGCTTATGTTGACAGTCCTCTTCATTGATGCTTCTCATCAGTTCAGGCACAATTGGATACTTGCATGTGCCCACGCTTGCTCACTGGGATTAGAAGGTAATCCTTCTTGTCACAGTGTGGCAAGCAGTTGGTTGTGCCAGGGAGACCATCCTGGAAGTCTGCGGTGGATGCACATTAGGCTACGTGTGAGCAGAAAGAGACCTCGGGTGGGTGAGCCACAGTGGGAGGAATGCAGCCTCATCCAGGGCTTAGCTAAGCTGCTCTTTCTTAGTAACTCAGTGTAGCTATGGTGACTCTTATCACCCACTGTTCTCGATTTGACAACCCTTCTTTGTTTTCCCAGAAAATACTCACTGTGTTTGCCAAGCTTCTGGAAATAGCTACATCCTTTTGTGGTGGAGGATGGTGTGGCCGTGGGCCAGAGGGGCAGGATATTTTAGCTGTTGCTTGTCAGCACAGCGAGATGGGCGAGTAGCGTTTCAAAAACTAACACTTCTAAAGCTACGATAAGGTGCTCAGGCTACAGGGCTGGAGCCTGTGTTCATGCTTGAGATAAACTCCACTGTCAGCGCCACATTCACACCTCCCCTGTCACATTAGGCACCCCATGGTCCTGCCTTTCCCACTAGTCACTTGCTACGAAGCCTCAGCACAGGGGTGTCAGGCCCTGTGCCTTCGTCTACAGAGTCCCCAGGGGCTGCATTGCTCCATGTGCCCTTGTGGTGACATTGATGTGACTAGAGGAAATACCGTGGGTTGGAATAGATTTGTCACCGAGGCTTGTCACCCTGAACTTTGGACTCAGCCACTTCCCCTTGGGATGCACTGTTTAGCCATTGCTGTCTGGACAAAAGAGAAATGGGCGGACTAGCTATATGTCAGGGCTTGCGGTGTGAGTTAGGGGATGTACAGTAGCAGGGCTGCTTCCTCTTGTGAATGCAAATGCCAAATGCGCTGTCTGAAATGACAGAGATTGGGGGAAGGCAGTTAAATCTGCCTGTGGATGCTGAGGGAAGCAATGATTTCACTCCAAGTTACTTACAGTCCCTCTCTCTGTAAAAGTTAATTCTGAGTCAAATGTTTAGTGGCTGTGGGCTGGACAGAGTTATTCTGGAATTACAGGATTTCATTTAATTAATTTACAGAGACAAAAGACAGTTGTGTTAAGCAACTGAATGCTGCTAGAAAGCTGAAACCCTTGGGGCTGTGCCAATGGGTAAAAGAATCATTCCTCTAACCAAAATAGTTTAATCACTGCAAAACCAGAGTTTAAACCTAGCTTCAGGATGAGGACAATATGGAGTTCAAAGGCTTCCTCCTACATGTACGGTGTCAGCTTCAGGTCACAAAAGAATGCTCCTTGTAAAGGCAAGTTATATCATACCGACACTTCCAATGGGCTTATAAGGACGGGGAAATGAATGGTTTTTTTCACCAAGCTGAAGAGGTCCTCTGTTCACTAAGTGATTGGAGAGTTAAGGTTACTACTTAAGTTAGTGTAACTGTCAACCAGATTGAGAATCCATGAGACTGGTCGCTGTTGGTCAGCTGGACGGATACAGCTTCAGTTGTCTCTCTCCCTCTAGGCATTTCAGTCCAGACCTTGAAGGATTTTCAACCTATACAGGGCTAAATTATTTACTCTTATAAATGATACAGCTCTATTGATGTAGGGAAGGTTTTGGCCATTTGCACAAATAAAAAAAATTGGCTTACAGCTCTGCATGTGCACAGACAGCTTCAAGTGTTCAAGTCAGCAAATAGCATTTTTACACACAGTTTGCTTGCACTCAGTGGAGCAGTCAGGCTTGAGTAGCAGCTGCACATGGAGGGGTCGTGCAGTATGCCTGTGCATGCCTGATAGGCTATAGGAAATGTTGGACTCGCTTTCCTGTCAGTGATTTACTTCTGTGGCCTGTTAAAAGGGGCCCCTAGATGCCACCTTTAAGCCTGAACTTTGACACCCTGATTACATTGCTGTGTCCCACTGCAGTGAGTAGGATGTCCAAGAGTAAGTTTGATCTGTGTCTATCTGAACTTCCTGATCTGGGAGCAATTTCTTCTGTGTATCTGCTCACTCTCTCCCCCAAGACTGATCTCTGTCTGCTCTGCTTTGAAAGCTGGATGGGAAAGCTATGCAATAGTAAGCAGTAATGGACAGGTAGGATAAGAATACAGCCACATGATCTCTGAGTTGGACACATTACTAGTCCTTTTTACAAGAAATAGTGCTTTCTGAAATGTGGGAGAACTTTCCAAAGGGTCTTCACTTGAGCACTCAAAACCCATCATTGAAAAAACCCATCCTGTGAAGAGGTGTCTGTGCTGTAAACCCTTAACTGTGTGTAGTTAAAACCAACACACTGGTATGGCTCCTCTTTCCACACCTGATAGATGCCACAAAACTTTGGAGGCAGAGAATGCTTTTAGCGTCCCTTGCCCACTGGAGATTCTTCACATAACTTCTGCATTGTTTGACCAAGAGGATTTGTTTTACCATGTCACCTCCCTGAGGATAACAGCACATTTTCTGCCTAGTGTTGAAGTGTGAAGACCATTGTGAGCCATGACATCATATCTCAGCCAGAGCAGATCAGGAAATGACTGAGAAGGCCTAAAATATTGGCCATGGGAAGAATAGATGGAGGAGAGAAGGAATATGATACAGCAACATTCTTTAGCCTAGATAGGTCAGATGCACCTGACAAGTGTAATAGGACCAGGAGATCTTTGACACTTTAGCACATGATGATATTTTAGTGTAGAGAGATGGCTTGTGAGAGGCAGAGGTGAACTAGGGTGCAAATCCACTAGATGACATGCAAATAAATCAGAGCTGCCCTTAAACAATAAGGACTAAAAGGGATATGGGCCTGAACAGCTAGACTGCTCCGAATCTGACCTTTCTTTAACTCTAGGAGGCTTAAAATTAATTCTGGGTCTCAATCTCTAACCACAGCTAGAACAATAATTCCCTCCAGACACATCAAAACTACCAATGAGGAAAGACACAGATATATTAATGGCTATGGCTGTTTTCAGGGGGTGGAAGGGAAGGAAGGTAGGAATAGGGAAAAAACCCAGAAAACTACATTTTCTAGAAAATTTAATGGTTTTTTGCAAAAAGAAGTAATTATAAGTATTGGTTCATAAACTGAATAGTTTCAACTGTTTCTGAACTGATGTAAACTAGAAGGGGATTAGTCAGTTTAAAAAAAAGGGGGGGGGATTGTAGGGTAAATTATCTCTGAGGTCTTGCTCAGTGGGTTACAAAGCTGAGGGCTTGTTTTGGTCCAAGGTTCCAACGGCCACGGGGCTTATCACTGAAGTCAGAGCCAAGACAAACCTTCGGGCTGGGTCATGTCAGTCTCATTTTGCCCAAAGCACAGGAGGCCTTCATTAAAGTCCAAACAGACCTGACTTGGAGACAGATCTCATGCTGTCTTGCTGCTGGTTTTGTAAATAATCTGCTCTCCACATTGCTAGACCACATTTCTCTCTCTCTGTAGTCCTCTCTCCTTGTTTCCTTGTGTCAAGCATTGAAAGCAGGATGATTTAGACTAAGACTTAGCTGCTTTTGGGTCTTTTATTCTGTAATTGTATGGGACACAGGATTAGCCAGTGATTAAAGTATTGCTTTGAGAAGTGGAAATGTGCATCACTTTCCTGGTCTTGCCTGCAGTCTAAGCAACTGTTTGTCTCTGTATTTCCCCTCTGCATGAAGTGTGTATGATGCTCCTCTGTTTCATGTGGGTGTTGTGAAACTACGTTGTTGTCTGCGCAGCTTTGCAATTGTAGAGGCAAGACTGAATGAAGAGCTTTTGCAGATACTCAGTAATTTCCTGATGACCAGAAAGCTTCTACTGGAGGAGAGAGGCTGCATTTAAAACTTCTATACCTCCGAACTGTAACACTGTGTGGCTTTCCAGAGCTATTTTTTGCACATCCCTAATCATTATGCTACTGTACTTTAAACCTCAAAACAGATCCCTACTTATACAGGTCTGAGAGCTTGATTTGGTACCCCTTAACTTAGCTTCAAAGCAAGTACCTTCATTGAGACAACAAAATGTCCTGTCCCTCCAGGCTGAGCTTCTAGGCCCAGTGCCCACTGATTTGTTCCCTAATGATCCTGCCAGCTTGAGGCTGCTAAGCACGAGTGTTGGTGAGCCATGTGTGGAAGGCAGGAGGCAGGAATTCCTGGAGCAGCAAGAGGCGGGGGGCATGACAGGAAGAGGGGACTGATACTTCGCTGAAGAGCCCATCACAAATAGTGCAAGAATAACAGTTCTCTGTCATGGCTACAGATTCCCTTATCTGGGAGCGTTAAGCGGTGGAGGCTGTCGACACTTCTGCCTCGCGCCCTGCTCTGCACTCAGCCGCCTGCAGATACAGAGTGGCTTGAACAAGTTCCAGTGCTCGCTCTTGGAGCTTCCCAGGACCCTGCAGCGTGGCGCAGCGCGGCACCGTTGGGCAGCCAGGTGACATCACTGCCAACAGCCGTGTAGGCGCTTCCTGTGTCACGTTCCCAACTGAAGAGCCTCTTGCCAAATCCTTGTCGTTCTACACGGTCTTTTTAGGAACAAATGGTCTAATTTTAGCCTGACTTCCACAAACACCTTCCTGAAATAGACTCTGACTCTCTCCTGCCTTGTGCATGTTCTTGAGAGTTTAAAAACAAAATCCCTAGTCCTTAGGGTCCACAGCTAAGGTCTCTGTCAGCCTAAATTTGGGCAGTAAGAAATAGAGCAGTGCGGTGGGGAAACTGCTGTCACTGTTAGACCCATACTGAGCTGAGCGAGGACGGGAATGTTCCAGAGAGGCAGAAACTCAGGTGACGGCACATCACAAAGTTGTACGGATCTGTTTCAGTCTGGATGAGTTGTTCTGTATTTCAAGGACTTTGAAATAGGAAGAACTTGTTGTTTTCAGGACTGGCTGCAGCCAGATATGACATTTAGAAGTGTAGTGAATGGACTTACTCAGTGTCCTCTGCGGTTTGCCTAGGACAATTGCTCTAATCACCATCCTTTCTTTTTGTGGCCTAACTAGATGAGCACTGGCCCAGGAGTCAATAAACTGTGGTTCTGATCCCATAGCAAAGTCAGTTTGTATCTGTCTGTGGGCATGTGCGGCAGTGACCTGCTTTGAGAACAAGTAAAAAGCACTTATAGAAGAATTAGGAATTACTGTGAGATGAGGACAAGGAGCACAAACTCCACAAAATCACTGGGCTTTTATGCTCCTGCCTTTTGCTGTTTCCGTGAGCTTGAATATGCGAGCTCTTGTACTGAGGGATCAATGCAAGCCTGAACTGCTGTTTTTAATTAGCAGAGAGTAAAAAGCCACGTCTTTTAAAGAACTGCCTAAATAGGAAAGGAAAAAATGTTTTCAGGCAGCTGTTGTCTTTATGTTGCTCTCTTGGGAGTGACACACACCCCCCTTATGTTCCTCTAGACCCGCTAATTAAGCAGCTCCTTGTATCTGCAGGTCAGTTGATCAGCTAATGGACTCCCTGCAGTCCCCAATGCTCCATGTCCTGAAGGATAAATAGGAAAAGGCAAAAAGCCCTTGGGGATTCAACTGGATCCCAGGCTGACTTGTCCATGGGGCCTTTTTGGACCAGTACTGAAAGCAGGCATGTGAGACAAAGAACAATAGCCCCCAAGGTTGTTACCTTGGGGTTTGCCAGAGTCATTGGGTATATGGCATAGCCTCTGCAGGGTGTGAGACTATTAGCCAGGGGAGCTTCCCAGCTTGCCATCATTCAGCTGAGGCCTAAAAATACTGTTGGCTCACATAAGGTAAGTGCAAAGTGGCTGGTGTTGCTGAATACTCTAAAGGCCAAACACCTGGCTCCATCTGGGCTTTAATGGATGAGAACAAAAGTGGCAGTAGGGCTTCATGTGGTGACCATCCCCGCAGGAGCTGGGAGTATGCCAGCACATTAATGGAAGGACAGAAGGGACTTGGAGGACAGGATTTCTGGGTGAGCACCTGAATTACCCCAACTACTGCACAGTCTGGGATAGCTTTTGCTCTCTTTCTCTAGCAGTATCATCCAGGATCTTTGAAATGTCATTGGCAAGAGCTTTGTCAAACTGATTAATTTCAGTGAACTATTTTTGTTTCCAGCTTCCCACCACCCTCTCACTTTGACACGTCTTTAATAACAAACTTCTTAACACCCTGAAAAGCAGTGCAGAGCCCACAGGTCAGGTAACTTACTGGACGTAATTGAACAAGTTGTTAGCAGAGTCGCGTGCTCAGCCTTGATTTTTTTGGCTTTCATTTCTGCATCTGGGCCATAGAGATCAGCCCAACTGTCCTGGAATATGTGAGAGTAGGGAACAGTCATTGCCAGAGCGGGTTTGGGAATCAGGACCAGCCAGAAGCGGCCAAATACTCCAGGAAATGTGCTCTTTTCTATTTCATCTTATTGATCTGCCCCCCTTTTTACCTGATCTCTGGTTCCAGGGGCATGTTACCATTTAGTGCCTTGTCTCAAAAGACTTGTTTTGCCCTTCTAGCTTCTCTGTTCTTCTCCATCTCAAGAGGAAAATGCTCTGGCAACTCAATGACATTCCCTTCTTCTCCTTTCACTGCTTGTGACAAAGTGTGTGTGGGACTAAAGTCCAGTCTTTTGGCAGCCCAAAAGGATGCTTAAAGGACTGTGAATGCACCGTTTATCAGGCAGGCCTGTAATGACACCTGGCGTTTAGTCTAGGAAATGCTGATTATTGTACCACCCTGCTCTGGCCTTGTGAGAATTCAAATGTGAACAGGCTGGCTGAGAGGGGAAGCAGAGATTCTTGTTTCTACATCTGCTGAGAGGACCGGGACAGCTTATTTTCCACAGTCTGCATCCCATGTAACTCAGAAGTATGACTGGTGCAGGATGGCTAAAATAATCCATATGATCTTTATGAAAATGAGGTGTTACATTTGAGTGATACTCAGGGAAGGCTATGGAGAAACTGACTTTGTATGTCAAACTCAAAAATGGAAACTGTTTTTATCCCTAGAGGATTTGCCTAGTCGCAGGTACTTCTCTGTGCCTTTGGCTAGGTTGAAATCCACTACCCCATTATAGAGTAAACTTGAGACTTGTGTTAGTCTGATCCAGACCCAGGTTTTCAGTCCAGAAAAGGTTTCATCTTACCAAAAGTCAGTCTCAGAGTTAGGCCAGCCAACCTGGTACAGCCTCAGCCTTCATCCACTCCAAGCCTTGTTATATGTTAGGCATAGACAACCCGAAAATCCTTGGAAACCAAGCCACCATATCAAAGCATCACCCATATGCATAGAAAGCAGCTCATCACTTCCTCCTTCCTCTCTGGAGAGGGATTGTTCAGAGTTGAACCAAAGCATGTTTCGTTAATAAACACTAATTGCCATCTATCATTAAGCACACAGGGCTATTTTCTACTATTTTCTAAATTAAAAATCCATCCTGAAGCCTCTGAAGAGATGAAGATCAGAACAGGCTCAATTTTCCATGCAAATAATTTGCCTCTGATCTTGACCCAGGATTTTCATAACAATTAGAGACAGCGTGGGGCTCCTGCGGCTCTCAACTGCCCTGCAGTACCCAGCTGTCCCTCTCCCTCTCCCCAGTGGTGTTTCTTTCATGCCTGCTTGTGAGGGGATATGTGCACCTGAGACATTTTCCTTCGCTGACTTGAAAGTCATGGTTCTTCAACACCATTTATCTCTGTCCCCCCTTCCTGGTTTTTTTTCCACATTTGATCCCATCTGCTCAGTACTGACAGGAACCAGATGAAAGGATTCCAGCTTTTCAGTATCCGTCCTGGGCATCAGCCTAGATTTATGTATGTGTTTTTGAGTACATGTGATCGTGTGTTTGTTTAATGCTGCGTGAGCATGCCTGTGCAGCTTCCACACATCTCCAGTAATACCATCATCAAGCATTTAAAAAAAACAGCACACCACCATCCCGTTGGATTCAAGAGGCTGACATTAAAAAGAGTTATTTTTTGGAAGTGTTGATTTATATTCCTTGTGGCTGTCTGTGATGCAGCTTGCTGTAAGATGATTTATATTTGTTTTCTTTGGTGTGAAAGTATCAGAGCAACTTACCAGCTACCTTAATGGGAAATTCATAACCACATGCTTGCAGATGTCTTTTAACAGAAATTAAATTGTATTTGCACCCATGTAAATATTCAATGTAGAAAAGTTCTGAGATCTGGGAAGGTGGGAAGGGAAGTTGTGCTTGAGATAGGCAAAGTATCTTGTTAGGTTTTTATAAGTTATGAGACTGGAGTGACCATTGTGACGATTGAAGCAAAACCATGCACGAAGTGAACCACTGAATTTGTTTGAAATAATTCTTGCTTGAACTGGTGAATATATTTTTTTAGAACAACACCTGATCTTGATTCATAAGACACTAGTGATAGAATGAGTTCTGTGGTTCGTTCTTTTTCATGTAGAAACATACATATTACGTTTATCATTAATATTTCAGCTTCCAATTTTGGTTTACTTATCTGCCAGACCGAATAGTCCGTTAGCTGACCTTCAGAGATCCCCAGCCCTCGAGAGCAAGTTGACCTCATCACCTCAGGCTAAGCTTGCTTTACATGCGGCCACACAGACACTCCTGTCACACAGTGACTTTCTCTGAGCTGACTGAAAGGAGCAGCTCTGGGCTTTCATTCTGTAAGGAGACAACTTATATGAGGTTTTTCAGTTGTTCTTATTAGCCAAGTGAATGACAAAGAGATACCCCGACCAGCTTCCTTTGAAGTTCATAAAGCTACTTTTATTTTAGAGGAAAAAAAAAATTAATTAAAAAAAAAAGACCATTGCAGCTTTCCAAGCTTGACTTCCTCTTAAATACATACCTTTATTTTTGTTGTCTTTTGCAACCATTAAGCACTGCCTTGTCTCCCTTAAAAAGAACTTTAGTCTGCTAAGATCTTTCTCTTACGCAGTAGTAATGCTGTACATGAACCTGTTCACTGGGAGAGGAGACAGGCCAAACCCTCTCCCCCACACTTATGCTTCTGTTCCCATCAGAATGGTTCCCTCACTCTGCAATTGCTCAAAGAAGGCGGCTAGCAGGGTAGGGTTAATGGTATGTGCAGCCCACTTACAAACAAATTGAACTCTGTGTAGAGTTACTAATTGTCAACGTCAGGAAGTAATTCACTTTGCTTTGATTTCTCAGAGTCATACATAGAAGAGGAATTTACTATGCTCTGCTCATCACTGCAGAGGCGTCTTTTCTTCCAACAAGGAAAGAAAAGCAAATTACAATTTGATGGGAGAAATAGCTTGTCCTTCTAATGTCTTCCATACAGCTAGACTGCATCTTTGTCTCACCATCTACTCCTTTGGTGACTGGATAAGGGGAAAAAATACACATATGGAGAGGAGATTCCTCTGTAGTGAAGAGCTGGAAAGACAAAGTGCTGCAGAGACTTAACAGAAGGAATTTAATATTGTTCCCACTTCATTTGTATCTCTGAAACAATGATCAAAAAGAGTTATTTACCTGTCCTCTTCTCCATCTGGTTCTCACTACTCCCTCTCCTACTATCTACAGTTATACATGCCTTGCAAGTGATAGTTTACTGGAGAGATGTACAGGCTAGCTTGAAATAAGCTGGCTCAGGCTCTGAACGTGTCCTCACTATATCTGGACTTCGATGGTTAGATTCTGTGTCACCTACAAATATAAATCTAGAATAGCTTTACTGGAGTGAAAGGAGTCACATTGCTGGACATCTTTTATCTACCATTTGTGCTCCTGAGGGAACTCCACCTGCACTTCTGTAGCTTCTCCTTGTTTAGAGACACCTTTCTAAATTTCTGTTGGTGTTTTAGGTTCCCAAGTAAACATACTAGTTAAAAATGTGAATTGTGGCTAAGAACAAAAAGAGAATGTTATTTAAAAGAAATGTGTGTGCCTGGGGCAGTCCAGTCATTTCTTATCCTGTCACATCTCATCTACAAAACCCGGGAGAAACTCATTTTTCTGCATTGCTTTAATAACATGGTCTTCAAGCTGTGCCCTGTCACCTAAACCAGCACCTTTGTCACCTTCCCCCAAAGCAGGCGAGCCCAATGAAGTGAGGTTCTCCTGGAGGCTCTGGTGGGAGCTTTGATGAAAGCCATTCCTCTGCTTCTGGCTCGTTCCATGGGTGGCACTCTCAGGGGTCCAGGCTGGTCTGGAAGTCCCTCGAGTGTGACTGTCAGAGCTCAGCTCATCCCAGGGCATTGCAGGGCTCTGCTCAGCCAGTGCTGCTCCCGCAGCGCCTGCACTACACTGTTGACAGAGAGGAGCACACGTTAGAGCTTGTATTTGTACACAGCAGAGCCCTCTACTTGCAGACCAAAGATGCAAGTTCTACATGTCTTAGCACTTAGTGTCTTAGCCCTAGCTCATAATCCAGGAAGTTTCACCCTGCTAAATGTTCACCTCCTTACTTGTTGGACAGATCCCTGGCTACTTTCCATCTTCTTTTTCTTGGAGGCTGCTGGATTCCAGTGACACACCAGGCTGTCGTTCTGGACACTGTAGTTCTTGTTACCAAGAAGCCAGTAGGTTTGCATTTTCCCTTTGCCCTGGGACAAGAAAAAGGAGAGACCAGAAAACAGCTATTTTCATGGGATATGAAGCATAGCAGAGAATCACTTTGGCCAGCGCTGCCACAGTGGAGCGCTACCTGTACTGCATTTGTTATCTCTCTTTCTCTCATAAGTGGCTGCTGTTTTGGGAAAGATTTGTAATTTATATGCAGTTTGGGTGCTAATAATTCTTTCAGTTCAGAAAAAGGCCTCGGTGGTCACTGGCAGCATTGCTAAGGGCTTAAAATCAGCCTTACACCTGTGTGTCTTTGTAACCGAGTCCTAACACTTTCACCCATATTCATGTGGTTCCGTGCAGGTGCAGACATAGCAGCTGTATTTCAAAGCACACAGCAACACTTTGCGTCAATTAGGAGTAATGTATAGCTACTTCCAACTGAATTAGCAAAAGAACCTTGGGGCCACAGTTAAAAATTGACTTGCAATTCACAGAAGAGCAATGGCCAAATCTATCGTATCTCCTTCCTATCTCATTAAACTCCTTTACTGTTGCAAAGTTACAGAAAAGCTGTTACCTTGACTTCAATTTCTCCTCTCGGTTCGATTTCATATGCATCATCTGTGAGAAGGGCATCATATGTAGCAGAACTGATATGGATCTTCTGTGCTAGGATTCAGAACAAAGCATTAGAAATGAATGATTCCCCTATTCCCAGAGACCACACACCAGCCCTCCTGCATTTATCAGCCCAGTGTTTCCACCTCCTCTTTGGAAAATGTCAGGTTGAGGAAGAAGCACAAAGAAGGGGAAGATGCCTTAAACATTGGTTGAGGATTCTGCGACACTGTACACAGATGTCAGCTAAAACATAGCAGCAGTTCAGCAGGTTAACTGACCCGCTGATGTGACTGCAGTGCTGCACTGGGTATCTGCACAACAGCATGGTACAGCAGTAAAAATAGGTGGTATTGGTAGCAAAGGCAGCATAAAAGGCTGGACCAAGAAAACATGCACTGCCCTCTTCTATGTAGTCATGGTGTCTCTACCTAATGCCTTTGTGTTACAGTCCTTAAAATCAAACTCAGCTTACCTTGTGCTATTTGGCTTTTGTCACCCTCTTTCTCCTCTTATTTCCAATCGCTTTCCAGAAATGGCATAAGGGATGTGACTCTGCTTGCCCATGTGAATACATGAGAGCTTCTCTTGCTCATTTGATAACTAGTGTACGTACAGGGATAGCGGGGACTGCAGGTCATGCATGTGCTTGGTTCTTTAAATCTGTGGTAATTAGTTCTCTAGCCTGGGATATGCCACAGACAATGCTCCTTCTCCTGTACGAACCTTATTTCACACTTGGCCATGCCCGATGTGAGGGGGTGTTAAGGGTTTTCCTTTCACTGCAGTACCTAAGGGACATAGAGTGCAGGTGTGACCCTGACTGGCGCGTAAGGAATGCACAGATTGTGCCCATGTCACTTACGCAAGCTGGTGGACTCCATGCGGGAGGCTGTGTTTACAGTGTCCCCAAAAAGGCAATACCGAGGCATTTTGTACCCCACAACTCCAGCTACGCAGGGGCCTGAGGAAATACAAGGCAGAGAGACCCCAATAAGAAACAAGTGGAAAAAGTGCAGGGAGATGCCAAATGCAGACACCTTTGCTAGTCACTCTGGACCCTCAGAGAGCAATGGGAATTGGGAATACCCAGTGCATCTAGGGCCTGGCTGCACAGTATTTACTTAAGGAGAGAAGTCACGATTTGATTAGCTGTAGCTAATTGGTGCTGATATCAGGGGAAGAGGCACTTTGCAAATACTAAATTGTTTCACAGCCCTTTCCACACTGACGAGAGCAAAAGTCATTTCACCCCACTGTTACTGCTGGAACCGGTAGAAATACTTATCCCGGGGTCCTGCACAGAGTCAATGGCTCGTACAGAAATGCTGAATTCTTTTCTCCTCACACAATTAGACTGTGTCCTATTCTCTTTTTCTCATGCTTCCACCTCAGCCCACATACCTGTGTGTATCCCAGCCCGCAGCTGCAGTTTGCCCTTTGGCATATGAGGGATCACAACCTGGCGAACTGCTGCCACCAGATCCAGAGACATTTTGGCAATCTCGTCAGCATGTTTGGTGCCATTCCTCTCTGGCAGGCCGCTCACTACCATGTAGGCATCACCAATGGTTTCCACCTGATGGGAAGGGGCACGTGTCACTAACTGGCAGGGACCAAGCTTTTCTTTCAAAAGGAGATCAGAATAAAATATATCTCACTGTCCACCACTTGCCAAGCTGCAGTGTGGACCCTGTGTGATGGTGGATCTTGGATTTCATGGTTTTTGGCCAGCTGGCCCAGTGTATTTGATATTCACTAGGGAACAAAGTAAGTACGATTTCAGCAACTTCCAGATTCCTTCTCTGCACGTTTGTACTCACCTTGTAAACATCATAAGACTCAATCCTGCTGTCAAAGCAGACGTACAGATTGTTGAGCATCTCAACAACTTGCAAGGGAGTACAGGAGGCAGCAATGCTTGTGAACCCCACGATGTCCGAGAAAAAGATAGTCACCTGTCACAGGGAGAAGGAACGTGTGAAGCTAAGGTCTCCAGGCAACAGTGGCAGAGCCTTTGAAGAGTTTGGGGATTTGTGAAATTCTGAGCACAACAGCCTAATAAGGCACAGGCTGCATGTAGAACCAGTGTTGCAGAACTGAATAGATACAATCCTAAATTAATAAGCTCTGGCTCTGAATTGTTCTCTGTTACTTTGACAGATAAAATTATGTTTATCTCCAAAGTTTATCATCTGTGCTTCTCTGAATACCTTGTGCTAGATGGGAGACTGAAAGTGAAATGCTTTGAATCTTGCAAGCACTGACCAACAGACTTCTTATAGAATTAGGGCCTGATCTTTCTTTTAAAGCAGCTTAAACTGTGGTAGAGATCAAAACTAGGTATCTGAACAAACTGCGAAATAAAAACTCAACTGCTGTCTCTGCGAAATAAAAACTCAACTGCTGTCTCTGCTCTTCTTGAATTAGGAAATATTAACCAGATTTTGTTTCTCTTCAAATGATGTTTATCTTTGTTATGATCAAGTAATATACAGAGATATTAACTTGTAAAAAAATATCAAATTTATAAAATAAAGAACAACAGAAACCATAATAACTAACTTGAGGAAGGGAAATGTGTGTTATAGCTGTTGGCAAAGAATTAAGTGTTTCTTCTCTGCGCTGCCTGAACTTTGTCAGTGTTTAAACTAAAATTGTTCTTTTGTTCGTCCTTGGTAATACCAATTAATCCAGAAGAGCCACCTTTTCACTCCCTGGCTTGGTTCAGCTACTTTTGATGTCCTGACTGTTGTGAATTATAATTAATTGTGCAATTACAGGTTGCTGTTTCGATAATGACACCTACAAACTAAAGGCAAACATTTATTATTGTGTTTCACAGCTGAAAGTAATGGAGTGTCCAGGGGAAAGAGAGTGAATAGAATTGCAATTACTTTAACATGAGGATTTTGGCTGTGGCTATGCAGCACAGCTGCTAAATTCAGCACTGACAGCAGCATGCATGCTCGGAGGCAGCGCTGCAAATAAATGGGTGCCTGGCCAAACTCTGCCCTTGTTTTTCTGTCGACAGGCTTTGTTACAGTTACACACTTGAGGCTACGAGATCATCCATCCCTCCCATCCTTCTCTAAGTCCCATGCTCTCAGTTATGTTTATGGATTCATACTGACAAGTACAGACAGGATTTGTCCTACGTTGTTTTTTTGTGATTCTTCCCATTTTACAAGGAGGAAACTCCATTCTTGCTCTTACGTACTCATGATCTAATGATGCTGGCTGGCTCTCATGAGTAGGCTCTTAAACCCAAAGAAGACAACTTGCCAATATAGGAACTTTGACATCTAAAGCTACGCTTCTGGAAATTTCAGCTCTTCTTCCTTCCCCATCAGCCTAAGTGCTTCATGGCACATTGCACAGCTCTTTCCAAAACCCATCGCGAATATTTGGATTTCCATCCACACTCAACCATGGGTGCAAAACCAGGTTCCTCAAAATGGTGGCAAGGTAGGTGCCTTTTTAGGTGAATACTTTTCTATCCTTGGTGACAGTATCTTTTCTGTTTGCTAACCTGATCATAGTTTTCTGCCTCAACTTTTTGGCATTTCCTTAGCTGCTTGGCCACAGATTTTGGCAACATCTGGTGTAAGAGGTCCTCAGCTATCCGCCTCTCCCTTTTCAAGTCCTCTGTCTTCTCCTTGAGGTTCCTGGCATAATTGTGTATCCAGTCTGTCATTTGCTTGAAGGACAGCAGGATTATGGGGTAAATGAGGCAGGCTATCACTAACAGACTGATCTTAAGGCTCATTGTGGACAGGATTTCTTTAGATTTCTTGATGAGCTTTTCTTGTCCCTTCTGCAGTAGACAGCTCTGTACATAATGCAGTCCCTTTACCAAGGTTTCAACAGACACAAATTCATCTGAGCCCAGGAATGGGATGAAAAAAGAGATTCCTTCATAGTGGGTGAAATGAAGTGATAGATTGACGTTGTCCATCCAGCACCTACGTACACTCTCTGATGAGAAGATAGCATAGTTCAGAATGGCAAAAAATTGATGCAGTGTTGTTTGAAAGCTTGTAGATGCTGGCATTAAATGAGCTTTAAGCATGGCTTCTCTTATTTGAAGGATGAGTTTAAAAGCTACTATGTCTGCCCAGTCAGGATTGTATCTCATAGCTTTGAGGTCTTCATGGGGACTACTAAAATGCTCCAGCAGCTCAGAGATCACTCTGGATAGCACCTGGCTGGCTTCAGTATCCCCTGTGCTATTTAATTTTTGTCTCATGTCAATGATGTAAAATCTGCAAATGGAGATGTTCTCCTTCTTGCATTGGCAATTCTCACAATACAGTTCTGCTTCACTTGCCTTACAGAGTGAGTTTAAATTCCCCAATAGCTGAGCATGAAATGATCTCTTCCTCTTGTCTGCTGCTGGGAAGAGCCAGCTGTGCCTTTCTTCCTGCAGGAGATAGATGAAGCGAACAGCCCAGAGGTTTTCACAGGAGGCAAGTTCCTGAAGGGCTTTCCCTGTGTTTCTCCATATTTCCAAGCTGTTGCTCAAATCAAAAGAAATGGCTCCAAGGAGGCTGCAGAGGGAGACCATGCATGCTGTCAAAATCCTTCGAACTGTTTTTCTACCACCAGCATTGGAGGGGGGAGAACATCTAAAAAAAGGAAAAAAAAAAAAAAGTGGGGGTGTCTGATCCCTGGGGTGTTTCTTGCAGCTCCTGAAAACATGACTGGAGCTGGTAGTGATATTTAACAATTCACATCCATTCTGAAACAAAGTACAGGGATCATGTGTTAGCTGAACGTTATTGAAAGACATATTATATTTTGTTTCACATGACATTTTATTTTAAAAGAAAAGGTGTACTAAAGAGACTGTTTCCGTGACACACTCAGAGCTGCAAAAACATATGAATGAAATCATACAGTTTTTCTGTGAGTATTAAGACTGATAAAATCATTTGCTGTAGGTTTTATTCTCTGTGGTACTTCTATTCAAATCTTAAAGAAGCCCATGAAAAGATGGGTTACTTATTTCAGTGATCACAAACTGGAACTATTGAGTTTTTTTACTCAAAGTTTTAGAATTTGTTCTTAATAGGAATTTCCAGATAATTAATAATTTCTGTTGATATGTTCAAATGAGCCCAGAAGTTTCCACAATATTGTCTAAATATTTCAAAAGGAAAATGAATCAAATTTCAGTTTTTACGGAAGCATATACGTATCCAATTTTTACTGTTTGAGCTTCATGATTACCTTTTCTGTCCTTCTCTTTCATGCTGCACATAATTGACATCCATGCTCCATACAGCAAAGTAACCTCTAACAATTTTCGTTTTCAGAACTACTAATCAACTGTTTACAATTGTATGTTAGTGATATTCATGAAGACAATTCAGGATGTTATGCTGGAGCTGGTGACTCCTGAATAACTGGGCAACCCTCATTTCCACTGGTAAAGAACAAACCAGGGGACTGGGTTGCTGATCAGTCCATTCGGCTCAGTCCTTTTTTTTTTTTTTTTTCCTCTTTTCCTCAACATAGTAGAGGTGATTGAAAAAAGCCCTCCTCAGATCCCCTGCTTTTTCAGATATGTTAAATTACATTTTTAATAAGATAAATAAAAACCCAATAAAGTCTGCGATTTCCCAGCAGAAGCTGGTATTAGGCAAAACAAGTTCCTGCTGGGCTCTTTGCAGCAGAATGGTGGTCAATGGTTGTAAAGGAGAAGAAAAGGAATAAAAGTACAGTCCCCAAAGATTATAAACTTCTCTTATTTATTTAATACAATTTATGTTTGTTTATTTATTTATTTATGTTCAATCCAAAGGTAACAACTCCAAAATGTCTGACTGAAAGGAACCGCAAACCTAGAAAAATTTATCTCTGAACACAGATGCATTTCTGTTCTCACAATGAACTTCCAATCTTTCCCTTACTCTATCTACTGCTTACCTTTGAGTTGCTTGTCCTCCGTTTTTAATCAATCGTTTTACTTTTTAATCCACCAAAATATATGCCAGGAGGGAGAAGAAAAACACAACAAAAATCCACCTTGATTTTATACTGCCTACATTTTATTACAATGAAAGAAATATAAATAGGGGCTTTAATGGAGTACCAGGCTAAAAGGTGGTGATTCTGCTTGTGCTTTGCAAAAAATCCCCATTTGTGTCTGTGTGTCAGCCAACAGTGACAGTCCAGACGTCTTTACCTGGCATCTGAAGGACTTAAAAACAAGCAATGGGGAGGTGAAGGAGATAGGTCTGCAGAGACGCTGCTGGCACTCACTGCAGGATTTTACCTTTCCACTTGCTAAGTGCCAAGATCACAGGGTGTTAAAAACCTCTCTGTAAAAGCATTTTGCAGCGAGCCCACACTCACCTGCGTGGACCTGCTTGCACCCGTGCTGCCTTCCCGCTGGGCATTGCCACTGCTTGCTCTGGTGAGTCCCGCTCGCAGACTCAGGGGTCCCGACGGCTGCCTGCCTGCTGCCTTCAGCCCTGCCAGTGCCTGGCTGCCTCACCCCTATCCCCGGAGCTGTCCTGTGGCTCTCTAACTCTTCCTCCTGCCCAGCCTCTTCACAGCAGACTCGCATCTTCCCCCAGGTGAGAGTAGCAAGCTCCAGCCCAAGGCAGGGGAAAGGCTGTGAAAGGACTCCAGCATTATCACTAAATACAGGCTCTGGTCCTGACAATACACAGGAAGAAGTGACAGGGACGCATGTTTTTCTTTCATCTTGCGAAAAATAGTGTTTATTGTGGTATGGTTAGGTATAATACTTGTGTTGTTAAAAGCATAATTTCCCAGCTCTTTGTGATCAAAGGTGTCAAGATTATGACTTTATTCAAATTTTTTCTTCTTGGCATCTATCATCCAGTTCTCTTTGGATTAGTTGGTTGCCATAACCTACAAAAATGTAAAACAAGTGAAAAAATCAGATCATGAGACCCGGGAATTTGTGAATAGTATATGTTGCATCCAAGAAGCAGGATTTAAATAGCTGAAATATAAGATTTCTGCTTCTCAGTCACTTTTTAGATTAAAGTTTATATTGAATTAAAAAATAATTGATGTTCCAGACTTGAGCAGCATGCGCTGCCTTCTAGGATGCAGTTGCAACAATTGGTGTTATTGATGAATACAAATTTGAGTAATCACTTCTGAAGTCATACAAGTAAAATCTTTATGACTATAAATATAGCTCTAGTATAAAGAGAGGATGCATTCCTAAACATCGAGACTTATTTAAAAGTGAAAATAATTTGGATAACTATTTAAGAAGAGGATACTTTATTTTCCTGCAGAGACTGCTTTTGCACCGGTAAGGGCTTATCTACAGAGGTTACTTGTATGTAAAGCAGCATTTGAATCAAAAGTGATACAGCTCCCTGAGTAGGTGGCAGAAACGTCCATCAGTGAGAACCTCAGAAATAGCTACATGTCTGTATTCTCTAGCAGCAATACCTAGAACCTTACCTGCTCAATCCAGGTGTTGTAAGCAGAGACCCGAGTGAAGACAGAAGGCTTGTGGTAATAGTTGCAGCCACGAGCAGAGCCAAAGCTGACTATACCATGTACTTCCCACCTGCCATCAGCACCTTGGCAGTTCAGTGGGCCACCAGAGTCCCCCTGGGAGGAAGGGGGAACACAGTTAATGGCAGTCATAGTGTGAATAGCTCCTCCTTGGTTTTTTTAAGCTTTCCTTCCCATCAGGCCTGTTTGTGTCTGAAACCAAGCCCTAAGAGCAGTGTTCTCTGGACTCACATTACAACTGGAGGTGACTCCATCCCCACCAGCGCAAACCATAGTGGGTTTCACTGTCTTTCCCCACCAGCTTGGCTCGGAACAAGTTGCATAATCCACCACCAGCAAAAGGCCTTGCTGCAGGTCATCTGGAAGAGCTCCATTTGCTGGGAGGGAATAGAAACAAAGGAGTCATGGCACCAGCTGGCACCGAAGAAAGAACAAAACTGCATTGTTAAGTTTCTCGCGGGATCTGGGTACTGTCCCTCCAGGTAAGAAACTCCACAGAGGCTGTATTAAAGGAGAAGCTGTATAATCCATTCCTTAGCTCCATTCTTTTATATATTTTTTTTTTTAAAAAAAGGCCTTAACTTACTAATAATTTGCATTCCATTTAAAAATGTCTCATTGTTAGAGAAATAAAGGGCTGCTCTTTGTTCAGGAGTTTGCAATTTACTTAACACTCTAGGAATTGCCTCTTGAGCCCATCTGACACTTCTGCTGACGTCTCTGAGATTTTCTTCACTTTAAATCTGTTCCCTTATGTGTCTTTTCAGTTATTCAGCGGGGTATGTCAGGATTAGCAAATTCACCAGTCTGCATACTGGTAACAATTGGTGTTACGATAGCTTCTAAAAGCTTGGTACAGGGCCCTCTAGTGCATTAGTAGCCCCATTACAAGCAAAATAAACGGAAAGCAGGGAAAAATCATATTGTGGGAGTGAAGCGTGGCCCGATAAACTACCTCCCTACATTGAGGTTGAGGGGATCTTGAGCACCATCAACAGCCTTTTTCCAATCAGTCTGAAAGGAGAGGGCACTACGGAAAGATTTTGTTCCACAGTTTTGCAAATGTCCAAGTACTTACTCTGCAGTCTTCCCCATCCTGTCACATAGCAGCCAGTGTCAGATGATAGGATGCTTTGTGCAGGGGGCAGGCAGGCCAGCTTAATGTGGTCACTTAAAGTGACGTGTTCAGTGAGTTTGATCAAAGCAATGTCGTACCTGTGGTCATACGCACACATTTGAGAGTGGGGAAGAGAAAGGGAAGTGGTGAAGAGGTTTGCAAATAGATTAAGATGCAGTAGCATGAATACTTCGCAGTTATAGAGCACTTGGCCTATTCAAGAGATGCAAGGGAGCAAGGAGGCCAGTACATAAGCAGTGAAGATTCCTCCACCCTCAAAGCAATGGGGAAATCCACGGACTGGAAGACTATTCCCTGCAGAACTGTCCACTTTCCTGCTGGCAGCTTTCTGGAAATGGTCTTGTATAGGTTCTTTTCACCAAAACCAACCACGTGTTAGGACTAACTCCAAGGACCTGGAAACTGAGGGGATTTCTTTGCTAATGCCCTTAGCCTGCAGGAGGACATAGGAGTCTTCAGCAACAAAGATATTAATACCATTGATCAAGAATACTCTGTGTTTATGCCATTCATAAGAGGGCTCCAAAGAGTGCTGTGTAAATTAATTCATTTCCTTCCACTGTACGAAAGAAATCATTGCGTAGAACAGCTTCGTACCCAAGCATGAACATGCAAAATGGCATCTGAAAACACAATTAATCAATAAGCAATTAATATTGAAAGTTCTTTATTTTCTCTTGAGGGAGAAGGGTACAAACTGGAGACACAACTCTCATCTGTGAGCAAACATTTAGAGGTACCACTGTAAGCTGTAACAGGAGGCTCTAAACATGTATGCATTTAGCTGCCACAACTCAGGGTGAGTGGGATTCAGGCAGTTTGATTTTTGCCCTGCATCTAATAACTGAAAAAATATTTGCCACAAACTTACCCATTTGCAACATTCTGTGGATCCCAGTTCTCATTGACAATGATTTTTTCTGGAGGAAGTGCAATTGATCCTTCTTCCACAGCTGCTAGGTTGTATTTTCCAAGATATACTCGATATTCCTTAGAAGAACTGGGCAAGAAAAGGATTAACACTCAGTTATGCAGCTGCTGGCTTGCTGCTTAGGCATCTGCATCTTTGCCACCTGAGATATTCAGTAAGAATGTCCTTAAGACTGTAATCTCACATCGCATGCGTGATTTGTCTGGAGCTGAACCAAGGTCTGACTGATTTGCTAAGGACAAAGCATTGTGTGCGAGGCTTAATAATCATTTCATCTCCAAGCTGTCCTGTCAACTCCTGCTTAAGGCTTCATTAACAAACTCAAGATGCCTTCAATCTTTGCAGGATCCAGCTCATATTCTTCAATGAAGTAAACAATTTGGACTGCTTTTTTGACAGCAATAAAGAGCTTCACTGATAAACAGCTGTGTGATAGATGTAATATGTAGGATTTATAATAATAACATGCAGCCAATCCTTCTTATTTCATATTATGACATTTTCTACAACTTAGTGTTACAATAACCAAGAACCGTACATACATATTCGAGGAGATATGCTACCAAACCAAAACAGGGGAACAGTCTTTGTGGAAACAGTTTTGTTGATGAAAGGGCGTAGCTGTACCTGATCATTTTTTTGTTATATTGCCCCGTGATATGAAGAGCTTACTGAAAATGACTGGTATGTGCAAAGCATTTGTGATTATTTCTTGAGGGAGTGGGTTGGTTAGTTAATCTGTGGATCTCACTGCCACATACATTATAGGAACAGGCAACACAGCTGAATTTTAATAGCAACTTGAAAACATAATGATGTTTGTAGTTATTTACAGAAAAAGAAGAGTATATAATTCAGGTAATTGTATAAGGGTGTTTTCACCTCTACTTTTATTTTAAGAAAATGAAAAGGTGTCATTCTTCTTCTGAGTTATAATCAAAAGATATGATGCGAAACTTGGAGCTCTTAATTGGGAAAGGGAGAACTGGCATTAATACGGTTTTGCTTCATCTGTCTCTGGTCATGCGCTGCTTCCTGGGTACAGACTTTAACTCCATTATTACCTGATGCAGTGTGCAGCTGTCATCACCCAGTTGGTTGCAATGAGGGTTCCTCCGCAGGTGTGATGCCATTTGCCTTTTGAAAGGTATTGAAGGGAGGCCTAGGATCAACGTATCAAGTAAGGCTCAGATTTTTGCTTACTGATTTTTCATTGTTGCACTTTCTTCCTGCACCCAGAACATAACTTGCTGCTGGAAGGTGGTGGGAGGCTTTTAAGCAACGTTTCCAACTCCTGGCCACAGAAAAGGTTTCCCTCCTTCCCTATCATCCAAAAGCTTGATTCTTTTTATGTTGTTTCTTCCAAAGCTCTCGCTAAGCCTGGCCCAAATAGAGCATTTCATTTGCTTCAGAAACGCATTTTTTAACTCCATGTACAACTATGCTCCAGTAGGCATTGTATGCTTCACTGAATTTCACAGTCTTGCTTAAATATGGGATGGTGCCCAAGGCTGCTGAAAGAACATGGAAGCCTGCATAACCAGCAAGAGGTGGCACATTCAGAGCTTTCTTAAAAAGACTGGAAACTTTGGGATTGATCAGAATGCAATATTCAAAATCTAAGACATGACAGGCAAGACGCATCAAATGACATGTAAGACCTGGTTTTGTTCAGCTATGTTGTGTGAGGGTAGCACACCCTAACCGTTCCAGGGAAAGCACAAAATGACTAACCTGCCAGGGCCAGCTGTAAGGTCTTGCGTTTTCCCCTCCAACAACTCTAGACACAGCGGGTGGGTAGGCAGGAACCCCGCAGCCAAGGGCTAGAACACATACAAAACAGGATGTGTGTTTTAAAAGTAGGAGGTTTTAAAAAAAATGTCTATAAGAGAGGGGGGTTTTCTTAAATATAGACTGTGTTTGTACAGAACATTGCAAGGTACAAATATAGGCTGTGATTTAATGTGATACAAGTGAAGATACAGCCATCAGTCAAAACTGAGCAATGTTATATAAAGCCTGTTTGAATGGTTTAATTTTTCTGACAGATAATCAAATCAAGTTGGCTTAACCAAATCCTCAGGTGTCATCTGAGATGCAGCTCTCAGCCAATGCAACAATTTGATGTGGATTAACTGTATTTCAGTGTATTCAAGCTAAGTAAAATAACTTTGAATTTACTAAACGCTGAGAGCAATAGTGCTAATTGAGCCCCTGTAATAAGAGCAGAATAGCACAGCACCTAGTTCCTGTTTTGAGAGAACTTTTTCATTAACTGCCTATGCTGTATCTCTTTCTGCTTTGTTGCAGAATGTCTAATTTCCCTAAAAAAGGAAAGTTGCTGGTAGATTTTAATTCATTTTTCCTTTAAAATTAATGCTGAAATTGGGTACGTACCTGCAGCTGCCAGAGTCAACACAGCAAAGAGGACTCCAAGCATGATGCCGGTTAGCTGTATGCTGCAGGCTCTGCTTTGCAAGCCATTTTATATGTTATCATTTATCTCTGGGATGCATAACTCAAAATGCAGTGCTATTCTGATACCAATGGAAAACTTGTGTAATTGTGGGATAATTTTTTATATGCACAAGTGCTTAAAAAACCCCAGTTTAGATGGACCTTGGATCCAGGCTATATAAACAACTTGATTAAAAAAAATTCTGACTGAGTTGCATATTATCTGTAGCAGCTGTTTGCTTTCCCATTGCCTTGAAAGTTCATTACAAAGGTGTTTTCAGAAGGAAAATGTTAAATGAACTATTCTAACACTTGATGGTATGTCAGCAGTAACAGTGTCTGATATATTCAGACAGTGATAGATTCAGACATGTCAGCGGGATTGGATTAGACGATCTCTGGAGGCCTTCTTCCAACCTCAATTATCGTATGATTCTATGATTGCTTGAAGCTTTATTTTGTTCTGGTTTGTTTTGTGACTGATGGCAACTACCACTTTGTACTGACTGAAAACCCGTATCTTCTTTTCTAGATCGAGTTGCATGTGTTTTAGCATCGCCATACTTCTTCAATAAAACAAGCTGTAATCACTTTGAAGTGGAAGATGTTTCAAGCAATACAAAGAACCAGCTGTCCATGATGACAGAGAAGCACTGGTGTAGCACGGTGAGCCAGACTTCATTTCTTTCCTATTTACCTTTAATTGTTAGATCAGTAGCACATCCCTGGAAGAGAACAGGGTTCCGGTAGCATTGCAAATGAGCATTTTTACATCCCAAATCAGCATGCTGACCTGTGGTATAATGGAGTGTGAGCTTGTTAATGAAAAAGGGTAAACCATTTTCACCAATAGGACAAACCAGGCAAGAGCAGGCATTTAGACCACTACAGAGCTGCTGCCACAAAAGAAAGTGTTCTAATTCATTACTGGACCTTTGAGATCAATGACTTGGTATCAACACTCACCTTTGTGTCTCTTTCTTCCTTTTTTTTCTTCTACTACGGGAATTTTCCATCCCCTGTCACATTTCCATCCACCTACTCTTTACCTGCAAAACTGTTACTGGTTATTTAAAAAACAAACATCTCTATCCCATAAGCCAGGCCACTCATAGGGAGCAAACTTATTAGAATGGAAACAAATATCATGATGCCAGTTTTGTAACCAGAGTTGCATTGTACATACAGACCAAACTAGAGGTTTCAGAAAAGCTGAAATAAATCTATTGTTTAATGTCAGTATTAACAAGCAGCAAAACCCCTGATTTCCATAGCTTCCATTCAGCAGTAGGTACTGCTTTGGATGAAAGATGCCTGGAGCACACATGTGGAAGGCAGAAATATATAATGCTTTGCTGTTTTGTCTGCTTCTCAAGAATGTATTATCCTACCCAAACAATAGCACTTGAGAAAGCTGCATTCTGAATTTCAAATTGAATCAACCAAACTCTGTGCCGGCATCTTGTATTTATTATCTGACAAAAGTATAAATCAGGATTAACTGCGTGCAGAATTGAGATTCTAAAATTTTTTTTCATTAATTAGTTGGCTCTCTTCTTAATGTCTGAATTTATAAGCTAAACAACATACTATGCTTTTCAGTTGACTTCCATGCCACTATCATTTTTTATTGAATACCAACTAAAAATTAAGTATAAATTTTGGATGTTCAGTTACTGTTTCAACTTCCCCGTTTTATGGGTGTGCTTGTAAACATGGGATTTTGTGTAGTTTTTTAAGCATTTCTGCAATCATTTCACAAATAACCTTCTACTATCTTGCACACTGTAAATAGAGAAACCCTATTCTTTCTTTTTCCCTTTCTTCTTTGTAAAGGAATTCTGAAACAGTTCTTTTATTATATGGGGGGAAGGCTCGTAAGAATCGTATTTTTAATGTAAAACACTCTCAAAGCTTTTTTGGTTTTGTTTTTTCGTTTTTTGTTCCACTCCTGCTTTATGTAACAATTGCTTATCCATCTTTTCCAGGTCTAGTCTAAATAAGCTGAAATATCTTTGTTGGACTCAGTGGGCATCATACTGTTAGCAGTTCTGCAAGTGAACATCAAAAGGCTCAGCCTCCAGCTGATACCGTGGTGGCTTGGAAACAACTCCCTAGAAGCTCTTATCATCTTCATGCCAGATGTTTCACAGAAATGAAGCAGCTCATGGAACTTCAGTAAGAAAGAGCAGGAACTTCTGGTATGTTCTGTTAAAGCGTAATAGCTAATATCTCTTTCAATACACAATCTACTTAGTGTACAATTTATAATGTACTCCATTGCTTCACTATCTTTAGTCTATTTCCTTGTAGGGTAGTAACTATGCTAGACCAGTTAGTAAGTGGAATGGTCTGTAGATAAGTAACAGACACTGAAATCTACTTTTTTGAGGGAGAGGTTTTTCATCCGAAACTAGACAGTAACCTATTTAAAAATTCAAAGTTAAATCCTGCCCTAGCTTTTCATTGGGAGCACCAAATGCATCGGATTCATTACTTGCTGGATGGCCATTAAATCTGCTACTTGATTGTTCTCTGGGTTCATTTCTATGTGTTCTTAAAACTAAAGCTTGGCCTACATGCCTCAAGATAGAACAAGGTTACACAGAGCCAGGGAAATGGAGATTAGCACCACCCTGTGTATTTCAGTCTTTTATTGTGCCTTCCAAATTGTCTGTTCCCAGCTTAGACCCATTTATGTATTATTTTCCACACCGTACTTCCTTTTAATCCAAGCACTTTTGTGGTCAATACTGGCCACAGATGTAACATAAGGCTCTGTTTGTTTTAACTGGGCGGGGAGCAAGGGGAGGAGAGAACACAGACCAAAAAAAAAAAAAAACCCAAAAAAACCCCAAACCCCAAAACAAAAAACCCCAACAAAACAAAACAACCACACTTTGGTGATCAGATTAGACTGAAAGATATTTATTTAGAAACAACAGCTTTGGTATTTTAAAACCAAACAACCTTTAAATCACTAGAAACTGGGATGTCTCCCCCCATAGCCAAAACAAATCAATGCACAAAGTCTCAATATGCTTAGAATAGGAAACCTGCAGATCAGCATTTCCAAGTGTAAATCCAGAAAACAATTTCATTAAATTGGTTTTGCACTCTACAGTCATAAAGGCTGAAAAACCTGTTACCAGCACATAGATATCTACAGTTCAATTGACTGAGTTGTTACTGAAGTGGAGGCAAAATTATTAACATCCTCCCCCTCCCCCCAAGCAATAAATTAAAAAACGTATACCAGAAAGGAGGTTACACTAAAGTTTTCTAGTTAAGTTAACTCTCTGAAGGGAATCATCATTCTTTATTTTCCTGTAAAATTAAAAAACAAATCAAAATATCAAAGGACTTTGTATATCTTCAAGTATTTTCACCAAATGGATTAGTCTTAGGGAACGGAACAGCTTACAAGGAAAAGAAACATCTGTTACAGAAGCTTCTGGGATAAACTCTTGAATAACCACACCTTCCAAGTCTCAGATTCCTCTCTTAACAAGGCACAAAAGGATTGTTGCTTTCAAAAGGTCCTTGTTCTCAGCTGCAAAATTGTCAGATGTCTTGTGCAAATGGAGGCTGAAAGCAGGACTAAGTTCACTTGGACACTGGGATGTTCCCATTCAATTAATGAAACAGGGTGTTATTTCAACACCATTAATCTTGCTTACTGCTACAGAGATTTTGAGCTTCAGCTAGCTTCCATTTCATCCCTGTTTCTGGAATCAAGTTCTGCATCATCTTCATTTTAAGTAGGTCCAATTAAGACGAGGCAACAGACTTGTTTGCTGTACACTGCAAGGCTTTTTGCAGTGTCAAGAAGGAAGAGGTGTTACGTCAGCCCTGGTGTGTAGCTGTGAAGCTTCTCGGCATTTCAGCGAATAGTGTCAGGGACAGTTACCTGTAGTAATGGTTAACAAGTAATTCTGTAAAAAGGCAGAAGGCAAGTCTTGTACATGACAAAGGCAACCCAATAGACAGCAATGAAAAAAGGACATAATTTTATAATTTCAAGGACACGTTTCAGGATGCATGTCAGGGTGGAGCTGTATACACAATAATTGAAATTATTTCCTGACTGCTTCCTCCTTTTGCACTAAGGTTTTGACCATGATCATAGGCTTATAACTGCAGTTGTCTTTGATATACATATCTATCCTACCTCTTCCTAGGTTAGTTTGTCTAGCCACAAGCACCTTCCATTCTCATTCTTTCAACGGATTACAGGTATTCAGACCTGCTTGGGATCAGGCCTGATCTCCAGTACTCAATATTACAAAGCCAGTGAGCTCAGAGGGAAGTCGCCAGCTGACTTTAAACACCCCTTACATACTGACTGTCACGTTTAGTCCTGTACCTTCTGTCTAGCCTTAGCTATCCAAAATTGAATTTGCTTTTATAATTTGGAAAAACAGGGCAATCTAAAGCTAGAACTTTTCCTCTGACAGCTCTATTTAACTATGTAATTTTTTTTTCTTTTTTTCTTTAAACATAAGCTACATTTAACTCTGTTCAACTCTAAGGAAGGATGCCTCTGAACCATATGGCTAGCTCACACAGTAAATCCAGTCTCATCTTTCATTTCCACTCCGTATCAACACACAACCAGAAAGTACCAGTACTAAGAACAGCAATCACCTTCTATTGTCTATTCTGTGCTAAGTTTTTACTAGCAACTAAGTTTTTTAAGGCAACTCAAAAACAAGAATTTCAAATCCTTTACACCAAAGTGAGATGCAGTAGAGCTTGAAGTCAGAACCTCCAACTCACAGTAAAAAGCACTCAGTACTTTTCCTAGCACAGCTATGTATTTTGTCTGAATGGGAGAAACACTAGCTCAGCACGTTCCCAAAATGATGGTGGTAAATGTGGTTTGATGAAGGACTGCACAGTGTCTATAAATCTGTGAACATTTACCAGTAGTCCTAACAAGTCAGCACCTTGACCTAAGAACACTAGCTTGCATTTGTGTGTTCTTGGATGACGCATCACACATTCAAACCAGGCAAGCGTGCACGTCTCCCACACAGTAGTAAAGTATAGCAGCCCTCCCACAAGCATTCCGGTACTGCATAACAAGAAACATCATTTCGTGACGCAGCTGCAACTATTGGCTTAAAAACAAACAATGTCCTACACCAATGTGTGGAAAAAGGACAGAAGAACTGTGTCTGCCTTGATCTGCAGCCTTGCAAATGTTTAAGAAGGGCAGACGATGGATTTACCTTTTCTAATGTTTGTGAGCCCTACCGCTCCAATCCCTGCCCTAATCCTACTTCTTGCAAGAAGAGGTCACAGATCACTTGTTGCAAGAGAGACTGAAAATCCTCCCAGTCCAAGACAGATCCTCCCTAGGCACAGCTGACAGAAAATCAGGTTGACAACACTCAGTGGACAGCAGCCAAAAGCAGCAGCCTTATACCTTACTCCTGAAGAGCGGCTTGGCTCCTGGCCCGCAATACTCGTTGTAGATGAGTTTGAACAGAAACAAGTGAAACAATGTGATTAAGGAGGCCACGCTGAACCAGAACAGGAAGGGTAAACCTGGGTATTGCTTGGCCATGTGTTCCTCATGAGCCAGAATAGCTTTTAGATGGAGCGTGTGTCTCAGGTCCTGCAAGTGGATCAAATCTGTCGATATATAAAGCAGTGGTGTGATGGGTTGAGTCACCATGACGGGGAACGTATGACCTCGTGCCTCTGAGGTCAGCTCCACAGGCTCATTCATACAGCCTGCCTCACACGCATATAGTCTAACTGGCTTGTCTTGGAATTTCACAGACACATGCAAGAAGGGTTTTCCTTCAGCATCCAGCAGAACAGCTAGATTAATCAAGTCCTTATTGTAATGGATCCCACGTAAGGAATAGCTGTTATGAAGTACATCAGGGTCAGCCTGAAACTGAAGATGGTTTTCTGTGAACTGCAGACCCCCAAAACTAAGCACCATTCCCTGCATAAGTCCATGGACTCCAGCTGCCACAAGACCCTTGCATCCCCGTTTCTGGAGAGTTAGCTTCCACAGGTCTGAGAGTTGCAAGATCTGGGCGACACTGGTCAGCTTTGCTGGCCACAGGTTCTCTGCATGCATGGTCGCGTGGCCACTGAAGCAGTGGTCAGCATAGTTCAAGCTGGCTTCCATCTTTTCTCTGTCCTCACCACTAATGAGTGGATCTAGCAGAGGAGCTGGCATGCTTGACAGCACGTAGTAGAGGGTCATGTTAACAGTCTCACTGGATGGTGTATGCGAATCTGTGATCTTTCTCATTTCAACCCCTGTAATAAAAGAAAACAACCAAGAGTCAGAGGATCACACGTGCATATGATATTAACTAGGAAAAAAAGATGAAATGTGCATGTTGTCGCTCAATACACAGGCATTCTTTAGAACATCTAAGAAACCTTTGCTTGTGAAATGTTTCCTTGTATTTTCTCAGACACTCTCTCTGCTACTTGGAGTTTGAACGCCAAGCTCCCACTAAAAGCAAAGCTAGTTTGATATACAGATGCCTTACAGAGCTGTCACCATGACTCCGCAAGAATGATCTGTCAATGTCTATCTTTTTACTGGCTATAAAACAGCAAGTTCTGCATTACTTGGGCAGCTACTCTTCTATGTGAGGCCATTAAAATCTTCAGAGAAAGCATCCTTGTAGGATAGTCCTTAACTTCCATGAAGAAATCTGTCCTTTATACTGTCACTAGAGGTCAACTCTATTTCCAACTTAGAGCTGACATGCTGGGCAAATCAGTAAGGTTCCTGAGGATGTGAAAGCCAGCACATCCAGAGTTTTGATTAGAAGTGTTCTTCTACCATTTCCTTTACGCAGTAAGGAATACTCCACTTTTGTAAAGTACGCTGGGTTCCAAACCAGGAATGCTGTTTTATTATCCCACCACGTGCCTTCTGGCCCCTGAGAGAAACCTGTCAGAAAGCATGGAGCCTCTGGAGACCTTACAGCAACCAGGTCACTGAGCTTTCAGCTGCCCTCTAAAGCAACCCTTTGGAAGTGGAGCATCACTTTCCTTACCTGAAATGAACAGGTCTGACCAGGTCTGTTGGTGCTCCTGGAAAAGATCTTCCACCCCCATCTGCATCACCTCCAGCATCTCTTTCTTGGCCGACTCCCTCAGCTTGCTGAAGGTCTCCTCCAGCCTGGAGACCTCGATGGGCTCCGAGGTGTACACCACGGAGAGCACGGTTTCGTCAAAGTGGGATTTGGGCGCAACCTGCACCCGGCTCACGAGCTTCTTGGCAGCCACCACCATAAGCACCACCTTGGGGCTCCCGGCCAGCAGCAGGCGACCGGAGGAGAGCAGGAACTGCCGCTCCTCCACCTTCTCCAGGCTGGTGGCGAAGCGGCCGCCCAGCGAGGGCGCAGAAGCTGGGGCCGAGGCCTCGAAGGCGGCCACCCGCTCCGTGGGGTTGGCAATGCGGATGCGCTGCAGGTAGAGATGCGGCCGGCTCCGGTGGGCCACCACCTCCTCCCGCACCGTCACGCAGTCCCCGGCGCCCGCCCCGGGCCCCGTCTGGACGCACCGCACCCGCCGCACGGCGCCGTCCCGCAGCGCCGCCAGCGCCGCCCGCGCCTCGCCGCGCCCGCCCAGCGCCCTTAGCCGCACCAGCGCCGGGTACTCGGTGGCGAGCGCCGGGCCGCCGCCGGATCCCGCCGCCGACACCCAGAGGCGGCCGGCGGCCACGTCCAGCAGCAGGAAGCCGTTGCCCGCCAGCGCCAGGCCCGGCCCCGGCCCGCCGCCGCCCCCGGCCGCCTCCTCGGGCAGCGGCAGCGCATCGCCGCGCTCGGCCTGCGCCCGCCAGGCGCCCGTGGCCGCCTGCAGGCAGAGGGCGGCGGCGCCGCGGGGCTCGGCCCCCCGCCCCGCGCCCCGCCGCGCCCGCGCCGCCCCCAGGTACCAGTAGGCGACGAGCAGCAACGCCAGCAGCAGCAGCAGCCGCCGCGCCCAGCTGCTGGAGAGCAGCCCCGGCAGCCCCTTCAGCCGCTGCTGCAGCCACATGGGCGGCGGCGGGCCGGCGCGGGAGTCCCGTCCCGCCCCGTCCCGTCCCGTCGCGTCCCGCGGCCGCCCCCCGGCCCCGAGCCCGCCGCGGCGCAGCGACCCTCACGTCGCCATCGCCGCCGCCCGGAAGCGCCGCGCCGTGCGGCAGCCCCGCCGCGCTTTGCGGCGCTTTGCGACAGCCCCGCCGCACGGCGCCCTGAGGAGGCGCTTGGCGGCGAGCCCCGGCCCGCCCCGCCGCCGCCGAGGCGGGCCCCGGCCCCACCCCCACCCCCCCCCGGCTCCGGGCCCCCTCCTGGCTCCGGGCCCCCTCCCCCCGGCTCCGGGCCCCCTTCTGACTCCGCCCCCCGGCTCCGGGCCCCCTTCTGGCTCCGGGCCGCCGCTGCCCCTGCTCCGCTGCCGGCAGAGGGAGGGGCGGGACGCCCCAGGCGAGGGTGTCAGCCAGCAGCTCCAGCCTCTTTCAGCACACGGCCGAGGTTTTCTCTTTCCCGCCCGGGTGACTGCACCGATGGGAAAAGTGTGGAGCGGGCCTGGAGGAGTTTTCCGTAATTCCAGTGGCAATTGACTGCTGGTATCACAGCAGAGCCTAGTGTGGGAAAGCCAGTTATACTCTATCAGGCTTTATTCCACTGTGTAGTAAATAGAGGAACAAACTCTATGATGTGACTTAGATGTGCACGTCAAGCCACGGACAGCTTTATACTCCGGTGCAGCTCTCCAAAGACAGCAGCAAGCTATACAGAAACACTGTGAGTTAAAATGAAGTGTGAAATTCCTGACCAGGTAGAGCCGGTGAACCAGCTTAGCGGACTTAGGAGCAGTCCAGCTTAGGAGCAGACAGATGCTTCATCTTAACTTCATCCTGCAAATGAGCTGTTCGTTTGGGCTGGGGGGGGGGGGGGGGGCACTGGTATCTGTAAAACGGTGGGTGAGCCCCTGTCCCTTGCACGTTTCACTGGGGCTGGTGTTTTCTCAGAAGGTCTGGTGTGTTTTGAGGCTGCTTTAGAAACAGAGCTCTGAGTCTTTAGGAAGTTGCTGCTTTGCTTGGAGCACGTGTCGCACGTACTCGTTGGAACATCTGCATTGGCAGCTGCCTCTGTTTAGAAAGACAGGCAGCTGACTCCAGCCAGAGCACACAAAGCAGTACAAACATAGAAACAGGAAAAAAATATGCTTGCTGGGTTGGCATAGCTGCAGAATGCAAACAGAGTTGTCAAATAGGGACAGCCGGAGTACAGCAGTATAAACAATGATGCATTCATGAGTTCTCATGTGCAAAATCCCTTTCTTTTCAGAATGGAGAGACTTGACGTCACTGAAATGAGAAACTTGCAATTTTTTAAATTCTAGATTGAGTCACAGATCTCAGTCTGAGGTTTGAGGGTGAGGGGCTGAACACCTTTGCTGTGGCTCCTGGCTTAAAGTGTTGAGGCTGCTAAAGATTTATCAGGGGCTTCGTCCGGGCCTGCAAAGTACTGGAGAAATCTAAAGTGAAAGTCTGGGGGGTTTTTTTTCTTCTTTTTTTATTTAGTGAAACTGGCAGCTTTGCAAAAGGAAGTTTCCTGAAATCACCATCTTAGGGAGAACTAGTATTTCCTTGGACTGTTGCCTGTAGTACATCATTTGAGCATGAGGACTGTTCTGTTTGCCTGGTGAGGGAATTCCTGCTTTGGGGAGAGGGAATGGAAACAAAAGTGCTTTGAACACACTCAGGAATACTCTCACTGAACAAACAAATAGTAATGGTAGTTCTTTGGGAGGATGCTATTATGAAGCATGGAGAATATTAGTTAGCCACAGTGTGGCCCTTCTAATGTGCTTAATTTTTTCTCCTCTAAGATCATACCTTCTTGGATTTATTTTGAAAATCTGAATCCTATGATCCTGTGATTTCTGTTAATTGAAAGAGGTGGTTTACTGATAGAAAACAGCAGACTTGGCCCTCAGAATTTTACACAGCCAATTTTTTTTAATTAAAACTGAACTCTGCAATGAGGGAGGCTTCTGTATTATCCCAGTGCTTTTATGATGCCCTGTATGTTTCCAGCTGTGTGTTCCATAGCCACAGACCAGCTAAGCAATACATATTGCCTTGAGGCATTGCGTTTCTTCGTTATCTCAATGCACACGCCACACCATCACTCAGCACGCATCCTTTGCTTTTTATGCCTGCCAAACCACTCAGTACTGCTCCTTTCTCCATGACACCTTACCTTCCTATTGTAACGTGCTCCACGGGCCAAGCTCAGGTGTGGCGGAAGACTCAGTGCCTCTTTCAGTGATGGCTTCAGCAGTATACCGCAACGTTGCTTTCCATGTACCTCATGTCTTACAGAAGAGTGCATAACATTTATACAGCCTTTGTCATTCTGTGAGTTCTTTGCAGACAAGTAAATGTTATTGTTCGCACCTTACAAGAGAAAAAATAAGTAACCAACATTAAGAAATGTTGCTTTCAGTAATTGAAGCAAAGTTGGGTTTAATTATACACAGTGCCTAAGAAAATGGCACTGTCGCTTCTAGGTATTTGCTTCAGTAGAAATAATGTGTTGCTCAAGGCCTCACGTAAGGTGTGCGTCAGTGCTAGCTCCTCATCTGGCGTTCTGCAGGCTCAAAAGGGTTTCCCTGCATCTAAGTCTTACATTCACTGCAGTATAAAAATGACCCTAAACCCAATTTTCTTTTAAAAGTGTAATTTTATAAGACAGGTTTATTTTGCCTCTTCTCAAAGTTAGACGGAATAAACTAGAAGAATCACAGAATCACAGAATCATATAGGTTGGAAAAGACCTTTAAGATCACCGAGTCCAACCATAAACCTAACACTGCCAAAAAACCACCACTACGCCATGTCTCTAAGTACCTCATCCAAACGTCCTTTAAATACCTCCAGGGATGGCGACTCAACCACTTCCCTGGGCAGTCTGTTCCAGTGCTTGATAACCCTCTCGGTGAAGAAAAATTTCCTAATGTCCAGTCTAAACCTCCCCTGGCGCAACTTGAGGCCATTTCCTCTTGTCCTATCACTTGTTACCTGGGAGAAGAGACCGACCCCCACCTCTCTACAACCTCCTTTCAGGCCGTTGTAGAGAGCGATGAGGTCTCCCCTCAGCCTCCTTTTCTCCAGGCTAAACAGTCCCAGCTCCCTCAGCCGCTCCTCATAAGACTTCTGCTCCAGACCCTTCACCAGCTTCGTTGCCCTTCTCTGTACACGCTCCAGTACCTCAATATCCCTCTTGTAGTGGGGGGCCCAAAACTGAACACAGTATTCGAGGTGCGGCCTCACCAGTGCCGAGTACAGGGGCACAATCACTTCCCTAGTCCTGCTGGCCACGCTATTTTTGATAGAAGAAGATGCATGGGTAAGTCATCAGGGCTAGAGCAAGAAAACCCAGCACAAGGACAAAGAGATAAAGAGATATATATGGCCAGAGAAAAAGTTAGTCCAGGAAACAAGACCGCAGCAGATTTTGTGTTCACCAAGGACATGTATGAGGTGAGATGACAGGTGGAGAGACGGTGTTTCATAAGGGCTTCCAGTTTCCAGAGCTGTGCACCACCCACTTCTGGTTTGCCTTTTCCACGCTTAATGACTGTGTCAACCAGATGCAGCCCAGCACGAACCGAAGCTGGCCGGAAAGTGAGCCCCCTCCTCCCACGCAGCCTCGCGTTTGCTGAACGCCCGTCTCTTCTCTGCGGACCCGCTGCCCCGCGTCCCACGGCCGGGGCTGTAACCCGCGTCCTGCGCAGCCCCCGGCAGCGAGGCTTGCTGGACCCGGCACGCCAGGTCGCGTTCCCGCAGCTCCGGGATCGAGCTCCGCGTCCCTGCCCAAGGCAGATGCTGCCGGGCTCTGCACAAGCCTCGGCCCCGCAGCTTCCTGCTCCCTCTCCCAGCGCGGCCCCAGCTGCCTCCCCGCCTCTTGCGGGGGCCGGGGCGGCCCGGGAGGAGGAGCCGCCGCCTCTCCGCTTCCTCCGCCCGTCCCCGCCGGGCGGGTCTGGTGCGTGGCACAGGCTCCGGCAGCCCCGGAGCTTTCTAGAGCCGCCGTCCGCCGGGGCCGTCCCGCTGGCAGCGCCCCCGCTCGGTACCGGCTCCCGGACCGGGATCCAGGCGGGGAAGTCGCCTCCATGGTGCCTCCGGCGGTGCTGCTGCCCTGGGCGGTGCTGGCGCTGCTCGGGGCGGAGGGCGGCCGTGCCTCCGAGCGGGAAGGTAAGGGGGTCTGCTCCGGGGCAGAGGGCGGGGACCGGCAGCACGGGGAGCTGGTGGCCAGGCCGGTGGACGGGCACATCCGCTCTCGGTGCCACCGCTGACCCTAGCGCCCCGGTCCAGCTCGGAGGCATTGCGGTCCAGCTCGGAGAGCAGCGCCCGCTGCAGAGTCTGAGCCCCGGGGCGGCATCCGGAGCCTGCTGCCGAGCGGGGAGGCAGCGCACGGGCTGGCGTGGGTGTCCTCCGCACATGCTTCTGGAGCGCCGCAGTTCCCAGACAGGCGCTCGCAGCTCTGAGTTGTGTGAGACGAGCCTGGGACACCATTTCATCCCAGTAAGGTACTCACAGCCCCTTGGGTGGCATCCCCCCTGGGTCGGCCCTTCCTGCTTTTGAACTTACACGGTTCAAGAGTTAGGTAACCGAGGGCATTTGATCCCAGACTGGCCACAGTGACCTGAGCTCTGGGATGCTCCTAAAATAACATCAGTCTATCCCCACAGAAACAGTTGGTAGATGCTCTGAGGAGTAGTTGGTGGAACAGTAGAGGATTAGGGCAGCTGCAGAATGTCAGCCAGGCTGACAAAGAGGTTCACACACTGTCACTCTGCCAAGATGTTTGGATAATTATCTCTGTCTTCATTAGAGAAGTGGCAATTAATAGGAGATTTCATCTTGTTACCTAGAATACTTCCCTTCACGATACGTGATTCTGGTATAATTACCTTTACTGTATATATTACTTAATACAGTTAATGTGTATCCGTGGGAGTGTTGGAAGGGGAGTTCTTTAGCTATAGTGACATAACTAAAGAAAAATAATTTCAGCATTTAGGATAACTGTTAGACAAATGTAAGTAAGAAATTAATCTGTCTGTGCTATCCTGTCTTCCTTACACACCCCAAATCTTCCATGTTTTTAGTAAGGTTTTAGAGTGCACTAGAGATATAGAATTGGGTGCTGGGAAAAGAGAATGAGGTATGTTGGTTAGGAAGAGGAATTTGGAATTAACTGCTTTCTGAACCCATCACTTCTGGCATGGCTCGAAGAAAAAATGCCTTACCTTTTCTGTGCCTCGGCTTCCCTGGAGTAATGTGAGAATAATGTTACCTATCTTCTCTCTTGTGTATTCTTTTAGATCTCTGCAAAAGCTCTAAGCATAGTTATTTGGAGTTAATTGAAACTTTAAAAATAAACTTTCATAAATGTGAATTTAATGCAGAGATTATATTATCCACTATTAAATTGTGCACTGATTTTTTCTATTTGATCCCCGTATTAATGGTATTTTCTTGGACACTGTCTTAACAGGAAGCGGCAGAGTAGGATTTCCCAAAGTACAGCCTAGGGATAAATTCATTCCTTGTCCTAAAGTGCAGCTGCAGCTGTGCTTTCCCTGTAGAGTCAGGGCAGAAGTAAATAACTCTAAAACTTTTTGTTACTGAACTCATCTTGTTACTGATTTTACTCTTTGTAAGAACTCAGAAGTCTACCCAATCGTTTCACTGTGCTGTTGATATCAGAGTCCCTGTTCCAGTACTTTGTCCCTACAGGATCCTTTTCATCTATAGTGCTCAAAAACCCTCACAAAAGTGATGTGTCCTCTATTATCATTCTACAGATGGAAAAACGGAGGGATAACAAGATTGGCTCCTTGTTGCATAGCAGAGCTGGCAGTACAGCCCAGCTCCCCTGGTTCCTACTCCAGCGCTTGCTTCGTTAACCACACTGTTCATATTTTGCAGCCGTACCATTACTAAATGTATACGATTTCTATTTGTCAGCATGGCCCAAGGAGCCTCTGGGCCCAGGAGGCCCAGCTTAACAGAATAGGCTACCATTTCTACATATGAAAAGTAACTGTGACATGGAAAATAGGGAAGCATAAATCCACTTTTGGAGGTTTTAAAATGTCTGCATGTGATACTGAAATTAAAAGGGTTTACTGCTCTATCTCTGCAAATACCTCTCAGCTGCACCAGTGTTCAGCAAAATCTTCGAGAAAGAGAAAAAAGGGTTAAAGGAGAAGGAGCAGAGGCAGCATAGCTCAGCACAAGCTTCTAGTAAGGGACTGAAGGAATGTCTCTTGGGATGGAAAGCTCTCGCTACTGCAGAGATTTCTCAGAACAGAGACTGAGCTTAATGTCTCTGAGAGTCCTACCCCCACAGACCAGTAATGAGAAGGGAATCTGTAACTTTGAATTCTGCTGGGGAGGATAATTGTCTCTGTGCTGGCTTTTCCATGCCCCAGTGAGTTCACACCACGGTGAAACCTTTTCTGTCTTAGAAATAGGACACCGCTTCCTCTTCATCCGTGTGAGCCTTTAGCTCTCGCATCTCGTCCAGCAAACTTCTGGCAGTCATATCATAATCAGTTTGTTGCTTTCTGGGGGTGGCGGTGTGAAAATGAATTAGTGATTTATTTAATGTGAGATGCCGGAGAATTCAGGCTGAAATAATTGCATAGCAGTCAGCTCTTTCCTTTCTCTCCTTCGTTTATCGTTATTATATGCTTTCTCCTCTCCTTTCAGGTACTAGAATTTGATGTTTGTCTTTACATTCCTCTCTGGCAAGCCCACATTTGCCCCCCTCTTCGTTGGCAGTGTGATCTTCACCTTCTCAGAAACCGTGAGCTCAGAGCTATCAAATAAAGCTGCCATGGTTTTCTGCATGCCATCGTATGGCTAGAAACTTTAATGGCTTTAACATATTCCCTGAGGACATAGATACTTTACTTACTTGTTTGCACCTTCTGACTGGACAGGACACAAGGAACTGGAGTGTGCTGGAGGAGCTGGATTAGGAATGCACTTCATACGTCTACAAATCTGCCTTTAAAAACTGCACAAATGCAGGATTGATATTATTTTATTTATCACTCTCTTTGTCTGTCTGTGTGAATGTCTAACAAAATACAATTAGAACTGACCTCCTATTGACTGTTCTCAATCTCTCCTCTCTTTTTTACCTCTGATGCAGGTAAAGGATTTTAGGAATTTCCTTGGGAACATGCTCTTTCTTCCTAACTTGGAGTCTTACACTTATTTTTTATTTTTGCTGCCTTTGTCAGGTCTATCTAGGACTCCAGCTCCTAGATCCTTCCTCTCTAAGATCAGACAGAATATCAGTTTGGGTACACTAGGAAGATGCATCTGGTACATCCATTGAAAAAAATCATTGTTCCAGAAGAAGCCTGCTCCAGCCAAGAAAATGTGCTTTCAGTTTTTCCTGGTATTTTCTGATGTTAAAATCGGATGGCCAGGATTCACATTTAAGCACTGTTGCCAGAACCTATACAAATTCCTACTTAAGCAGAAGTTTTAAGATGAAGTATAGCATTTAATCATTACAATGAAGAAACCAGAGCTTCCACATAAAAATCATATTCCAGTGGTACTATAGAGAAACTTCTGAAAGAGAACTTCAGGATTTAGCTTTGTCATTTTTAAGGAACTGGAAATGAAAAGCAAGTTTAGGAGGAGAATGTAAATGAAAGTTACGGCAGAATTAAATTCACATTGTGTATGTATGAAAAAATCTGGAAAACACCTCAAGAATGCAGTAGAAAATTGGAGCAGCCATGGAGAGGGAATAATAACATTCAGCCTAATTTTGGTCTTCCCTACACCCAGTCAATGCTGAGTGACAAAAAAGCAACTCTGTGGGTAACAGGAAGCCAATTGCACTAAATGGATGAGTTCCAAATGGGCATTTTGTAGTAGTTCTATTTTTTATCTTCAAGTTTAATTTCCTTCATGCTCTCTGTGAGAGAAGAGAATTTTAACTCTCAATAGCAGGGCAAAAAACCACTTAATACATTATCTTTTCTTTTTCTAGCTCATAACTCAGGCAATGAAATTGTATCTTTACATAATCTCGCATTTTGTACCCAGGACCAGGTTCTAATCTCCTCTGCAAAGGAACAGTCTCGCTTGTGCTGTAATTAGTTTTGGGTTCTTCAATCAAACACTGAAATTTGAGGGCACCTTTGCCACGTTCTGTCCCCTGTGATAGTTAGTTCCTCCAGTAGAACATTGGCTATGTCCACGCTTTCTTTTTCTCCCTCTATGAAGCTTTGATGAGTTGGTGCCAAGAAAATCCAGGCAGCAAATAAGTAGGATTTGAGGCTGGTTTTCTTCCTGACGTTGAAGCTTTGTGGGCAGTGAGAACACCTATAGTGCTTAAGATTGCACGGCATAGAGATAATTGGGTGAGGTGTAAGCAAGCTGTTTTCTTCTCAGTAGGATATGGTAGCTCCACAGCTAGACTACCTCCCTTGCCCGATTTAAAATGAACCTGGACATCTGTCAATGTCATATAGAACAGACATAACCTGTGTCCGTGAACAGCAGTGACTGCGCAAAAGTTGGGACTCCTGGATTCTATTGCTGGATTTGTGATCAGCTTAAATGTACTGGGAAAGTCACTTTGCTTCTCAGTGGTTGGATTTTGACTTTCTTTTGTCAAATCTGTCAAGTACCTTTAAGACTATTGATCCCTACCTTGACTCAATATCTGATAGTAAAACCTCTTCGTTAGGTATGGAACAGCTGGTTGTGAAAACAAGGCAAGTTGAATGTGTCTCTTGTGCTTTCTCCTGTATGCAGAAAACCTGCTGGTTCTTACTGTTGCCACCAAGCAGACTGAGGGATTCCAGCGCTTTAGAAGATCAGCCCAATTCTTCAACTACAAAGTCCAGGTGATGGCTAGCAGCCTCAGTGGTGGTTAGTTGAAGGGAATTTTGAAGTGTGGAATGGATAAGACTTGGCCACAAAGTGATTAAATAAAAGCTCAAGAGAGGACACACCTACTCAGTTGGCTGAAAAATACTGTGACTGGGACATTTCTGCAGCAGTCTCTTACTCCATCCTGAGTGGTGGCTTGAGATGAGATCCGTAACTCCTGCTGAAGGGAGCCCCATGGCACTTTTCCGCTGTAATGCCAAAACACAGTACACAGTGTGCTCCTGTCCCTGTTGCTGAGAGTACTTTGTTACTGTGCTACGTGTCCCTCTGACTGTCCCTCGCAGAGAATGGTTCAAAGGCTGGCGTATAAACCTAGTCCATCTGTCCTGATGCTGGGTTTTTTGTTGTGATTTGCACTGGGAGTTATCAGGACTAGTAAGGTTGTGGGTTCTGGTCCTTTCCTGTGAGTCTTGCTGGGAAAGTGACCTGTTCAGTAGACCCTGTGCCTGTTGTTTTTTAGGTGCTGGGGCTGGATGAGGAATGGCAGGGTGGAGATGACAAGAAGCCAGCAGGAGGTGGGCAGAAGGTCCGTCTCTTGAAATCAGCTTTGAAGCAGTATGCGGATAAGGAAGACTTGATCATCCTTTTCGTAGAAAGGTAATGGGTTGGAAAGTATTTGCCATGAACTGAATCATAAGGCTGTTTGGACAGGTTCTTACCAAGAAGAAATTAACTGTGAAGTAGATTGCTTTTGGAAGGTGTGTCCAGACCTCCTCTGTTTTTCTCCCCCTGAATTCTCTGCAGTTGCCTGAGAGTTGCTCAGAGCTGCATCTGTGGCAGCTGGGAAGGCCTGATCAGAATAGGCTGATTCCAGCTCTTGCATAAAGTTGATAGCGTTATACCTGTTTCTGCCAGGGTGGAATTTGGCTGCCTCTGTCTGCAGAGAATGAGTGGACAATTTCTGTGGATCTGTGCAGGCCTTTCTTACCAGAATTATTTGTTTTATAAGGTGAGGCAGGCTACAACACAATCCTGAGAGCCAAGAATTAGTCTGCCAGAGAAATGTGAAGAGGGAAAAGGACGGTTTGGAGTCTCAGTGTCTTTTCATACGCCCAGCAACAGGCAGGGCTGGGATCCCTGTATCTGTCTCTAGCTCCCATGGCAGGGAGATCATCTTTTGCAGCTCTGAGTGTCTGCATGTGTTTAGAGTTGGGAATGATTAATCTCTAGAATGAGCAACTTCTTCACTCACCAAAATGAGTCTGAAGTATGCAAATCCTCTTGCAGAAAATGCAGGTTTCATTCTGGGAGTGTTGCGTGGGAATTAGTTGGTTCTACCCAGTACTGAAGAGATAGCGGCTGGCGTGCAGCATGCAGTGGCTAGTGTCCAGTAGAGGTTCCTCCTGAAGATTTGCAGGGAGCTCAGTGGAGAGTGGCAGGATGCCAAAAGATGTAAAAAGCATGATTTATGGGTTTGTTTAATCTAGAAAGGAATGGCAGAGTAATTCTTCCTCCAATAAGTAAAAAGTTGTTAAAAACAGTGAGGGCACCAGGGCTTCACAGTTCCAAATGGGGGAGAAGCAAGGAGTGATCAGCATGTTTTGCAGCTTGGAAGATTTGTTTTTATCATCAGTGAAAACTTTGTAAAAAATAAGAACGGGTGTAAGTTGCCCCAAACCAGTGTGGAATCTTCTGCAGTGGAAACTAACGTCTCCCACTCTGTGAATAAGATTGGACTTTAATTAGCTATAATTATGACAAAAAATGTAATACTGTGAAGCAGAACTAAAAGAAAGGGGTTCGTAAAGGATTAGCTGTTTCTAGAAACTTTTAATGCTGACATGTTTTTCTGACTCCATTCCTTTCTGTGCCTTTCTTGTCTGTCTTTTACTCTAGCTATGATGTACTTTTTGCTTCGGGCCCCACAGAACTGCTGAAGAAGTTCAAACAAGCCAAGAGCAAGGTGGTCTTCTCAGCAGAGAACTACATCTATCCCGACAGAAAGTTGGAAGCCAAGTATCCTCAGGTGCGAGATGGAAAGCGCTTCCTGGGTTCTGGAGGTAAGACGCAGAACCTTCTTTCAGCTGAGAACCTCTCTCAGCTTTTTCCTCCTATGAGAAGGCCTTTGAGAGAAGTAGCAAGGGACCAGGTGTGGAAAGTATCTTTATAGAAGGTGGTGCAAATTGAAGCCCTGTGCATAACTGGCTGTAATGGAAAGACTAACGATGCTCCTGTCTTTTACCTACGGAGGGGACATAGCTATGAATTGCCTGTAGAGGACAGGAACCTGCTCCCTATCCCTTCTCCCTTTTCAGTAAGACTTGTCATTCAGGGTGTGGGTATCTGAGCTTTTCTGATGCTGAAGATTATGGGTTTGATCCTGGTGTCATTCCATGTTGGAAAGTGCAGTCTGTACACACCTTTGCTGAAAGCTGGTGTATCTCTGCAGCAACACACAGTGGAGTGAGACTTTGTGTGAAAGAAGTGAGAGCGTGTGTATACAGGAGTACTTCCCTTTCTTGGTTGTATGGGTTGAAACACCTCTTCATACTTATTCCCACAGGCTTCGTAGGTTATGCTCCAAACCTGAAGAAGCTTGTGGAGGAGTGGAAAGGACAAGATGATGACAGTGACCAGCTCTTCTATACGAATGTCTTCTTGGATCCAGAAAAAAGAGTAGGTGTAGTTAGATTTTGGGATTAGGGGGAGTTGTCTGAGAAGCATTGCTGTTAATCCTCTGTGCAGTATCCCTGTTGACAGTAAAATAAGTTAATCACATACATATTGACCCTTAATTACTGCTCTGGCATCCTTACATGAAAAAGGCCAGTAGTATGTCTAGTTACCCATTTTCCTTCTGAAAATTTGCATTCTAGCCCCTACCCCCTTGTTCTGTTATTAGCAGGTTTTAAGCTTAAAATGTTAATGGGAAGACAGATGTCTTAAAACAAGTCTTACTGGAAACTCATACCAGTATCTGTATGTGCTGATGTTTAAAGCGATTGAGTGTGGCAGAACTAACCAGCCTCCTCCCAGGGGGTGTGAAACCCAGACTTTAAGTGTGTATCCTCCCTGTAGAGTGCAGTGCTTGACTTAGAGATATCCAGCCTAGCACTGAAGTACATTGTAGGTAAAGGGGCAGATGAGGCCTGAGCAGATTTGAGGTGATAAAAGGGACAAAGTTTCACAGCCTTGTAGCCACTCTTGTGCCACAGGACAGGGACCGTAGGCATCACAGTGGGTAGCCCTGCTGGAACAAAGAGGCTGCCACTGCCTTCCGCAAACACCTCCAGATCCTGGCTGACAAAATCTGTGTCAGCCTATGTAGCGTGCCACGTAACATCATACAGAAGCCTCAATGGACCCTGGAAGCATCATTGCCATTCCAGCACTGTGTGGTGCACTGGCCGAATCATCCAGCCCACAGGGTGATTCTGCTTCCGTTGTCCCTGCCCCGTTCTGCATTACGCAGTGCACTCTGTCCCTGAGGGACACCACAAATGCATGGGAACTAGGAAGTCAAACTGTAACAGTAAAGTCAAGAGGAAGCATTAGAAATGGGAAACTGCTTTCAGACTGATTAGAGAAGGAGTTGCACTTTTTTACCAGCAGAGCTGGTGAAAAATTCAGAACAGCTGCACTTTTTTCCTTCCCCAAATCTGAATAAGGCCCATGATATTTTAACATGAACATGTTCTCATCTGCAGGTCTGGCCCTATGCCACACAAAGGCTGAGTAATTCCACTGACTTGGCATTCAGACAGCGGATGTTAGCACCCTGCTGTCCTTTCCAGTAATCAATCTAAATACGTGCCTGGAGGGAGACTGAACTCTGTTAAGTCAGAGCTGGATTTTAGTCTGACAAAAATCCAGTCAGAGTGTGACTTGCAGCTGGGGATAAAAACAAAGACTGCATGAGCTGGCCTTGCACCCTTACTGTGTTCTGGTTTGACACTGGTACCGGGGGCAACGCTTGGGGTAATGCTCGCCCTGTGGATAGATGGCAAGAAACTGTCTTCACAGCAGATGTTTTTGATATCTTGGCATTCCTGCATATTATACATGGGTTTTATATGATTGTGCTGCAAGTGTACTTCATTAATATGCTGCGTATTATTATTGGCACACCCACAGCAGCTTTAAAATATTTATTTGCATGGTTTTGCCTAATATAATAGCTTTAAATTGTTTTAGAAATGGCGAATTGTCCCAGATTCAAGTGCAAATGAGGATTAGCTGGGAGTGTTTTAGGCTTCAGAGCTTGGAGAGTATGGAAATGATTATAGGAATGTGATATATCTTCACTCAGCATGGGGTCTGTCACATGTAAAGAATGGATGCCCACTTGTGTTCTAATTAAGATTATTTATCTCACTCTTTTAAAGGAAAGTATCAACATCAGTCTAGACCAAAGAAGCCGGATCTTCCAAAACCTAAATGGAGCATTAGGTGAGATGGAAGAAGGAAGCTCATTTCTCCTTGGAATGCAACTGCATGCTGACACCAGAAATAAAGTCGTGTTGTGGCTGAAGGGATTAAATTTCAGAAATTCCTGTCCCTGCAGAATAAGCCTCAGTAAAAAACCTCTGCCAGAGTTCTGGGATTTATTTGCAATTCCACTGTGACCAACTAGGTCCTCATTGCAATTCCCTCTTCACTTGGGGGAATACAGGTCAGGTTTTCCATCTTACACCTCCTTGTCACTTTGATCTCCAAGCATGTCGGATTGCATTAGCCTTAGGGATTGAAACTGGGAGGGACTTCAGTGCAAGTAATAACACATAACCCTGCCTAGGGCTTGCCTGTCTTTCTGCTTCAGAACCGTGTGTGGAATGCCACAGAAGGTGAGATGCAGCCAGACACTGCCTGTGAGCACTCACTGACCGTACCAAGCTTCTGACCTGACCTGCTGATTGATTGATTTTCCTAGTCCTGGCAAAAGTGATTTACTTACTCTCCTGACACTACTGCCTAATGTTTTCAGTTTATAGTCTTGCACCCCTCCATCTTTATTCCAGTCAGGTAAAAAATTATAACGGCAGTGTATTTTTTGGCTCCTGTGCTTATTACAACAATGATAGACTGGAGCTTGGATCTGTACTAGTCTGTTTTCCAAAGGATTTTGTGTGGTTGTGTTGAGGAGACATCTTGGATGATCTCTGCCAGGAGGGTGGACTTTTGTCTGGAGTGGAAAAGAGAGACAGCAGGTGCATAGAATGCTTAGGTGAGAAGGGCCTGAGTCCTCCCTGGCCATCATTAGCTGTTCCTCACAGCACACTTTGTCAATGCCAGTTTTGAAAGACTGTTTCAGTGTGGCTTCTGCCGATTCCCAGTAGAAGGCGTATTTGCCAGCCCAGCCAGCTGCACTCTGTCCAGCTTCCCAGCCATCCTCCTGTTACCTCACAGGATCATTCTGAACATTTTTTTTCTCCTTTCTGGATATGGCCTGTAGCCCTTAAACTACTTGTGCGTGGTTATCCATGTCCATGCTTTCCTCTTTCAGCAGTTGTTCAGTAGAAATGAGGCATTGTGCTGCTAATTATTAATAAAAGCCTTCCTCTGATAACATGATGGCAATGTCATTTCCAGATGAGGTAGTTCTGAAGTTTGAAAACTCACGAGTGAGAGCAAGAAACTTGTTATATGACACTCTGCCTGTAGTGATTCATGGAAATGGGCCCACCAAGGTAAGTGGGCGTCCTGAGGGAAAGATTTGATATGTATTTGTTGCAAAGTGACCCTTTAGGTTCGAGTGTATCAGGTTACTGTCTTCCCATATACTGACTTTCCCTGTGTACACTTACATTTGAGAAACAGTAAGTGGTCCAGGTCCCTAGTAGCAAGATGGGTCTGGTTCAAAGACCAGCTTGTAATTAGGCCCTCAGGCTGTCACGCTTTTTAGATTCTTTAGTCCAAGAGGAAGGTAAATGAAGTTCTGATGAAATGTGATCTTACACTGGGGGTAGATGCAAAGAAACTCCTCTGCCTTGTAATGCGTGACATGTCAAATTGCCTTTTGCAGCTGCAGTTGAACTACCTGGGCAACTACATTCCTCAAATATGGACATTTGAGACTGGCTGCACTGTGTGTGATGAAGGTCTGCGAAGCCTCACAGGTTTTAAGGTAAGGCTGATGCCTATTCAAAGCTCTCAAGACAAGTCTTACAATTACAATGGGATCTTATGTGTCCGATGTGGTACCTAAGCCACCACTTCTCTCCTCTTCTCACTGAACGTAGGATGAGGCATTGCCAATGGTTCTGATTGGCATTTTCATCGAGCAGCCCACCCCATTCCTCTCCCAGTTTTTCTTGCGGCTTCGTAACCTTCATTACCCAAAGCAGCGAATCCAGCTCTTCATTCACAACCATGTAAGTAAAGTTGGCCTGTGATGGTCTTAGCAAATGCGGGGAAAACGTATACCTCCCCCTGTACTGTAGGCACCTTTGCAACCTTTAACTAGACTTCCAGGCTCTGTATAATCCCAGTACTTATCTGCAATGGCACCTATAAGATAGCTCCATCCAGCTGTAAAGATGTGGAAGTGGGAAGAACTGTTGTTCATCTGGTTTGACATTTTCAAGAACGGGAGGCTGAGCAGCCTGGGATGAGGCCATCTCATCTGTTTTTCCTTATTTTTCCTTTGGCATAGGAGCAACATCACTTGACACAGGTGGACTCTTTTGTTAAAGAGCATGGCAAAGAATATCTCGCCCTCAAAGTGATTGGACCAGATGATGAGGTGGAGAATGCTGAGGCGCGTAACTTGGGCATGTAAGTGAAGAGGCCATACATGATGGCTAGCAGAGTCAGCCTGTGTCCAAACTAAGGCAGTCCAGTTTTTCTGAGTATTGTCACTATCAAGTGGATGCTTCTCTTCTTTCAGTCACCCTCTTCTTTCAATTTTCCTAGCATTAACTCCCCATGCCCATTATATATTGGAAAAAAATCAACCCAAATATCAGCTCCCTTTCTCCACTTTCAGAAACCAAGTTCTCACTGGTTCTCTGCCCCGTTGGAAGGATAGCCCTGTACCTCCTGCCTTCATCAAGCAGTCTATATGCCCAGTCACAGATCACAAATAATATATGCACCCGTATCTCTGAGGAAGAGGAGTGTAGTAGTAAAACTAAGAGCTAGTGGCAGAGTATCTTCCTGTATGTGATCAGGAGGTGTGAGTTTGAGCTCAGGTCTGGATTTAGGCCAACCGTAAATGGGAACCTCTTCAGTTTGTGCTGGGGAAGCAATTTGCTAAATGTTGATTTTGGCTGTGTCTCAGTGTGTGCTATTGGATACTGAATCTGATGTGCTTGTACTGTGCTAGCCTTCTGGGTTGTTATGTTAAACTGAACTTTTCTGAGCACCCAGAAGACGACCTTTAATCTACAAGGTGAGGGAATTCCTGGTGTTCTGTCCCTTGTCTTGGTCTGTTCTAGGAGGATTTTGATGTGACTTTTCTTGTTCTCTGGCTACAGGGATTTGTGCAGAAAGGATCCTGACTGTGACTTTTACTTTAGCCTGGATGCTGAGATAGTTCTGAAGAACACAGAGACTCTAAGGATCCTGATCGAACAGAACAAGTGAGTTCTTTGGTCTGAGCAATCCTTACTGGTCATCTTTCACATGAGGAATACAGTGAGCTCTTCTATCACGGAGATGCGTAAGGCACTAGGAGAACTGTGTCAGAAGTGGCATGTTAGACAAACACCTCTTATTTGGTCTTTTTTTACTGTAGCTGTAATCCCTGGATTTTAGGCAGTGGGATTGCGCAGCTGGTCTTTGAACCAGGACAAAACTAAATCATCCCTAGTTTTGTCTTTATATAGTCGCTAGAACAAATCGGATTCTAAGAGACCTGCTGCAGGATGCCTTTAGATAGGAGATTGTGATCATATTTGCCCTTTCTTATGTGGAATTTTATTCCAACAGAGTTAACAGAAGCAGCAACTCTGTAAGTGAGGGAGAATCTAACTCTTATGAGGGAGAATCTAACTCTTATGGTCCTGTGGTTTGTAAATCTTTTCCTTTTCTTTGTGTGGTAACATCCTGTTCTGCAATTCCTTTTTTTTCCGTGCCCACAGGATGGTGATTGCCCCACTGGTAAGCCGTCATGAGAAGTTGTGGTCAAATTTCTGGGGAGCGCTGAGCCCTGATGGATACTATGCCCGCTCAGAAGATTATGTGGATATAGTTCAAAGGCGGAGGGTGTGAGTATGCAGAGTGTTTCTTACTGATATAATCCCTCAAATGTAAAGCTTGCTGCAGCACATTATCATCAAACCAGCTAATGTCAAAGAACCAGAGAGCACAACTGTCTTTGTGTACAGAAAAGGAGAAGAAGTCTGTACTCCCATTTGGAAGCTGCTCTATGTTCTTCCCTGAGCAGAGACGATAACATGCTTTGGGCAGATTTTCTTATGATCAGAGTAAGGGTTTAAGAGTCCTGACTCTGCTGAAATCACTTCATCTTACTCATGTCATGTTTTCCCACCAGTGGATTGTAGTTAGTGTGATCCTTAAAATCCTGTAAAGTGCTGTTTAATCTTTATCAGATAGTCTTCATAAAATACCAGGTGATCCTTGAATGGAAGATTCACAAAATATAGCTGTAGGTTCATTCATATTCTTGAGGGGCCCTCTTTTTTTTTTTTAGGCCATTATATGTGTGATAAATGCTGGAAATCAGCTTATGCACTTTTGGCTGGTTCAGTTTTTTTAAATCACCGGAAAAAAATATGTTGATCTCTCTGGGAAGAGATTCAAGCCATTACTTATGTCCCTAGCAAAAACACACAGTAGCAATTAATTGCTTTCACAGTGGACTAGTATTTGTGCAGCTTAAAAGCTCTGGGCAATATAAGTGATTTTTTTCTGGAATGACAATTCCTACTGGTATGGTTTCTCCCTACTGTTCTGAGTTGGCTCATTTAGGCAAGCCTGGCTAATACTGCAGTGCCGCCTGCCATCCTGTCAACTCCAGCAGTTTCTGTTTTAGTGCTATTTCAAGTCTTACTCTCCTACCTCTGTGTTTCAGCGGGCTTTGGAATGTTCCCTACATCAGTAGCGTTTACATGGTTAAAGCCAAGGCTCTGCGATCAGAGCTTGACCAAGGAGATCTCTTCCACAGTGGCAAGCTGGATGCTGACATGGCTTTCTGCCACAACGTTCGGAATCAGGTCAGTCAAGGAGAGAAAGGCTGGCAGGGGAACTGCACGCCAGAGTGGAGGTGACAAGATTAAGTAGTTTCAAGGCATTCAGCTCTGCCGGGGCATGGGACAGGATGAACTGGCATTACTCAATACTGTGCAGGCTTGGAACAGTGTGGGATTTCTATCTTGCTGTGAAGCCACACAGAGCCAGGGACCACTAAATGTGGGTAACATTTTTGTTCTTGGGCCTATTCTGGGCTGTTCTAAATGGGGTTGACAGGGTAAGAAGGAAGAACGTAATCTCACAGCAGCTGTTCTGCTCTGCTTCCAACCCTGGCTGACAAGAGGCACAGAATTAGTGGCTCTGGCTATAACCTTTCAAAGTGCCTCATATCCAGGGTGGAAATTAAACTGAAGGCCCACAGGAGAAAGAATGAGTAAATTAACAGCTTGGGCAGAGCCATCATCACTGGGGAACTGTCCAGTGCTTATATTTCATAGTGGCTCACAGAAATGTGAGGCCTGGAAACAAAGCTTGATTGTTTCCCTCTGTCCTGCAGGGAGTCTTTATGTACCTGACAAATCGGCATCAGTTTGGACACATCCTGTCCCTGGAGAATTATCAGACAACTCACCTCCACAATGACCTCTGGCAAATATTCAGCAATCCTGAGGTGAGATAACCTGCATGCTCAGCAGGCTTAGCAATGTGGCATGTGAAGATTTGATGACTAGTTTCACCAACAAGGAAGGTCCAGGCTTTGTAATAACGATGTCTCTCAGGTGGGATGAGGAGTGTAATCACAGAATTTAAAGAGAGGGTGTTTATGTGATTCATAACATCTGGATCTTCAAAGCCTGTGAAGCACTGCTGCATGAGTGCCTGGCCTTTCACTGCCTCTTTAACCAGGCTCCACAGAAATTACTGGTTTGCTTATCTTTTAACTGCAGGACTGGAGAGAAAAGTACATCCATGAAAACTACACAGCAGCTCTGAAAGGGAAATTGGTAGAAATGGTAAGAAAGTATTGCTCTTATCCATCAGAATGGGAGATTAGCATCAGGACAATGCTTGTATCATCACTACTGTCATTCTCAGGAATAAGCAGTTCAGCATGACCTCATAGTCTTTCAAATCCAGGGGAAACATGACCTTGAAAGTATTTTTAGAGCCAAATCATTCTTCTAGAAGTACATCTCCAGCTCTCTTAAGTGGAAGTGGGGCACGTAAATCAGAAGACCAATTTCTATCCTCAATATTTTGGTTACTTTCCCCTTAAACTGACTCAATCTACAGTCAGTTTAGCCTTACTCCTTTTGCCTCAAGCACCTGTCCTTGTTTCTGCTGTTCTTACCTGTCTACTTTCTGCAGCCCTGCCCGGATGTTTACTGGTTCCCCATATTCACTGACACTGCCTGTGATGAGCTGGTGGAGGAAATGGAACATTATGGTCAGTGGTCCACAGGTGACAACACGGTAAGAAAAAGCAGGAGCTTTTTGATTTCTGGGTCGCACCATTATCCGTGCATATTTGGCAGCAGTGCCTCCTGTAGGAAGGCATTAGATCCCACAGTTAAACCAGGAAACTGGAGGCAGTACTCTAATTTTGTTCCTGATTAACTCTGTGATTTTGCCCCTGTTCTTAAATGTGAGTTAATTTTTCTGAGTCCTCTTTAGTGTCCTCGGAAGCTACAGTGTTCAGCCCTTCTGATGGTAATATTGTTTACCTTAGGTTTTAATTATTGTTTGAAATGAGTTTTTCATCCTGGAAATTCTGATAAATAAACGTCATATTTATTTGTAGTTACCAGAAACAAGTGCTTTTCATTCCTGAAGTCCAAGGTTCCCATCCTTATGGGTATTTTCATGATTCTATTTCAGGACAGCAGAATACAAGGAGGATATGAGAATGTCCCAACTATTGACATACACATGAACCAAATCGGCTTTGAAAGAGAATGGTATAAGTTTCTTCTGGACTATATTGCACCTATCACAGAGAAACTGTACCCAGGATACTATACCAAGGTATGTGTATGTTAGCTTCAAAACTTGTGGCCAGCTCAGCACCTCTTCCAGTTGCAACTTCGTGAAAAGACTGCTAGAGTCCTCTAGCAATATGCATACTACTTCCCAGTATGGAGGAACAGACCCTGGAGTATGACATAAGTATATGCGTCAGGAAATACGCAGTTTCCCAATGACATTCTCCTGCCTTTCTCTCTTAGCTGTGGGATGCAATTTGAATCTGACACCCTGCTCTGCAGCTCAGTAGCCATGGACTACTATAGCCCTGTAACTGTAAATGATGTGCATTTTGTTCTTCTCTCCTGCAGACTCAGTTTGAGCTAGCCTTTGTAGTTCGCTACAAACCTGACGAGCAGCCTTCTTTAATGCCCCATCATGACGCTTCCACCTTTACCATTAACATTGCTTTGAACCGAGTTGGAATAGACTATGAGGTAAGTGTTTGCCAAGGTGTCATGAATGCAGTACAGCCTCTGGAGCAGTCTAGGCAGCTGAAAACCCTTTCCTTATCCATATCTGGCTTCTTCACACTAAGGATTGCAATTAATGGCTGGGCTAGGGTAGAAAGATTTTTGAATACATCAGAACACAGGAGATTCCCCAGGCACCGTCTCACATTTCAGAAGGGCTGCCAGAACGCAGAGACTCTTTCCCTGAGATGCTTTTACCAAGCTGACGTGTCTCTTGTTTTGTTTCCATCAGGGAGGAGGCTGCCGGTTCCTGCGCTACAATTGCTCCATTCGAGCTCCACGGAAAGGGTGGACCCTTATGCATCCAGGACGCCTGACCCACTATCATGAAGGTCTTCCAACCACCAAAGGAACCCGTTATATCGCAGTGTCCTTTCTTGACCCCTAGAGCCATGCTTCACAGGAAGGACCTTTCCCTGGCCCTGCTTACTGCTGACTTAGAGTGGAAACAGGGAATGCTGCTGAGAATTTCTAAGGCATTGATCAAAGCTATTTGGATATTGATTTTTAATGATATTTTAAGACTCCACTACTGGAAGATCTCCCTCTCTGATACTGCAGATAATATCTAGGAATATTACTGTAGAATTTGGAAGGAGATTTTGTGCCTTCATTGCTGATTCTGCTCCTCATCGGCTGTTTCTTGGACATGCGATTTACTTGAACCTTCACTGATTGGTTGGCTTTACAAAAATGCTTTCTTGGACTGGAAATCAAGCTTTTTGGAGGCAAGTCACAAGCTCTATCTCCAAGTAGCTGGAAGCCCATTTTCATCCACAGCATATACGGGACTGGACGTTAGACAATAATTCCTGGATACTATTCCAAATATAAACCAATCAGGGAGCTGACTCCAGGAGTCATAACAGTTAAATGTCTTACCAGATGAAACTCAGTAATAAGAGCCTGAAGATCATCTGATTCTTTACCTCTTTGCAGTCCTTGGAAGCATATCACAAAGTTGAAAGCAGCAGCAGTGGCAATATAGGTGCTTCCGGTTAGCTAAAGGAAGGTCCGCTAATGATAGGATTTTACCTCTGGGATTAGAATTAAGAGATAAAAGATAGCCTCCCTGTCCTCTATTACTGCAGCTAAAAGGAGCATGCATACCCAGACACATTCAGACCGTATTGGTATGTGTAGATAAAATCTAAGAAGGGAAGGCTGAGAACACTAAATGAGTCAGGAGGGCTTCACTGCTGAATTGTCTCTGTTCTATCCCACGTTAAGATTGTCAAGAGCTCTAATCAATCTCTGGATAACAACCCAGAGGTCCCTGTGGTCTTTGGTGGCCTCATTCCAGTTCTCAGAGAGTTCTCCAGTTCTCAAATTATCAAAATTTTGATAATTTTCTTTGCATCTAATTTGAGTGGGCTATCAAAGAGCTGTTCTCTGGTACTTAGAGGAATTCATTATTCGGCATTTCTATTATTTGAGATTCCAAACCAAAACACTCCACTGCAGACACTTCTCCAGTGGGGTCGAGGCTGGTAGAAATGAGTGGTTGGAAAGTGCTGAGAGATTGTGGTGAGCTGGTAGGTGTAAAAATCTGTCTAGACTAGACCCATGGTTATAGAGGGAAGCGGGAGACACCTTTTCTGCTGTTGCCTGTGAGATACCTGCTCTGCTTATCAGACACCGTTATGCTCTGAGTCTGCCAGACTAGTATATTTCACAAGCAGTAAATTCACATCATGATTGCCCTTAGGAAAAAAAAATCTTCCTCTTAGACAGTAGAAGCTGGAGCCACAGGGAACTGATTGTCAGGTGTAGAGCCCCTTCATCTAGCACGGGTTGCATTAATGCAGGCAGAATAGCTTTAGACATGTAAATTCTGGCAGGGAACTTTATGCAATTTGAATGGACCTGAGGAAGGTGACATAGACCTTTTTCTGCTGCTTTCCATGCGCTTTTTAGGTCTATTTCAAGGTGACACACTCACGCATGCCCAGGGGAGAAAAATCCAGGCAGGGACAATCGGTTTGAAAAGTAAATCAGTAATAAATCTTGTTAGGTGAAATCCAAAACTATCTGTTACCAAATGAAGGGACTCGATAGGCCAATCGTTGAGAAGATGTCAAAACGGTGTATGTATTTATTCAGCAAGGTTTTTTTTTCACTTATTTTGTCGTGTCTTTCCCCTGCTCCGTACGGCGATCGGAATTAGTTAGGAGTCTGTCACACGAGATGTACAATCACAACAGGGGAACTCGCATTAAACCCTTACCCCACGGTGACGCCGTCAGTGCCTTTGATTCCTGCGGCGGGTGCCCGAGGCCGCCGCCTCCCGGGAGGCCTCGCGGGGCGGTGCCTTCGGACTCCCGTTCCCATGGTGCCTCGGGAAAGGGCCCGCCCGTCGCCTGGTGATGACGCGCGCCGCCTCGCGCCTCCCGGGTGACGATGCCGCGGGGGTAACATGGCGGCCTTACGGGAGCGGTGGTGAAGGTGAGAGGTGGGGCGGTGCCTGACCATAGGGGCGGTGGGAGCCGCTCGAGGCCGGGCCGGACCGGACCGGACTCTCGGGGGGTCGCCTCCCGGGCGGCAGGGACAGGGGCGGGGAGGGCCGGGCCGGGCCCGCTCCGCTGGAGCAGGGTCCTGCCGCCGCTCCGAGGCGCGCGCCGCCCTGTGGGGGCGGGAGAGGGGCCCTTCCCGCCCTTTGCCTCGCGCGCGCCGGCCGTCGCCCGGCCCGCCTGCCCCCCGAGGTCTGAGGAGAATGCGACGGCGGCCGCCCGGAGCATCTGCCCAGTGCACCCCCCGGGCAGTGGGATGGCGGGGGAGCAGAGCCTGGCCGACCGGGGAGCTCGGCAGCCTGTGTCCCTCATCCCCTGGTCCCTCTGCCGCAGGGACGGGGACAGGCTGGAGTCGGCGTCGCTGAAAGAGCTGCGGGACGGAGTCTGGCCAGGGCGAGGGAGAAGGCAGGAAAACTGCAGTCGTTCGTGTTCAAGAAGGGCTTGAGCTGACCATGCCTGACTTGTGAAAACGTAACTCATCCTGAAAGTAAGCAGAGGAAGGGGAGAAGTGATTGCTGGGGGGCGGTTTATTGGAAGGGAGAAGGAAAGATGAATTTTTAAATTTCTTATATACGAGTAATTTCCAGTTGTAGAAAGTGGAACAATTTCTTTGTGAAAGAAAGAAGGTTGTTTTTAAGATGTGCATTTATGTAGTTCTTGGTAGGATGCTTAGTTGGATAGCTGTTGGCACTTGGTGAGCCACCTTTATTTACTGGATTTTTCCCTGTAGCGCAATGTCCCTGTTGTTTACTCGTTCCAAGTCTATAGTTGCAGTGAAGAAGGATAAAAGACACATGGCTGAGGTAAATGCTTCTCCACTTAAACATTTTGTCACTGCAAAGAAGAAAATCAATGGTATCTTTGAACAGTTGGCTGCGTACATCAATGAGAGCTCCTCGTTCCTGGAAGGTAAGCTGAATTCTTGAACTACAAGTGTGTAACAGTGCTTCACCCACATACAATTCCCAAACACACACCAAAACCCCCTCATTCAGTTAAATGGCACTGCTAGACCTGTGCTTATTTATACATGCATGTTTAGATATCAACATTTATAAGAAGAACAGAAAACTATTTTATTGAATTTGGGTGGAGTTCGGGGTTCATATTTGAAAGCTGACAAGTTCACGCATGTTAGGAAACTGAGCTAGTTAGTGAGCTATGCTTGGTTTTTTTGTTGTTTGGGAGTTTTTTAATAAACTATTCAAGACACTTTATGTTTTATGCCTATAATTCTTTCAATATTCTTGCTTAGACATGTCATTGCTACTGGCATGTAGCATACGCCAATAATTGGCATTAACAGCTTAAGACACAGACAGAACATTATTTTTTTTTAAGGGTGTTGGAGTGTTTGAAGTGTTGGCTGTGTTCCGTTTAAGGCAGTCCTAAGGATGAGGATGGTTATTAGATACACAAAAGAGACCAGCTGATAAATGCTGATGCAAAATTGCCTCAGGGTGTAATTGTGTGTGTCAAGATTACCCACACAGTCTTTGGGACACAGATAAACATTTAGTTATGTGTGTTACATCATGAAGAGGTGTTTCACCCAGTACTGAGACAGATGACTTCTGGAATTCAGAGACATGATGTATTTTGATTCTAGAAACACACAAGAATATAGAGCTTGATCCTGTCACCACAGAAGAGCAGGTACTGGAAGTCAAAGGCTATCTGTCAAAAGTCAGTGGCATTAGTGAAGTGTTGGCAAGACGACACATGAAAGTTGCTTTTTTTGGAAGGTGAGTCACATGCTTTGTTGCCTACGCTCCCCACTCAGTAAAGCAACTGGCATCTTTAGGATTGTAGCCAGTAAAAAATATTTATAGAAACACTAGTGCTCCTGCTTTTGCTTGTAATGTGCATGTCTCTGGTACTAGTCCTCTTGTAAATTGGAAACAAATATTGTGACGCATAATTATTTGATGTGGAAGAATTCTTAAAAAAAGAAAATAGAAAAGTCTTTTCATAAGTTGCCTATGGCACCTAAATTGTTAATGCTTCTGATACTGCTTGGGTTTAGTGAACTTGCTTTTTGTAATATCGAAATGAGCATACCTGACTCTCAGAAGCCTAGCTATACCATTCTTTAATCTGACTTCAGGACAAGCAATGGGAAAAGCACGGTGATAAATGCCATGCTATGGGACAAAGTCCTTCCTTCAGGAATTGGACACACCACTAATTGTTTCCTGCGTGTAGAAGGGACAGATGGACATGAAGCTTTCCTGCTTACTGAAGGCTCAGAGGAAAAGAAAAGCGTTAAGGTACAATTTCCTTAAGCATAAGATAAGGAGAAGAGCTCTTCAGAAGTGCCAGAAAAGGGAAGGAACAAGAAAATTAAGGCATTATGAATAAATTTCACAGTTAAGGATTTTAATGATTAAAAGAGTAGAGATGAAGAACAGGTTTTTGTTAGATGTAGGAAAGGAGGAATGGAGCAAGTTACAAGATGGAACTTGTTCATTTTATGAAAAAGATTATATGTTATGATATGAAAAAGATGAGGTGATTGTATTTGTTAATGATAGCAGGGAACCAAAACGATGACTCAGGAACTTCTGAGCTCTGTATGACTGACAGAAGGCATAGACTTCTTGATAACTCCTCAATAGCCTTTCTTGACAGGAAAATTTCTCATAAACTCTCACTAGGTGGTTTCCTTTTGACTAGGAGACTTAAGCAAGTTTCATGTGGAAAACCTACCAGGGAGAAAGTGATTAGCAGTTGGGTTTTATCTTAACTTGTCTGTGAACAGTCCTGGAGGGGAGATAATTGTGTTAATGGGTCTTAGCATACAGGCAATGTTATAAATTATCCATCTTTTTAATAGACAGTAAACCAGCTGGCTCATGCCCTTCATCAAGATGAACTTCTGAATGCCGGCAGCCTAGTCAGCGTAATGTGGCCCAATTCCAAATGTCCTCTCTTAAAGGATGACCTGGTGCTGATGGACAGGTGAGAAATACCTTTCTTTCCTTTCCTTCCCTGCTGATCACAGATTGATTACAGAAATGTCCTCAAATATAAACTTAAAAAACATCAAGGAAATTGACCCTGTTCTAATCTATGACAGTGACTAAAGTCCTTTGCTGTAGTTAGCAGAGTTTCTCTTGATTGGTACTCCTTTTAGTCTATGCCACCTCAGGACAGTGTAGCTCAGACATGGGAAATCAATGCCCTGAAAAGCTGAAACACATTTCTTATTAACTTTTTTAATTCTATTTTTGCTATTTCCACAGCATAGTAATGTCTCTTCTCTTTTTATTGCTAGCCCTGGCATTGATGTAACCACAGAGCTGGACAGTTGGATTGACAAATTCTGTCTAGATGCTGATGTATTTGTCCTGGTGGCAAATTCTGAATCAACGTTGATGCAAACTGTATGTTCAAGTCCACTTGTTCAGTGAATTTGGCTAAAAATTTAAAAATGTTGACATACTAATCTTAAGAAGTTTTGTTTCATTTTGCTTAGGAGAAACAGTTCTTTCACAAAGTGAATGAACGTCTGTCTCGACCCAATATATTTATTTTAAATAACCGCTGGGATGCATCTGCCTCTGAACCAGAATACATGGAAGAGGTTTGTGATGTGTTTAAATTCCTTCTCTTTGCATGGATATTATAGAGTCCATTTTGACTCTGGTCCTTGTAGGTAGAATCATAAAGTGTTGTATGTGATTGTTTTACAATTTGGATTTTTATTATCATAGTGTGGAGACTAGAGGGAGTATAGACCAGTGATCAGGACATGACTCTTGAAATTTCTGAGCTGGAAATCAAGGGTTTCACAGGGGCCTTTTGAAGTTAGATCACTTAGATAACCTTTGGAAGAGTCCTTAAAACAGCAAAGTTTTTTTTCTTATTCTTTTGCATTGGTAGCTTAGACCAGCAGAGGGCATCCGGGTTCCTGGTCTAACCTTCAAGAGATGGAGTGGAAAGTGGATTTAACTGCATGTGGGGTTTATCCTGTTTATCTCAGGTGCGTCGACAGCACATGGAGCGGTGTACCAGTTTCCTGGTAGATGAGCTGGGTGTGGTCGATCGAGCCCAGGCAGGGGATCGAATTTTCTTTGTGTCGGCGAAGGAAGTGCTGAATGCCAGGATTCAGAGGGCTCAAGGGATGCCAGAAGGAGGTGAGAAACGCTAACAGAAACTTTCCATTTTCTTATAGGGAAGAAACTAGATATTATCCTTTTCTAAAAATGGATAAAATTGGGCTGGGTCAGATTATTAGTAGAGCAGTCAAAAACAAAGAGGTGACTTAGCAGCACTTTTGCATTGGCTTCAAGGTAAAGCAGGAGCATTTCCTGCTGTCCAACATCTGATTGCTTTCTCAAAACTTAAGTGGTTGTTTTGTACTTTTCTTCTCTCAGGTGGAGCATTGGCAGATGGATTTCAAGTAAGAATGTTTGAGTTTCAGAACTTCGAGAGAAGATTCGAGGTGAGCGTTATGTGTGCTAACCTTCTGTTTAGATTTTACTCCTGAAAGGCTGGGGACTAGAGTTTGTAAACATGGAGCGGGACCACATTTTGGAAATAGATTAAATAGGAAGGAGAAGTTGTGTGAGTATGCTTCTGCCTGCTGCTAATCTTGGCTGCCTTTTGTATACAGGAATGTATCTCACAGTCAGCAGTAAAAACAAAATTTGAGCAGCATACGGTGAGAGCAAAGCAAATTGCAGAAGATGTTCGTCTCATCATGGATTCTGTGCATATTGCTGCCCAGGAACAGCGGTGAGGAGAGCTGATGCTTGGTGCTTGCATAAATGAAGCTTGTATTCTGGGGGAAATTTAAGGGAATATGAGCATTAAAAATGCAAAGCAGAATACAGCGTGTTTGGGAGTGGGAAGGACACGTACTGGTATTCTTGCTTCTAGTGAATCATGAAAGTATTGGGAAAAGAACCTCTTTTTTTTTTTTTTGTCCTGTGCCATGCGTATGTAATGTATTGTAGATACTGACACATTTTGTTCTTGGGCAGGAGAATCTTGTTTCTGGAATTCAAATTATATTTGTAGATCAAAAACGCATTTGTCTGGCTTTTCAGTGAGCACTTTTTTTTCACCAGAGTTTATTGTCTGGAAATGCGAGAGGAACGACAGGAACGTTTGGGTTTTATTGACAAACAGCTGGAGCTCCTTACTCAAGACTACAAGCGGAAAATAAAACAGATCACAGAAGAAGTGGAGAGGCAGGTAAGGAGGAGTGGCTGCAGAAAAAGGGGTTGTCTGAAACAGCTACCAGCATGGTGGGAAAAATGCAAAGTGCTGACAATGGTTTGAAGTACGAGAAATGTGGGAGTTACAGATGGGAAGAGAAGAAATGCTTTCAGAATAAGTCTTTTGGTTGGTTGGTTTTTGTTTGTTGTTTTTTTTTTTCCCTTGAGGTAGTAAAATGAAAAGTAGAATGCTTGGGGGAAACTTTCAGAGAGACTCATGTAAGATGCTTTAAATAAACAATGAGACTTTGATTAATGTTTGAACTATTCTTGCTACTATATTTCAGTCTTAACTGCTTCCTAAAATACTAAAATGTTTCAGATAAGTTTCCTTATTATTACAGTCTAGAATAATGTCAGTCTTCTTATTGTGAATAATAACATGCCACTTCTACTGTTATGTATATACAGAAAAGGCCTATTCATTTTTCACAAGTCTTATATTGCCTCAGTCTCTTTCTGTCTGCGTTGTTACACAGATCATAGATCTACATACTTCTCAGCCATCTTCTTTGTTTGCAAGTCACCAATATTGCATTTTGCAGTTGGCACATGATGGCCGCATGGCACTGCACAATCATAGTGCCTAGCGTTCAGTAGTGCTACTAAGAAATGCATGTCTTCAGTGGTGGTTTTCTGTCTCTCCCTAGGACAGAATACATAGAAACTCTGTCCTGTGCTGTTTTTCTAGGTGTCAAATGCAATGGCAGAAGAAATCAGACGGCTTTCAGTGTTGGTAGATGAATACCAAGCCGACTTCCATCCATCTCAAGTAGTTCTTAAAGTTTACAAGAGTGTAAGTGATGTTTGCTTCTTACAGATTGCTTAAGCAATTTAAAGAAGCCTTTTCTTGCTCTGAGTCAGTTATTATGCCAGCTCTTTGACATGCTTAACATTCTTCCAACTAGGATATGAGCTAAGCTTTTCATATTGTGAAAAATCTTTTGTTAGAATGTCTCTTGTGTTTGGATAGCTTCTGTAAAAAGTGAACATCTTTATTAAAAAAAAAAAATCTATTTCCTTTTTTTTTGTTTAATCTCAGTGATAAATTGATACGCATGTGATGTATCACATTGTATAGCTCAAACGGAACTTTTCCTAGACTACAGACTACACGTGAGATTTCTTGATTTGCTTTTTCCTCTCCTTCACTGAAGAATGGGGAAAAAAATGAAACTAATGTTAGAACCGTGGGCAGACAGAATGCGTGCTCCTGTTCTGGGAGGGTTTTTAACTGGCAAGCTCTAGCACCTGCAGCCTGCATCTTACCTACATTTATTTTAAGCTTAATAACCCTTTCTTTGTTTGTCAGGAGCTGCATAAACACATTGAAGAAGGCCTGGGCCGTAACATGTCAGATCGTTGCTCCAATGCAATCACAGCTTCCCTGCAGACAATGCAGCAAGAAATGATAGGTCAGTTCAGCAGGCAATATTTCCCTTTCTTTTTCCTTTAACTGTAATGCAAAAGAACTAGGTAGATGTTCTGGGTTTCTCTTTAATCTGATGGCTGGTGTGCAGCTGGCATCATCTTAGTTTCCATCTTGATTAGCAATGCTGTTGTGTAGAGGACTAGTTATTCCTGCTTTTTCCACTCTGTGTCTGAACTGGAGCAGTGATTTGCTAACGGATACATACAATCAGCTTAATCCTTCATGACAGAGAGGAACTGTGACTTTGGAAACTTGAGAGATTCTGAGACCAAGATTCTAATGAAATGGGAATCACTTGTAACTAGGTGTCTGTCTGAATATAAGCGTTAATAGGAGTATGGTGCCTAAACACTCTTAGAACTGGCCTTCAGATTCTGTTTTCTAAGCTATTGCTAAACTGTAAACTTCACCAGCTACCTGTAAGGATTTGAGAGGGTCCACGGCAAGATTTCCTTCTGAGATGGTCTGAAGAACTAAGAGTCGAACAGTAATTCATGATGTATCTCTCGCTTTGCAACATTGGCTTTAGGAAATTGAAGGTACTAAGAAGAATAAGTGTGGAGGATGGAACAACCCATAACTACCTTGATTAGAGAATACAGTCTGGTTAGTTCTTGTGAACTCAATAGCCATTTTTTGAATGTTTTTATTTTCTGTCTGCGCAGATGGTTTAAAACCCCTTCTCCCAGTCTCTTTGCGGAGCCAGATAGACATGTTAATTCCCCGACAGTGCTTCATGCTCAGCTATGATCTGAACTGTGACAAGCTTTGTGCCGACTTCCAAGAGGACATAGAATTCCATTTCTCTCTTGGATGGACAATGCTGGTGAACAGGTTTTTGGGACCAAAGAATGGTCGTCGGGCCTTGATGGGCTATAATGACCAGGTAAGATACCTTGTTCAGTGGTCAGGGGTAGGTGTGATATTCATCATTTCGGTGGCTGCTGAAGTCTTTTTGGTGTGAAGGGCAGTGGCTTGCCTTCTCTTATTCTGTGCTTTGTTTTTGTTTTGTTATGTCACTGCTTTTCTAATTAGGTTCAACGCCCTTTAACACCAGCAAATCCCAGTCTGCCTCCTTTGCCTCAGGGCTCTATGACCCAGGAAGAGCTCATGGTGTCGATGGTGACTGGACTGGCCTCATTAACTTCCCGAACTTCCATGGGGATCATCGTGGTTGGTGGCGTGGTGCGTTGGCAATCTGAGCAGCATAAATAATAATGGAGCACTGACTTGAAAAGCGCTTGCACTGCTGAGTCCTGTAGATATTTGCTGTTCACAGATAGTGAAATACTTTCTCCTTTGATCTTCCACTTGAGTATAAATATTGAGCTTATTTTGCATAATAGTTAGGCTTGGAGCCAGGGTTGTTGTGAAGATAACCCTTCGAAGTATGTTATAAAAGCATTAAATAGTCTCTGATTCTTTTGTGAGAATAAAAGAAAATTGGGTATTTTTCTTTTCCCATTTACAGAGGAATCAGGACAGAAATATCTACCAAGAGCCTCTGACTGTGTGTATCTTCCTTCCTGGAAAGGGAAGAGAGCACTTAATTTTAGATACTAACCTAATTCATTTCAGAGAAAATCAGCACTTCCTGCTTTTCTGTCTTTTGAAAATAATGAATGTTTCGAATCTCAAATCTCCCCAAACGGCAGAGACATAAGAGATCTAACTCAAGTTGCATGGTAACTGGTTCCTGTTGCAGGAAGAATCTTAAGTTTCTGTAGTGCCGGTTCCATAGTGACATGCTATCCTAGTGTCACAGCATCTAGGGGTGAACGATTTCTCAAAGGGGAGATGGTTGCTTAAAAATGTCTTTTATTTCAGAAACAGGGATTCTGTGAACCAGGCAAAGTTTGAGAGGTAATTTAAATGTGCAGGAAAGGTTAACCCGTACAGAACCCCAATAGTTTAGGTTAGGTATTTTTATTTTGTAGACTGGACATCAGTAGTGAGCTGTCTGACCAGTGAAACCACTTGCAAGTCAGGGTTATTATCTGGCTCATTTTCACGTGCCTAGAATATAAGTGCAATGCTCTGTCCACCATTGTTAGGAGTTAGCATCATTCCTAGCTGATGATCATGTCATTTGTTTTTCCTTGTACTTTTTTTAGGTCTGGAAGGCTGTGGGTTGGAGACTGATTGCGCTCTCTTTTGGCCTTTATGGGCTCCTTTATGTATATGAGCGCCTCACCTGGACCACAAAAGCAAAAGAGAGAGCTTTCAAACGGCAGTTTGTGGAGTATGCTGGTGAGAAATTGCAGCTCATCGTCAGTTATACAGGTTCTAATTGCAGCCACCAAGTCCAACAGTGAGTTGCCTATATTCAGCTAAAACCTTATCTAAATTCTGTTGTTTGGGGTTTTTTAATGATATTCCTTGGTAAAACAAGATAAGTCTGCATATTGAATTCCAGATTTAAAAATGTGTAATGATACATGTGTTTTAAAAGAATATTACAGTTTTTTGAATCACTGATGTAGTATTTGGGTGCTGTTAAGCATTAGTCTTAATGTACTTTGGTCTCTCAAATCAAGTTGCTCTGATGCTCTAACATATTATTGTGCAGAAGTGGAAAGATGAATATCTGAGTCAGTATCATCATTATACATCAAAGGGATTTATTCCTTGAATTTGCTGCTTGATCTTCCTTTTTGTTGTATCCAACTATTCTTGTTTCACAGAGAGCTTGCTGGAACGTTTGCTCATTTGTGTCAGCAAGTAGATGTCACACGGGAGAATCTTGAGCAGGAAATTTCTGCCATGAATAAAAAAATCGAAATTCTGGATTCACTACAGAGCAAAGCAAAACTGCTCAGGTGAGATTTTATTATCCCATATACACAGATATTTGCATACGATTGTTTTTCATGTGATTGCCCCGAGATGTTCGTATTAGGGTGTATCTTTGAGCGCAGTCCTTCTTCCGTCATAGCGTCTGATGTGCAGACATCAGCATCTTTCCCTACCAAGTTGTGTTCCCTTTCACTATGTACTTTCCCATGTACTGTCAACAGTCATTTAAATCTTCTGTCTCACAAAACACCTTTTCCTTCTTGTTTTTGGTTTTTTTGGAATTACAGTTCCTTTCCATTTATCAAAACATAGTCTTCTACAAACTCCTTCAGGCTATTACAAAATTATGCAAAAGTCTCACCCTCGCCTTTGTACACAGTTGTCTGATGTTTTTCTTCACCCTGCAAAGGCTGTTGGGAAGAATTTTTCAAACATTCCTTATCTACACAATAAGATCAATGTGAAGTTGTGACCAAGATCTCGGTTTGAACCTCAAAGCCTAGGGACTGTTAGCAGGCAAGTGTTTCTGACCTGAGGAAGGGCAAGGAATGGCGGCTGCGTTTTGGAATGGACTCCTGGCACTCCTCTCCGTGCCTTGCTGTTTACTCATTTTAGTCATGCTTCTTTCAGATTGGCTTGAGAAGAGCTATTTTACTCACCTAACGGAGACTTTCTGTCCTTGCAGGAATAAAGCGGGTTGGCTTGACAGTGAACTCAACATGTTCACGCATCAGTACCTGCAGCAAAGCAGATAGTGTGGGAAGAAGAGAAAACCACTATTTCCCTTCAGTGCTCTCTTATTTACTGCAGAGAATGTGGTGGGTGATGGAATTCCCTAAAGGGAATGAGCAAAAGCCTATTGCTATGTTTCCAGTTGCTGTGTGAACAACGGGATTCTACTTCCCTGTTTTGTGTCCCACCTCTAAACACTAGCTGTTTATAACTCTTCTTTTTCCTTCTTGTGAGACCAGGCTACTTCAGAAGGAATGTGCGCTTCATACATTTACAGGGGGCTTTTTAATGCAAAATCAGGTACAGTAACAAATTTAAAACAAACAAATGTTTGTTAGGTTCAAAGTTATTCTGACCCATCTTTATGGAGTCATTTGTTTTACTACATGAAGATAGAACTTTTGACTTCCAAGCCCCAAGTGTATGTATGTGTGACAAGCTGCTGTTTGTCTAAACACAGATCCCATGCACACAGACATAGTGATGGTTTCACAATGCATTTATAGCCCATGCAGGCCTGTCTCCTAGGTTAATATTCCGTTATTATAGAACATGACAGAATCACCGTGTCCCTTCATAGAAAGGTTTATTATTGTCAGTATGTTTAAACCTATGAACAAAACCCAGTTCTCTTCCAGAGCAAGAGGGACTAAGATTTTGTTTTGGTAAGCTTATTGTCTTTGGAGCTAGTTTCTTCCTCTTAAGAGCTCTTTAATAATGTAGTCTGGCCCATTTCACGTCATGGACAAGTAGTTTGCAAAGACATAATTAGCTCCTGTGAAGGAGGTAGTGCTGATAATTTGGCAGCTTGTTGAGGAAGAAAAATAGGAAAGAAAAGCCAGCTGACAGAATGTAATGAACTGCCTTATGAAGTAAGTTGATGAATGTAGGTTTTTTTTTAAATGCACAGCTGTGTTTCTGGAAGCCGGCCTTCGGAATTCCATTACCACTATTTGGCCACAAAAACAGCATGTGGATTACAAGCTGTAAGAGATTTTGCTTCATGTAGAGTTCCCATGCAGTAATATGATTTGTTGTTGTTTCTTGTCTGTTAGAAGTATGAGAAGGAGCTGGCAAGTGCAGTTCCTCTGGGGTGGGGGCAGACCTGTCCCTTGTATTTCATGCCAGGGCAAGAATGGGTTAAGGTAACTTATTTTTTTAAAGACATTTATTTGCAAATAGATCAAATTAATCTTTGAGTTTTGCCCTGAAGCAATTTTGAATTTGGAATATAAGATTTGGGAATTAGAAGGACTTTGAGGCTCTGCCTGTTGGAATTGATAGAGGAGAAATTCCTACTGATTTCAGTAGTACCAGGATTAGGTTCCTATGTTGCAAAGTTTCTTTTCTGCTTGGTGGGTCAGTATTTTGCCATGTGTTGGGTATAACGTTTCTGTTCCCCACAAAATGCCTGAGGAATCCAGAATCGGATCCTGTAGTTCTGAGGTTAGTCATAACCTAAATCTACTCAGCATCAAACTTTAGAGGATATGGGCTATCTCTGAGCAGGTCCCAGCTGAATTTAGAACTACTAAGAGTGTTCCTTTTTTTCTTATTGGCAATGAGACTTTTCACTTGAAAGTGGCATCAGCTGGCCTTAGGATTTCTTGTTCATGCTCAGGTAGGAATATATGTGCCTGTGACAAGTCTCCTGTTTTGTGTGTTGCGAAAGTTCCAGAAAAAAGCTGCCTGATACTTGAGGAAGTAAAAATAGTGAAATGTCGGTAGGTATTTTAGGCTGTTCTAAGGTTTGCAGTAAGACTTGAAGTATCTTGATCATGTGGGAGCTGGCAGTGAGACTTGTTATGTCCCTGGAATGCAGGAAGCAAACAAACCTTTCGGTTCCAGTAGACAGCTTTGAATCCAACTCAGACTGAAAAGCCATTTTCATCAGAGGGCTTCGTTGGCCTTGGTCAGTTTGCTCAGGCAACCACCAGGACATAAATATGGCTTGGATCAGATCTGAGAGTGAGAGAGAGAGAAATTTGAGTCCTTGCCTCTGGAAATGTGTCCTCTAGGCTTGTGGTGAAGTATACCGTGGAGTGAGTGAAATTGTCCACTATTACTCTGCTGCAGGTATTATGTGAATAAATTTGGATGTCTAGTCTCTAGCTAACATATGCCTTTATAATAGGCTATGTACTATGCTACTGAGTTAAAATATTAACTACATCCCTAATACACCAGGAAACTGGCAATTCCAGGTAGAGGGAGATTATGAGGTACTACTGCTTAGCAGCTCTAGGCTGCCTGAAATGCTGACCTTGCTTTTGAAGATGTGTGCTCTTGGCATCTCTTCAGCAGGCCTTTAGGGGAAATCTGATAAATGCTCTGATCTTTAAGCCAGTGTCTGCTCTGTAAAGGGAAAAGAGATTGACGGGTTCTTAGAATCTGGTGTCTTGCCAATGTGTGTTTCTGACACTGTTCAGATTTTGGTGGTGTAGGCATTCTCACTGTAGTGCTGAAACCTAACCTATAGAATGGGGGAAAGAACCACCTGATTTTTTTAAGAAGCAAAACTGCTACCATGGGAGAGAAGAATTTTTAAGTATCTGTGTAAGCCTTGTCCCTAGAAGCCCGAGTGACCGAGAATCAAGCTTTTAACAGAAAGGCCTATGAGCTGGATTCCTCTGAAACAAAATACAGCTGTACTTCTTTAATTCAGAGTGACGGAGGAATGAACACTATCGGCAAGGAGGCTGCTCTCTTCTGCTTGCCATAAAGAACGATAAACTAATCCTTAGAAGGGGTAATTCCAAAACCAATCTTCCCCAAACTCTTATTAAAGAAGATCAGCTAAATGCACTTTATCTTATTGCTGCTACTTATTTTTCTCATTGTGTTATGTTGATGGAGCTCTTTGAAATACTCTTACCAGTGAGTTTTCTCTCTGCTGTATTTAAGGTGGTAAATTTGCATGAATTATTCCTGTATCAATGCTGTAAACAATGGAAACCAAAATAAAAATGAATTGGAAAAATATTTCTCCTGATGTGTTCTGCGTGTCGTGATACAAAGTCTTCAAGTGTAAGTATAATATATTCAGATGATGATATGCTGCCGTCTTGTAGTGAATTGCATGTTTGACGAGGACCTTTTATCTGTGTTCTTACTGTGAAAATTAACAAGGAGACCAATCATACCGAATTCTCTGATAGAAAATTTGAGAGGTTCCTTCTTAAGTTATACTAAAAATGTTAGTATTGAATCAGTGATTTCTTGAGAATATTGTAGGAAGTAATGGTCAGCAAATACCGTGTTAATAGACTGAAACTGTGAATCGGTATTCGCAGTTGGTAGATCGCATTGAGTGTGTTAGAAGAGCAAACGGGCACCTTTCCACTGATGAATTTTCAGAGCAGCTCCCTTCAGCTTCTGGGCGAGTTGGGGGTGCCTGGTCCGTTCAGAGGAGGAGCTGTGGCGATTTGGTGAACCCCAAAGCAGGGAGCTTGGGCCCGCGTCCTGCCCTGCCCGCACCCCCCGCCTCCTCCGCGGCCCGGGCCGGGCCGGCTGCTGCCGCCGGGCGGCGCCTCGGGCCCCGCGCATGGCGGCAGGCGCGGGGCGGGCCCAGTCGGGGCTTGCTCCGCTGCAGGAACGGCCGGGCCGGGGCCGTCCTGGGGAATCCCGGCGGCGGCTGGAGCGAGGGCGGGGATCCCCCGGCCGCGGGGTCGCCCGGCGGTTCGGAGCGGCGGGGTGCGGCGCAGGTGGGCCTGAAAACGCGGAGTCGGCGGGAGGGGAGCGCGGGAAGTCCGAAGGTCCCCAGCGCTGGGGCCGCTTGGCCTGGCGAGACTCGCAGGCTCTCCGCACCCTGCTCTGGGGGGGGAGGGTTTACCAGTTGTCTGTCGGCTGCCAGACTCGCCTCTTGAAAGAGAGAAGGGGAATCTTATAATGCCCAGGGCCGTCCCCCCTTCCTCCTGGGCACGGGAGAGCCGAACCCGCCTGTCTACGCAGAAACAGCTCTGGGAAGCTCTGCATAGGTGTTGGACAACTTTCTTGCAGGGATGAGAGTACTTAGTTCCCCAGACAATCATTATTTATTTTTTTAACTGCGAGAAGCTAAGTTCCTTTTCACAAAAGATTCAGACTAAAGCAGTTTCATAAACTTGAGCCCCTGGGGTTGAGCATGAAGGACTGTCAGCTTCTTGTAGATTATGCTAAGAGTGGATCTCATCTGGTAAAACCCTTCCAGAAAGTCCCTTGATTAATGTTATTTTTGGAATATTTGCTTTCGGATGGGCAATGATGAGAGGATGCTGTTAGCTTTGTCCTGTGAATACTGTGAGAACTTCTGTTTTGTTCAAATGATCTCAAATTTAGTGCCTCAAGACGCATTTCTATTTTATGTCCAGTAGTGCACCTCTCACTTATTTCTTGTGCCAAAAAGATATGTTGTACTTTTTTGATTGTTAGCACTGCTCTTCGTTCCTCCCAGTGCTGTTGTACAGCATATGCATTTAATTCCTCATGTCCAGTTGCCAAGGTAGCAGACAAAAACAAATCAGATGAACTTTGGAGAAGGGTTTAGGGATTCTTCAGAACAAAAGGTCCAAGAGAAACACACAGTTTTACTTGAGAACGTAACCAAAAGCAATATGGGGTTTTGGGTTTAGCGTTTTCTTTTGTTTTATTTAAAGAAAACACTTTCTGCAAATTTAGAGGAGCTTGTGATGTTGTAAACTTGTTGAACAGCGTGACAACCTTCCAGTCAAACTAAGTTTTATTTATTTATCTATTTATTTATTTATTAACTCTCCCCCCCCCCCCCTTCTAATACAAGGGCAGTAGCCCTTAGTGGTTAATGTGTGGGACTGGAATTGTCTGGGCCCCAATCCTGAGTCATAATTGAGCCTTTTGGAGTCTTCCTGCCTGCGGAAGGTGGAGGACAGTTTTGCCTCAATGTTTCTTTTGCATGTAGTAAATACATTCATATTCATTATTCATATTTTGAACTTATGAGCATCCTGGTATTATCACAATAAAAATTTTGATGCTTAAAAAGGACATTAAAGCAGAATTACATAAGGTTGTCCTAAGTAGTCTCTGAATCAAATGTCTCTTATTTGGCTTTTTGATGTGACTTTTTTCATGTTTACTGTTTCCTCTGCAAGACTGTCTTTTCTTTATTCAGTCAGCTACCAGTTTCTGGGTGTAAAATATTTGACAGTACATCTAAGGGGAGAGAAGTATGCAGTGGTGCTAGTTCTTAGCGTAAAGAGTTTTGAGACTGGCTGATTTCTCAGGAGCAATGATCAACACTCCCAATGTTCCAACAAGCTGTAAGTGGTTTTTATGAAAAGTTCCCTGAAAGTGGTTTCTCCTGAGTCTGCTTCTTCGCTTAATGCTTCCATTTATGTAGTTCACCCTTTCTCTGGCTTTACAGGAAACTGTTTTCATAGGATGGACTTAGAGCACCTGAAGAGGCTGCGTCAGGCCAACCAGGACCTTCTACAAAGGTTCAGAATGAAGCAGGAAGAGATCAGAAAAAGACTTCCCATCAAGCCCTTCTTTCCAGCATCTCTTCATAATACAACAGCTACTGAAAGATCTGTCCCCTTGCCCAAGAGAGGGGTATGTGTTGTGCCTGTGGTGGAAGTGCTGGGAAGCAAATGGGCCTTGTATGATAGGCAGCAGCTCTGCCTATGGAGTGGTGTGGTAAAGGAGACATATGGACATGGAGGAGCTGGTAGAAAGTGGAATGTGGAGTATGTTAGAAAAGTAGCTAGGCTATTGTTTATCCTGTGGTCTCAAATATGTTCTCCTTGCGAAGGGTTCAGAGATCAGTTCCTGCCTAAGAAATGTAGATTTCTTAATCTAAGATAGGAATGAACATTGTGGAACATAATCCTTTTGTTTCTTCTAAGCACAAATGCTGAATGTTTAGCGTTCCTCAAATTGAGCAAAGCTGCATTTAGCTGGAAGTGGACCCCTTTCTTATCTTCTCCAAACACTTAATAATCTCTCATGAATAATATAAGGATTTTGCTATTTTCCCCACAAGAATTTAAAGGGGTGAGCAGACTAGAATGAGAGGTTGATTTTCTCTTACTGAGTGAAATGTCATATTGAAAGCTATTTGTAATCTGAGTGATGCCATGTGTTATGAGAGTCTCTGTCCTTAACAGAAGGAAAATCAGGTTGACACTGCGAAGTCTACAGCTGACCCTGCAATGTTGGTGTCTGTGGAACCCGGAGCTTATGCAGCCAGAGCAGCCCTCTGTTTGTCTCTTAAACACAGCAGCAATGACAGAGGGGTACAGCAACAACAAGCAAAGATTCAGGAAGCCGTAGGTTTGGATTCTAGCTTTCCTGGGAAAGAGAAGAATGTTATGCCAGTGTCTGCAATCATTACGTGTGGCAGAGAAACCTCCGGAGTGGATAGGGATGGCCATGCTCGAGGAAGTCCGGAAAAAGAATCCTTCCTTCTGGGACGTGGAGAGAACAGAAAACAGTCCACTCTGCTACATGGTTTCCATGAAAAAAAGCAGCTTAAGGGTCATCTGGACCCGTCATTGAGCAGCACACAAAGTGAAGGGACCAGCAAGGAGCATGTGGTCATTAGAGAGCCCAAAATCCATAAATCAGTCTTGCTGACATCTCAGTCCAAAGAGTTGACGGTAAACGGTGAAACCAATGCTTTGCTTATTTTCATAAGTCAATAAAAGGATGGGGAGAAAGGGCCAGGAGAACATCACTTACCCTGTTTCCACTGCGTAAATTGGAAGCTGGGGTCAGAACTGTTCCCAGCCTTAGCAGCCAGGGGCTGTTGGCAGTTTGTTCAGCCCTTGCTTTCCTTAGCCCTTGAATCAAAGACCAGAAAACTGTAGCACTTCACTGTAAGACTCCTTATCATTTGCATATGTGATTCATGTGCCCAGGGAGAACAGCCTGGTGCAGTGCTGCTGCTGCATAGCTTGTTTCCTTAAGCGTGACGGGTACACTATTGCTGTGATTGTCCAAGGCAGCACAGGTGGCCTGATGTTTGGGGATGTGTGATGCAGGGAAGTCAGCATTTTGTTTAAAGCCCTGAAAAATACTGCCTCAGCCTGGGCAAGTCCCCTGCCTCCTCTTTCTGTTTTATGAATTGAGAAGACAAAGGGCTGGTGAGCAAATTACTGGTAGAGGCATAGATAGGATCCAGCCTCAAACTAAGCCACAGCTGTCCCATTTGAACAGCTGCCAGTTATCTCCTAAGCTGTACCTTTGAATGTCCTGCTAGATGTATAGGAAGTCTTTATGAATTGTTGTCTTCCTAGAAGGAAGCTGGCCGTGTGACTTACCACTCTGATCCTGAAGAATATACCATACCTGTGAGCAGCTGGTCCGTGCGTCCTTTCCTGGGCTATGACTGGATTGCAGGTGAATCCTAAACCTGAGGCAAAGCTCTCAGCATGATGTGGTAATATGAAGAGTTATAACACAGCTTACGACCCCTTTAAGTTGGGGTGTGACAGAACTGCAGACCTAGAGCGCATGTAGCAGGTCTCAGCAGAGGAGCTGCAGTTTTGTCAGAAGCCATTCCCTGTCCGGGCCAGAGGTGACCTGTGCTTCCCTGGAACGGTGAAGTGGCAGTGGTATGAGAATCCAGGCAACAAATGGCAAAGCTGAGTGGGGTCAGAGGGGATACCAAGTAACCAAAATGAATGAATGCAATAAGGGACCCAAACCATGCAGTAAATCTCTGTCTCGCCGTGATGGCATACTCATTATCCATTTTGGTGCTTCAAACCTTTGGTTGTTTCAACTGTGTTGCATGAGGCTTGCTTTGGTGCTTTCCCAAATTTGGTAAATCCTTGACCTTTTCTCTTTCCTTGGTGTTCTCAGGACTCCTAGATACAAACTCTTCAGTAGCAGAAAAATCTGATCAATACTTTGCTGAGCTGCACGAGTTCCGACAGGCCAACAAAGAAGCTTGTATTCATGAGCAGCACCTGGAGTAAGTGGGCATGGGCTGAAGCAGCAATGTATCCCTTTAGAATAATGAGAAGTGTGGTCTGATTGGAGTGGGAAATTGTAAGGGCAGTTTTGTAGGCCTTTACCTGCCAATCAGAAATATATGCTTGTAAAAGGTGGGGATGTTCAGAGGGCCTGACCCCCTGTCACTAACTGGTTTGTTTGCATGTTTCTTTAGGCCCAAGGCTCTGGATTATGTAGTTCCTGAACAAGAACCAGATTTGATAACCAGTTCCCATAAGTGTAAGATCAGATTTCTTCCTAATCCTATTTCTGTGAACAAACAACTGAGCAGTCTTTGCCTGTCATTCTGGGAGAGCCCCACATCACACAAGACAAGGAAGAATGTGGGGTTTTTAGCTGCAGCTTCTAAACCAGATTCAACTTCCTACTCCAAAGATACTTGAGTCTTCTAGGGATCCTCTCTCAATCAGTGTCATCTTATTTTGTCAGGGTTTCTTGTAATTGGCTAATGTTCTCTTTCTAAGTTGAGGAGGTTGAAGTTTTGGTTTTGCTTTTTAGGAACTTATTTGGGGACAGGAAATGTAAAAGATATTTCAGGAAAAGCAGCTCTTTCTATAGAATGCATGTGAGGCACTGTGGTAGAACACAGCTTTGTTGACTGGGTTGAGGAACCTTCTGACAAACTAGAGATACCATGATGTTTTGTTACTCTGCGGCAGGTGTTTACTGTTACCGATTAAATCAGCGCCTCTTCACTGTCCCTGTGGATTCAGAATCTGCCTGCCCCGTGTGTAAGATCCCACGTGCTAACCAGCCCCCAGAGGTAGTGGAAGAGCCAGCCTATGTCAGGTAGGTAAGAATTACTGCTTTGTAATGTGCAGAACTCAAGGAAACAATGGGGAAGAAAAAGCTGATCATGTGAGGGAGAAAACAGCATCAAAATAGCTTTGTAGAAAGTTGCTGTTCTCAAGGCAGAGATATCTCTTGCTTAAAAACTCCTTACTGATCTTTTCCATAAGCAGTTTCCATAAGAAACAGTTTTGAAATCAGTGAGAAATGCATATTCTGTCTGGATTTGGTCCAGAATCTGAATATACATGCTAAGTGTCTAATGCCCTAATCCAAAACTGTTTCGCTTGGTTCACTTTGGGATTAGACCCTTGGATTCTGAGTGGGGAAGGCATACAGATTTCCTCTGCCTTGTGGAAGGTGTAGGCAATTACTTCCTTTCTGTGGTTGCAGGGTCAGCATTCCCAGGTCTACCCTTATGCCTGCCTACAAATACAAAGCCCATTGCAGGAAGAGCTTTGAACTGGCAGACAATCTAGCATTACCTTCGGTAAGTTGCTGTCTTCTTGCTGATACTGACGGCACAGCCCAGGCTGGGCATTGTTACAGCAGAAGAAGGAAAGAGAATGTGGGACTCATTCCCCTGACAGGGTTTCCGCTAATATTTCTGATCTGCGTCACTGAGATAGCAAGAAAAGCCATTGGTGTGTGCTTCTCTGTTCATACCTTTGTGTAATGGCCATAAAATATATGACATATCTCCAAATGCTTTACACTGAGGAAAAAGAAGTGCTATATGGAGATGTATGCTTCTGGGGCATGATTCAGCTGGCTTATTTCAGGCATTGACCTTTCAACACAATGAACCATACCTAAGAGTGCCTGTGTTTCTTTCCACAGATGTTAGAAAGTCTAGAAGACAAGCTTCTGTGAAGTATTTGCAGTGTATGGGGGCCAGGCAAAATCAGTAGTGGCAAGATTGGATTCAAAACTGGTTTTGTAGAGTTGGTCCTGTATTCCAGCCATTAGGCAATGCTGCAGGTGGTATTACTAATCAGACCTAGTCCTGGGCTAGAGATTTCCAGGGAAGAGGTGGGAAGAAGTCTGATTTTGAGGTTTAGGGAACTGGATGAGTCAGTTGAGACAGGTTCAGAGAGGTCGGGTGCTTGAGTTCACAAAGCAGGGGATTGTTTTAGAAATAATTAGTCAGTGAAAGGTGGAAGAGGGGACAGCTATGCAGTTTTGCTTCATTAGAGATTTCTTGTCTTTCCTGTTAGTCATATAAAACTCCTCAAAAATCAATTAATTACCTGCTAAAACCTCCCTGTGCAGAAGTTATTATTTAGAACTAACCGGCCAGAATAGATTAAAAAGGGTAAAGCACTCTAATGCAGCATTCCCATCTCTTTTCACAGCATTGTCTGGCTGGCTGGGAAAATATCATCCCTTCCGTCAGCCCCACGCTCAGCAGTTTGGATCTGCGAGCTTCACTGGAAGAGAAGCCTTCTCACCATCCTCGCCTGGTAAGAATAGCCTGTTAAGAGTCCCTGGAGATGCTGTAAATTGCACAGATGGGAACTGCAATCCTGTCTCTCTAAAGGGTATGATAATCATCGTTGGCTGAGCAGACAAAAATGCCTGGAAGATTATCTCCTTATCTCCACAGGGAAACATTTTCCTTCTGCTGCTGTGTAAACTAGTGTTGCACAGACACAAAGAAACAAATGGAGCTGGATAACAGGCAAAAGCCTGTTCAGCTCACCAGTCTTCATCAAAATGGGAAAAGTCACTTTGGCATTCTTTGATTAATATCCTCTTTATTTGGATTCCAGAACTCAGTGTCCAGAGTGTCAGGACGAACCAGAACTGACCAGCTTCTGAACCTGACCCACTTGACACGCTTCGGATTTAGCAGTGCTGCTCAGCAGAGGGAGCAAACCAAACCTGGACACTACAGAGCAGCTCCAAATTTAAATCTGACTGCCTCAACTTTGTGAACCACTGACTTGATTGCCCTGGAGAAGGGATGGGTGCAGGGTGTGGAAACAACTCTATTTGGATAAAAATAAATCTTTGAACAGATTTTTCCTGGTTTGCATGGTTGTGCGCATATGTGAGCAACCAATACACATAGCTGAATGTACAAACTCTCATATATATTTTTTTCACTTTTCTTTTTTGCCTGTTGCAGCTACTTCTAAGCAGATGCATGAGCTTTCCCACCTAGGGCTGGATAAAGTGATGTGTACAGGATGACTAATGGGTACTGTTACCACTAGGGCAGCTGTAGCAACAGAGTTCATCTGACGCCTCACCTAAGTAAACCACAAGTGTAATGTTAACTCTGACTCCCAGGGTGAGGAATTGGCCTATGAATGGCCTGGTTCATGGCCTGGAATGCATACAAATATGTTCATTTCCAAATGTTTTAAACATGACGCATAATTTGCTTGTCCCTTAAACTTGAGTTACTCAATAATTTAGTTAAAACAAATCCGTTTATTTTCAGTGCAATGTCTGTAGCTACAGGGTGCATTACGTCAGAGTAATTATGAATGTGAAAAAGCATGTTAAAGTAAAATGAGGTTTTATTCATCAAAAAGCTAGATAATGCCTTAAAATGTTTGCAAATTATGCTTGCCTCTGCTTTTCCAAGTTTTTTGGAGATAAAACCAAAAACATTTTGGAGTTTTTAAATTGTATCAAACCAAAATATATTAAATAGTGTGATTTGTTTGAACTGTATAGACTGATCTTACTTTCCTTGTCTAAAAAAATAAAACTGATGTTTCATTTTGGCTTGAAAAAGCCTGAAACAGAAATTCCTGCCTTAAGAATTCTGTACGTTATTGTGAAATCTTTACTAGCAATTGCATTCCGAAACTTTGGATCAAATTTATTTCTGGGAGCTAACTTCACAGAAGGAATTGGGTTTACACCAATGATATTTTCAGCTTCTTGGCATTCACTGTTATTTATATATCAAATACATTATTTATAAATCAAATGTATGAACAGACTTTTTTTAAGCAAGGAAAGGAATATTGCAAGTTTGGAATTGGTCATGTTATTTCTATTATTGAAAATACTAATTTTAAAATAAATTAATCCAGCGAATAGAAAACACTAGCTGCCAAAGGTTATACTAAATAGGGCAAATTCAAGATTTTTACTACCTTGCCTTCACCCCAAAACATTAGAAGTCATAAGCCTCTTCTTAATTTATCCTGAAACAAATTACAGCAAGCCTGCTCCACTTCATAAACAGAGAAAATGAAGCACTGTAAGATTAAGTAACTTATGTGAGATCTATCTGGTGAATGCAGGATGGAATCAAAGTTGAACTCAAAATGCCTCTTGATAGGTAGGAATACATTCAATGTTTTACACTTGTGAAAGTATTTAAAGGGTGATGATGACTCTCTTCCTCCACTAGAAAAGGGTGAAAGAAGTCAGTGGCACTGCACCTGCTTACCCAAGTTAACCTCAATTTGTCTCTTTGTATATTGGTTCTGGCCTGTTTGATCCTGCCCTCATTTGCAAGCTGAGACAGACTGAAGATGCTACTCGTTTATGGAACCTCTTTGTTTTTGTTTATTACTCTTTCAGAGCAGAAAATCTGATTTGCCTATTAACTTAGAGAATGACCTGATGGTTCTATGTTGTTTTTATAGTTATGTCTCCATATCAGTGCAGAATAAGCTTATATCATGATCCTTTTTGGATAGGGAATCTAACCGGCATACTCAGGTTTTCCAGCAGAGCTTAAGCAGACTGTATGTTTTGAAATTTCTACTCTGAGTAGCGCCAAGGTCAGTTTGTAGTTGACAGTAAACAGAAACGGATTTTTCTGCTGGCCAGCTTGGTGGTCTTTGATAATTTCAGTTATGAATGGAAAGAGATTTTTCAGTTGGAACTTGGTTAATATTGTTGACACATGATCCAGAATTTAATCTAGAGCCCTTTGTTTATAGCTGCAGTGTTTCTCTGGAAGAGAGACAGGAGGTCTGAAAGCGAGTCAACCCATATTTTTTTAATTAGGACACCTGGCCATGGATGTGCATGGAGGCCTCACCTACTAAAGAAGGTGATTTACATATAGTCAAGCTTCTGATCATAATCTCACTTCATGGTAGCGTTACCCAAAAGTTGCTTGCTCTAATTTCACATGACCTGCAGCTGAGGTTAATGTGTGTACCCCTTTCATCTGTTTTCTCACAATCACTCTGCTGAGGTCTGTAAGGCTGTGTGCGGAGCAATGTGGCTGATGATTGTATTCAAGATGTCAAATGCTGGTTAGTTTAATTTGAACAGCAGTAATGCAAGGAATAACAACAGAAAAGTCATTTCTAGAAAGTGAGGTCATGCTTTATGAGAACCAGATTTTTTTATTTTTGGTACAGAATATGAGATGAAATCTCAATCCAAAAGATGGGCAAAGGAAGTTTTATCCAGCCTAGAGTAATGATAAGGAACAGACTTGCACAAGATGCCTTTGAACCATGTGCTGTGAGGAGTAGTTTGGGTGTGGATACATTAATGAGTTATAGTGTAATAACAAGGTTTTGCACAGTGGCTTTGTCCTACAGTAAGTATTATGGAATCCAAGATAATACACCGTTTCATGAAGGAAGGTGACTGAGATGTCACCTGGGGGTACATTGTAAGGGAATAAATCTATTTACTGGTTGAAAAATTGCTTTCCATCCAGTGTTAAAGCAGCTTCTGCACTTGGACCGTGGACGCTGCAGCAACCTGAGCTGTGATGGAGCCAGTGCTGGAATCTGCACTTCCAGGGGAGAACAGAGGGTGGGGGTAGCGTGCGGGGGATGTCGGGATTGTGGATTAGGAAAACAGGGGAACGTTTTGAGGCCGGGGGTTTCTGGAGGGGAGGCTAGGCAGAGGTGAGACTGTGGGAATATATAGTAGGAAGCCAGAGTGGTGAGAGATGTGTTGGGAGAGGAGGCAAAGGGCGTGAAATACTGGGACTGTGGAGAGGAGGGCTGGATTGGGAAAGTAAGAATGTAAAATGTGAGGTGGAGGGAGACCTTTGCAGATCTGGGGTTCAAAATGGTGTGGTAAGGAAGGGTTCCCAATAGTGTACTAGTATTTCCAGGGCTATGTCCTTAGCCAAAAAATAATACAAATACTGAACTTTGTTTTGCAGGCACAGGGCTCTGAGATAGCTTGTCTCCCGTTCCTGGAGGTAGTTATGCTGCTGCACGGCCTGTGGCCAAGGTTTAGGGAGGTATGTCCCCCTAAAGCCTAAGATGCACAGGGAGAAAGAACTGTCTACAACAGTTGGTGAGGAAGGATCTGCTTAAGCCTGGCTTTGTTGGCATTGCCGTTACATTAGAGACTAGGAAATGTTTGTTGTAATGGTTTTAAGCTGAAATTTTTTTATCTTGATCAGCTAGGGGTGGGAAGAGAGAACTCAAATGTGCCCATAGAGAGGTGGCAGTCTATTCCCAGCTGCCTCCTGCAGCAGGGCATAAAATCCCTCAGGGAGAAGGCAGGGATCCTTCACTCTGATGTGTGACTGATGTGTGTGATTACCATGGAAGAATTTACTGGGAGAATATTTGGCAAAATTGGAAGCTACTGTGTTGCTCACACTTCAATGCCACTAGAAGTTGGAATAGCCAAAGTGAAGCCCAGCGTTCTTGACTTGACCTGGATTTTTTTTTTTCCTGTTCATAGCACTTGGAACATGCTGGTTTAGTCTGTGCAGCTATGTCTTCTGTTAACGGTGTGCCCATTTGTGTTAGTTCTCTTGGCATGAGTCATGACTGCCTAATGCTTTGATGGTAAAGCTCATGGTTTAGTTCCCCTTTCTGAATATTGCACGTATATAACACTGATTCATAAGATGGGAAGTCCAGCTTGGCTTAATTAAACAAATTAGACACAGGAAGTAATGTATTTGTGATTGGTTTTAAGAGAGAAGTGTAGTTCAGCCTTTAAAACATAGCTCCATCTGCTTCTCAGTAACAGTGTTAGACTGCCATCAGTGTTTTTTCTGTTTGCTTCCTCTAGGATTATTGTGAGACAGTTTTGGTGATGTCTCAGGATCAGGCGTTTCTTGCTGTCAGTACATTGTAAGAATTAATATCAAGAGTCGTGAGTGAATGTAGTGCTGATTTATTCATTCTGTTTAGTTACCAGCATGTCAAGGAATTACTATCTCCAGAACCCTCAGGTGAAACATCTGCATGTGTCATAAGCTTGATTTTTGAATGATTTGCAAACTTTGATTTTTGGGGCTTTCATCTCTTTGGAATTTGTGTTTTCAAAGTCCAGAAGAATTTGTTTTCAGAGTGTGTCAAATCTGAAAACACAAGATAAATTCTGCCCCTTCTCTTCAGAGTTAAAAACCTCAATTTCACTAGTTTCCTGGGTAATGGCAGACCAAACGTAAGGACTTCATTTTCTGCTTCAGCTGGTGTATTCCACTGGTTTCTGCAGAGCAAAAACATGCTGCTAGGAAGAAGAAAATAAGACCCTAAACTGTCAGAGTTAAGATGCTCAGCTATAGTCATAGACAAAAGTTTTACACTCTTTGAAAAAAATGTGTGTTCTGAAAATCTTCCCATTTGTTTCTTTCACAAAAATTATTTAATATTTCCCGACTTTCTTTTGTTTGTGTTGGCAAAGGTAAACTTATCTTGTTTCTATTAATACATAAGCTTTATAGCTCTCATCTTTTAGATGAGGAGAACCAGAGTACCAAGAAAGGATGTGAGTTAGCCAAAAAGTCTGGGCCAGTACTGGGAACTAATGACTCCCACTCCTGTGTGTTAACCACATGGCCAGTCTTCCCCTTTTATTTTTGATTTTTGATTAAAACATATAGAATTGGAACTCATGGTGCTTTTTCAATTTCCTTGTTTGACTTCCCAGACATATACATAGAGCACATATCAATTTCAACAATAATGTTAACAATTGCATTTCAGTGAACAAATGTAAAATATTTGCACAAAGGGTAGTTAACAAGGAAAACTCAGGCATATCTCCTTATTATTTTGCACTTAGTAAGATTCTTTGCCTTTCCAGTAATAGAGATCCAGAGTTATTCTGTTGAATCACTAGAGTTTGTTTGGATTTATATTTGTGTTAATGTGAGCAGAGTTTCTTGTTATTAGAAGGAAGTGAAATGCTCATAATTCCAGTAATCTTCTAAAAAGGTGTATTTATACCCAAAGTGAAGGGGAAAAAAAGTTAATATAGGGAGTGCAGTAAGATCATAAATAATTTCCAGTAAGTGACAGAGTAGTGTTTCATCCTGAAACAGCTGGTTTATTTGGGAACTGTTTATTGACTTACAGATGAACTTCACGGGTTAAATGCTTTGCTGAGATAACTGAACCTGGCTACAAGAGACCTGTCTGTCAGTTCATGCATGCAAAATATCTGAAAGTAGACGTTTTGTGTAATGACAGGGCTCTGCAAAAGCTTCTTTTGCCTCTCACTTTGGTTCCATCCTATGCTTGAATCTCTCACTTCATAGTACCTTTCACTGAAGTTTTCTTTAGCATCTTCTGCCAAGAGTTTACAGACTGGAATTCTTGAGTGCCTGTGTATACTTTCTGGTTTGATTCTGTTCACAGTTGAATAACATCTTCCAAAAACTGTAGGTGAAAACTGGATCTGATGGGGTAGATTTTAGTTTTAATGAATCTCAAATAATTAACACCTAGACTGGAGTACAAGACAACTATTAAAAAATGCTAGGTCTGATACTCAAAATCCAGGAAACGCTAGCATTAAATTTCTTTGCACATGCCCATTCCCTCTAACACGGTTTTTATTTACAGTATCCAGTCATTCCAGGCTTCCCTCACCAGTTGTCTTCTGCCCTAGTGAGCTGGTCTCCTTCCTCTCCAGTCCTAGTTATGAGTTTCTTCTAGTCTCAGCTTTTTCATCCCTTCGGTTGATTCTCTCTTTGTCCTCTATACGAATTATATCACACTTTCTTTCCAAAACTTCACTTTGAATGTCTCCTTGAAAGCAAAGGAGATAGTCTTCCTCTTCTCAGTTCCAGTTCCTGGTCATATGCTGATGAGGAGAAATTGCTATAGAGAAAGTCTGGTTTTGCTTCTGAAACTCCGTGTGGGAATTCAATGATTTGAAGATATTGCACAACAGGCAACTTTGGGAGCTGTGAGTGGCTTGAGAATGCTGAGAGAGAATGAATTTATTAAGAGATCTCCCCACTGAACATCAAATGCATTCACCATCAAGTTTGTGCAAGGTTTGGATTTTTATGAGGCTTTAGGCTGGTCAGTTTTTGGCAGACTTTCACAGCTTCTCAAAAGGCACATTCCTGATACAAGAGTTACCTTGTAGTAGGGTAATTCAAGAATTCCGACTGAGGCAAATGTCTGCCTTGACAATGTTCTGCTCTAACACTTCAGAGTTTGACTGGCTTGTAAGTAGCTGAAAACAAGATCTAAGTGCCAGATAAAGCTCAACACCAGACTCGTGAAGAATAACTATGCAGTCAAAATCAAATAATGTAAGCCTTGAACATGCTTCTTTGACTATAACTTAACTGTTTGTCCTGGTTCCAGCTGGAAAATCTACTTGGAGAATGCATATTCCAAATTACAGTCTGATTGTAAGCCCTTTCTATCAAGCGACCCAGAAGAACGATTTCAAGTGGGGCCCTGAGCAACTTTCTACATGGAGGAATTACTATGAAATAAAAATGGTATGAATATACTGCAAACTGGCTGCTGGTTATTAGGTCTTTGCGTGGACATAATGTATGTTTAGAAACTTGCTAGCTAAAGGCAAGTATGTACTTAGTTTCTTGCCTTTTACCAGTCCTTTCATGTAACTGATGCCTTTATAGAAGCCTTCCTGCATTTTCTGGTTAGGTAGGGGAAACCATGAGCCTTACAGAACTGCAGACAAAGACTTTGACATGAGGTAAGACTGAGCTAAAGTCAAAGCTGGTGCTCATGGATTAATTTGTATCAGTGCAAAGGCTTGGGGTGGGGAGCGGGCCCTAAAACAAATAATGCTGTTGTGGGTCATGTAGATTTACAGTATGATTACTCCAGCAAACGAGCAGCAGAGAAGACTTTTGCTTTAAATTAAACCAGTGCTAGGGAGGTGTGAAGAAAGGGCATGAAGGATCTTTAAAAGGCCTCAGCCTTCACATGATATTACCTGTCCAACCTTTATTACCCACCACTTTCTTTACAGCTATCCTGTCTGATAAGTGGCTATCCTGTCTGAACGGTGGAATATTCACCCCTGAGCCTCCCCATTTCTAGCAAGGTATGGGAGAAAGGGCATAGTACAAATGACATTCAAATAATAACATCTTTGTCAAGAGCTTTGTGTATGGAGAATGACAATATGTAAATCTACCACTCTTCCAGAAGCTGTAGTCAGAATTACTGAAAGTACAGACATGATGTGATCTTTCTTCTAAGATCATCTCTCTCTCTCAGCCAGCCTGTGGGCATAGTAATTCTGTGATACGGTTTTGGTTTCTTTCATGGAAGCCAAGTCTTTCCTGAGAGCATTGAGTTCTCTGTCAGCTCTTCTCATTTTTCGGTCTGACTCAAAATGCACTTTAGTTTTGAAGCTACTATGCACCAGAAAAAAAGACATTTTATACAGATTTTTTTTTTGTTACATTAGTTATTTTATCACGCTATATAAGGTAGTAGTATTAGTTGAGATGACAAAAACAGAGTTATAAGATTGTTATCCACATCAACTTTATGTAAATGAGATCTGTAGAAGAAATCTAATTGAAAATTAAGCCATGTTATCGTTATTATTAACATGATCAGTCTGACACATTTTTAGCTGCTTAAATTTTTGTTTCAGTCAAAGTTAGGAATGACTTAACCCAATCAAAAAATGAATAAAATGACAGGCTTATCATCATATCTTGTATTGCATATAAACACTGAATCCAAATCTCTGGTAGCAGAAATGCACGGTTATACTTCCAGATAATTTGACTTTTTAAGCATAACTGCTAAGAGTAACTTTGCTGCCTCTGGAAGGCCATATTGTGCTATTTAAACTGAGGATATGTTTGAGTGGAAGTAATTGGAATGAAAAGTAGGGAACGTGAATGGAGTCAATGGGCTTTGCGTGTGGGGATTTATAGATCTTGGCTGAAGCAAGACTTCTTGCAGTAAGACTAAAATCAGCTGAGAAGATACTTTTTTCCCCAGTACATCTAGGTTCTCTGCTGTCTGGAGTACTCTTCCAACGGCTGTGTTGTGGCTCAGAGTTAGCAAAAACAATTAACTGTTGACAGCATTTCTGAGCTTCCCACAGTCAGGAATGGGCTGTTTCACATAAGTACTTTCTGATGTTATATTCTGTAATTTAAAAAAAAAAAAAGGAACCTTATCATTGCTTGGGAACAGACCAGGATGCATCTCCTTCCGTCGATTGTTCATTAATTGCCAAGAAATTTTCTGTGCTCAGCAAGAACACAGCTGATTAAGACAAAAGTCCCAAGTTGCAAACAAACAAGAACTAGTCTGTTCTTTTATTTTAGATTGCTAGTTTGCATATGTATGAAACTATATATAAAGCAGGGAAGCTGTTTTCTTTTTCTATAATTTTTACTAGAGAACAGAAACACCCTGTTAGAATGTCCATCTACTGAAACTACAGTTACTGAAGTGACTTGGGATTTCCCCTGTGTATTGGGATTTTATTATGACCCCAGCTCATTATAACCAGGTTTTTTCCTGCTGGGAACTCTTGTTTTAAGCCATTGCTATGTTTCAACAAGTATGTAACAAGAGCTTCATACCATCTTCCTTGTTGATCACAGTGGACAAATATACCAAGGTAAATTGCTAAATCAACATAGCTCTGCAGATCATGTTATCAAGAGCACCTGCAATGTATTTAACATATTGCAGAGTGGTTTGATTGATGGGACATAATTAAATGGATTGACAAATACTTAATACTAAGAATAAGAAAAGTGTATGTACCAGAAAATAAGTCAGTACCAGAGTGGCATAGAGGGACAGAATTTTGCCAATCTGTGGCATGCTTGGCATAAATGAGATTTTATTCCTTTTTACACGTTCAGACAAGTTCAAATACTTTGTCAGCTACAGCTAGTTCAAACTCCAATTCCTTGCTCACTGAGTTGAAACTGAGTTTCTCAACGAGATCACATTGCACCAGTGTTGCCCTCCCTCCCATCTGTCCTCTTTGGGCTACTGAAAGATTTCCAGAGAAGTTTAGTATGTTGGCTTCAGTTACAATGCCTAAAATCTTTGGGATCCTGAATGCTCTCCCTGTGTGTTGTTACCTCAGTGTCACTTTCCAAGATCCGCAGGAAGAGAGCTCTCCAATGGCTAAAATGCATAAACAGATCAAGAGAGGTGTCAAGGAAGTAATTCTTGGTGACTACTTGTTTTCCTTCCTTTAACCATGACATTCTTTGTTTTTTATTACAGTAAATGCTTTCATTTTTCTTTTTTAATTTGTTAAGAATTCCACCTTTTATTTGTACCCCCTATAGTATGTAGCATGTATCCCAACAAGCACTGCCTTTGGTACTACTGAGACTACTGGTGAAGTTTTAGGGTCTGGTATTGTTTCACCTAGCTAAGTAGCAAGAGTTTAGTGATTTTTCATCAGTGTACTGCAATGCTCTAAATAGCAACACTGACAGACACTGAAATACAGATTTTAGACAAGGTTATCTTGGTATGTAACCTTTTAAATTCAGTGGTCTCATTTATCTATTTGACAAATGTTTAGAGATGACACTTCTCTCAGTGTTGTTTTTTTCACTGATACAGCTAGATATACATTAACTGAACATAGATGTCAAAAAAACACAAGGGACCATGCTAAAAGTACAATATGAGACTAAAATCAGCCACTTCAAAATTAGAAAATGTAATGAGTACTTCTGCTTGAGCGTGTGTAACAATGCTACTTCTACAGTATTCCATTACTACCTTTTTTACTAGGCTGTCACTGTTAGCAGCACAATGAATAGACAATGCTGAAGGAATGTCTTGGGCACGTGTTAAAAAGACTTTCCCTCGTGCCTTAGCTGGGTCTCTGCATTCTTTTCCTCCAGGTATCAAGTAACATTTGAATAACCACTGACTTACAGGACCTTCTCTGATCCCCTCCACCTCAACTCCACGCAACACACACAGATGATCAGCGCAGATCAGATACCCGCTGTAAAAACTACCTAAGCATTAGCTAAGCTCAGCATTAACTAAATTAGTTAAAATAGAAAATGCCAAGCAACCTTGTCTTTGGGCATTGCTACCTTTAACACCTAAAACAAAAGGAGATTCAGATGTTAGAGACAGATGAGTGCAATCAAATAAACATTGTAAATAATAATAGCATGCTCATAGGGGCTTTCCCCTTTTTTTTCCTGATAGACATTGTCCTCTGATGGAAGAGGAGAGAAATAGGGGTTGTTTGTTTGCTTCTATTTGTTCTGCTTTTTTTTTTTTTTTCATATTAACATAGAGGATTATTTTCTAGGAAATATAGGCAACATTTAGAGAACAGTAGCGTGGGTTTGTTATAAAACGGAGGTGCTTCTTCCAGTTACTGATAGGGCTTCTTTTGGAAAGCCCCTTTCATTGTATTTGAAATCAAAACACACAAAGTCTGAAATTAATGCATTCAGTTAAAAATGTGTGCAGGTTGGAACGGTCCTATTAAACACAATCTCTTCACCCTTTTCATTGCTGTTGCTTTTATTACAGACTTGTAATAGTACTGTGTGATGTAATAGCCTTTCCGAAAAGCGAGCAGCAACAATAAGCACTTTCCACTTCCCATCCCTTTAAATATCTAGTTCAATCAAGAATGATTTTAAGAGTAAGAAGTTCTAAGAAGGATGGCAGCTGGGAAGCCTGGTTTCACTTTGGATGTATGAGATGGATTCTTCTGAGGAGCACTGGTCTCCTATGGCAGCCTTTCTCTCAGTGAGTTACAGAGGAATCTTTTCTCTTTATCCAAGTCATCTCCTTCCATGAAACTTTGTAAAACTTAATGACATTGCAGCCTCAGCCAAATTTTACTGAAGTTACCCAATGGGTTAAAAATTATTGACACCATTGATTAAAAAGGAACTGACATATGTACATATACAAAATGCTCAGTATGCTTATTTCAGTCTTATTTTTTCTGGAAAACAGGCCAGAAAACTCTCCCCGTTGCCAGTCCTGGGAAAGTCTTTCACACATGATATTTTGTACTCAGATACTTAGTTTTTGTGTCAGATACATTGACCTCAGCAGTATAACTTACAGAGGCTAAAGCTTTCCAGGCTGTGTCTTATGTTGGTTTCTGTCCTTTTGCTAGAAAAGCTTAGGTAGGAGCTGATGAGAAAAAAAAAAAAAGACAAACCAATTTCCCTGACTACTATGTCATTTGAAATTGCACTCATAAATTGGGAGAATTGCCTAACGGCATATTATTACACAAGATTAAGACATTTTCTAGCCCATTATTTAATTAGGAAAAACAAGAATGTAATATTTGGATGTTCAAATACTTAGTTTTCTCTAGACCTTAAAGGCATACCTACCACAATCAGCTTTTATAGCTAAGAGAGCTTAGAAACTGAGAAGTAACCTGACAGAGTGGAGAAAGGAGGTTAGATTTATGTGTCAGATAGACAGTATGCAAGGTTCTGAAAACGCCTGGTTTTTATAAGATGGTATTCTGGAGAAAGAAAGAGAGGCAGTTTGTTGAAAAGAGTTACAGCTGTGAGTTAAAGAAGAAATTTACATCATCCCAGGGTCCCTGTGGAATGCTCTCTTCTTTAGTACTCTGTTGTGATGGCAGTGAGGTAGCTGTGGGTCTCTAATAAAATAATCAATTATCTGGCTTTCAATCTTTTATAATTTCTTTTGGTTTTGTTTTTGCTGATAAGGGTGAGAAGCAAAAAACCATGTGTGTGAGAATTCAAATTCTCATTAAAATAATGAGCACCTCAGAGAGGTTTTCAAGGCAGTCTGCCCTTTTTTGAAGTGGCTGACTTTTACTTTTGACAAAACTTTTAGGGCAGATAAGAAAGCTTCATGACACCTTAAACCAACTGAAATCTTTCCAGGCACCAGAGCCAAAAAATGTTATCCAGAATTAACAAATGAAAGGGAGTGAAATGACGAGTAGCAGTCCAAGGGATGATTGTCAGCAACAAGAATTTATTTCAAGTGAGATTGGAGGAAAGAGGAGGATTCTCAAGAGGGTGGTCTGCGGTATTTTGGTGTTTAAATGGCAATGTGTAAAGCCTAAACCTTCATGGAGTCACCCTGTTGGTTGTGAGTTTTCGCACGCTCATCCAAACAGGAGTAAAATGACTGTACTGAAAAAATGAGTGTTTTTTACTGGGAACTCTCCTGAGGCTTGGTTGCAGCTCTTGAGAGTGTGGCAGATGGATGGGGCAGGGCTTGGACTCATGCCTGGCCAAGGCTTTGAGGTGGTGAAGTGCTCTCTGAGGGCAGCTTAGATGACTCAGGAGCCTGCATTTCTGCATAGCCAGCCGTGTACCTCGGGTGACAACCCTGATGTATGCAACTGACTCACAGAAACCCGACAGCTCTGGGACTAGTGATTTACGCGGTTTTGTTTTGTTCTTTTTTTTTTACTTTTCTCTTTTGGGCAGCCCCCCCTCCCCCTTCCTTCTAAATTGTTTTCTCAGCTTGCTTGAGTCTCAAAGCCTGTCTCCTGCTTGTCTTGAACAGCTGGAATGGCTCTGGACTGAATGAACAGACACAGAGCAAGACTGGGCTGGACCCTGGGAGGATCTCAGTCTCCAGGAGGAGCAACGTGGCTGTCCAACCTGCGATGCTGGGAGCTAGGGAGATTTAACACCACCGCAGATGGCTGCCTGCAGCCTGGCACAAGGACTGTGGCTCCTGCTGCTTCTCCAGGATACCCAGGCAGCCCCACAGGTAAGGCAGGGTGGCACCAGGATCCTGCAGCACCTCAGGATGCAGAAGCCTGGAGAGGTCTGGGGGCACCCTGGGCTGCAGGGCTATCCTGCCCATAGGCTGGGTGCTGGGTAGTGGGCGTCCACAGAAACAGGCTTTGTGCAACAAAGCAGAGCAGCCAGGAGAGTTTGTCCTCTCTGGGAACTTTGCAGGCAGGAGCAGGGCATACAAGCTATGATCTGCATCTTTTTGTTGGCATTGCTAGTGTTGCTGCACCTCCAGGCACATCACAGCTAGGGACTGAGGAAAGATTTGATAGAGGTGGGGGACTGTTCTCATTTGTTTGGGTGAGTGGCTTTTATTTTTGCCTGGATGGCCAGGTGCTCTGACAGGCACGTTCCTTGCAGAGCTTGGTTCAGAGGGCTTCTGCTCACCCTGCTGATGTCAGGGCTGGCAAATTGAAAGGTGTAAAGGCAAACAAAACAATAAAATACCTCCCTCTTTACAACCACCCACCCCTCTGACGCTGACTTCCTCATGAATGGGCTATTATTTCTGCATCAAATTGACTTAAAATAGACATAGCCCACTAGTCGCTCTCAGCTGATGCTGTAGATGCAAGCTAGCTCCCTGCTGAGATCGTATCAGCTCTTGTGGGTTTGCTCCCCCCGCCACTTACCCCCTCCTCCCTAGTGGATCACGTGGCAGCGAGCCCTCAGCACCTGGCATAAATCCAGGTAATTTCCCTGGCTGACACTTATGTGCACACACACACACACAAAAAAGGTCAGTTGCAGAGGCTCTTTGCACAGGTAAAGTCAAGAAGGTGAGTAATTGCACACTGTATTGGATCCTGAAATTGGCTGTTTTCCCTTGCAGTGGAAATATGAATATGTATTAGCCTAAGACACCTGTCTGTACCTTGTAACTGAGCGATGTAGCACATCACTTGGGCTGTCAGGAGATTTTTTTTTTACAAGAAACTGACTCCGATTAGATCTTTGAAAACAACCAAGTCCTGCATCCTCTTCATAGACATTTGAAAAAGATCCTCCTGGCTCTTTTGGTAAGAGTAGGAGTTTGCCCTTGTGTCTTTAGTTGTAAATTCCCCTCCCACATTGCAAGTTTGCTCTGCTTTGCCCTGGTTATCTGTCCTGCCACTGTCTCCTTCCTGAAATACAGAAGGATCACTGTTCTTCTATAGGATTGGAGCCTGTAGTCCTCACTCACCTGAGGAATACTTAAGAGGGCATTCAAATAAGCTTGTCCAGTCTGCTGAATTCAAACTGCTTTAGGATGAAAGGCAATAGAAAAAAAAGATGGTATTTTTGCTATTTAGCATCACTTTGGTGTTTTGTTCACAAAATGAAAGGGGCAGAGAGAAAAAATTTGGTTTTCTGATACTCATTCTCAACATTCAGACTCGCAAAATCATCAGTTACCTGGAATAAATATGTAGATCTTGCTGGATTAAGCAACTGGCTTTTCACTGTCTTTCTGTATTGCCTCTATCACAGCAACACTTGCTTTTACTGCTACTGGAGTACAAGTGATGCTGTTAAATGTGAGCAAGTCACAGCTTATTGGTCATATTTTAAACTATATTCCACCTCACTTGAGTCCACAGTTTGGGTTTTGTTTGTTTTAATATTCAGTTAACTCTCACTTGTTAATAATGTCTTTACTATGAAGCTTGACTACTTGAAGTCTTAGATTATCAGCTTCTTTTGTACTGTCAGAATTTGGATAGAAGCTTGAGAGTCAACTGTTTTGCTACAGCATTAGTCAGTTCTAGAATAGCCAATGCTGGTAGAAGATTTTTTTTTTTACCGTAATATGCTTTCTTCCTGACTTACAGCTCATTTGTAGCAAGCTGATTTCTTACTCTGCCTCACCATCACTTTTTCTCTATGAGCTCAAAAGACCATAAATAAATGAGTCAAACCTTGTCCTGACTGAATTGCAGAGTAGCCCACTGAATTCAGCACCATCTTTACAATTACCATTATTTAAATTGGAATAGCAAACGTCTCTGTAGATACAAGGAAAGTGAGAAGAGCTACAAAAAGCCCATTTTCTAAAACAAATTCTCAAAAGCAAGCACTGGAAAACCCAAATGCTTTGTATCAAATATGTTTGCTTTATTTAATTGGGCCTTGATCTGCAACACTTTAAAAAAAGAAAAAAATAGTTGCCCTGGTAGGTCGATGAAAGGACTAAGCCAAGGCATCCCTGGCCATCCTGTTACAGAGCAGTCCGAATAGGATGTGTATTGTGGTCTTTTCTTTCACAAGATGTATTCCAGCTCCTGCTAAATCAAAAACCTTTGTTTGAAGTGCATGCAGGAAAAGATTAGTCAAATGCAGTCTCTGTCTCCCTCCAGTTGAACAGTACACTGAATCCAATTTAAGAACTCCTTGTATTAGAGCAAAAACAGATGCAAATTACTGGTCTGCTATAGGCTCATGGCTTGTTCAAATTTGTTCGAAAAATGTGACAGATTAACTTTGTAGTGGCATGCTTTCTGCTACACTGGCTATTGTTTACTATACCAGCTTACCTTCTTGTTAGTTTAAATATTTATCTGTTCCTCTACAGCTGGCATAAAGCAGTATTAAGTCTGCATTGTGTCCTCATGTCCAGTCCAGATCAAATCAATTCTGCTATAGTATACAGAAGCAGAAATAATGTCTGTGAGGTTGCCTGTCAGCGGAGACCTGTCACACAACGGGGAGGCCCTGCTCCTGGCTGCACAGTGCCACCGACTTTCTTGCATTGAATTTAGTGCAAGTGACTGTGCAGCCACAGAGTGAGTTGTTTCAGTGCAGTAACCCCTGAAAACCAACTTCACAAATTCAGAAAGCAGAGTTTTCAGTCAAATGAACTCCTAGAACTGATTCATCCTCTGGAAACACAATTGCTCTGTCTCAATCAAGGAGTTAGAGAGGAAGGAAAATGTGGGTACAGGCAAGAGAGGGGAAGTGGGATTGCACCCTTGGATGGCCAAGAGCCACAGGATTAGCATAGCTGTAAAAGACACATATTCCTACT